>NC_080671.1:240936944-241595760 GCF_030247195.1 Topomyia yanbarensis | reverse complement strand
TTGACTGATAACTATTCTTGCATGAACCTCCTACTTTGTTAGCATCTTCGTATAAAATTCACTTGTCCTGAACTTCAACCTTTATATTTGAACAAACTCAATTAAACTGTTAACACCATTGCAATATTTCGCGAATTTCATTGCAATGCTTGGTTAAAAATGCTGATTATCTTTTTCAAAATTAACTCAATGTGACAAACAGTGAACAAAAAGCTTTGAGTTTTTGGATGAAGATAATTTTTTTTGGGATATATTCGTGGATTTGTATGTATATAAGGTTTTTCTTGTACTCAAATCATATTTTGTTTTCAAAAGTAATACATTTCGCATAATCTAGGATCAATTGATTAACGATTTCTCGCATAATTGATAGAAAATGGCCGTAAAGTCCAACTGCTACAATACACTTTGCGGAAAAAAATTAATGAATCGTTTCACGCTAACCACTAATTTGGACAGTTACTTCTGTGGTTTGCGTTCAATTATAAACTGTATATATATAAATATATATATATATATATATATATATATATATATATATATATATATATATATATATATATATATATATATATATATATATATATATATATATATATATATATATATATATATATATATATATATATATATATATATATATATATATATATATATATATATATATATATATATATATATATATATATATATATATATATATATATATATATATATATATATATATATCTCCAAAAAAACACAAATTTTGAGTTATTTCGTTAGTAAAAAATCATTTAGCACACTTAACTAAAAGATATTTGTACCTACACTGATAGGACATTTTCTCAGCTTTCCAATGAAATCTTGTTAATAACGATATAAAGCATATTTTTTAGATTAGAGTCTTTTAAGCACTTGCAAGTCGGTTACAGGAAAAGTATAGTAATGAAATTACAAGGAAATGAGAAGAGATAGAAATATGACGTCCAAGAACAAATCATGCATTGTCCTAAAACCCAACTTTTGGATAATGGATATTGCTATAATCATACTTTATTATTTCGAGAAAATTAGCAAAATCGTCCTCAAAAAACACTAACTTTTAACTACTTTACAGTTAAAAAGTAATTAGAACTAATTAGTTAAAAGATATATATATATATATATATATATATATATATATATATATATATATATATATATATATATATATATATATATATATATATATATATATATATATATATATATATATATATATATATATATATATATATATATATATATATATATATATATATATATATATATATATATATATATATATATATATATATATATATATATATATATATATATATATATATATATATATATATATATATATATATATATATATATATATAGGGTGTTTGGTTCATGGTTAAGAATCTCTCGGGGGGTGATTGACTGCCATATTTGGAGAAAAAAATTGTTCTACACATACCATCAAATCTCAACCGTTACAGAGTTATTGAGCTTTTTGTGTAAAAAACTTATTTGTCTTAAAATACCTCTAGCTTAAAAAGTATACTTTGTATTTTAAATGTTTTAGTTCCATTCGAAAGGTGAGAAAATTTCGCATTGAGTAATGCCCTCACATGTTTCAGCTAATGAGTTTAAGTAGCCTTTTCAAAGTAATTTATTGAAAATTAAACAATTTCAAACGATTTTTCGATCATTTCTTGAAAATCCTAACAGTTAACCTCATCATTTTAATAATTCAGATTGTTAGTCTTGATGAGCTGCTTAATTTGTTCTTTGACATGATACACTTATCTTTCCTTATTTTCATGATTTTGGGTTATTCAACTTGGATATTTTTATCTGATTTTCACTAGTACCAGCTCTAATTGAAAAATTACGGCACTTATTGTACTTTTTTTCTTTTTATTCAAAAGCCAGGAAAATTTTACAGTGAAAAATGTATTAATACCTTTCAGTTAAGTGAATTCAGTATTCTTTTAAAAGTAAATTAGTTTAAAGTTAGTGCTATTATTGGCATTTTCGTTAATTTTCTTAAAATAGTAAATAATAAACATCACCATTATTATCATGGAAATAATGCATCTCAGCAAGTTCTACAGTTCTTTCTTTGACTCCATTCAATTATCTCTTTTGGTTTCGACGCAAAATCGTTTTTATCACATCGTTTCATATGCAAAAATAATGATTTCGAACCCACTACATTTGTAGGGAGCTTATGCTGTGTTAACTATTGAATAGCAGCAAAATGAAAAGAGATATAGACAGAGTGTCTAATAAAAAGTTATAGAGACCATTAAGGAGCATCAAATGAACAATAGTTACGATAAATTTTGTTGATTAATAATTAGAATAATTAAAAATCTCTCCAAAAAAAAACACAAATTTTGAGTTATTTCGTTAGTAAAAAATCATTTAGCACACTTAACTAAAAGATATTTGTACCTACACTGATAGGACATTTTCTCAGCTTTCCAATGAAATCTTGTTAATAACGATATAAAGCATATTTTTTAGATTAGAGTCTTTTAAGCACTTGCAAGTCGGTTACAGGAAAAGTATAGTAATGAAATTTCAAGGAAATGAGAAGAGATAGAAATATGACGTCCAAGAACAAATCATGCATCGTCCTAAAACCCAACTTTTGGATAATGGATATTGCTATAATCATACTTCATTATTTCGAGAAAATTAGCAAAATCGTCCTCAAAAAACACTAACTTTTAACTACTTTACAGTTAAAAAGTAATTAGAACTAATTAGTTAAAAGATATGAGAACATCATTCAATAGGAAATTTTCTCACCTTGGAACTGGAACTAAAACATTTAAAATACAAAGTATACTTTTTAAGCTAGAGGTATTTTAAGACAAATAAGTTTTTTACACAAAAAGTTCAATAACTCTGTAACGGTTGAGATTTGATGGTATGTGTAGAACAATATTTTTCTCCAAATAGTCTATCACCCCCCGAGAGATTCTTAACCATGAACCAAACACCCTGCATATATATATATATATATATATATATATATATATATATATATATATATATATATATATATATATATATATATATATATATATATATATATATATATATATATATATATATATATATATATATATATATATATATATATATATATATATATATATATATATATATATATATATATATATATATATATATATATATATATATATATATATATATATATATATATATATATATATATATATATATATATATATATATATATATATATATATATATATATATATATATATATATATATATATATATATATATATATATATATATATATATATATATATATATATATATATATATATATATATATATATATATATATATATATATATATATATATATATATATATATATATATATATATTGTTGACGACCATAGTATTAAGCATTTGAAGTATTTGAAATTGTAACTAGATTAGCCCATTTCATCGTGTGAACCGTAACTCACACTCGCTATAAATTATTACGATCGAACCGAACGATACGAGACCACTCACGAGACAAGATTAGGAATATTTCTCTTTTCCGATCGATCAGTCACCTATCGTGGTTTTGTGCTATCGTGCATAGAGTAGGACAGTTAGGGTCGGCAAGATCGAATCAGTCTCGATACCAGCAATAAACACGTTTTTTGTTCCCGCCAAGTGCAACGTGAATTTTATACTTGGGTGAAAAGAATTGCCTGTTCAGCCGTAGTTGTCCGCATGAGTAGTGGGTAGTATTTCGGAGCGGATATCATCGTTCCTGTTGCTGCTGATTGCTGTCGTTTGCCAGGTTTGGCGAAACATTTTGGTGCCGAAACCCGGGACTGCCATGTCCCATTTATCGATATCGGGCGTCTGGAGAATTAGCGTGGATCGGCTGGGAATCATCACTGAAGGTCATCGCCGCTATTTTACCACCTCACGAAATCATCAGTCGGATTATTCGCTGCATTGACAGCATTTATCGGGCTGAAAGACGTCTCAAATGCAGAAAAGTCACCGGTGTGGACATTAGAAGGCAAGGAACGCAGGTTAATTCAAGCAAGCCCAGGTAACGCTTACCGGAGACAAAAGGTGAGTGGACAACCATTTTCTTTTAGTAACAATAAATTATTCTCGTGTGTGATATTGTTCTTGGGTCCATTGTGCAAATTTGGCTTGCCAAGATGGTGACTAAGCACACCAAGAAAGGCAAAAAGCTCCTTCTGGAACGGAACAATATTATCGGTTCCGCTCAGTTGATCAAGGAGTACAACGAGAATTACGTGTTTGATCGCGATTTCCCTCAACTCAAATTCCGCATTGAGAAATTAGATGGTCTGTGGGACAAGTTTAACGAAGTGCAAGCCGAAATTGAGCTCGAGCATGAACTCTCGGAGGAACTCGCAGCCGAACGGGTTAGATTTGAAACTCAAATGAATGAACGAGCGAGCACCCGGCATCCCTGGCGCTCCGCCTGCACATGTTCCTTTTGTCCGCCTTCCTGAACTAAAAATTCCAGATTTCAGTGGAGATTACGATGAGTGGATGAATTTCCACGATCTATTCAGCACTCTTATTCATACCAACGGCCAACTTTCTGCCGTGTAAAAATTTCAATAGTTAAAAACTTTGTTAAAAGGTGATGCGTTGCGACTTGTGCAATCACTGGCAGTCTCTGCGGCAAATTACGCCATAGCGTGGGATTTGATAAAGAAGCGTTTTGACAATAAAAACTTTCTTATCAAACAACATTTTTCGGCTTTACTCTCGACTCCATCGCTTCGCAAAGAATCATCGTCTGCATTGAGCACTCTTGCCGATTAATTCGACAAGCATGTGAGCGTGCTGAATAAATTGGAAGACCCCAAGGAACATTGGAATTCTTTTCTGATTGAATTGCTAAGTAGCAAGCTAGATCCATCAACGCAAAAGGAGTGGGAAAATTCGTTGGAGGACGAAGTGCGACCGGTGTATGCGAACCTAGTGACCTTCATACAAAAACGTTAACGAATTTTACAGTCGATTACGCTCTCCCAACCTTTATCGCCGGCTCATAAACTTGAATCGAAGCAAGAGTCGAAACCGTCCCGTACAAGAACCTCCTTGTACCACTCTGCGTACAGCGATAATACCCCAAAGTGCATTCTTTGCAAACAGTCGCACATATTATCACAGTGCGATGAATTCAAGAAGCTAGTTCCACAAAAACGCTTCGAATTGGCTAAAAGACAAGGCCTTTGTTTAAATTGCTTAAGATCCTCACAATTGATGAAAAATTGCTCAGCCGGTTCCTGTCGGACGTGCAATAAACGCCACCACACTTTATTACATTTGAGTTCACAATCGCCTGCCAGTACAGAGAGCCATGATAAGTCTGTGGCAGCACAAGTCGGCCAATGTCAGCTATCCTCACAATCGGCCTCGGTCGTCGAAACGCCGTTGTCGGTGCCATGCATTGCAACTCAATGTCATGGGATCCATCGGAATAATGGATCGGCCCCGTCGCCGTCGGAAGGGCCAAATGATCGATCGTCCGTGTCCGTTCCGTCGCCGGTTACGCAAGTAATACCGTCAATCGTGGCTCATAGCTCCTCGCAAGTGACAAATTGTAAAACCGTCACTTCCTAACAATCGCTCGTATCGAAAGCATGTGAATCATCCATATTCATGCTTACTGCCTACGTCAAAGTCAAGCACGTAAATGGCAGTCACATTTTCGCTCGCGCCTTACTAGATTGTGCATCTGAAGCAAATTTCGTAACCGAAGGTCTCGCTCAACAGCTTTGTTCGAAGCGTTTACCAGCCAATATCGAAGTGTACGGGATAAGTCAATCGGTCAAACAAGTGAAGCACAAAACCAACATCGTTGTGTGATCACGTAATGGATCGTACACAAACACCATGGAATTTCTTATTCTACCAAAATTAACCAGAATTCTACCCACTGCCAATGTGGATAATGCGAAATGGGTCATACCCCGCCACCTCCCTCTTGTTGATCCTAAATTTAATATCGCTTATGATATCGACCTAATCATCGGGTTTAAGAATTTCTTCTCAATCCTAGAGAACGATCAAATCTCCTTCGGTGCTGGTATGCCAGTTCTGCGCAAGACAGTATTTGGTTACGTCGTCGCTGGTGAAGCTGGAGAACAAATTTCTCCCTCCGTTAGCTGTAACTTTTCCTCGATCGACAACCTGGAGTCGATGGTTCACAAATTCTGGGAGGTTGAAAGGCAAGGCGCTCTCACTGGAGGAGCAATACTGCGAGAATCACTTTCGTAAAACACATTTTAGAGCTCCCGGTTCGTGGTTCGTTTGCCGATTCGTGAGGAAATGCTTGACTCGTTGGGAGAATCGTTTAAAATCGCTGAGCGTAGATTCTCAACAATCGAGAGGAAGCTGTCGTCTGATCCACAACTACATGTACAGTATACAAACTTCTTGAACGAGTATTTATCGCTGGGGCATATGGAAATAATTAAACCTGATTTCTCCCCGTCTACACCACACTTTTATCTTCCGCATCATGCGATTCAGCGACCTGACAGCAGTACCACAAAGATACGCATGGTGTTCGACGCATCATGTCGAAGCAGCAAAAACATCTCGCTGGATGATTTGTGTTATATCGGCCCCACCGTACAACCACCCCTCATTTCTACTCTCGTCAACTTTCGTCTTCCTCGGTATGCCGTAACTGCTGATGCCGAAAAAATGTATCGGCAGATTTGGATTCACCCAGACGACTGCTTACTACAACTAATTCTATTTCGGAACAATCCTTCTGAGGAATTAAAAACTTATTATTGAAATTGAAAGTTTCAGTTGTGTTCTGGACCGATTCATCTATCGTACTCCATTGGATTGCGTCGTCTTCGTCGACCTGGAAGGTGTTTGTATCTAATGGGATTGCCGAGATTCATCGACTGACGGGAGGAAGCATGTGGCGTCACGTCCCAACAGAATTAAATCCAGCGGAAAAAATCTCGAGGGGGGTCTCTCCATCGCTATTAAAGGACGATTCTCTCTGGTGGCACGGGCCGCCTTATATTCTGCTTGACTCGGACACGTGGCCAAAAAATTACATCAAACTATCGCCTCTACATGTAGCTACGCGAGAAGTCGAATCACGACAAATTGTTTCTGCGGTAGTCGCAATTAATGATGCGGTTGAATTCATCGAACAGCATTCTTCGCTTTTCCATTTGCAACGCAAGGTAGCTTGGCTGAGGCGATTCATAAAAAATTGTCGAATTAAGCTTGCTCAAGACCGTCTACTCGGTCCACTTTCGTATATCGAACTAGATAATGCACTCAAAAACCTCTTAAAACAAACACAATTGAAACATTTTTCGGAGGAAATAAAATTTCTCCAGAGGAACGGGGGTCCAGATTGCAAAACGATCACATTCGAATCACAGCTGAAGGCTCTACATACGTTTGTGGATGTTGATGGTTTGCTGCGAATCACTGGCCGGTTGCAGCATCTTAACATACCGTACGACACAAGGCACCCGTTAGTGCTGCCTTCAGGGGCCCATTTGACAGATCTCATCGTTAGAGCCACTCATCTTAGAACTTTGCATGCAGGACCACAGCTTCTTCTGTCGACATTACGTCAACGCTACTGGCCAATCCGAGGTCGCAACATCGCCAACAGGGTCGTTTGGGAGTGCATCACCTGTTTTCGCTGCAATCCACGGAGCATTTCTCAAGTCATGGGACCATTGCCAGCAGTGCGAGTCACGCCGTCGCGCGCGTTTACCCGCTGTGGCATCGATTATTGCGGGCCGTTTTCCGTGTCGATTCCGAGCCGTCGTAGTCCGTCGGTCAAGATACACGTCGTATGTATGTCGACGAAAGCGGTACACATCGACATTGTGTATAACCTCACGTCCGACGCGTTCATTAACGTACTGAAACGTCTCGTCGGGCGTCGCGGTCACGTGACCGACATATACTACGACAACGCCTGAACGTTTGTCGGAGCGAACCGGATGCTCGATGAAAATCGTCGACAGTTCAATGCGATGCACCAATCGCATGGACTGAATACATTCTGTGCAGAGACAGGAATCATCTTTGTGTTAATTATGAATGCATTTCATTTGTGTTAAGTATGAATGTGATATATTAAAAACACTTTTTGTTTCCGTTTAAAACTCATCATGAACTGTCTCTATATTTCTTCAACTTAATCTACTTATACTAACTAATACAAGTAAACCTTAAAGCTAATTTCCCTATCAGATAGTTAGTTTCGTTCTAATAGGCGGGGCTTCGAAAGCTCGCCATGAATGTTTCTTACGTCTAAAGTTACTTCTATGGCTGTCTCGCCAGTGTGCGTATATGTTTATGGAGAAAGGAGGGGCTTAGTCGAATAGTCAGTTCTCTTGCGTCATATTCTCTCTACTCTCTTGTTCGCTTCGCATCGGTATTTTGAGCTGACCTTCATAGCTTAGCCGGTGCTACCTGCCTTAATGTTTTTGTTTGTTGAAATTGCTGTGGTATGACTTTACTGTTCGGAAGGCATGATTTATTACGGTCAAGTTTTCGTTCTTGGTTTTGGGTTTAAGTTTGTGTTGTATTTTTTTATTGCCTGCTAGAAACATGCATATGTTTTGAGATTTGGACGTGAGTTTGGTTCTGTGGCTTGTATGTAGATCGGTTTTCCGGTTTGAATGTAGGTCTGTTTACGAGGTGCTAAAGATGCATGTCTGTTTTAGAAATGTGTTTGGTTGATTATTACTTGCTGTGAAAAACATAGTTGTTTGGTACTGTACATGTTGTCTTTTGTACGAAGTGGGTTTTTGTGTCAATGGGGCTAAGTGTTATGCTTGGAATTCATGGTCTGAGTGTTTGATTTATTTAAGCGCTGTCAGTAATTTTCGTGTGCTATGGTTTTCGTCATGTTCGATGTAAGATTTTCGAGTCGTGGGAAACTATCGGTTTGAGATGCGATGTTGCGTCGTAGGTTGGGTCAATTGATATTATGTTTGGGGTATGGTTGATATTGGTGTAGTACAGGTATAGTACAGGTATAGTACATCTTCCACTTCAATCCTGCTCGCTCACCTCACTACGGTGGCCTCTGGGAGGCCTCCGTGAAAACCTTCAAGTACCACCTGTATCGTGTAATGAAGGATCACGTAATCAACACGGACGATTTCAAACCCTAATTGTCCAGATCGAGGGAATAATGAACTCTCGTCCATTGTGTCCTTTGTCGGCCATCAGACGTTGTCGCCCTTACTCCGGGACATTTGCTCGTCGGAGAACCCTTATACTCTCCCCGAACCCGATTTATCCGAGATTTCAAATATCCGTCTCAATTCTTTCCAGAAGATGCAGCGGGGGTTACAGCATTTTTGGAAGGCTTGGTCACGCGATTATGTGACGCAATTACAGGACCGCAAGAAGTGGCCATTGGTCCTCCCAGACATCGCGATTGGGACGCTAGTACTACTGAAGGACGGTGGTGCTCCACCTATGCGATGGAACCTCGGTCGTATAGATCAGGTGTTTCCGGCATGGACGGACGTGTCCGAGTGGTTCAGGTCCGAACTGCTACTGGAACATATCGACGGGCAATCACCGAAGTGTGCCCGCTTCCCATCGAAGGTCAAGGCACTGCATTGAACTTACAGCAGGTCACCCACTGAGCATAGAGACGCTTGGTGTTTAGTTGAAAGTGACCTTTCAACGGGGCCCGGCATGTTGACGACCATAGTATTAAGCATTTGAAGTATATGAAATTGGAATTGTAATTAGATTAGCCCATTTCATCGTGTGAACCAAGGCCCATAAGCCCTTTCGGTTCCTCGATGCACCACTATCGAGGCGTAATGCAATATCCATCTTAAAGCAGTTGTCTGCCAGAGCTTCTTTAAAACTGACGCTGAAATATGCTTGAAGATGTTTGCAATACCGTCAAACCCGTCAACCTAGGGGAGGGAAATATTTTCATGTCACTGAACCCAATTATTTTTTGGTAGTGAAATAAGAGCGAGAAAATATATTTTCAAACCACTAGGCCTCGTGTGAAACTATCTTAGATATAACTTCGTTAAAATCTTAAAACACTTTTCCGGGTGATTTCAGATCAATTTTTAGTTGTCAACAAATTTGTAGACAATTAAATTTTCTATCAAATTCTCACATTTAGTGTTGTTCGAATGTCTAAGGCACCATCTAGGGACAGAAATATGAACTAGCTCGAGTAGTAAAACCAATATTGTTACGAAAAAAACTTCAAAAAAAAAGTTGCTCTTGACCCCCAGACGGATCATTTTGATCTTAATTTCAAATGAAGGGGGAAAGTTCATTCTTTCATATTCCGAAGTTTTAGAGATGCTGATTTTTTTTGCATAAAATTGTTCTAATAAATACACCGAGATGGGGGGGGGGGCGTGTGAGGAATGGCAAATGATGGTTAAAGCAGTGACCTTATTTTTATAGGTATAATATGCGATATATTGATTCCTTAAATTCCCTCGGCATGATACTGTACCTTGATGTGGTCCGGGTGCTTTTCCACCAAAGCAGTATTACAGTGATTATATCACATAAACTTGGGATACGATTATATTCTTTTTAGTTAAGCTACATTGTGATCAATTTTAGTACTTGGCGACCTTTATTATCCACTGCTATGGTCAAATAATATACAATGTGGGTTTAGGGCCCAATTCTCTCTGCAGGCACCTCATTCCAAACGTACAAACGTGGTCTACGCGATAACACAAACCTGGTCACAAATACGAACGCCCGCGATCTCGCCAATATTCAAACACCCCGATTGATTAGGTGAACGTTGGAACCTAAGAACCTAAGCTCGCGCAATCATGAATCGGTCACGTCCGGAAGTCTCCGCCCTTGATCATAGCAGCCCAAATTCATGCCTTTAGTTGGACCAATAGCAATAAAAACTAGACAAGACGTCCATGTGCGATTGTTGAAGAATACGCGAACATGCGAATGGCCACACGCTTATAAAAATAATGTGTCCACGCGAAGTTACATACTAGCACACGCGACAAAAACGTCCACATACAAACGCTCGAGTCCTTCTCGATCATCCACGCACGACTACACCCACGATCTCGTAAAAAGTATAACACCCTGGTGACTAAGTGAATGGTTTAGCACTTATAAATTAACAATCCCGGTCTCGAGAGTGAACCTCCAAATGCCCGTGTTCCCGCGAAACTACATAAAAATCGAATGCAAAGTCACATACACCCGACAAAAAAAAATCAAAATGCTTGAGCCCTTCGCGACCATCCACGCAACCTATACTCGCGCTCTTCCAGACATTATAACATCCCGGTGATAATATGAACGTCTCGGCACTTGTAATCACTCAAACGCAGTCTCAAGCGTAAACCTACAGTCCCCCGCACTCGCGCATTCATGAATCGTTCGCGTCCGGAAGTCTCTATCCCCGATTCCAGAAGTCTAGGTCCATGCCTTAATTAAATCAATTAGCTCTACAGTTCCAGTAGGACAACTCTCGAAAAAATCGGCATATTATTAATACTCAATAACAATACTAACTCTTCTCTTTATTTTATTTTTTTTTTATTTATTTTCGGTCTCATGCGTTATTTTCTTGTGATGACCTTTTTGAGCTCATACATCCAAGAAGAGCAACATTGCTGCCAACAATGATTCTTCTCTGCCATCGGACGTCGCCAGGTTTTAGAACAATGGATATGTATTCTCATACTCGATGGTATCAGATAAGTAGGAAAGATCAACAAACTGCAAGTAGTATATTACACATTTCTTGGATTGTATACTATTCCCCCGAAAATCATTCCCCAGAAAGCCATTCCCTAGAATTCCAACCCCCAGAATATCATCCCCCAGAAAATACTATTCCCCAGAAAGTCATTTTCCAGAATGTACCATTCCCCAGAGTTCCATCATCCAGAATGCACCATTTCCCAGAAAGTCATTCCCCAGAAAAGCTTTATTTTTATTTGTTTGATCTTTTTAACTTACTACAGTCGTGATTCGCTGGCTGGTCACTTTTGAACTGGACCACTTTTTAGTTAGACCTCTGCTAGTTGGACCATTGTCCAACTAAAAAGCATCATCCCATGTCAAAATCACCTTGACAATCAAACTGAAAATAATCAAGGATGTAAACAGAAGCATTTACACTACTAACGTCTCCTTTGAACAGTTTTGGACGTCTGTCAGTCGGTCCAACTAACGAATCAAATTCATTAGTTGGACATAGGCTGTGGCTCAACCAACGCATCACGACTGTACTCGTTCCCACTTCCATCAAACGATATTCTTCGCTTTCGATTCGTGCACATTCCACACAAAATAAAATACCGAAATGTTTTCCCCAGAAAGAACTATTTTCCAAGAAACATGTAGAACAAACTGCAGAATCTAATACAGGTGTGTTTTGAGAGACATTGGGTAATAGAGTGGGACATGGCTATATAAAAAAAAAATAAAATTTCGCTCCGTGTAACCTTTTGGGTCCCATTTGGCTCCCAGAACAACTCTGCAAATTTTTAGTTCGATCGGTGAATCTATATTTTTGCAGCCACGGTTTAAAGTTTACATGGGATTTCGTATGGGAAAAACGTCTTTTACAAATTAATTCTTCCAAGAGTCGCCCGTTACCTTCTAAAAATAAATAGATGTCTATTTTTTTAGGAAATTTGTCAAGGAAACAAAGTCTAGAAGACCACGAAACGATCTGATGCTTGTGAAAAAAGTTTTTTAAGCAAAAATCGATTGATGCCGTGAATATTAATGAAAATTTTACTTTTCATAGCATCACTACTGCTGACGGTTGAATTATATACAAAATCTTTAACTTTCTCTTATTATGTACAAAAGAAGACTCAATTTATCCATAGGCGTGCGCAGCCTTTTCCATTAGGGGGGGCTAACGGTAGATTTCTGGTAAAGGTTCGATTGTAAAACAGTTATTTTATTTTGTTATTGAAATTGAAGTTGTTTCATTTATTTCTTAAATGTAGAAACGGGTTTCTCAAAAAAGGTAATCAAAGTATTTCTCTATCTAATTACCATCCCATTTTAAGTAGGCTTAAAAATTAGCATTAAACATTTTCAACTTCCTCGAAAAAAATTTCTCGTGGTCTTTGACGCAAAACAATTCTCACGTTTTTATATGATTTTTTTGAAGTTAGTAAAATTGACCATTTTTCAGTCCCACATAACTCATAAACTATTGATGCATGGAATTTTTAAGAATATTTAAAGTTGTAATTTCGTATGAATTGACTGGAATTTTTTTTAACATATGCTTTATGTATCCTGCAATAAGCAAAGCCAACTTGATGCTTGGAATTGGAAGTATGATTTAGCATAAAACGTTATTAGAAGAAAATGATGCGTATTTATTGTAGTTTAAAGATACATTGCACAGTGGTCCCCCTATAGTCCATTAAATTAAAAAAAATTATTGGCAAGAGCGTGTTTTTATCTCGTGATTGTATGGTTATGGATATATGTTCTATTGTTTTAAACTTGATTTTGACAATAATGAACTGATTTTTAGTATAGAGATGAATTCTTATGGTGGTTTTGGCTTTAACTAACTTTTTCCGTCGATATCCCTCGCAAATTTTTCTTTAAAATGATCTTCAGACTATTCAGTTCCTTTTAAACTAGGTTTCAGCTGCGCATGTCTGCACCCAGAATGCCTGGAGAATCTAAGATGTTGTATGTTTGACGAGTTAGCACAAGACGAAAAAAATCATTTCACATTTTAAAACTATATTATTTATTAATACTTCATATCTTGAAATTAAATAGCTTAATTATTATTTTCAAACAATTCAAATTTAATTATTATTTTCAAAAGATTGGTCTGTGATTTGGTTCACGACATATCATGTTCACTGGAAACGATATTAAAATATTGGCGTTCAAGCACAAAAGCTGCAGTTTCAAGAATTTTCAATAAAAAGTCGTGTTTTTATTGCAAGCACATCAAAAAATGTACTATTTGATACTCTAAAAAATGTTAGAGCAAAAAATAATGTTTATTAAATATGAACGATTAGTCTAATAAGAAAAGCCATATCACACTGTTATGTGGATACAATTTTTTTTTAATGTGAAATTCGGATTCAGCGACCCAAAATTTACTAAAGAAATGTAGTTTAGTAGCGATATTTGCATTGCACACATTTATGACCCCTCTCTTAAGGAATGGAACCACTGTGCATTGTGGATTTTTGCGGTTTTTATTCGACTCGAAAGAAAATTTGAACTTTGGACGTGATACCTGCATTTAATTTCTGCACAAGCTGCTGGTCAACATCTCTTGCTGCTTTTTTTCAGTATCTGGTCATTGAATTATCATCTTTAGCCATGTTTTAATTTTATATATTTATATAATGTAGTATAGATTTGGATTGGTTGGAATTCCGGGCAGTTTGGGAAGTTCATCCTATTCTCAAGGACGTTGACGTCATTATCCCGGAACTGCTATTGCGTATTCTTACTGTAGTAGCTACTCGCCAAATCTGGCAAAAATTTGGAAGGGACCTAATTAATTACTAGCTGTCTTTAAGACTATCGTAGATGTATAACTCGGTTCATATTGTAGGTTGTGATGAAAATCGGAGTCTTATGGCCATAACTGCAAATTTACTGCCAGATCATACACTTTTTCGGCAAACTTGTCTACAACAACAATTTTATACTTCTTGGAAATTTGTGATCTTTGGCAACATAAAGCTTCTGTCCCGGAAGCTGTTTAAATTCAAATTTTCATAACACTTTCAGGTGCATTTATTGAATTTGTTCAGATCCTGACCATACATCTTTCAGACCCGCAATTTTGGCCATAATGTTTTGCTTTACGGTCCAACTCGATTGATTGATAGCCCTGTACGAAAACGATGACATCGCTTCGACAACACAATGGCACCTTCAGGACAGCAGACCAACATTACATAAAATCTGTTTGTACAGCACATATAAAGGTTTGGCCATTGTGATCATCATACTCGGGTTGTCATTTCTTTTGTGCAGAATTAATTCCCTATTTTCCTTCGTGTGACAATTTTGCATTTCATTGCAAGCAAATTGCAGTCAAAAATTTACAGAACCGGTCACAAAGAGCACTATACCGGAAAAGAAAACTCATAACGATTCTACATTCACATGAGTTCCAAATATTTCTAATTTGGAATTTTATTTCTAAGTTTTTAGAATCATTTTGGAAAAATTTCGTTAAAAATCAGAGTGGATCTCAACATACGAGCTATTTCAATTTTAATAGGCCGCCTTCTATAAAGCTACCTTGTTTTAATACCAATTAAATTTTTCTTGAGCATCCAAAACTCAAGAATGTTTCAATGAAAAGTTTTACAACTGAACAAAATGCAAAGCATAAATAAAATCAATAAAAAAGTACTATGAACTGAGCTCGAAAGGTGGAAAAATCCATAAAAAATTCATAATGAGATATACAAAACAAAAATACCAAAAAAAACAAAAATTGAATTTGAATAATCAGATCAAAATATTTACGAAATGTATTATTTCTCTTTCTATTTGGTAATGGATTATGGCCCACTGATTTTTTTTTTCACTATAGGTTTTTAAGTTTGAAATATAATTTTTATTTTACTTTAAAACTTTGTTAACTTCAATTTAAGATATCAATTTTTTCAGTATGTGAATTCTGACCTAGATTTTCACCTAAAATTACTTTTTCAATTTAAAAAAAATTCTATTTAAGGTATTGGGTGAATCTTTAATGGATTTATAAGAAAAATTATGACAAACAAAAACTTCTGAACAACTCCGAGAATCAAGTAGAAAGTAGAAAACTTCCTTTCTGTAGGAAAATATATAATAACACTTCTCGAGGTTTTTTGAGTGGTCCAAAATGCATTTAGAAAACAAACTATGAAATCAATGTTTTTCGTAAACCTGTGCTATTTATAGCGACTGGGTATTTGATGCGAACCATGGTTAAATGCATTAGAGATTTCCTGGGAGCCACTTTCCAGTCACGCTCCACACACATATTTTCCTCGATTGCATATTTCCAGTGACAGCAACGCTTTCCCCAAAAGTCGACGACGCCTTACAGGTTGTCTACTGATCACTTTAACGAGTCTCCTACCCCTCTCATGCCCAAAACTGAATATCATTTTAACCCTACGGAAGTCGCGCTTATGGCCCACTGAACGAACAGCCGCTGGTGCCTTAAGACGATTTCGCTAGATTTCCAAAGCATCGTGCACTCAGTGCACTAGCGCGACTGCCGGAAGGTTACACTGTCTCTAACATGCTAGTCCATAATTATCAAGCCTTATGCGCATCTGTCGTGATCGTCCTTTTCAGCGGCTTTCAGCTCACTACACTGTTCTAATATATAACAATGGCGAGCAATAAGGTCCTAGTCTGATTTTTCTCATCTGTTGCTCGTTGGCACTCCACATCAAACAAGTTTCCTCGTGTGTTATCCGATAGTCATGTGACTGCTGAACTGATCACCTTATAAACTTGCTGCTACTCTTGTTGATCGCTCCCCAAAACCTCTTGTCCTAAAAGGGGAATTATACATCTCATGCTTTCCATGAAATAAGATATTTAAACATATATTTTTTGGTATTCTCTATTAAACTATTGCTCTTGTAGCGTGCTATAAAACTTCAATTGTTACAGGAACAGGCTTAGAAGCTTCCGGACTATTTTTTATCTTTTGCTGGTAGGAGTCGTGCTTAGACAAAGTTACTACGAATTGCTTAAATCTACTATGTTTCACGGCAACAGCAGAGTCGTCCCTCTTTACCATGCTTTAGCTTTCCTATCTGTATATTCCAAATCCTTTCATAACTAATTTTTTAAAACTTTTCCTACTTTTCCTAATTTCTAGGTAATTTAATGTCGTTAAAATGAAAAGAAGATAGAAGTAGAATAAGTTGTTATCCAAATAAATAGCATCTATATAGTTCTTCTAAGATTATATTACTGTTAAGTTTTAGAAAAAAGTTGAAAGTTTCTCTTGTTCTCGCTTTCCATGTAATACCTCCTGAAATCACCATATATGCCTTTACCGACTGCATTAATCATTTGCAATGAAAAGTTTATAATTTTTAGTCAAAGCAAAAAATTAAATTGATCACAAACACTCTTGTATTTTTAAGCCGGTAACCGAATCTTTGCTGCAGTTACCGCTTCCTCTCAGCAACCTTATCTTGTTTTTTTTTATTCATATGGTTTATTTGATAGGCACAAATGCATTAGCTTGGCGGTGCCAAATTCTGTTGTTTTTACATTTTGGATATTTTAAAACTAGGAGGTTACAATGTTGAAATATTTTTTTATAAAAGAGAAAAATTTTACAGCTATCTTAAGACTAGAAATAAGATTCTATATACAAGAGAGGGGGCAAAACATTTTTTTTATGAAAATTTTTAAAACAAAGAATTCAATAGTAATAGTTTTTAGGAAATATTTACAGTTATCTTAAAACTAACAATATAGTTTGGTACACAAAAGGGAGAACAAAAATTTATGAAAAATTTCACAGGTGTTTTAAAACTAGGGATACAATTCTATTTACAAGATGGGGGACAATAATTTTAACAAAGAGGTAAAATTACAACTATCTTAAAACTAGGAATACGAAATACCAATTTAAACTTTTTTACCGGAGACTTATGCTTGGTCAAGATATTCAGAGGGGGGCTTATTTCCAAAATCGGTGTAGAAGCAGTTGTATCAAGGACAGGGAAGAGAAGGCGTAGATGGTGACCGGGAGAGAAGACCAAAACTTGCAACTTTCGTACAAACGGGAGATCAGCGAAACAAATTAGCGCAGTCTAGTAGGTCGGATTGGCGGATGGTATTCTTCGGACCCGCGGGGAATCCTTCAAAAGTCATCGGACCTTGAGTCGCTCTCGGTTCAGTTTCCGTTGTGGTAAGGGCGACGGCGGTCACATAGTGGCAGTCTGGAGCTGATCGGTTCCGCACGGCAGGAGGAAGCTTCTAAAAACGAGAAACCTTATCTTGTTATCGATAGAGATTCCTGATTTAAACGAACTTGCGCCAACTAAGATAACATGGCTTGCTTAAACAAAATGAGATATGCAATAAGTTTGACATGTCTTTCCAACATTATAATACTTAATATTTTTTAAATTCCAGAGCATTAGGGGGGGCTATAGCCCCTCCTAGCCCCCCCTTGCGCACGCCAATGAATTTATCCCGCAAAACTCTTGCGAAGTTGCCAAACTCGTCTTTACGTCTGCCTAGTTTACACTTAAAGAATTGTCCCAACTTTTGAGCAAGACTATCCTGTTTGGCATAAAGTCTTTTGGCACAACATCGTCTAACATCAGACATTATATGGTAGTTGGCCATTTGACCTAACAGTTGTTTAGCATAAGCACAGACAAACAGACATAACACTATGATTAATTCCTTAAAAATATCGATCCGCCAAACACTATACACGATTTTAACCACTCATTTACAAATTAGTTAACCCTCAGACCCAGGAACTTTTTTTTACTAATGGTCTATCCCGTGGCGCCATATATGGATTGTAATCGTAATTGCTATCACTGTCCCAACTAAAAATATATTCAAAATGACCGTTAACATTGGCGAAGAATTGT
The DNA here is from genome assembly GCF_030247195.1 of Topomyia yanbarensis. Taxonomy (NCBI): domain Eukaryota; kingdom Metazoa; phylum Arthropoda; class Insecta; order Diptera; family Culicidae; genus Topomyia; species Topomyia yanbarensis. Next base: position 241,577,090 of record NC_080671.1, on the reverse strand, counting down.
TGTCGAGTATATCTGTTAGTCTGTGGTATAAGTACCATTTGGGCATGAGGTATGAGAATACTTTCGAATGTATTTCGGGTAGATCGTACATTTGCCTACGAAACATTTCCAATGCAAAAGAAAGATAAATCTCGACAAACATATGATTACGGCGTTAAATCCAACTGTCAAAATTCACTTTTAACGGAAATTCTGGACAAACCGTTACTCTCCAATCACAGATGTTGGTAGTAAACAAAAGAGAAATGTTTTCTTTTTCATTAAATGCTGTGAACTATGCTGTCATATGTTTGTCGAGAAATTCTCTAAAAACACACCAAACCGTTTGTCAAAATGAGCATTCATTTCGATTGTAATATAGATTCAAGGAAAGTTCAAAAGAAGGAATTAACACCTATGTTTGAATAAACCAGTCAGACGAAAATATGACAAATTTGCGTGCAAGAGTTATTTGGCATACAAAATCAGAAAACTGCTCATGATTGAAAGAAGGAACCAATCCCTATAATCGAGTGAACTGGTTATACGAGTGGATAACAGGTTTGCTTGCGAGAGGCATCCACATTCGTTGACTTGACCTTAGCAGCTCCACACCGCATCAGTTCCTTGAATTAGGTAATGAGCAAACCTTAGGCTCCATCACAAAAAAATGATTACGAACATTAACTTTTCTGGGGAATGGGGCATTCTGGGGTATAATTTTCTGGGGAATGGAGCATTCTGGATAATGACTTTCTGGGGAATGGTACATTCTGGGCGATGTCTTTCTGGGGAACGGTACATTCTGGGGGATGGAATTCTGGGGATTGGCTTTCTGGGAAATGGCCTTCTGGGGAATGGTATATAACCCATTTCTTGTTTTGAAGTATAAAATATTCGTATTAAAATATTATTTACAGGCTCTACACATATCTCAACACACACAAATACACAAATTCTTGACAGGTGACTGGGCCAAGTGCATTCACTCGTAGGATCTATCATTTCGATGATCGCCTCGATTCTACGAAACCAGTGCACAAGTAAGCTGACATAAGCTAGTCTCATCTGGTGAATGCATGTAACCTGGAAACCCCAGACACGACAGGACGAGACGGACAGACTGGACTCGACGGGGCCTAGTTCAGAGTTTTTGAGCATTCTTCAATGCACGGTTATTGACCTAAAAAAAGAAACATTCGGCATGTTATTTTTCCTTTTATATTTGTATCTTGAGTTGGGTTCATACTGATATTCACTAGCACAGTCAATTGCATATTCTCCCATATACATTCACATCCAAAACGTGCAAACGCCCCTAACTTTCGCGACAACACAAACCTGGTCAAAAACGCGAACTTACATTACAATTTCAATCATCCACATACACCTACGCTCGCAATTTCGTCAACACCCCTTTACTTAAGTGAACTTTTCTGCACCTATAACTTTACAACCGCGGTCTCAAGCATTAACCCACCACTCGCGCGATCATAGACCGGCTACGTTCGGAATTCTCTACTCTCGATCAGCCTAGACTCATGCCTTCAGTTGGACCGATCGGGAATGATGCTCATATTCACTAGACAACACGTTTCTCTACCATACACTGAAAATTAATTATTAGATTCACGGTCCGCGCGCGATCGTTCGAGAATATACGTGAATGTGCGAATGGCAACACGGATCTAAAACCGGATTTATGCACGCAAAGTTGGAGACACGCTGGCATTCATATGCTCGAGCCTTTAGCGATCACACTATTACACAATTAGTAAACGCCCACGCTAACTCAGACAGATATGCACTCCTGGACTCGAACGCTAAAAACCACAGCTTGCACGCATACACCACCCAGGACTGAACATTAGATTCATACATACAAAGCAACAAATAATAATTACAGGTATTCGACTGGCAACCGGGGGAAGTACATCTCAAACGCAGAACTTATCATTTCAATGATGGCCTTGGATCTGCGTTGCCTGTGTTCAAGGCACCATAGCTTTGTCCGTCAGGTCAAGGATGTATGAAACCCGCTAGCCACCACCCTCGGCCCTAGCTGCCCATAAAGGGATAAAAAAAAAAATATGCGATATATTGATTCCTTAAATTATTATCATAAATAATGTAAGCAGTAATTTTTCGCCATAACCAGTATAACCTAAATCTTGCAAAAGAGCTAAATTTTCGTTAGAGTTTTGGGCTTCAAACATACAGTTGCTTTCGGTGACACCACGAGTATAATTATATGAGAAATCTTTTATCTCACTACTAGGTGAATTACTTGTTGATCTGTGTATTGATATACCATCCAACATTTACCTCATGATTGAACACAACGCCTAATTCAAGGGATAAATACTAGAACTCGCTGTTTCACTATCAACACATTTTTGTCTTTGAAGTGAACTTGTATATTGATTTTTGAGAATTAGTTCGTTTATTATAGAGGTAATTCACAAAATGTTCTCAACATCGAATTCCTTGAATCACGTAGATGTGTTTTCATAATCCGATATTCAAAATCGGTTTAGTTTTGCCCCTAAAACACCAGTAAAGCGATACTCTGTATGAAACAATCTCATTTTTAGTTAGTAGAAATTGGTAAGTGAGAAATAAAAATACAAAATGTTTAATATCTCCGCCGCTCGTGCACGGATTTTGACAATCTATAGCTTGTCATAAAGGTATTTTTACAAGCTTTATCTATTTATGTGCAGTTTGTGAGTTATTGCATTGTTCGAAAGTTATTTGCAAAAAACCTGCCGTGCTTTGACGCAATCGCCCATATCTCAGAAAGTAAACAACATATCCAAAATCAAAAATAATAGTGTCAAATGGCGACGTTAGGCCTTTCATTTAAAGCTAGTTTCATTAAGATCGGTTCAGCCATTGCTGAGATAATTACATGACATTTTGTATATACATACATACACACATACAGACATTGTCTCAATTTGTCGAGCTGAGTCGATTGGTATATGAAACGGCCCTCCGGGCCTCGGAAAAAGTTTTCAAGGTTTGAGCGAATCCTATACATTTCTTTTGTAAGAAATGTAAAACCAGTGTTACTAAGAGAGCCGTTAAGGAGATTTCTAGAGAAAATTTTCAATAGGACGTAAGTAACATTGAGAGCCTCTCTTTGTTTAATTTCTCTTTCGTTTATTACGACGTCATTATAACACTTTGCACTAATTTTCCAGTACATATCGAAAGCCGACGGTTTTTACTAGAATATTACGCAAAGAGTAGAGTAGAGAATGTTGAAATGGCCGAGTAATGAACAGAAGAGAAAGACCCCAAAGAGAATCTCTCATTGTTACTTACGTCCTATTGAAAATTTTCTCTAGATTTGCATTTTACCTTTAGATGACGAGAAGGACGATCAATGTGTGCAGCTTGAATCTTCAAATTCCCAATTTCAGCGCCCGGGAGGATGTTGATTCTTGTAACATTCCTCTATTATTGGACAACCTACAACGACTACATTAACCATTATACCAATCATATTCACACTCACTTATATTCAACCGATTTATTAGCTCAGAGTAAAATTAACTGTTGTAACATACAGACGCGTTTGATTTTTCCTATTGAAACCGAAACTCCTTGATACTCGTCCACAACCGCGAGTGATATGAGTGAACAACGTAAAAACAAATTCTGTTATTTTATTGTTTTCGTTATATCTCAGAACAAGTTTTTTGAAGTTGGGTCGTTCTTGCATTGAGCCCTTCATATAAGCATCACCTGCACCTCTGGTTAAATCGTAAAATAATAACATTTCATCATCTTTATTTTAAAGGCTAGTTTACAGTTCGGGAAATGGATGACGGGATTTCGCACGGGATTTGCGTCGGGATTTGATCAGGGAAAATTTCCCGCCGAGATCTCTCCAAACTGTCAAACCAAAAACTCTGCTGTTTCTTAAAAATACAAACAGTATCAAACTTGCAGGGAATTGCAAACCTTATAAAAATACTCTTTTTCCCGTCGGAAACAATTTGTGTTGAATTGTTCCCGGCCGGATTTCTGTGTGGAGAGTTTTAAAATCCCGTGATGTTTCCCGCGGTTGGGTTTACACTTCAGAAAAACTGTCATTTTTGTGTAGACTCATATCCCGTCACGGGATTTGAAATCCCGAGCTTCATTTAAAATACACAGGGACATAAATCCCGTGACACGTTTTCCGAACTGTAAACTAGCCTTAAGGATCTCTGTTGCGTTTCGGAAAATTCTTTCTACGTAATAAAGTTCGTAAATACCCAGTTGAAAAAAGACGGCAATAAAGAAAATAAGGAGGTATGTATACAATTACACAATCGCCTTTGAATTTGGAAATTTAGGATTTCGTTTCATTTCAGAACATTATTGCAGCGCTAGTATCAAGATTGCAAATATATGTTGAACAAATCAACTCTTTGTTGGAACAATCTAGTCTTCAGCATGACTTAACTATACCTTGCGGGATTAAGGAAGTAAAAGTATTGCATACTCAGATAAATTTTTTTATGCAAAAATGTTGTCAACTTCAAAGAGAAATTGTATATATACAACATGCGACACGCGCTTATATCTCTAATTTGGAACATCTGGAATTAAATTTTGATAAGCTTCAAGTGGCAAAATATGGCATGCAAGAATCAGATCGTTGGCATAGAATAATTGCTGAGCTAGATGAGTTACTTGGGCAAAATGATATAGTTGAATTAAAAGACAAGTTTTTAGCATTGAAGAAATCTCTTCTTGCACAATCAAAAATGCCAGGGCAAGCGGAACGAGATTTGCAGTTTGAGTATTTAACAAATAGAATAGAGGCCCTGGCAAATCCCATAGTCGTACATTGTATTCAAACAGCGGACACTGATTGTCTAATGCAACATGTTGAATTATATAAAACTATCAGACGCGTATCACACCTTAGACAGTGCTATCGATCTGTACATACAAATATACTTTTGGACAAATGGAAAAATATCACAAAACCTGGAGATGGAATCAATTTTCTATCCGATTTCTATGAAATACTCTTACATTTTGTCGAAAATCAGCACAAATTGTGCAAACAAACGTTTGCGGATGTTTTGGAATTAGTGGATATTGTGTCTGAAACTTTAAGTGCTATTCAGATCTCTAGACAAACATTTACAATGAACCTGCTGAAAACAACTTCCGATAAGCTCGACCTGCTAGTTAGAGTTGCAGAAAATAACGCGAATTTTTTATCGCGTATTGAAAAGGTACTAAAAGACCAAATAATTCCAACTGATAAACGCGAACGGCTGTCGGTAGGAATTTTTTCGTATTTCGATACATTTGTCGATCTATATTCAGGAATTGAAGAGACTTATGTAGATGGAATGATGAAGAGCATCGATGTTTCAGATACCAACCTAGCTGACAATATACGCAATTTGAATTTTCACAGTACAAGGATAGTAAAATGGATTGACGATGCGCTTGAGCGCTGCATTGTGATTACACGAGGAAAATCTATTTATGATATCGCGAAGATTATCGAAAATGCATTAATGGCGTATAATGAAAAAATGAGTATAATACAAATGCGAATAACACTTCAAAAACTACCAGAGCAAACAGACTGGAATTTACTTCAGATAAACATAAACCTGTTAGAGCATTTAGGCGATTTATTAATCACTGTTCAACGATGTGACTCGAACATACATTTTATAATAAATACTAATTCAGATAGCTACTTTGATGCAATAGGTGCATCGCGAAAATCTGATAAAGATTGCGAAAGAAAATCAAAGTTCACAATTAAAAATCACGAAAGTGCTTCCGTAACATTGTTTTCTAACCAATACATTTCATTGAAGAACGTTGCTATAGAAATTTACAATAATATCGTTCTAATGATTGTTTCTCCCATAGAAAAACAAATTTTACAAATGAATTTTCTGCTCGATAAGCAATTTCAAGGATTCAACCTGCCGGATTATAGCGTTGCTCCGCAAGAGTATATAACCCGAGTAGGGCAACATTTGCTTACACTTCCTCAACATCTAGAACCATTGTTGCTGACACCATCAGCTTCTTTGAAATATTTTTTGAAGGACTTTAACAGTACGTACGAAAGTGGAGACACATGTGCTGATGTTCTATTAAGCATTGTAGTGGAAAGAACATGTATAATATATGTGAAAATCATAGATGATATTCTAAGTTTATCCGCTTCCGGAGCAAAACAACTGGCCATTGATATCGGTAAGTGATATACAGTGAAAAGTCGAGTAAATAATTGTCTGTTTGGACGCCGTAATCATAACTCAAATAACATTTTCGTGTTAGAACACGGCGTAGAGTTCCTTGACGAAAGAATGTCTCTTGAAATCGTTAACGAACGCGTTACTCTTGCATCGATGCTGTCTGGTTGAGTGCCTGGGTCCGTCGAACAATTCCGGATCGAGGATTGCTTCCGGTCCACATACCCCGACGATTCAAGCCGGTGATTTGCTTCGAACTACTTTGAATTATTAGCAGAGAGGTTCGGTGAAATGATAGACCGAGAATTAGATAAAATTAAATATATTGAAGTTTGGAATAAAACACAACTGTTCACAACGAGTTCAAGCTAATGATAGGTAATACAAAATGGCTACCTACGTGCGCTAAGAGTAGATACAGAACACTAGATTAGGATTGTCGCTGGTGTTCCCATTGTTTTCGCCTCGGAACATGTTTGTTTTGCTTCCGGTATATATCTGTCAAAGTATCGAAAGTCTCTCTAGTAAAAATCTTTGGTCCGCACTTTTGGTACACGCAGGGAAATATGGCCTGTTTGTAACCACAAACCGTTTAGTTGAGCTTCAAATTAGTAGAATGCAGAGTTTGCCTATTTGTCATTTCAGTATCGTTTATTCTGCTGTGATTTTTATGCATTCAAGACCGAAAACGTCCAATGCATAAAATTTGCAGCAGAATGCGAGAGGCAAACAGAAAAATGATGTGATATCTGCTATGAAACCAATTTCTATGTGGCATACTATTATAATTTCATTAATTTTCACATGATATCTACGCGTGACAGGTAATTTTTATGTGCTACCTCAAATTGCAAAAAATTATGTTAAATCAATATATTCAATATAACGAATTTTCTCGGTGTAAATTTTCGACTGTTATTGTTATGAAATGAACGAGTTTGTATATACCGCACAAAGAAATAAAAATTTATCAAAATACAGTACCGATTTAGACAATTTGAGCATTCTAATTAGTGAAAACACATTAGCCAAGAATGGCCATTCTTTTGCTGGCTAAAAGAAACAAAAATGATTAGTCGCTATGAAACAACAATAGAGGATTATTTATTTGCTTTTTTTTATTTTGGCCATTTGACAGGTATATCCCGGAATCAAAACAATGATATTCCTACCACTGATGCCAGCGACAATCCTAATCTAGTGTTCTGTATCTACTGCGCTAAGCGCGCTAAGCTATTGCTGCGCAGTGGTGCCTGCAGTGCTGGAAAAATCGTAATAAAAAAATCAAACCGCAATCATGGCTTATAAACATCGCTTATGATTTTTTCGAAAATTCTCACTGCCGATAAAATCATGCCGTGATCACTCTCTTAACTATCAAAAGATCATCTCACAAGAATCACTACCGATTTTTTCTTGCCCTCTATCAGTGGTGATTTTGATCTGTGGTTGAATTTGATAATTGAGAGAGTGATCACGGCATGATTTGATCTGCTGTGAGCAATTCGGAAAAAATCACAAGTGAGAATTATCAGCCATGCTTGCAATTTGATTTAATTGTTGAATCAATCATCAGATTGTATGTCGTTTCCCAGAATACCATTTCCCGGAATGATGTCCATAAAGTTGGAAGCGCAAAATCAGCAGAACATGATTATGAATATTCTATAATTTAGTGCTAATTAAATGCAAATTAAATGTACAATTGAAAAATTTAATGCTGTTTTGGATTTGGTTTTATTACATGTTCAGCTGGCTTAACATAAAGTTAGCAGAGCAACGATGTAAAAGTCATTGTAAAACCTACTAAAGCACATTGATTTATTTGAATAATTAAGTGCTAATTAAATGCTAATTAAGTGTATTTGTAAAAAAATGTTTTTTACAAGAAATCACTTGTTCTGCTAACTTAACATAAAGTTAGCAGAACAACGATGTAAAAGTCATCGTAAAACCGTGTAAACGCACATTTAATTACTCGATAATTAAATGCTAATTAAATGCACTTTAAGAAATCACTTGCTTTGTTGACTTGACAAAAAGTTAGCAGAACAAAGATGTAAAAGTCATTGTAAAATCTACTAAAGTACATTTAGTGATTTAAATAGTTAAATGGTAATTAAATGCACTTGTAGAAAATTGTTCATAATTTTTTAAAGAAATGACTTGTTCTGATAGGTTAACAGCAAGCAGAAAAATAATGTAAGTCATTGTAAAATCTACTAAAGAATATTTATTAATTTGAGTAATTAAATTCTAATAAAATTCACTTGTAGAAAATTGTTTACAATTGTTTTTATGATATCACTTGTTCTGCTGGGTTAACATTTAGCAAAACAATGATGTAAAAGTCATTGTTAAATCTGTTAAGTACATTTAATGATTCAAGTAATTAAATGCTAATTAATTGTTAATTAAATGCACTCGTGAAAAATATTCGCGATTTTTTAAGAAATTACTTGAACAATGATGTAAAAGTTATCTTAAACTATACTAAAGCACATTTAGTGATTTAATTAGATAAATGCTAATTAAATGCAGTTGTAAAAAAATATTTACAATTTTATTGACACGCTCACCAACATTTTTAAATCGCTATATCTCAGTGTTCGCTTGACCAATTTGGACAATTTTAGAATCTACAGCGTTTTTAAAGATTATTGAAGAATGATTGGAATTAAATTTATTTTAAAGATTATTAAAGAATGATTGGAATTGAACTTTCAACGATTTGGAGCAAGTAATACAAAAAACTAGAACTTGCAAATTTGTGTGAAGAACTTATGAAAATTTTCCCTAAAGTGTGAGAAAAAACACTTTTTTCGTTTGCCAAGATGGCCGCTTTTTGAGGTATTCTCAGTTGAACCTGAAGTAGGTTTTGAATGGCAGGTAACACCGCAAATCGTGTTTTTCCAGAGACGTTCTACAAAAAGCTTCATCTTTGAGTCGCTTGTGGATATTACCTTGTGGATACCCCCCCCCCCCCCAAAGCTCGACCATTTTTTTGCTTATCTTTTCTTTAAATACTTAGAATCATGTTAAAAATATTGTATAAAAATTTTGGAGTGGAACTCATAATACTTTGCGAGATATTACATTTATAAGATTAAAACAAGACAATTTTACACTAAAGGCCCAGCGATGCGCTGTAAAGTACTTTGAGATCCATTCCGAAATTTTACACAATCTTCTAAATATAATTATAAATGCGTATTAAAAAAATATTGAAATAGTTTAAAATTCAAAATTTTGGCGCCTAGGGTGGTTTGAAAATCATTTACGAATATAAATGCACTATATCTGAAAATTCATTTTCAAAAAATTGGTTTAGTGAATTTTTAGCGGAATACACATTTTTCAATTGTTGATAATGCTAAGAGACATTTATAAATTATATTGCGTACCCTGGGTAATCAAACACTACCATGCGTTTCCTTCGGACATATCATGAAAAATCACCTTTACCTCGAGGCAGAAAGGGGCAAAACAAGACATTTATTTTCGAAAAATACACTAATTTTCAAGAGTCATTAACTACAAGCGATCTTTCCTAACTGTTTTGAAAAAAAAAGTGAGTGAGAAGAAAATCTTGTATTGGCTAAATCGAATGGAAAATATAGGCCCCCGAATAACCTTGCTAATGAAATCAGTTCGACCCTAATCGGAATCTTAACTAAAATGATATATTCATTTGAATAACATAGGTTTGAACACAGTTTTTTTCCAGAATTTATCATCTGTTTCACCTTTGAAGTTCTGTAAAAAATCTTTCTTTCGTCCTTAAGACTTAATATTTTGAGAAAACTCTATTCAACCTGTTTAATGTAGTTTTGTACAGCTACACTGTGCGTCGTCCAGTAGAATTCTCACAATCTTCGCGCACTTCTGGAGTGCAATGCCCCTCATTACGGAGGTGCAAAATATCATTTAATTCGAAGCGCTTTTATTCGGCCCACTGGACATCAAAACTCAAACAATTCACTGCATGGTAGTGTTGATTTCGCTCTTGGGGCTGTTATCTCTTCTTTCTGAAAATTAATGAACAATTTTGTTTCAACAACTGCTCTTTTAAAAAATAAATAAATTTATTAATTCTCCTTGGCTAACCAATTGTTGATCTTTCAAATTGAATTGATATATTAAAAATCGAAATGCAATGCTTAAAGATATTTAGGTTTGAAGAAAACCATTTTTGTTGTAAAAATCACTTTCAACTGTCCAAACAAAAGGGATTAAACATCAGTGCTACGGTAAAAATGTGTTCGATGAAAGTTCAAGAACAATGCGTTTGCGAAAAATTAACACATCAAAAAATAATATAAGCAACCCGATTCTCAAGAGCCAGTCTACCTCAAATCTTTAAAAAAAATCATAGCAAATTAACCATTATACATTGCCTTGTTTATGCAGCAAACTTGCTTCAATTTATTTGTGTTATTATATTGCAGGGCATTGCGCAGGTAAACTTCACACAACTAAACAGTCGATACTTTTAACACCCTAAGCACAAGGACCACCGTAATTTGAAAAAAAAGCGCCAAAAAAACTAATAAATTTGCCAAAGATATCATAAAGTTAAAACAAACTATTTGGGAGCTATTAGTTTTGTATTCCTAAATACGGCATTGAGACGCACTATGGTCAGCTTTCCATATGTACTGAAAATTTAGTGCCAAGTTTTGTAGTGACGTAATAATCTAAAGAGAAGGAGGCTCGCAATGATACTAAGGTTCTATTGAAAGTTGTCTAGTCTTATTATGCATTGTAGCGTATTCCTCTGTACTTGACTCTTAAAGTGCACAGGCTCTGGGGTTTACTATAAAAATTGGTTCCGTCAGACACTAGTTTGTAACGGAGGATAGTTTTAAATCGAATACTCGGTTGAATGAACCACTTTGCTTAAGCGCCAAGCAAGCAAAAGGATTGCTTACATGCGAAGAGGCAAGATTTTATACCCGGCGAGACTCCTCAAGGCGAGCCCTTCAAAATGCAACCGAAACCGACGAATCGATCCACCGCACAAGCTCCAAATCCTACCAGCTAGACGGGATAATCAATGGGGAACCCTGAAAGTGAGTGCATGCAATTTAAAACACGATCATCCTTCTTCCTCTTCTCTATCGACAGTCATGATTAGACTAATAGCTATTCATATTTCAGTTTTTCCAGTCCTTTGTTCTTCGTTACCGATACCGCAGTCGGTAATTGTTCCGAATCGCGGCTTTTTCGAAAAGAAGGTTAATTTCTTTTGGAAATGGTTCCAAATGGCCTATTTTATAACAAGCAATGAAAAAAAAATGAAAGGGTTGTGTACAGGACACGACCACGGTGACATTAAAAATGTAGCTTTTTTCAAGAGCGTGCAAATGAATTTTATCTATCACACATATCGACTCACGCTCTTGTTCACTCGCCTGTTTTCATATGTTACAATTTGCTATATACCCTCCCCGTCAAAACATAATTTATTGAAGGTCTTTTAACGGTAATCTATTAATTAATCAAGTATCTCACTAGGTGATTGGCATTATTTGGCTGATCCATCTAGTAAAAATAGGCTGGTCTGTCCAGAAAATATATTCAAAAGAAAAGTTCCATATTGAGAGCTGTGATGAGGAAGCCCACGCCCGCCAACGGAAATATACAGATTCTCCATGAAATATGAAATTTCATTTTCCATTTAAATTTTCAATAATGTACTAATGAGCTTAAGTAAACAATCTTAAGATTAAGTAGTTCTTGATCGATTAGTGATTGAACAAATGAAATTATTTGATAAATTACATTGTTATGCAACGTTCGCACTACCAGTTAAAACGGGTTTTTATGCTATCTTGGTGACATTTTTCTTGTTGCTAATTATTAAAACGTGTTATAACTCTGTAGTGTAAACATTGTATAATTAAACCAATTCTGCAGCGTTTTATGTTATATAGGCGTTTTATGTGGTAATAGGACTGACATAATTTATCTTCAGTACAGCGGTTTGTTTCATAATTTAAAACAGATTTATTTTAAAATTAAAATTGTATACCCAACCGTTCTATTTGTTGTATACTTTAAAACGCAATTAGAACTGTGTTTTAAATACATAGGGTAGGACAGATATTCTGACTGGATAAACTGGGAAAACAATTTTAAGTCCAGTAACGCTTAAGACATGGCTTGAATTTGAATCGAAAAAGAACACCCGCTTAAACTGCTGCTGGGACGGTAAGTTCTGTTTTAAAATTTTCCGTTGTGTGCAGTACGAAACAAAAGTATTTGAAATTAGAAAACAAAAAGTTCTGCTGGGAACGTGATTGTTTCCGATGCAATTACACTCAGATTTTTCACGCAGGGGATACAGGCCGTGTAAATGAAAACCGCGTAAAATTTAAAAAAACGCGTTAATGAAAACCGCGTAAATTTCAAAATCCGCGTAAAAAAACCTGAGTGTACTCTCCTATATAAAATACTACGCTGCTGTCAGATGCCTTACTCATAAAAAACATATAACCGAAATATGAAACATGAAAACCAATAGGCTCTTTACCCTACGCAGCTACAAAGCGCCGTAAACATGGATTAACAAGTTACAACGCACACGCATGCATAAAAATAAATATATTTTTTTCAAACGCAACACTCTTAAGCAGCACACACCGTATTGAATTAAATCCAAACCACCCCACCCACCCACTTTGCAAATCATTCTGTGACACCGTGCTGGTACCCGAAAAATCCGCACACGGCCACCGCTGCCGAAAATGCATAGCGTCTACCGCTTAGTGTAGTGCCTAGACGCTGCAGCCATGATCTTACTCGTTCGACATAAGAACAAAAACTGATTCAAACGGGTACGCGTCACCTCTATTTATAAACTAACCGTATATGGTTTAGTCACTTAGGTGCGAGTGTGTGCGAATGCCAACGTTGCCGAAAATCGATAGCGCTTATTGCATCGCCCGGAGACGATGTTGCTCATATGGGATAAGAGCAACAACTGATTTAAACGGACATGCGTTGCTTCTATTTATGACTTTTCGTTTGTGATTGAGCCACTAACCTACCCTCTAATGACGGCTGTCTGAGAAATCTGCATCACGAATGGTAATTTTCCCGTTTTTCGTGAACTTTTTAATTTTACCAATTTTTAAAAGTCTACTTTTATTGGGGAGATATTAAATTATTACCAATATTTAAGTTAGGTGTTTCTGAATCGGTTGGTGTATGAATGATTAAAATCCATCTAGTAATATCGGAGTTATAAGCGTGCAAACCTTACATAGTTTCGTTACATGGGAGATAGTTTAGATTTTAGAATGACACCTAGCCCCAGATAGTGGAGTAAGACATTTTTAATGTCAAAAAATTCGGGGGGAAAGCTTTAAAGTAGTTTAAACTGGAAAAATAAGTTGTTCCCACTTACCTTACTAACAATGGCATTGCTCATGCGAAAGTGACGTTAAGGGTGAAGGTAGTGTGATGCGGCTTTGCCGCATAGTCGAGTCCAAAGATTCGAAGCGGCGCAAAGCAGCTGAGAAGCCGACGGACGAGGTGTTTATGATCTTGCTATCGAAGGGTGCAATCAAACCTGTAATCCACTCGTTTGCCCGGTATACTCAAACATAGGGGCTATCACAAGTTTAAGTCCGACTGAGCGGCAGCGAAGTCGGACAGCACTTGAATGAAGCGATGTGGCGTAGACACATTCGGCACTGACAACATTTTATTTTTGTAAATAAATACTATCCTATTGTTACTAAATGAAACATTGTTAATGCCTAATGTGGCTACGCCACATCGCTTTTTGTCATGCTGTCCGACTTCGCTGTCGCTCAGTCGGACTTAAACTAGGAATAGCCCCTATGTTTGAGTATACCGGGCAAACGAGTGGATTACAGGTTTGATTGCACCCTTCGATGGTAAGATCAAAACCACCTCGTCCGTCGGTTTCTCAGCGGCTTTGCGCCGCTTCGAATCCTTGGACTCGACAATGCGGCAAAGCCGCATCACACTACCTTCACCCTTAACGTCACTTTCTCATGAGCAATGCCATTGTTATTTGTGCCAACTTATTTTTCCAGTTTAAACTACTTTAAAGGTTTCCCCACGATTTTTTTTCATTGCTTGTTATAAAATAGGCCACATTTAGAACCATTTCCAACAGAAATTAACCCTCTTTTCGAAAAAGCCGCGATTCGGAACAATTACCCCGCAGTCTAAAAATACCTAATTTATAATTTCTAGTTTGGTAGATACCGTGGACCTCTGTTAACTTTTCCCTCTTATCAGTTATTCACATCGATCACTTAGCCTATTTTCGGGTTGGCACCCATTATGCTTCACACATTGTAAATGTTGGTTTCAATATATGGTACTAGTACCGCAAACACATGCTAAATTATAAGATCTGACCTGTTTTTCACGTTTGAAGTGCGCTGCCGTTGACGGTCCTGCTGCTCGACGAAATGCTGTCAGTGGTTTGTGTCACCACTATGGCGGTTTAATATCTGCGCCCACGTGTGCACACGGTTTCTAACGATGGGGGGCCCGCTTTATCAACTCGCGAGTACTGCTTCGAGGCCTACAATAGAGCGTATTCGGCAATTGACCACCGACATACACCCCGGAAGGAGTGGCATCTTCCGATGGCCCGTAGATGCGCAGGGGCGTGATCGCTAATCCGTCGCGAGACCAGCTACAAGCGGACGAGTCTTCGGATCTTCGCAGATACCACGTGGCGTGCGTAATCTCCTACACCTACCAGAACGAAACACCTTCACTTGAAGTATATTCGATCCTTTAGGCGAAAAATACATTTTACTACATAGGTCAAATCATCTAACAAGCTTTGTTCTTAATTACCTTGACCTCGAGCAGAAAATCGGTATTGATTTGAAAGCGACTTGAAACCAGTCGTAGCTTTTCCTAACAAGGAATATTCAAGTTAATTTACCACCGACAAATTTTAGGACAAAACTCACTTTAACAAAAGCACTGTTTTGAGCGACTTAGTGGACTGTTATATTAAACACGTTTACCGTTGTCTTCCGTTTTAATTCCACTATGATGAGCAAAATGCAAAATTCATACGTCTCCCAACCTTTGAACGGAACGGATCGTTATATTTCACAGTGGTGTTCGTTGTGTAAATTTCAGTGATTGAAGGTCATCCTTTGTTTGTTCGTTAGCTGCCATTCTGCTGGTGCCGGCAGTAAATCCAGTACATTGTTTTCGCTGGTGCGGAACAATCGACGTTGTTTGCAGATAAGTTTTGCTTTATTTTTTTTCCTCGTTTGCTTTCTTTCCTTTTCCCTACTTTTACTCTACCTTGTAATCAAATAATAAGACACATTCCCGTTTATATAACGCTCTGCCCTCGTGCTTAAATGGCCGAGGGCGAAATACCATCTGATGTAATCATGGAAGTCCCTGATCCCCCTAATACTCGCATTGCTCCCCGTATAAAGCAGTACCCAGAAGGTTCCTCTGGGCCATGGGTGGTATATTTTCGGACCGGAGAGAAACCGGTTAATATATTAAAACTTTCTCGAGATCTGACTGCTAATTACCCGGCCGTAACTCAGATAACACGTGTTCGGGCAAACAAGATACGTGTTCTAGTGAATGATCTCGGCCAGGCAAACGCGATTGCTTGCTGTGAGCGCTTTACGCGGGAATTTAAAGCATACGTGCCTTGTGTGGCCTGTGAAATCGATGGGGTAGTGTCCGAACCGGGCCTGAAAAGCGAAGAACTGTTGGAGCACGGGGTTGGCTGCTTTAAGGACCCCTCTCTTGAACAGATTAGGATCTTAGAATGCAAACAATTGTATACCGCAAACACCGAGGGAGGTAAGACTACCTACTCTCTATCAGGCTCGCTTCGGGTGACATTCGCCGGGTCCTCTCTACCCAACTACATCCTCCTTGACAGGGTTCGCCTACCAGTTCGCCTGTTTGTACCGCGGGTCATGAGCTGCAGCAATTGCAAGCAGTTGGGCCACACAGCCTTTTTATTGAAATAAGAAACGATGCGGCAAATGCGAAGGAGAGCATGAGGATGACTCTTGCGACAAAGAAACTGAAAAGTGTATTTGCTGCGGGGGCCCTTCACATGCTCTTAAATCATGTCCTGCGTACAAGCAGCGCGGGGATAAAATTAAGCGCTCCCTTAAGGAACGCTCAAGGCGTTCTTATGCAGAAATGCTAAAGAATGCTTCGCCATCTGTCCTGTCCGAAAATCCCTATGCTGGTTTGGCTAATGTTGAGCAAGAATCTGACGACCCACGAGAGGGAACATCTTTGGTTAACCCAGGGGAATCCAGGAAGAGGAGAAATCCAGCCTCCCCTACATTGCCTCGTAAGGGTGCCAAGGTGTCGTCCACTCAGAGTGCGCCATCTACAACCAATAAATCCAACGGAAGTGATGCACAAAAGCCGAAGCAATTTGCTCCAGGACTTGGAAATATTATTTCTAACAAGGAGTACCCACCACTTCCAGGGACATCCAAAACCCCAAGTGTCCCCTTTTTTCAAACAGATACTCAGTCCAGTAGCGGACTAATGAAATTTTCTGACATAGTGGACTTAATTTTCACAGCTTTCAATGTTACTGATCCTCTTAAAAGCCTTCTGATACGTTTTCTCCCTACAGTGCAAACATTTTTGAAGCAGTTGACTACTAAATGGCCCCTCCTTGCAGCGATCGTATCCTTCGATGGCTAAGTCATCGAACGAGGTCACCGATTCGATCACTGTTCTACAGTGGAACAGCAGAAGTATCCTCCCGAAAATCGATTCCTTTAAATTTTTACTAAATAGTTTAAAATGTGATGCTTTCGCATTATGTGA
Source organism: Topomyia yanbarensis (assembly GCF_030247195.1). Taxonomy (NCBI): domain Eukaryota; kingdom Metazoa; phylum Arthropoda; class Insecta; order Diptera; family Culicidae; genus Topomyia; species Topomyia yanbarensis. The sequence goes on along the minus strand of NC_080671.1, from coordinate 241,560,042 downwards.
AACTTGGTTAACTTCCGATATAAATCTCAACTTCCACGACTTTAATATAATTCGTCTGGATCGAGAAAACCCCTATGGAGGAGTACTTTTGGGGATTAAAAAGTGCTATTCTTTCAACCGAATTAACCTCCCTTCGACACCAGGCATTGAAATTGTCGCTTGTCAAGTTTTAACCAAAGGTAAAGACCTTTGCATTGCTTCCATCTACATTCCTCCTAGAGCCTCGGTAGGGCACCGAACGATTTGTAATATCACGGAATCCTTACCGGCACCGCGGCTAGTTCTGGGAGACTTTAACTCGCACGGTACGGTATGGGGCTGTCTTCATGATGATAATAGATCAACATTAATCCAAGATCTTTGCGATAATTTCAACATGACCATCTTAAACACGGGAGAAATGACGCGGATTCCTACACCACCAGCGCGTTGGATTTATCGCTATGCTCGACATCGCTACAGTTAGATTGCAGGTGGAAGGTGATCCCTGATCCCCACGGTAGCGATCATTTGCCAATCGTGATTTCAATTGCTAACGGTTCAAGACCATCGGAAACAATCAATGTCTCATATGACCTCACACGGAACATTGATTGGAAGAGTTACGCGACCGCGATATCCGTTAAAATCGAATCCACTCAAGAACTTCCTCCGGAGGAAGAGTACAGGTTTTTGGCTGGCTTGATTCTCGACAGTGCGAATCAAGCTCAGACTAAACCAGTACCCAGCGCGAATACCCATGGACGGTCTCCCACCCTGTGGTGGGATAAAGAGTGTTCAGAGCTGTACGCGGAAAAGTCCACTGCATATAAGGCCTTCCGGGAAGACGGGTTACCCGCTAGCTATCAACAGTACGCGTCGTTAGAAAGGCGAATGAAGAGTCTAATGAAAGCCAAAAAACGCAGTTATTGGCGCCGGTTCGTCGACGGGTTAACGAGAGAAACAGCGATGAGCACTCTTTGGGGTACGGCTCGACGTATGCGTAACCGTAATAGTACCAACGAGAACGTGGAATATTCAAACCGTTGGATATTCGCTTTCGCCAAGAAGATCTGTCCGGACTCTGTCCCGGTACAGAAAACGTGCCGCGCCGCGTCTCCTCACGATACCGCGAACGAAACACCGTTTTCAATGGTGGAGTTCTCACTTGCTCTCTTATCGTGCAACAATAACGCCCCAGGGTTAGACAGAATCAAATTCAACTTGCTGAAGAATCTGCCTGACACTGCAAAAAGGCGCTTGTTGAATTTATTTAACAAGTTTCTTGAGGGTAACATTGTCCCTTATGAATGGAGGCAAGTGAAGGTCATCGCCATCCAAAAACCAGGAAAACCAGCCTCCGACCACAACTCGTATCGGCCGATTGCAATGCTGTCCTGTATTCGGAAGTTATTCTAGAAAATGATCTTGTTTCGCCTCGACAATTGGGTTGAAGCAAATGGCTTACTGTCAGATACACAATTTGGCTTCCGCAAAGGCAAAGGGACGAACGATTGCCTTGCGTTGCTTTCTACAGAAATCCAAATGGCCTATGCTAACAAAGAGCAGATGGCATCAGTCTTCTTGGATATTAAGGGGGCTTTTGACTCAGTTTCTATCAACATTCTGTCAGAGAAGCTGCACCAGCATGGTCTTTCGCCAATTTTAAATAACTTTTTGCTAAACCTGTTGTCTGAAAAGCACATGCACTTTTCGCATGGCGATTTAACAACATCGCGATTTAGCTACATGGGTCTTCCCCAGGGCTCATGTCTAAGTCCCCTGCTCTACAATTTCTACGTGAATGACATTGACGATTGTCTTGCCAATTCATGCACGCTAAGGCAACTTGCAGACGACGGGGTGGTCTCTGTTACAGGGCCCAAAGCTGCCGACTTGCAAGGACCATTACAAAATACCTTGGACAATTTGTCTGCTTGGGCTCTTCAGCTGGGTATCGAGTTCTCCACGGAGAAAACTGAGTTGGTTGTTTTTCTAGGAAGCGTGAGCCGGCGCAACTCCAGCTTTTATTAATGGGTGCAACGATCAACCAGGTTTTCACATTTAAATATCTCGGGGTCTGGTTCGACCTAGGTACCTGGGGATGTCACATTAGGTATCTGAAACAGAAATGCCAACAAAGGATCAATTTTCTCCGAACAATAACTGGAACATGGTGGGGTGCTCACCCAGGAGACCTGATCAGGTTGTACCAAACAACGATATTGTCGGTGATGGAGTACGGGTGTTTCTGTTTCCGCTCCGCTGCGAACATACACTTCATCAAACTGAAGAGAATCCAGTATCGTTGCTTGCGCATTGCCTTGGGTTGCATGCACTCGACCCATACGATGAGTCTCGAAGTGCTGGCGGGCGTTCTTCCGCTAAAAAATCGATTTTGGGAACTCTCATATCGATTGCTCATCCGATGCGACATTCTGAACCCGTTGGTAATTCAAAATTTCGAGAGGCTCGTCGAGCTTAATTCTCAAACCCGTTTTATGTCCTTGTACTTCGACTACATGGCACAGAGCATCAATCCTTCTTCGTACAATCCCAACCCACAGTGGGACGAGCCCGGACTTAAGTCCATATATGAAGGTTATGCGATATTCTCAGTAGTATTTTTCTCGTATCAACTGAGCCATTAGAGACATTTTCGCGAGATTTTAGGTGATTTGAATGCAAAATGAATTTTTGACAGCTTTTTGAAGGGCATAACTCAAGTGTTTTTTGCATTATTTGACCATAGGAACTACATACGGTTATTCTCGTTTTTCAAAGAAACGGTTGATTTTATGAATTGCGTTACTTCACCAAAATAATCCGTGTGATAAAATTACATCGTAAAATCGCCAAAAATAAGTCACTAGTTGGTTTAGTCAGTGTTTAGATAACTGTTTGTCATGAATTTTTATTGAATTCGAACTTCTAAAGCGATAACAACAACGACGCCCGTGAATGCCCGCGATCACACTATGCTCATTCGAAAGCTTTTCATTTTCTCTTTAAAATGAGCCTATGCTAGTTTTGCGAAAACTTGCGATAAGCAGTCAAAATTTGAAAAAACTGTGAATGGAGACGCATGGTTATTACTGATATTTAATTTGAATATTCACTTTATGACTAGAATAATGACACTAATTTATGCACAGCAATAATAGCATTTAGAGCATGATCTACAAGGGTTTTACTAGTGATCAAGAGTAAGGAGCCGAATGGGAAGTATGGTTTTTAAGTGGTAAAGGAATTAAGAATGTTTAAAATTCAGTCAATATTTTCAACCATCTGAAATGTGTCATAAAATGTTTCATGAACTATGTTTGCTAACTTACGCAATAACTGTCAAATTGAGTGAACACAGTTGAGTTCTAGTCATTTGATAAGACTTTTTTTTCGAGTTTGCATAGCGCTGATATAGCTTAAAGGTATGCGATATTACCCTAATAAAATAAGACCATTTTTAAATGAACCATTAACGCGAAAAAAGGATTTTGGATTTATTTTAATTTAAGGTATGAAATAAGCAATATAAGCAACTTAAAACACACCTGCGAAAACAAAATCGTTAACCATCTTGTTGATTAGTGAATGTAATCAATATTCCACTAAGACGCTCAAAATGTTTGTTGTGAAAATGAAAAAAATGGAGTTTTCATACCAAGTAACCCACTAATGAATTAAACGTTCCAAAATTAATCGATCACATCTTATTTCATCCTTAAAAATAATATAGTCATTTCTAAAGCCACATAATGAGAATCAATTCGTTTCAATACGGAAAATAAATTCCAAAATTACAATTGAAAGAAATCTTTATAAAAGACAAAATATTTACTTTTAAGCCACTCTAATAAATAGTAAAGTTAATTTCTATTTTCTATAACCAACATAAGAATTCAGCGTACAAAAATGTCTTTAAAATTTTTTTTAACCTTCACAGCAAAATAATTATTTTTGAGCCACCCTAATGTATAATAATTTTTTTTGCAGATATTAATATCAAAAACGGTTTAGCACACGAAAATTAATATACACAAATTTTAAGAACGATTTAGAAAAAAAAAAATTTTTGAGACACCCTAATGAATAGTAAATGTTTATTTTTGAAATGTTTTAATATCGAAAACGAATTCAGCGTACCAAAATTACATAAAGACGTCCTATATGAACCGATACGGAAAAGTTTGGACTTTAGTCCACCTTTTGTTCTAAGTCGTGCCACTGTGCAACCGTGTCCGTTTCCTAGATACTTCTGATTCTACTGTATTCTTCGACACATCCATGAAGGAAGAGATTCGTGGAATCCCGGACCATATACGCCCGCAGGTGATCCCCAATATATTTTATAATAAATTCCGAGAAGTCGACTGCGACAAAATGTTTTACACTGACGGATCAAATCTCGATGGGTCCACTGGCTTCGGTATCTTCAACAATACTATCACCGCTTCATTCAAGCTCAATGATCCCGCTTCAGTTTACGTCGCAGAGTTAGCTGCAATTCAGTACACCCTTGGGATCATCGACACTCTGCCCACAGATCACTACTTCATCGTTTCGGACAGCCTCAGCTCTATCGAGGCTCTTCGTGCGGTGAAGCCTAAAAAGCAACTCCCGTATTTCCTGGGGATGATACAGGAGTCCTTGTGTACGTTATCTGAAAAATCTTATCAGATTACCTTTGTTTGGGTCCCCTCTCATTGTTCTATCCCGGGCAATGAAAAGGCCGACTCATTAGCAAAGGTGGGCGCATTAAATGGTGACATATACGAAAGACCAATCTGCTTCAATGAATTTTTTAGTATTTGTCATCAGAGGACGCTCAACAGTTGGCAAACCTCGTGGAGCAACGGGGAACTTGGACGATGGCTACATTCGATTATCCCAAAGGTATCAACGAAGCCTTGGTTCGGGGGGATGGATGTGGGTCGGGATTTTATTCGCGTAATGTCCCGACTTATGTCCAATCACTACACCATGGATGCGCATTTGCGGCGTATTGGGCTTGCGGAGAGTAGTCTGTGCGCTTGTGACGAGGGCTATCACGACATCGAACACGTTGTCTGGGTATGCGCCGGGTATTGTGACGCCAGGTCTCAGTTAAAGGAATCCCTTCGGGCCCAAGGTAGACCACCCAATGTCTCAGTCCGAGATATACTGGCAAATCGTGATTTCCCCTATATGTCCCTTATTTATACCTTCATAAAAACGATAAATATCCCAATTTAGCCCCTCTCTTTTATTTCTCGTTTTTAGAGTTTTCTCCTGCCTTGTGGAACCGATCAGCTCCAGAGTGCCACTATGTAACCGCCGTCGCCCTTACCACTACGCCTGCATAGAAGGAAACTGAAGCGAGAGCGACTCGAGGTCCGATGACTTTTGAAGGATTCCCCGCGGGTCCGAAGAATACCATCCGCCAATCCGGTACTCGACGACTTACTAGACTGAGGCGCAAATTTGTTTCGCTGATCCCCCTTACCCCCCCCCCCCCCCCCTTTGAGCGAAAGTTGCAAGTTTTGCTCTTCTTTCCCTGTCTCTCCCCTGTCCTTGATACAACTGCTGATACACTGATGCGGAAATAAGCCACCCTCTGAATATCTTGACCAAGCATAAGTTTTAGTTAAAAAATTCAAATTAGTATTCTGTATTCCTAGTTTTAAGATAGCTATAATTTTTACTCTTTATTGAAACTCTTGTCCTCCATCTTGTAAATAGAATTGAATCCCTAGTTTTAAGATTTCTGTGAAGTTTCTCATAAATATTTGTTCCCCCTTTTGTGTACTAAACTATATTGTTAGTTTTAAGATAACCGTAAAATATTTCGTAAAATACTATTACTCCCCCTCTTGTATATCAAAGTGAATCCCTTGTTTTAAATTTTTTCATGAAAAAATCTTTTGGCCCTCTCTTGTATATTGAATCTTATTTCTAGTCTTAAGATAGCTGTAAACTTTTTTTTTTCCTTTGTAAAAAAAATATTTCAACATTGTAACCTCCTAGATTTAAGATATCCAAAATGTAAAAACATAAGCATTTGGCACCGCCAAGCTAACGCATTTGTGCCTATCAAATAAACGAAATGAATAAAAAAAAATGCAAAATTGCACTTTTCTGTTACAGATACGTATTTCGGCTACGACTTGCAGCCTTCTTCAGTGTGTTGTGTTGTATCACACCGAAGAAGGCTGCAAGTCGTAGCCGAAATACGTATCTGTAACAGAAAAGTGCAATTTTGCTTTTTGTTCATCATAGTGGAATTAAAACGGAAGACAACGGTAAAAGTGTTTAAAACTCATTTGATATAGCGTAAATTTGGAACTTGGGCCTAGATCACATTCTCAACCACTATGTAATATCTCGATTTCTGTAAGTTACAATTTAATTACTATCTTCCGTTTTTCCGATTAAATTCCGATCTTCCGTTCACTGTGCCGATCGAATCGAGAAAGAACAATACCTTTAATCTAATGATGGCCTACAAGCCTTGGCTATTTCGTAACCGCGGGGTTCCCAACCCCACCCAATTAGTAATACCCTCGACCTGAAATATCAAAATTTCACTTCACTTCAGAAACATTGGCTATACTACTACTTTCCGATCGAAGCGCTGTGCCGTGTTTCACGATCCGTGTAAATTGGGTGCTTACAATTCTCGCCACCCACTACGCTGCGGTAGACTAAAGGTACTCGAATCTCTAGTCTCATCTCTTATATACAAGCGATTTACCTTTTAGCTTTTCCGTAAAGGGCGAACACGAAATTATTGCGACACATTCAACAGGGCATAACTTTTTTACCATTGGGTAAAAATCAACCAAATTTTGCACACTTTCTCATTGATGTGTATTGTTTACATGCTGTCAAACTCGAAGTCGTGTTTTTCGATTCAACGAAAATGGAGGTGAAGCAATGCGAGTCGAGAGAACAAATTCTTTCCAAACACCTGGAATTTCCTGACCTGTCTCACCGGCAGTTGGGAAAAATGTTGAACATTCACCATTTAACCGTCTCCAGAGTGTTGAAGCGGTTCCAGGAGCGGTTGACGTTGGACCACGGCAAAGGAGCTGGAAGAAAACCGGGACCGGAGAACAAAAAGACGGAGTGAAAGGTGAAGCGGATGATTAAAGCAAATCCCAACGTATCATGCCGTGATTTTGCTAAAAAGATCGGCATGTCGCAGAGCTACGTCCAGAATGCATAGAAGAGAGCTGGACTACATACATACAAGGTACAGAACTTCCCAAACCGCGATGAGCGGCAACAATCGACGGCTAAAACTCGGGCACGGAAGCTCTACGAGAAGATGCTGACAAAATATGGCTGCTGTGTGATGGACGACGAAACGTATATAAAAGCCGATTTTAAGCAAATTCCGGGGTTGGAGTTTTTCACCGGCAAGAGCAAGTTCTATGTGGACGACAAATTTAAGAAGAAGAAAATGTCGAAGTTTGCCTCCAAATATCTCATTTGGCATGCCATCTGCTCTTGCGGATTGAGGAGTGAGCCTTTCGTGACAAAGAGCACAGTAAATGGCTAGATCTACAAATCTGAGTGCCTCGAGAAGCGCCTTTTGCCGTTCTTGCAGCAGCACGACGAAGCTCCGCTATTTTGGCCAGATTTGGCATCATGCCACTATTCTAAAAGTGTCCTGGAGTGGCATGAGGCCAATTCTGTCCATTTTTTTTCCAAGGGACATGAATCCGCCAAACTGTCCGGAGCTGCGCCCGGTGGAGCAGTGCTGGGCAATGATGAAGCGGGAACTTCGGAAGAGCAAGAAGACAGTCAAAGACGAGAACGACATGTTAAGAAAATGAAAAAAAAAATGAGAAACTGGTATCGGATGACACTGTAAATGATTGATGGAGGGCATCAAGCGAAAATGCGTTCAATTTTACACTCAAGGCTCCATCGATTAACTTTTCTTGTGATTTTTGAAGTAAATTTATGTATAAAACTACCCTAAAATTTTGGTTTCATTTTAAACATTATAAGAAAATTGGCATGACATTTTCGGTGTCGCAATAATTTCGTGTTCGCCCTTTAGCACGCGAAGTGGTAAATTCAACGCATTTAAATTTTTTAATGAAATGTTATGATTCTGTTACAAGTTACACTGTTATCAGTTATATCAGTTATATTACATTTACAGTTGCATTTCTATACTTATTGTAATCATTAAATACGACACGTATAGTGTAAAATATGCATAAATACATAACGCTGTTTTATAACAACATTGCAAAAAACATCTAAAAATTATTACGGTAGTGTATTGACACTATGAGAGAATTTTAACAAAATTTGAAAAAATGATTTGCGCCTTTGAGGGTTAATATGACTCCCATGTTTGGAAATAAAGTCCAATGTGATGTCAACTAATACAAAAAAAAATTATTGCGCATTTTTAAAAGACTTATTATGTACAACAAGAATGTTGCCAAAAACGGAACCCATTTGTTGCTAAAATCGGAGTGTGCCAAAATGGGAGCATGCCAAAAACGGAATCATACTGTACAAAGAATTGAAACTAATAATATGTATGGGTCATCACGCTATATTTTAAGTTCTTCGTACAAATTTGCAAGTTCTAGTTTTTTGTAGGTAGTACTTACTCCAAATCATTGAAAGTTCAATTCCAATCATTCTTTAATAATCTTTAAAATAAATTTAATTCTAATCATTCTTTAATAATCTTTAAAAACGCTATAGATTCTAAAATTGGTTCAAATTGGTCAAGCGAACACTGAGATATAGCGATTTAAAAATATAGTATCGACTATTTTCGAGGAATGTTGGTGAGCGTGTTAATAAAATTGTAAATATTTTTTTACAACTGCATTTAATTAGCATTAAACTATTCAAATCACTAAATGTGCTTTAGTATATTTTAAGATCACTTTTACATCATTGTTCTGCTTGATGTTAACCCAGCAGAACAAATAATTTCTTAAAAAATCGCGAATATTTTTCACGAGTACCTTTAATTAACAATTAATTAGCATTTAATTACTTAAATCATTAAATGTACTTAACAGATTTAACAATGACTTTTACATCATTGTTTTGCTGGATGTTAACCCAGCAGAACAAGTGATATCATAAAAACAGTGGTAAACAATTTTCTACAAGTGAATTAATTAGCATTTAATTCCTCAAATTATTAAATATTCTTTAGTAGATTTTACAATGACTTACATTATTTTTCTGCTTGCTGTTAACCCATCAGAACAAGTTATTTCTTTAAAAAAATTATGAACAATTTTCTACAAGTGCATTTAATTAGCATTTAACTATTTAAACCATTAAATGTAGTAGATTTTATGTTTAGTAGATTTTACAATGACTTTTACATCTTTGTTCTGCTAACTTTTTGTCAAGTCAACAGAACAAGTGATTTCTTAAAGTGCATTTAATTAGCATTTAATTATCAAGTAAATCAATGTGCGTTTACAAGGTTTTACGATGACTTTTTCATCGTTGTTCTGCTAACTTTATGTTATGTTAGCAGAACAAGTGATTTCTTGTAAAAACAATTTTTTACAAGTACATTTAATTAGCATTTAATTATTCAAATAGATCAATGTGCTTTAGTAGGTTTTACAATGACTTTTACATCGTTGCTCTGCTAACTTTATGTTAAGCCAGCTGAACATGTAATAAAACAAAATACAAAAAAAGCATTAAATTTTTCAATTATACATTTAATTTGCATTAAATTAGCACTAAATTATAGAATATTCACAATCATATTCTGCTGATTTTGCTCTTCCAACTTTATGGACATCCCGGAATGTAGGGAACGGTGGGAAGTTGTGAACATCGCCAATTCTCACTAAGCTATAGATGATAAAAATGTGGTAACTACTGTTAAATGTGTCTACTGTCATGACGTCACTTTCTCATTAGCAAATGTTGCATTAACTCATGTTCTTCATGTTCAGGTAACTAGCGACTATTTATATAAAAAAAAGTTTTTTTTACTAAATTGCATTTGTGGTATGTGGAGTCCCTTTATGTAGCTGATTTCAAAGTAAATTAGTGCAAAACTTTCCTTGGGTAATTGGCTCGCATATTAGTCCCATATGATTTTCCATCATTTTTGAGTTATCGTCACAAACAATGCTTATTATTACTATACTTTCGGAAATCAAAGAAAAATGATGAGTTTGATCGGCCGAATACGAAAAAAATATCAAACCATGTGTGTCCCATATAAAAAGTACTAGTATATCCGTCCCATATGTTATTTCCAAAGAAAAAGGTTTTTTTTGTTGTTGTAATAATAAAGTGTTTTTGTATTACGGCGTTTATGTATTAGTGCAGTTATTGTACTGTAATTTAACAGCAATTTATATTTAGAAAGGCTTTTTGGTAATTATGCTTAACAGGCAAATTTCTCCAGAAGAATTTCTGCTCCTCTCTTATAAGTGATAAAATTACACCATTCAGCGCATCTTTTAGAGTATTCTTCAGACCAACTGGGTGTTTCTGATACTTCATCGTGCTTTCAAAGCAGAATCCTTCAGCGGTAACCAGCTTTAGTTGCTTTTTGGAAATCAACATACAGTTTTCCAATTGTCCATGGTCAGAGACAGTACCGCTGTACTGCAATCCCAAACTTCCTTTTCTCACAATTATCCGCCTGATTTGGTCAATGTACGAGCGATTTTTACATTGGTTCAGTGTATATTGGCTGACACTAAACGTTGTTGGAAGAAATTTTCCGCTGGCATGTCCAAAACATGAACATTTTTCTTCGCTATTGAAACAGTAATAATAAATTCCGGGAAAGTAACTGACGGATTTTTACACATTGCCTTTTCTACAGCAGCATGGAAAGAATCGTCTGCCATAAATGTATGTCCGGATTCAAATAATTTGAGAAATATTTCTTGCACCTGAACTGACCTAGAGTTGATTAACAGAACCAAATGAAGGAATAGACCCCAATTTTTATTTTGAGCCATTCTCCTTCCACCCAGAAAGTAATTCTGCGTAGACTACCGAGGTGCCTAATGACCCGATTAAAACAGCTGATGATATCATTTGCTGATCTGCTCGACCTCTGCCCCATGTTCGTTTCGTAGACCAGTACTCAGTTCTGGAAGTAACTTTTCAGAACCTTGCACAGATAGTCCGGAACCCGCATTTTGTGCAGTGCAACGGCGATCGCCCCCCAGCTAGCACTGTTGAACGCGTTCTTCACGTCGATCGTAACCACGGCGCAGTAGCGGTTTCCCCTTCTCTTTTGCTTCGATGCTTTCTCCGCGCTCTCGATGACTGCGGATGGCGTCCACCGTCGATATCCCTTTCCGGAACCCGAACTGCCTCTGCGATAGTCCGTTCTCACTTTCAGCGTAGGTCGTCAGCCTGTTGAGGATGACCCTTTCCAGAAGTTTACCAAGAGTATCTAGCAGGCATATAGGCCGATACGATGCTGGATCTCATGGGAAACCCCTTGTTTTGGCAGCAACACCAGCTTCTGGATCTATCCGGGAAGTAGTCTTCGTACAGGCATTTCCGGTCCGGGAGCTTTCTTCGCTTTCAGCCCTTTTGCCACAATAAGGAGCTCATCGTTGGAAACTTGATTGTCACGAGCATTTTCACCGTCTGCATCAATGTACGGTGTAGGCAGCCATGCGGTTGGGTCGTGCTTCGGGAAAAGACCCTCCACGATAATTTTCAGTTTATCAGCGCACATTTCGACTGGCGTGATTGGACCCTTGATCCTGGCCATAACGACACGGTAAGCATTGTCCCAGAGGTTAGCGTCTACTTCTGTGCACAGCTTATAGCAGGTGGACTTGCTTAGCACTATCTCGCATTTAAAAGCAGCCCTGGCCACACTCTTCTTCGACTGCCTCAGATCTTGCTCTTTGAACGCGTCTTCTGGCTTTTAGGCAGGCAGCTCGGAAGCTGCTGAGCCTTTCGTTCCACCAGTACGCCGGATGCTGGTAGTTCCTCGAATCCATTCTCCTTGGCAATGTTACATCGCATGCCTCGCTACTGTGTGTGTATGTGTGTGTGTGGGTATATATTTCAGATGAAAGGCCTAACGTTGCCATTTGACACTATTATTTTTGTCTTTTGATACGTTTTTTACTTTCTGAGATATGGGTGATTTTGTCAAAACACAAAGGGTTTTAATCAAATAGCTTTCATACAAAATAATGTAGTCGTGCTATGTGCACATAACTAGAAAGCTTGTAAAATATACAAGCTATAGATTGTCAAAATCCGTTCAGGAGCGGCGGATATATTAAACATTTTGTATTTTATTACTCGCTTACCAATTTTCACTAACAAAAATGAGACCGTTTCATACAGAGTATTTCTTTACTGGTGTTTTAGGGGAAAAACGAAACCGATTTTGAATATCCGGGGATGAAAAAACATCTGCGTGATTCAAGGAATTTGATAACGAACACATTTTGTGAATTTACTTAAAAATTAATTACCTCTTTTTCAAAAATTAATACGCAAGTTCGTTTCAAAGACGAAACAATGTGTTAATTTACTTCAAAGTGCAAATTTGCCCAGATTTCATGTATTTACCCGTTGGATTGAGTAATGCGTTCAGTCATGAGATAGACGTTGGATGGTATATGAATACATAGATCACCAAGTAATCCTCCTAGTAGTGAGAAAATAGATTTCTAATATAATTTATATTCATATTATACTCGCAGCATCACCGAGAGCAACTGTATTTTTGAATAACAAATTTTTTATGAAAATTTATCTTCCTTTGCAAGATTTATGTTATACTAATTATGGCGTAAAAATTACCAGTTGTATTATTGGTAATAAAGATGTAAGGAATCAAAATTTCGCCCTATACACAAAAATAATGTCACAGCACTAACCATCATTTACCATTCCTCACTTGAAAACTATAACTAATTTATGTTCAAACCCTGCTTTGCTCTGAAGATGAAAAGAGCTATTTCTTTCGAAACGTTGCTCCAAGGAGTGACCAAAATATTATGCAAAATATATTTTTGTATAGGACTTATTAACCCATATCTCCAGACCGAGAATTCCGAACGAAACAATTCGCATTATAAGGATGGGTGCAAAGAGATTGCATTGTAATCGACTGAATGAACGGCTTTTGTGCCATCGACAATAATATAATTGTCAGCATAGCCTAGACACTTGTCATTTTTGCCTTTCTCATGTAGAAAAGTTATGCAATCGGTCGGAATTTCGACTTTTTAACCGAGGCCCGCAGGTGCGAATCTCTTATACCATTCGACTCAGTTCGTCGAGATCGGAAAAAGTCTGTGTGTGTATGTATGTATGTATGTGTCAAACAATCTCATCGATTTTTCTGTATGTATGTATGTATGTGTCAAACAATCTCATCGATTTTTCGATTCAGCGTGGCCACAGATATTCCGGAAAGTTTTTTAATTTTTGGTATTGAACCTCTTGAATAGGCATTCTAGAGGCTCAATACTAAAAATTAAGCGAATAAAAAAGAAGTCGATTTTTTGCGCACTACACCAGACGCCCTTTTAAGAAAGTGTGGATTATAAGTGTTTGTTGTTTTTTTAGAATACTTTGGACATGTGTTAGAGGAATTAAGTCTGCAGTTGAATATCGAGATGATACAAATAATTACATTATTAAGGATACCACCGGAACAGTATAAAACAGCAAGTTCGGTTTCTAATAATATAAGATTAGTAACATCTATCAGACAGAAGCGAAACATCGTAACGTGTTAATTGATTTGTAAATGAAAATTTAAAAAATAAACAGAAAATATATACGCGAACAGAGGTCTTAGTGGAATGTACGTAATGTTTCAAAGGTTTTCTTCCATTTAATTCCACTATGTTTTACATTTCTTATAAAAGAAATGTATAGAATTCGCTTAAACTTTCAAGATTTTTTCCGAGGCCCGGAGGGCCGAGTCTTATATACCAATCGACTCAGCTCGACGATTTGGGACAATGTCTGTGTGTGTGTCTGTGTGTGTGTTTGTATGTAACGGACAAATTCTCATTCGTGTTTCTCATCAATGGTTGAACCGATCTTATCCAAACCAATTTTAAATGAAAGAACTAAAAACAGTAAGAACGCTATTATTTTTTTTTTGATTCTGATGTTTAGTTTCCAAGATATAAATGTTTGAATGCGTAAAAATGGCGTTTTTTGCAGTTTTTTTGAATTTTCTGCCGAAATTGGCAATATAGATTACCAATTTATATGTTTTTAGACAGCTTTAACGAATACCTTTTGAACAAGCTATAGATTGTTGAAATCGGACTATTATCAAAAGAGATATTTATAATTAAATGCGGACGAAAGATTTTTATCATTTCCCATTGCCAGAAATATGTCCAAAAACATGTAATCTATTATTAACGCCAAAACGGCTTATTTTAGGTCAATAGTATCTTCGGAGAATTTAATGGAGGCAATATGCTCTTTCTTTTGGTATTGTGCTTTTGCTGATTAATTCCCCTATAAGTGAGATATTTTCACAAATTTTCTTGGAAGTGATTATATCGAAATGATGCCTTCAGCAAATTTGTAGCTCTTACTTTTCCGAATAACTACTGAAGACTTCAAATATCTATTTTGAATACTTTAAAAGTTATGGCTTGTTGTTTGTGGATTACTCTTTGTCGCCTATTTATTGTTCAATAGGGATCATCCATAAATGACGTAGCATTATATAGGGGAGGGGGGAGTTTTGTATTTTGTGATGATGTGTGACGACAGGGGGGGTAGGGGGTCATGTCATGCTACGTAGCTTTTTTAAAGGGGAATAACTAACATCGTTTTTCGTTTTTTTAAATTTTGCGGGGACAAGGGGGGGGGAGAATTACCGTCAAGCTACGTAATTGCCAGGGGGGTATTTAGAGGTTTGTGACGAAATGCTACGATGGGGGAGGGGGGTGTTAAAAATCACCCAAAAAATGCTACGTCATTTATGGATCGTCCCATATAGTAATAATCCATTGAAATGAGCTAAACATTATTTCGATAAAACGAAATTTGTATTTCATTTTACTATCCACAACCGCTAGAAATAATCACCGAACACTTCCAAGTTGTCTGGAAGGAACTTGATAACTTATCAGTACAAAAATGTTCATTTGTGCGAACCTTCTGACTGCAATTTTTCTAACTTATAACCATCGGATCGATCTGAAACATATCGCAAAATGAAATGCGAAATAAATAACTCCATGCAACGGCGTAGCCAAGAGAAGGTTTTGGGTTTAACACCATACAACCCCCCCCCCCCCCCCTAACCAAAAAATAAATATTGGATTGAAGTTGAAAATTTATTGATGCTGATTTAATTCAACATTACAATAACAATTATCTGATCCGTAGATTGATAACCTGTTGTTGTAAACATCATGAGGACTTTTAATAAGTTGTCGGAATGGGGTCCTGATATGTAACTGATGTATTGGTCTTGATTTCACAGTTGTCTGATAGCATCAATATCAAATTCCTGCCTGAAAACATTCCAATAGAAAATTCCAGAGTTCTGTAATGAATCACAATCCTCAGATTTATATTCAAATTGAGTTCGTTTTTGTAGAGATGTACTGTAATAGGGTCTTTATTTAACAGGAAGCGAAGATAAAATTGATTTAATGTCTATGAAACATGGAACTGCTCACCAAAAAATGCATAACTTTCAACACTTGCTAAAAATGTTTTCGCCTTTCTCATTCACTCTAAAATTCGTCAATCTAATCCCGACCCGGAGGGCCGAGTGTCATATGCCAATCGACTGAGTTCATCGAGATCGGAAAATGTCTGTGTGTGTATGTGTGTATGTGGAAAAAATGTGACCTCGGTTTCTCAGAAATGGCTGGACCGATTTGCACAAAGTTAGTCTCAAATGAAAGGTACAACCTTCCCATCGGCTGCTATTGAATTTTTTATTGATTGGACTTCCGGTTCCGGAGTTACGAAGAAGTGCAATCACACAGTTGAAGTTGAAGAGTGCAATCACACAGCAAATTCCCATATAAACTGAAATGAAAAATTTTCAAAATCAAATTTGTATTTTTGATGCCAAATGACTTTAAAATGCATGAAACATTGAGATGTTTGACAAAAATTGACTTTTTTGGACTTTGGTACATTTTTGCCTTTCTCATATAGAAAGGTTATGCAATCACTCTAAAAATCGTCAATCATACCGGCCCGGAGGGAGTATGCAGTGAGTTAACTAGTTTAAAATTTCTTAACAAGTTGAAAATTTTCGGCAGGACCCGGATCTCCCGGATCTTTCTCCATGATACGCCGCTGGTTTCAACCGATGTTTCAGTATCACATAGTATCTCAAGATCGTGGCTGTCGATCCATTATATGTATGTGCAAATCGTACTGAACATGTAATATTCATTTCCACTATTGTATTGAACATAACCAGCCATGGAATCGTAGTCTGGACAAATGAGAAAAGCACAATTGCACCACTAGGTGGATTAAAACAGGTTTTTATTTTGGGAATGCGTCGAGTTGAGACGGAAACGTAATATGAGTAATAGCGAGGATAACACTTACCGAATATGAAGAGAAATTTATGAAAAAATGACGATTTCCATTCGACTCTAGCAGGTTCTGATCGATTTTGATGAGCATTTGATTTTTGTTGTATGACCAATTATATGTATAGGTCAAATGTTTAAAAACAGTAATTTAAGGTCAAGATAGCATCACTTTGAAACCGCCAATTTCGGAGGTTTAGTATCTTCGATGAGTTTTACAAACATTAAACAGCGCATCATTTGATAAAATAATTTTGACGGTATATCGTCCAAGAAGTATTTATGGTGAATTTTCTCAGGTTAATATTCAATACAATAAAGTCTAAACAAATTCGCTAAAGACACGAACTCTGTTACTATTTTCTGAAAAATTAATTCTGCATAATTTTAAAACTTCAAAAATTACGGTTTCGGAATTATGCCGTTTGGACAGTATGATCGATTTTCACCAAACCCCCACCAAACCAAATTTCTGGCTACGCCGCTGACTTCAAGTAAGTAGAAACAAAGTCGTTCTACACTCGTTCACAAGAAACTTCTTCGAATGCTGAATATCTATTATAATACATTGAAACCCCGATTTTATCAGCCAAATATGAACATATGTTTGATGGGCTCTCGCAGACAAACAAGACTGAATTCGAGTAAATCCTTTCTTGAGCATGTTTTCCTTATCATGAAGATGAAAATATGCAAAAATAAAAAGTTCATCATAATCAGAAATAGTTATCAGACTACATTAAGGGACGGGAAGAATATTTTAACAGCTTCAGTTTATTATAAAGAAACATATTATAAATTTTCTGAAAAATTAACTCTGCATAATTTTAAAACTTCAAAAATTACGGTTTCGGAATTATGCCGTTTGGACAGTAAGATCGATTTTCACCAAACCCCCACCAAACCGAATTTCTGGCTACGCCGCTGACTTCAAGTAAGTAAAACAAAGTCGTTCTACACTCGTTCACAAGCAACTTCTTCGAATGCTGAATATCTATTATAATACATTGAAACCCCGATTTCAAAAATAAAAAGTTCATCATAATCAGAAACAGTTATCAGACTACATTAAGGGACGGGAAGAATATTTTAACAGCTTCAGTTTATTATAAAGAAACAAAAATTGCCCGATTTAGTCAATGTCCCCATTTTGTTAGCCTAAAATACACCATGAGATTGATAAAAATGGGTCTCTATCTCTATGTATTATTCACTGTGTTTCACATTAATAGGAACATTTCATTTTTGGGGATTTTTTTATTGCATCGAACTACAACAGCTTTCAAGGGGTTATTTTATAGACTTCTTCCAAAATTTGGCGAACCTATTCCAATTCGTATACCAATTAATTTATATACTTAAGAGTTTATATGTTGCAGATAGAGAAAATACTGAAATTTTCAGCTTTTTTCCTACACAATATTACGAAAGCTTATTAAACAATTTTTCCTAATAAGTTTGTGAAAATTATAAACTATTTGAAATTTTTTAATAGTTTAATTTTTTATTTACCCGTGATTTTTTAATAAATAGTGACCATCGCTTCACAATATAGTCTATTTTTCATGGCTAGCGGTGAGCACGATCTCTCGAATTGCTGAACTGAAAATTATGGACTAGAAATTAATTTTTAGTATTCTTTACAGATTTAACTCGCCGCGCAGATGGCTTTGAATTAGACCCGCTGGTGCCCTAAGACGATTTCGCTAGATTTTATGAGCACTGTGCACCCAGTGCATTAACGCAAGTGACGGAAGGTTATCGAAAAGTTTCGTGAAAATGAAAATTCCAGTAAATGATGATGATTTTCCCAAACGGTTCGTTTTCGAGAGGTTTTTGTTTGTTCTTAGGCATTAGGATTAGCGATAATAATTCAAATCAAGGATACTACTGGGAAGTCACCTTTAGAAAAATTCGATGACGAAGTTAAATTTGGAACTATGCACGCATGCACTTCAGAGATAGCGTTATATCAGGAGCTGCGATTTCATTTCAACGCTTTTTTGTGAAAAGGGCGATACTTACAAATGTAAACATAAGGTTTTTTTTTATACATGCGAATGAGAGCTTTGAAACGAAACAAATTAACCTAAACATTTTGATTCTACGATATTGCTTTCTTAAACTACAGTAAAAAATGCAACGGGCGAAACTGTATTTTTGTTGGTTTATTTAAAGTTTCGCCCTCCACGCTCCATGCAAACAAACAGGGCGATACTTTTTTTTTGCTAGCAGTTTAGAGGCGAAACTGTTTTTTTCGTATTTTTTTAGGATTATCAAGCTGATACCAGCTGTAAATAGTAACAATGATCGCTATTGAAAAAAACGGACGAAATCGGCTGTGCAGAACGGTAGTTATTGTAAAAAAACGTAAGGGCGATACTTCAATGCTGATAGGTAGGACCGAAAAAGTAAACAATCGCCAAAGGGGTGATACTATCATTTTGTCAATTTCAATAGCAAAACAAATTTTAATTTAATAATTTCAAATACTTTATGAAGTTTTGGGTTTCGATCACTGAATCATGCAATCTAGGATGTAAAAAACACAATAGTTGTTAAATATGAAATAAAACCAAGTCTGGAAATATTCACTGTTGATTTTCTTTGAATGGTATCACTGCTAGTATCGCCCTTTTCAAGAAAAAGCGTTGATTTCTTAGTTCTCAGTCGCGTTGGCAATTTGAGTAAAGTATAAACTTCAAATCGATTAAAAAAAAATTCGATTTTTTTGGCTCAGTGCAATATATAACCGCTTTAGGAAAATTCAGTTTTCCCACCACAATTTAGATATTATATTAACAGAGCATTAACAATAATTCGTTGGTATTTCTATTTTATGGGCCATTTTTTCGCTTGCCCATTGATGTGGTTTGAGATTTCTAGCACTGATGTTGTCCTATGCTGATTTGAGCGATTCTCTGAGTCCTGTCACTATCCCATGTAGTATGTGTTATCAAAAACATCGCGAAGCATCATGTTCTAAATGTTCTCAAACGATATAATATCCGAAGAGAGTGATAAGAGTTATAAGAAATGTCTCATCACACTGTTAGGTGGATTAAAAGCGTTTTTATAGTTAAATGCACTTGCACTTCACTATTTAACAGATACCGGTATTTAGATTACTACTTGTAATCTTCTTGTGTTTGTATCACACTACAAACACTGAAGAAGATTACAAGTAGTAATCGAAATACCGGTATCTGTTAAATAGTGAAGTGCAAGTGCATTTAACTATAAAAACATAGTGGAATTAAATGGAAGAAAACCTTTGAAACAAACAGAAAATGTAAAAAGGAATTGATGAACTACTATCAACGATAAATTACCACAATAGATCCTAAATACTGGTCGCAGTCCCGATCAGAAACACACAACAGAAATATTTCAAAACTATATCCCGCATTGTTACTTGTTATAAATTTCTGTTATTTTAACTACTAACGAGACCTAACTTATAACACAATATGTTACAAAAATTGTGTGCTGTTATAATCCTGTTATTTCATTCTGATCGGGGTGGTTCGCCTCCATAAAAAAAATCAACGATAAATCCAAACATTCTTACAGGAATTTCGTTTTCTTCGCATTTTTTTCCGAAAAAAATTATAAGGGCAAATGAATTTTATCTATAACAACTATTGACTCACGTTCTAGCTCACTCTCCTGTTCCCATATATTACAATTTGCTATACATCCATCTAGTACAAAAAGGGCTGGTCTGTTAAAAAAATGTATTCAAAAGGAAAGCTCCATATTGAGAACTGTGATGAGGAAGCCCGCGCTCACCAACGGAAATATTAAGTTTCTCCACGAAATATGAAATAGGTAAATAATATTTGGGTTAAATACTTCTAGATCGATTAATGGCCGAACAAATAAAATTATTTGATAAATTACCGTGTTATACAACGTTCGCACTACCAGTTAAAACGGGTTTTGATGCTGGTAACATTTTTCTAGTTACTAATTATTATAACGTGTTATAACTCTGTAGTGTAAACATATTAAACCTGTTCCAGTTTGGAACTAAAACAATGAACTGTATGTTCTGCAGAGTTTTATGTTATATTGGTGTTTTAATGTGGAACTAGAATTGACACAATTGAGCGACCGAAAATAAAAGTCGCAAGGCTAGAGCATGCTTCTTAAAACCCGTTTCAAATATATTAGAATATAAAAAAATGGATATAAACTTCAAGCATAAAAATCGGACTGGGACATTACTTTGTAAGAGTCGAATAAAAAACCTTCAGCAAAAAACTGGAAAAAACTATATCCGATTCTTTGATAGCCGACTTTTAACCTTGAACATCAAGATATACGGATGCTCTTATGAACGATTTATTTATTTTTGAACGCTATTTATACTGGAGGTTCATCCTTGCCGAGTTTTACGGGTGAGAACTTTATAAGCGACTCCTATGCTGAAGGATTTTTCTCCGATTTTTATGCTTGAAGTTTATTTCCGATTTTTATATTCTAATATGTTTGAAACGGGTTTTGCGAAGCATGTTCTATCCTTGTGACTTTTATTTTCGGTCGCTCTAATTACATCCACAGTACACCGGTTTGTTTCATAAATTAAAACAGATTTATTTTAAAATATAAATTGGTATGCACAACCGTTCTATTTGTTGGATAATTTAAAACACGCATAGAACTGTGTTTTAAATACACAGGGCAGGACAGATACTCTGACTGGATAAACTGGGAAAACAATTTTAAGTCCAGTAACGCTTTAGATATGGCCTGAATCTTAATCTAAAAAGAAGACAAACCTACTGTCCCAGCAGCAGTTTAACCCTCTGGCACTCGTGCCGTTGTATTTTGTACAACACCTTCCGACATTCTAGTGAAATCTTCTTTCAGCACCAGCGCACAGTGGTCGGAAACGCCAAAACGTGAACTTAATTCACTAGAGGCCAAACCATCGAATATATTCAGAGGGTGTCTTTGGAGGAATTGTTCGCATAAATATTACCCACAATCTGATAATAATTGAAATTAGGCATGGCTGATGATCGAACTAAAAAAATTAACTTTTTATCCTGACGAGATAGAAAGTTGGTGTCTTCGACAAAGTTTTAGAAATGCTCATAGTGAAGAATTTTGTTTAAGAACTTGAGCTTGTAGGACTAAAGGTTATCGATTTATAAGGCGTTTTCTATGGCAACCCCCAAAAATCTATTTTTTTAATATAACTTTTTTCATTGTGACTTTTCGTGCAAACTATGTTCTAGACAAATGTGTAGGTATCAAAACTACATAATATGACCGAAGACTACATGTAAAAATACTCGTTCGTTTAAAAGTTACTGAAGACTTTTTCATTTTTTTACACCAAATTCAACCATGTATAAGGAAGAAAGGTGCAAACCAAAATGCACGATCAGGAACTTTTTTCACTGTCTAAACTATGCACAATAAAGGTAAGAATGTTTGGTGCGTGGCACTCTAGAAGCCTGTGAATAGGGTAAGTTTACTTTATCGTGTTTTTTGACCATTTCCGTACTAAAATCAACAAAAAAAATTTTTTTAAGTTTATTTGCCACAATTTTTGAAATTCTTGGTTTGATATTCAATTAAAAGCATTATTTTCACATATATCTGAATATTTCAGATTTTATAAGCGTGGAAGCAAAAATGTGAAGTTTTTAATATCATTGGAGATCCTAAACTGATATATACCCAGTTAGACATGTCATAATGAATTTAATGTTTACAAAAGGATGTCATACCATTATTTACTAAATTTTACGGAAAAAATTGAAAAAAAATTTTTTTTGCTGATTTTTGTATGGAAAAGGTAAAAAAACATGATAAAGTAAACTTACCCTATTCATAGGGTTCTAGAGTGCCACGCACCAAACCTTCTTACCTTTATTGTGCATAGTTTAGACAGTGAAAAAAGTGCCTGTTCGTGCATTTTGGTTTGCACCTTTCTTTCTTATACATAGTTGAAGTTGGTGTAAAAAAATGTAAAAGTCTTCAGTAACTTTTAAACGAACGAGTATTTTTACATTCAGTCTTCGGCAATATTATGTAGTTTTGATACCTACACATTTGTCTAGAACATAGTTTGCACGAAAAGTCACAATGAAAAAAGTTATATTAAAAAAAACTAGATTTAAGGGGATTGCCATAGAAAACGCCTTATAAATCGATAACCTTTAGTCCTACAAGCTCAAGTTCTTCAACAAAATTCTTTACTATGAGCATTTCTAAAACTTTGTCGAAGACACCAACTTTCTATCTCGTCAGGATAAAAAGTTAATTTTTTTAGTTCGATCATAGTAAGCCATGCCTAATTCCACTTGTTATCAGATTGTGGGAAATATTCATACGAATAATTCCTCCAAAGCCCCCCTGTGAATATATTCGATGGTTTGGCCTCTAGTGAATTAAGTTCACGTTTTTGGCGTTTCCGACCACTGTGCAGCGGCTGCTCATTCGGGGAGCCATTCGCGCGAGTGGCGGAGGGTGAAACTGCTGCTGGGACAGCAAGTTTGTGTTTTGTTTCAGTTTTTTACTGTGCGAAACAAAAGAGTTCGAAATAATCAATCAAAAAGTTCTGCTGGGAATGTGATTGTTTCCGTTCCAATTACACTCCAATATAAATTACTACGCTGCTGAATAGTGCTTTAGAAATAACTACAGAAGCATGTTGTCAGATGTCTTACTGGTTAAAAACGCATCACATGTAATCGAAATATGAAACATGTATGCCAATAGGATCATTACTCTATGCACCTACAAAGCGCCGAAAACGTGGATTGATAAGTTGTAACGCACACGCATAGAGTAAGGTGGGGTAAAAGTGCGCGTGGGGCAAAAGTGTGCATAGGACTTTTAGAAGCACACAAGCGCTAGAACCTGGCAACTCTGTATGGATATTAGTGTATCATTAAGTCAACTGATCGCACATATAAGCATGAAAGGTTTGAATATAGTGGCTTGAAATTAAGGGGGAAGGACCATTTTTCGCTGATTTGATATTATTTCTTGAATTTTAGGAATCATAAATTAGCTGTTTGAATAAATCAGGATCTATAAAACTGCAGTACCCTAAAAATCTTCAACATATGGTTCGTTGCGAGATATATTTGATTTAATGAAAAAAATTCAGTAATTTTCGTAACAATTGAATAAGTTAAAAAACTGGCAGTGGGGTAAAAGTGCGCATAGCATATCCGCCCCAAATCAAAAGACGCGAGTGAAGCTTTTTATATAAAAATTGAACTAATTCTTCCATGATTTAAAGAAGGGACCAGCATCTTCAATAACTGCGAGCTCACCGGTCAAATTACGACGCGGTTTAGGAACAAAAGCATCAGCATAACTGGTTCCAAGGAAAAATATAGAGTGCCGAAAGCTCAGAGTAATTAAAAAAGAACCAAAAAACTATGAATATATAAATAAAGATGTATTTCCAATATAAATAGCATATTCGCAAGAATTCTTGTAGTGATCTACCCAACTATGACAAATAATGATGTTACAGTTTGATCATGAACCACATTGTCTAAAAGATGAAACATCCAAGTTTTTTCAACATAATGGAAAACTGAACAACATCAACCGAGGCAGAGGGAGGGGTACTTTTTAGTTATGAAGGAAGAGTAAGAGGGGATGGATATCCTAAAATTGATTAGTTTAATTTATGGGCGGAAATAAATCGGCTATTTAAGCTATGCGCACTTTTGCCCCGTGCTATGCGCACTTTTGCCCCATGCTATGCGCACTTTTGTCCCGACCATGGGGCAAAAGTACGCATTTGAGTATTCATAAGAAAATAACTATTTCTCGGATTACAAGCAAAACCAAGAGATATCTAGTATTACGTTTTGAAGATGTGTGATGAGAGTAATAATTTGTAATCATGCCGATTTTCTAGTGCTGCTTTTCTACCAATAGTTATTTTACGAAAACTGTTAGGTGCGCACTTTTGCCCCACCTTACTCTACATAAAAATAAATTATTTTTGTCAAACGCAACTCTTTAGTAAAACACACAAGTCGCACTCTGCCTATTGAACTGAATCCAAACCACCCTACCCACCCACTTGGGAAATCATTCTATGACACCGTGTTAGTTCCCGAAAATCCGAATACCGTATAACAAATATTTTGGTAATCATAATTAAGCCACCCTGATGTTCTAACGTAAGCTTGACCATGGTCAAGGCTGGCTAAAAAAAAATACGTCATAGCTGCTGCTAGGATTGCTGGGTTTGCTTTGTATGCAAACTTGCACGACCGTGGTTAAACTTGACCTTAATTCATTTGTCATGTGTGCCTTAAATGCGAGGCATCAAACCTCGGACCGGGGTTTAGTTTGTTTTAAAAAACAACTGCATTGCTTGCGACGGTTTTCGTCGTCGCAATGGACAAATTAAGTTAGTTGGACTTCTCCATGGTTATGTTTCCCTGGTAGCAGCTACTTGCGTGAAAACAGAACGCTGCCACAATAGCATGAACTTGACCTACGCCAACAGTCTAGTCAAAGACGTAGCTCGTATGCTTTTGTTTGTTTATTAATTTGTTAAAAGCAAACACAAACACATATATTTCTGTGTGCTTTCCCCTTTTTAAATTACTTCGCCAGAGGCTTGTTCTGAACGATACTAACTATGTATGTTTCCCTTGTATTGGGTGGTGATTAATACTTGTTAATTTTTGAATTTTCGGTGTTTCCGAAAGGCTGTTCGGCCATCTATGGGAGCTGTCCATCAATGTCAGATTCTTTCTCCGAACAGCCTAGATAAGCCGTGTAGTGTCGGTAGTGGTTGTTTTAACCGGCTAAGAATTACACTACGGACTACCTGTTCCGGTGGTAACACCAAACAGGGAACCCCAATTCCATAGTGTCATGCGACCCGTGCTATGGGTAAAATTGTTGAGGGGGTTTAAAATATTTTCAATGGCGAACGGAGCCTGGGAAGAGCCGGGCGAACTCCCCAGTAACTGGCTGTGGTCCACTAGGAGGTTGACAACTCTATTATCTTTCTCCGGACAAAACCAGCCTAGAGGCCGCGTGGCATCCTGCGGGTTGAAGTATGTCAGTTATGAAAATAACTGTCAAATTCATTCCCAAAGGTGGCCGCGTCACTTATGAGGAGGCAAAGAGCTTTAGACCGATCAGTCTGACCTCCTTCCTTCTCAAATCAGTGGAACGTTTAATCGACCACTACATTCAGGATGGTAGCTTGGGCGAGCACCCGCTGCATGCAATGCAACATGCATATCAGCGGGGGAAGTCTACTACCACCCTGTTACACAATGTTGTCTACAACATTGAAAAGGCTTTTTCACAAAAGCAATCAAGTTTAGGAGTTTTTCTCGATATTGAAGGTGCTTTTGACAACGTGTCTTTCGAATCCATTTTGGAAGCAGCACGAGATCATGGAGTACCTTCATATATCACGAACTGGATACACACAATGCTTAGCAACCGACATCTATGCTCATCGTTAAGACAAGTAGAGATGAGGAAACTGAGTGTCTGCGGATGTCCTCAAGGTGGTGTGCTGTCACCACTTCTATGGAACCTTGTCGCCGATAGCTTGTTGAGAAAACTAAATTAGCTTGGGTTTCCGACGTATGGTTTCGCCGATGGTTATCATATAATGATCACCGGTATTTGCATTAACATACTTTTTGATTTGATGCAACAAGCCTTATGTGTTGTTGAGCGGTGGTGTCTTCATGTTGGACTATCAGTTAATCCAAATAAAACCTCAATGGTGCTTTTCACGCAACGAAGGATTACAACCGGAGCTCGTCCATTGCAGTTTTTTGACTCTGAAATTATTGTCGAAGATCAAGTTAAGTACGTTGGGGTAATTCTCGACTCAAAACTTAATTGGACAGCTCACATCGATTTCAGGATCAAGAAAGCTTGCATGGCCTCTGGCCAATGTAGACGGGCTTTCGGCAAATCTTGGGGACTTAAACCCAAGTACATTCAGTGGATCTACACAACAATTGTTAGACCAATACTGGCATACGGGTGCCTTGTTTGGTGGCAGAAGGGAGAAGTCCTGACAATCCAATCAAAGTTAAACCATCTTCAGAGGATGGTCTTGATGGCGATGACTGGTGCGTTCTCGACAACACCTACTGCTGCTCTCGAGGCACTCTTGAACATAAAACCACTACACGTGTTTCTGAAACAAGAAGCACTTTCTTGTGCATACCGTCTTAAGGTTACTGGGCTCTGGAACAGTAACCCAATAAATCGTGTAACTAGCCACACAAGACTGTGGCCCCAAATGGTTACTTGGGATGAATATACACTTGCTCCCAGTGACCTTACACTCACATGTAGTTTTTCTTCTAAAACTTTCAATGTGAGAATTCCTCTTCGTGAGGAATGGCTGTCTGGCTGGATGGAGCGACAACTTGAAGAATACGTAGTTTGTTATACGGACGGTTCTTTGTTGGAGGGCCGAGCCGGTGCTGGTGTCTATTGTCATGAGATGAGATTAAACCAATCTCATTCGCTTGGTAGATACTGTACCGTATTTCAAGCAGAAATCTTTGCGATTCTGTGTGGCGTACAATCCGCACTTCAACAGGGAATTTGCGGTAAAAGAATCTATTTTTGCTCTGACAGTCAGGCTGCCCTGAAAGCACTTAGTTCGGCAGATTCGAGATCGAAATTAGTAATCGCATGTCGAACTCAAATCGAAGAACTTAGCATTTCAAATGCTATCTACCTTCTATGGGTACCCGGTCATTCCGGTATTACTGGAAATGAATGGCTAGAGCTGGCGCTGCGACTGATTTCGTTGGTCCAGAACCAGTTCTACCACTGTCAATAAGTTGGATAAAGCCCAAGATTCGCTCTTGGGCTGCATTCGCCCATTGGCGTAGCTTGCAAACTTGCGTTCAAACAAAGGCTTTTCTGCCGGATGTGAGTCCGAAAATGTCAAGAAATTTGTTGCATTTTTCCAAGCACAACTGCAGTATTCTGGTCAGGGCACTGACTGGACATTGCAAACTCAATTATCACATGGCTACTATTCAGCGCGCTGAGTATTATTCATGTGATCTTTGTGAATCCGATTACGGAACATCATATCATTTGATATGCAATTGCCCTGTATTAATGCAATTGCGCATCCGGATTTTTGGTTCTCCATACATAGATGAACC
This sequence comes from Topomyia yanbarensis, assembly GCF_030247195.1. Lineage (NCBI taxonomy): Eukaryota > Metazoa > Arthropoda > Insecta > Diptera > Culicidae > Topomyia > Topomyia yanbarensis. The sequence goes on along the minus strand of NC_080671.1, from coordinate 241,532,366 downwards.
TATGTACAGAGAGCTGAAATTTAAGGATATGCTTTTGTTCCTAACCCAGTGTGGTAAAGAGCTATAGTTTTTTAGCCGTATTTGAATGACAATATCTCTTCGGGGGTGTTGTCGTTCTGTTATCTCAATATCCCCTCGGGGGTGTTGATATATCCGCTCACTGTTTGAGTAGAGGTTCTAAATCCCTCCGGGGGTTGGAAGTTTTATTCCTGCTGTTGTAGCACCTGCAGATCGTTCAGCATCACTCCGGGGGTGCAGAATGCTCTGTTTTAATTGTTCTGTGTCGTTGTTTTCCTTACCCCTAACCTTACCACTTCCCCAATCCTTCCCATCAGGAAAATGATGAAAAGACGATTCTTGGCAAGGCACAAATCTCCGATCAACATGGGGAACGTGCCACTTGAGCCAGACGCTACTGATTCCTGATTGTTTATTAATTTGTTAAAAGCAAACACAAACACATATATTGCTGTGTGCTTTCCCCTTTTTAAATTACTTCGCCAGAGGCTTGTTCTGAACGATACTAACTATGTATGTTTCCCTTGTATTGGGTGGTGATTAATACTTGTTAATTTTTGAATTTTCTGTGTTTCCGAATGACTGGCTTAGTACGCTCCGGGTCATGATACCCTGGTAGCGCTTTCTGTGGATCTTTAATTAGTGATCCTTATATCCTCAAAAAGGCACGCGGTTCTTCCAGGCCCGGCGGCTATCGATTTCTTAGTTACAAAGCGTTATACATGCAGTAAGAGCTTGAGCATGGAAATTCCATTAACTGATGCTAAAATTCATCGAAAAAGTAAGATATTACGGAAATATCACATATGATGTGCTTCATAGATTCCTATAAACTATTTACATGCACAAAAAGGCAAGGGGGCCTAGCAGGCCCGCTAAGTATTTCGATATCATCTGTGCATACTGGTGATGCAAATAATGCGCCTGGCACGTATGTTTGCATCCAAAAATAAATTATGATGGATTCATTTAAGTTTTTACAAATATTTCCTAAGCTATGACGAACTTATCTTTGGTTAAGTTAAAACACATTTATTTGTGTCATGTATTTTTTCTCATGTAAACGCTTTCCAATGCACCCAGAATTGTGCACGCATACTAGACGGGCAAGTTTTTTGAACTTTTTGGAACACTGCTAAATCACGTGTTAATCAACTCTACAAACCATATGTCACTTATGAGCTTTTTCCTATAGCTCCAGTTCACTCACAAGAGTTTTGAAGTTTCTATGGTGACATATATGGAACAAGAAATCTAAATTCGATAAAAATTTTCACAGTTACTCTGCATACCTCAAAACTTCAGGTGGTGTAGCTTTTTTAATAACGAACAACTTTGTTGAAAGTTGCATAATGATTGGAGGGTGAATGAACGTTTTCCAAGGACAAAGTTCTCCATTTTTAGTCTATGGTAAAACAAGATATTGCTCGACACATCCGAAAAAAAAACTTTTGACTTCACCCAATGCTTACTCTAACAAATCCCAAGGATGAGTATTCATCGGGGATTCGTATTTTATGAGAATTTGACTTTATTAGTATATTTTATAGCTAGTAACTACAGGCGTGAGCTTTAATTTTGAATCCTTTAAAATATTCTGAAACTATCTACCAGTTCTTCATTTGTCGCTTATATGTTGTTTTTTCACGGTCTATTCTACATTGTCTAATAAATTTAAATAGAGAAATCATTCAAACACGTGAAAAGTTTTTATTTCTGAATAAAATTGATCAATATGCTTTGGATTTTTCATGCTTTTGCTGTAAGAGGGTATAAAATTTTATCGGGCCTTAGAGGCCCGGCTTGTTTTTTACCGTTAGGGTTTCAGCTTGCCTTCACAACCGTTAATATTTTTTTACTTTTTTATGTTAGTACCTTACATTTGTCATCGAGTTAATTTGTCATCAATTTGAAAATTAATGATTATTACTTAATTTATTACTTAAAACCACGTATATGGTACCCCTATCCCATTTGTATTGAACTGACATAAATCAACATGTCAGCGGGCACACAAATTATGGGCCCCACTGACAGTTCAAATTGTTCTGCTTCTTTTGCTCGAAGCTCGATTTTCACTAGTCAGATACCGTACGGCATGACTCAATTTTTAGATATTTGTTAAAAAGCGAGAATATTGGATAGCAAATTGAAGAAATGTGTGGTGTTGGACATGTCGGTGAGTAACAAAAAATTTACAACATAGTGCACCAACAAATTAAACGAATTCCACTATCACAAAATTATGTCGAATGAAATTAATTCTGTTTATTGTGGATCGACCCTAGCACGACGTTTTAGATGTTGGCATAGAAATCATGGCGGCGTAGCAGATACCTACTTAATTTATTACTTAAAACCACGTATATGGTACCCCTATCCCATTTGTATTGAACTGACATAAGTCAACATCTCAGCGAGCACACAAATTATGGGCCCCACTGACAGTTCAAATTGTTCTGCTTGTTTTGCTCGAAGCTCGATTTTCACTAGTCAGATACCGTACGGCATGACTCAATTTTTAGATATTTGTTAAAAAGCGAGAATATTGGATAGCTAATTGAAGAAATGTGTGGTGTTGGACATGTCGGTGAATAACAAAAAATTTACAACATAGTGCACCAACAAATTAAACGAATTCGACTATCACAAAATTGTGTCGAATGAAATTAATTCTGTTTATTGTGGATCGACCCTAGCACGACGTTTTAGATGTTGGCATAGAAATCATGGCGGCGTAGCAGATACCTGAGGGATTCCATGAGAAACCGGCCGACCACAAAATATGACCATCGTAGATTCGAACGAAATTTTGCAGGTGTGTTCGGTGTATGAATCTCCATGATATTCTCTGGCAATTGGAATATTTTGATACAAGAGCAATTTTTCAAAAGGGCGTAAACGTTTCTACGTGTATAAATTTCAATTTTTTTTGTTCGTTCACTGTATTTTATACAGCAAAACTATCTGAGAACGAGTTACAGGGTATAAATACTTCTATCCAAAAAAATATACACTAAAAAAATGTCATTTTTCAAAAAAGCAAAAATTTATGTTAAAAATTTAAATAGCGAAAAATTTTTTTTTTAATTTTTTCTATTTTGTCTACGAAAACCTAAAGAGAAAAGAAACATTTTGAATGTGATTGCATGATGGAGAACTTATCGGTAAAAAAGTTTTTCTAACAATAACTTCATACATGTTTTAAAATTTCATACTAGTTGACATACAAAATTGTAATTTTATCACAGAATATAATTCTAAGAATCATTTAAAATCAAAATGTATTTAACAAAAATCTTCCAAAATCCGATAGTTTTCGAGATATTTGGAATTTTGCTCCATCAAAAACAATTAATTCCTGTAATTATGCTCTTTTCAAAAGTTATTCGCGTTACCCCATCATAAAATGTCAAAAATCTAATGTTTATCGTTTTAAAGACGTAAAAGTAAATTTTTTAGTGTATTTGGAGCATGGAGAAGCTTTCAATAAAAAAGTTTTCTTAACAACAACTTTTGACATATTTTTATAATTCATACTATTTGCAGTCAAAAATACAATTTTCTTGTTGAATATGATTCTAAACGCCTTTTTAAATCGAAATGCTTATAACAAAAATTTTCTGAAATGTAGTATTTCTCGAGATATTTTAACTTTTGTTTTAACAACACAATTATTTTGTTTTATTACGACCTTTTCATAAGTTATTCGCGTTTCTCCATCAACAATAATAGGTTTTTCAAAAGGCCCATAAACTTTCCTACAACTTTTCCTTTGACATCAAGGCGATATTGTAAACCATTTGAAAGCTACATGAAAATAACCAAAATATTATTTAACCATAGGGTCTGATGATTAAACTATATAAAGACTTAACCTTGCTTAGCTTAAGGTTAAGTCTTTATGATGCAACTTAACTCATGGAATCGAAAATCCAAGAGATGGGCAAATGATGATGAAATATTACCGGGATTGAAACCGGAGAAAATTGGGGACTCTGCACCAAACATCTTTAAAATGCATGAAACGTCGAGATTTTATGTTATCACGAAAGATCGACTTTTTGGGACTGAGATTTCGCACCTTTTTGCCTTTGTCAATAGAAAGATATTGCAATTGCTCTGAAAACCGACTTTTTAACGGAGGCCCGGAGGGCCGAGTGACATATACCATTCGATTCAGCTCGCCGAGTTCGGCAAATATCTGTATGTGTGTATGTATGTGTGTGTATGTATGTCTGTGTGTGTGTACGTGAACACAATCTCACTCACTTTTCTCAGAGATGGCTGAACCGATTTTCACAAACTTAGTCCCAAAAGAAAGGTGCAACGTTCCCATAGGCTGCTATTGATTTTCTAACGGATCCGACTTCCGGTTCCGGAATTACAGGGTGATGAGTACGATCACGTAGAAAATGTAGATTTTAATAAATTCTGCAATGAATGTATAATGGTGAAAATTTTTCCAAAATGTGACCACAACTGCTTCGATTTGTAGTACTAGGTCACTAACAATCATTCAAAGTCTTTTTGGTCACATTGGCCACCATCATCGGTTCCGGAAGCCCCAGCGGAAGTATCTAAATTCAGAATAACAGTCACATCGGTTTCTCGGAGATGGCTGGACCAAATCAACCAAACTTAGTCTCAAATGAAAGATGTTGCGTCCACGTGAATGGCTATTAAATTTTATCCCGAAACGACTTCCGGTTCCGGAATTACGGGTTGTGGCGTGCGATCACATAGCAAATTGTGATTCAAACCGATACTCCGATGAAAGCAAAAAAGGTAAAAATTTCGCTAAAATGTCTCTCAAACAACTTAAATTTGCTGTTCTAGGTCACCGACGGCCAACCAAACTTTCGTTGACAGCATTGACCACCATAGATGGTTCCGGAAGTGCCCGGGAAAAGCGGCCATCTTTCAAAATTTACGAACTCACATCAGTTTCCCGGAAATGGCTGGGCCGATTATCATAAGCTTAGTCCCAAATGATAGCTATATTATCCCCATAGATATCTATAAAATTTCGTACGGATCGCTTGTACGGGTCCGGGAATATAGACTAAATCGTCCGGTCACATATGAAATTTCCATATAAGCCGGAACTAAAATTTTTTTTCAAAGGGGGAACCCCATGAAATTTCAGAAATCGAATTCGTATTTTTGATGCCAAACATCTTTAAAATGCACGAAACGTCGAGATTTTATGTTATCTCGAAAAATTTTTTTTTATGAAAATCGACTTTTTGGGACTTTTTGCCTTTCTCATATAAAGAAAGGCTATGCAATCACTGTAAAAATTGACGTTTTAACCGAGGCCCGGAGGGCCGAGTGTCATACACCATTCGATTCAGTTCGTCGAGATCGGCAAATGTCTGTGTGTATGTATGTGTGTGTGTCATTTAAACTCACACAATTTTCTCAGTGATGGCTGAACCGATTTTCGCAAACTTAGTTTCATCTGAAAGGTATAACGCTTCCATCGGCTGCTATTGATTTTTTAGTTGATCCGACTTCCGGTTCCGGAGTTACGGGTTGAAGAGTGCGGTCACACAGCAAATTCCCATATTAACTGGTACCACCATGATGTTCAAATGATGTAAAACGTATTAAAATTGATGTAACATTACTCTAGTTTGCGGGTCTGGATCACTAATGATCAATCAAAGCAGCTTTGACCACATTGGCCACCTATGACGGTTCATGACGCCCCCGGGGAACCCGCCAAGTTCCTAAGCTAATATCACACCCATTATCCAACGAATTCTCTACCGATTTTTACAAACTTGATTTCAAATGAAAGATACAGTAATACCATTGACTGCTGCAGATTTTCATTCGGTTCTGCTTCTTGCTTCCGGAGTTACAGGGGTATTAGTAAGGATACACTGGAATTTCCCATATAAATCGGTACAATCGTAATAAAAAACTATTGAAATGGTCACCAAATTACTTCTAATCGCAGATCTAGATCACTGATTGCCAATCAAACATTCTTTGAATATATTGTCCACTATCGACGATTCCGGAAGTCCAGAATTCCGGGCATATTCCACAATTAAAGTCACATCGGTTCTTCGGTGATGACTGAACCGATTTTCTCAAACCAAGTCTCAAATGGGAGGCAAAATATGCAGTTGAGTATTGCGTCGCCGCCCCTCCCCCGCCTTGCCCTTACACCTCCCTCCTTCATCACTCCCCTCCCCTTGGACCACCCTCATGCCCGCATTTCCTTCATCCACCCCGTATACCGAAATAAGAGGAAGGATTTCTGACGCATCCTCCACTCCCACTCTACTAACCCCCCATTCCCTCCACTTTCAAACCCATTCTACCACCATTTTAAAATATAATCACATGAAGATAACATTGAACTCATGCTGATTAAGCTAATTAAATATTATTCTTTTGCTTTTTTCATATAGAAAGGTTATGCAATTGCTCCAAAAACCGACTTTTTAACCGAGGCCCGGGGGGCCGATTCTCATATAACATTCGACTCAGTTCGCCGAGATCGCAACTGCCCACTTAACCGATTCAGTGGAAATCAATGTGCGTGCTAACGCCCACGAGTCCGAATCACCAGAATGAGATCTATGAACATTGTTCAACTCCGGATCGATACAACTTGGAAAGTGTGTCGAAGAGATAATTAAGAACATCATTTCGTCCGTCACATAAACATCATCTCTGGTTTTTAAGGAGTTCATCTGAAAATCATTCGATTTGGAGAGAATTTTATTTAACCTGCTAGCCTCGTTCAGACTAGAGACATTACTGCATAGGTTTTGCCAGCCAGCCCGTTCTGCAGATCTAAGACATTTCTTATATGCACTACGAGCTGACCCTCCACCAAGGGGTTCGCCTAGTCGATTTAACAGTACGAAGTGGACAAGCTTCTTCGTAGGATGCTAATATGAATGAGTTTGTCGTATCCACGACGTCATCTAAATCGTCTAGTTGACTAATTGTTGGAAAATATCCATGAAATTTAGTCGCCAAGTTTTCTAAAAAGAGGTCCCAGTTTGTAGATTTAGGACTACGATATGTTACCACATTGAAGGTGACATCAAAATGATCGAAAAATATATATTTATGAACGGATAGAGACGGTTCAGTTTCATTTGGAACCTGCCAATTTCCCAGCTCATGCAAAATTCTATCAGAGCAAAGTGTTATGTCTAACACCTCCTCCCTTCCAGATCTCGCAAAAGTTGGTCGGTTTCCCACATTCAGAATATGGAGATTTGTACTACTTATGTATTCCATCAGTTCAGAGTGCCTCTTGTTTGAGGTGAATGTGTAATGGTTTGATATTTGGAAGTGCCTCAAGAGCAGTCGGAGTCGTGGTGAAAGCACCAGTCAACACCATGAGCGCCATTCTTTGCAGATGGTTTAGCTTTGATTGGACTGTCACCACCTCTCCCCTCTGCTACCATACAAGGCATCCGTATGACAGTATTGGACGTACAATTGTCGTGTAAATCCAATAAATGTATTTAGGTTTGATACCCCAGGTCTTTCCAAAAGTTCGTCTGCACTGCCCGAAGGCCATGCACGCTTTCTTGACCCTGAACTCAATGTGAGCAGACCAGTTCAGTTTGGAATCCAATATGACTCCAACGTATTTGACTTGATCTGCACACAGTAGCTCAGAATCAAAGAACTGCAAGAGACGAACCCCGGTTGATTCGCCTCTTCGTGAAAAGAACCATTGAAGTTTTGCTTGGGTTAACTGATAGTTTAACTTGTCGACACCACTGTTCGACAGCTCTTAATGCCTGTTGCATTAAATCAAAGATTGTTCCGATGCAAAATCCAGTAATTAGTATTTGGTAATCGTCAGCAAACCCCTAGGTTGGAAATCCAAGCTCATTGAGTTTCTTCAACAAGCCATCAGCTACCAAGTTCCATAACAAAGGTGACAGAACGCCGCGCTGAGGACAACCGCAAATACTCAACTTCCGTATCTCAGCCTGTCGCAGTGGCGAGCAAAGTATGCGGTTACTAAGCATTGCGGTTATCCAACCCGAGATACATGCAGGTATCCCATGACCGCGCGTCGCTTCCAGAATAGACTGGAAGGACACATTGTCAAAAGCACCCTCAATATCTAGGAATAAACCCAAGCTAGATTGCTTGAGCGAGAAGGCTTTCTCAATGTTGTAAACAACATCGTGAAGCAGAGTGATCGTGGATTTCCCACACTGATATGCATGTTGCATTTTGTGCAGTGAATATTCCACTAAACTAACATCCCTGAAGTGATGATCGATTATCCGTTCCAAAGCTTTCAGAAGAAAAGAACTTAAGCTGAAGGGCCTAAAACTCTTGGCTTCTTCATAGCTTGAGCGCCCCCTTTGGGAATAAATCTAACAGTTATTTCTCGCCATGCTTTCGGGATATACCCGGTAGCAAGACTGGAAAGCAAAATCTTTTTCAAGACATGTTTAAGAATATCAAATCCCTTTTGCAGTAGCACGGGAAGTATTCCATCTTTTCCAGGTGATTTGTATGGAGCAAAACTGTCAACTGCCCACTTAACCGATTCAGTGGAAACCAATGTGCATGCTAACGCCCACTAGACCGAATCACCAGAATGAGATCTATGAACATTGTTCAACTCCGGATCGATACAACTTGGAAAGTGTGTGTCGAAGAGACAATTAAGAACATCATTTCGTCCGTCACATAAACATCATCTCTGGTTTTTAAAGAGTTCATCTGAAAATCATTCGATTTGGAGAGAATTTTATTTAACCTGCTAGCCTCGTTCAGACTAGAGACATTACTGCATAGGTTTTGCCAGCCAGCCCGTTCTGCAGATCTAAGACATTTCTTATATGCACTACGAGCTGACCTGAAAGCCCTGGAGTCATCACGCTGACGCCGGTTCCAAGCTCTTCTCATAACTTTCTTCATTTTTGACATTAAAAATGTCTTACTCCACTATCTGGGGCTAGGTGTCATTCTAAAATCTAAACTATCTCCCATGTAACGAAACTATGTAAGGTTTGCACGCTTATAACTCCGATATTACTAGATGGATTTTAATCATTCATACACCAACCGATTCAGAAACACCTAACTTAAATATTGGTAATAATTTAATATCTCCCCAATAAAAGCAGACTTTTGGAAATTGGTAAAATTAAAAAGTTCACAAAAAACGGGAAAAATACCATTCGTGAGGCAGATTTCTCAGACACAGCCGTCAAAAGAGGGCAGCTTAGTTGCTCAATGAAACACGAAAAGTCATAAATAGAAGCAACGCATGTCCGTTTAAATCAGTTGTTGCTCTTATCCCACACGAGCAACGTCGTCTCCGGGCGATGCAATAAGCGCTATCGATTTTCGGTAACGTTGGCATTTGCACACACTCGCACCTAAGTGACTAAACCATATACGGTTAGTTTATAAATAGAGGTGACGCGTACCCGTTTGAATCAGTTTTTGTTCTTATGTCGAACGGGTAAGATCATGTTTGCAGCGTCTGGGCACTACAATAAGCGGTAGACGCTATGCATTTTCGGTAGCGGTGGCCGTGTGCGGATTTGTCGGGTACCAGCATGGTGTCACAGAATGATTTGCAAAGTGGGTGGGCGGGGTGGTTTGGATTTAATTCAATACGGTGTGTGCTGCTTAAGAGTGTTGCGTTTGAAAAAAATATATTTATTTTTATGCACTGCCCATGATCGCATATCAGTCCCATAAAGATAGGAAATCCCATAGAAAACGGGACAACTATGCGATCATGGGTAGTGCATGCGTGTGCGTTGTAACTTAATCCATGTTTACGGCGCTTTGTAGCTGCGTAGGGTAAAGAGCCAATTGGTTTTCATGTTTCATATTTCGGTTATATGTTTTTTATCAGTAAGGCATCTGGCAACGTGCTTCTGTAGTTATTGCACTGTTCAGCAGCGTAGTATTTTATATAGGAGAGTACACTCAGGTTTTTTACGCGGTTTTCATTAACGCGTTTTTTTTAAAATTTACGCGGTTTTCATTTACACGGCCTGTATCCCCTGCGTGAAAAATCTGAGTGTAATTGCATCGGAAACAATCACATTCCCAGCAGAACTTTTTGTTTTCTAATTTCAAACACTTTTGTTTCGTACTGCACACAACGGAAAATTTTAAAACAGAACTTACCGTCCCAGCAGCAGTTGAAGCGGGTGTTCTTTTTCGATTCAAATTCAAGCCATGTCTTAAGCGTTACTGGACTTAAAATTGTTTTCCCAGTTTAACCAGTCAGAATATCTGTCCTACCCTATGTATTTAAAACACAGTTCTAATTGCGTTTTAAGGTATACAACAAATACGGTTGGGTATACTAATTTAAATTTTAAAATAAATCTGTTTTAAATTATGAAACAAACCGCTGTACTGAAGATATAATTATGTCAGTCCTATTACCACATAAAACACCTATATAACATAAAACGCTGCAGAATTGGTTTAATAATACAATGTTTACACTACAGAGTTATAACACGTTTTAATAATTAGCAACAAGAAAAATGTCACCAAGATAGCATAAAACCCGTTTTAACTGGTAGTGCAAACGTTGCATAACAATGTAATTTATCAAATAATTTCATTTTTTTTCCACCACTAATCGATTAAGAAATACTTAAACTTAAGATTGTTTACTTAAGTTCATTAATACATTATTGAAAATTTAAATGGAAAATGAAATTTCATATTTTATGGAGAATCTGTATATTTCCGTTGGCGGGCGTGGGTTTCCTCATCACAGCTCTCAATATGGAACTTTTCTTTTGAATATATTTTCTGGACAGACCAGTTTATTTTTACTAGATGGATCAGCCAAATAATGCCAATCACCTAGTGAGATACTTGATTAATTAATAGATTACCGTTAAAAGACCTTCAATAAATTATGTTTTAATGGGGAGGGTATATAGCAAATTGTAACATATGAAAACAGGCGAGTGAACAAGAACGTGTGTCGATATGTGTGATAGATAAAAAAGCTATATTTTTAATGTCACCGTGGTCGTGTCCTGTACACAACCCTTTAATTTTTTCAAGCTCAGCCCTCCACCAAGGGGTTCGCCTAGTCGATTTAACAGTACGAAGTGGACAAGCTTCTTCGTAGGATGCTAATATGAATGAGTTTGTCGTATACACGACGTCATCTAAGTCGTCTAGTTGACTAATTGTTGGAAAATATCCATGAAATTTAGTCGCCAAGTTTTCTAAAAGGAGGTCCCAGTTTGTAGATTTAGGACTACGATATGTTACCACATTGAAGGTGACATCAAAATGATCGAAAAATATATATTTATGAACGGATAGAGACGGTTAAGTTTCATTTGGAACCTGCCAATTTCCCAGCTCATGCAAAATTCTATCAGAGCAAAGTGTTATGTCTAACACCTCCTCCCTCCTAGATCTCGCAAAAGTTGGTCGGTTTCCCACATTCAGAATATGGAGATTTGTACTACTTATGAATTCCATCAGTTCAGAGCCTCTCAAATTGATGTCTGAGCTGCCCCAAATGATGTGATGAGCATTCGCATCACTGCCGATAATGAGCGGAAGCCCATTTCTGCTACAATATGATACAACGCTCTTCAAATCATCAGAAGGATATGACTTGTTATGCGGTAGATATGCTGAACAACGTATATATTTTTTTGTCTACGTTTCCGACAGTCACTGTAACTGTGACAACACAGATATCGCGAGTTGTGAGCTCCGATATGAGACACGCGTCAATAGCCTTATTTGCAAGAATGCAAGCACGAGGCATTTCACGTGGGTTAGTCATGCCTGTCTTGTTGTAAGCAATGAAGGCAGTGTTAAGTAACTTTCCAAAATAGAAGTTTCCTTTATGGAAATACGGTTCTTGAACCAATGCTATGGAAACTTTACCTTCCTGCATGAGTCGAGATAAATTCATAGTTGTTGTACTTTTATGCTGGAGATTGATTTGTGCTATTCTAACCATTGTTGATTAGAGAACTGTACATTTCATTTCCAACATAAATTGCACAACAACTAGAGGACACCAAGCGAGTTGGGATGTTAACGCATATAGCGAGCCATATCAGGTTTAAATGGGGCACGATCATTTGATTCCCACGATTTGCGAAGAAAATAATGGTCCACTGTGTCAGAGATTCGCATAACACAGTAAGGGCAAAATCCAAAATACTCCGTGCGCGACTGGCATATTTTAGACTATCCAGTCATTAAGTCCTCGGCACGGAACTACACCTTGACCGTACAGAGGCCCGCTCGATTGTTACGTCGCATTGCTCCTTGACGGCTGCAATGACATCGTCTGCGGTCGTGATAGTCATTTCCGCCCCTAACGACCTCACCTGGGCGCCTTCACCCAGGACCTCTTGGGCCAAGGCCTTGTAGACAGGACTGGATTGTGCGTCTCGCTTCAGCACCAAAAGCATTTCGTCTGTATTGGTGCGTCTCACGCTGCGCACGTGTTGCCCGAGGGCCGAGAGGCTTTCGGCCGCCCTCATCGACTTTAGGACGTCGACATATTTGTTCTTGTCGGTTTTTAACCTCAAGGCCTCGCCTCTGTCCTTGGCCTTCCTCGCGGGCCGCGGTGCATCCGGTGTCGTTGTCGGCTTCTTCTTGGTGACCAGCGTCCAGGTGTTTACGCCACCCTGCCCCGGTTGCGCCGAGTTGCTGGTATCTTCTCTCTGCCCGGCGGGGTCATTTTCGCCCCGGTTTACCTCGACCAAACGGCGTTTGACCGTGACGGTTACACGCCGTATGGTGTTGGTTTTGGCACCCTCGCCTGGTGACTTCCTAGGGCGCTTCGCGTTCGACGCTGTCTTGCGCTTGCCCTTCGAGGGGAACTCAGCCGCCGCTTCGAGCGACATGGCTGCTCCATAGAAGGGGAAGGCCCCTGTCTGGGTACCTATGTCAGCCTTCTCTATTCCCTCCCTCTTGGAGGCCATTGTCTGGGTTCCTCTGTCGGACTTCTCCCGACATTCCACCTTCTTGGCGTAAGCCTGCTGTTCTTGTCTTGCGACACGAACAGCCTTCCGGAGCACCAGCAGGCTCTGTTTCAGCTCCTTGCTGATATTTTGCTTCGCGTTAGTGAACTCGATTATTGCATCGATCTGCTCCACCACTTTACGCATCGCGGTTAGTGCCCGTCCAGTGCATTGGTAGGGCTATTTTCTGCCACTGCTAGGGGTCACTGGCGCTGTCGAATACAGCCCTCGTCGCTCCACTACTCTCCCCACTGGGGGGAGACCTCATCAAATCACCTCTAGCAAAGGGGTTCGGCACCTCCGTTTTTTGGTTTTTGTTATTTTTCACGTCGCTCATTGATCCCACGAGTCGCGCGAGAAAGAAGGGTTCGCCACGCCAGAGCTACGCAGTAACTTGGTAAGGGACGCTTACTGTGGGGGTTGCCCAGGTACCCCACAGGCTTCGTTAACTATCGAGCATCTTTTTCACCCCCTCGATCACTCATCCCTCGGCACGGGTCGCTTCACGCCTTGGACTTGGGGTTATGACCTTTTGTTGCTTTACGTGGTGACCGCGGCCCAGATCATCAGGTCCAAAGCCCTGGTAAAGGAGGAGGATCCTCCTTTACCAGGGCTTTGGACCTGTAGCGCTGGTTTTCGATAGTTCCAAGTACGTAGACTATTACAGACATGCTACTATTGAGATCCGTCATTCGCTATCGGAGTTAAAATCTTACCCTCTGCATCGCCACATCAGTACATCAGCATCGCGAAAAGTCAAGATCACTCTACCCAACTATATTTCAAAATAGGTCACTAGTCAATCAATGATAAATAAATCTCGTATTGAAAATATTTTTTGTGTTTTCACAAAACTAGTTCACGCGAAAAAAGATGGCATTATACTCAAATGTGTAGTAGGTGGTTGTGTCTGAATATGTTTAACCTTCTAGTTCCCAACACCGCCTCTAGGCGGTCTCTATAAAAATCTAAATAAAACTACTAAAACATGGTTGTATGTTGTCATCCGCACTAGCATTTCTTCCCAACGCTCACACCCTTCAAACACACACATTATTTGAATATTCGTAGCTTTCTGTCAAAGTCATTTGAAGCTCAAAGTTGAAAATTCGAGGAAAACGTGGAAAAAAACTATTTTGTGTTTGGTGGTAATCTTCATTAAACAAATTTCAATAACTAAAAAAATATTTTTGAGTAGCCTGTTACTAGCATTTCACTGTAGATGTGAATTGGTTTAGTGGAATAATTCGGAAGTTTAGGTTTTTTGGTAAAATACTTTGCCCGCCTGGAGGTGGTGTTGGGCACCTGAGCGAAATTTTTTTTCAGTCTTTAGTGATAATACTTATTGTACCGAAACTAGTATTATGTGCAATTTTAACTGAAAAAAGTATGTTTTAAAAACTTTGTGCAGTTAGAATAGGGATATTCTTATCATTTAATAATATTTAGGTGAGTCTGGGGCTAGTTGGCGGAATCTTTTTTCTCCTTTTTGTATTAAACATATGGCGCTGTCTCTAGTTCTACACTTCAAGTACTGTTTAATCCATTCTCCAATGTGTTTATGTTGCGTTAAATTCTGTTTCGTACACGTTGTAAATTATATTGAGTTTTCGAGCGTATTAGAGTGAAGATCCTACTTTAGTCGTATTAGGAAGGGTGCCTCACAATTTCATTAATTACTCGGAATACAATTGATGCAATGCTTATGAATTGGCATCAATATCTTTGCTTTCTTCTTCGCAGCAAAAAAAAAGTCTTGTAACTTTACGTCTTGCCAGATGAACATAAAGGGAGCGTCCCAATTCACATAAATTTACATTAAATTACATGTAAAAATGTGAGTTGTTCGGCTTTTTCTAGGTCATTCAGTCTGAATTTTACATCACAAGAATCACAATATTTAATTTTACATATTAGAACATGTAAAATCGTATTATCAGACAGAAAAATACGGCGCTACGTTATTTACGTCAAATGTAATTTTCATTTTTTCTAAGAGTGTTATGAACCATTATGATATCAAAAATCGGCATTGGAACCAATACGTTGAACAAAGATGGCTAACGCCGCTTTAACCAACGGTTTTACATGGTTAGGACGAAACTAGGCTCATTATCCTAGGTAAAGTTTTTAAATTTCAGCATTTTTGTTATTTAGAGCGAGTTCAAAGCTATTCCACAAATAACTAGATTTTTCGATAGAGCGCGAAAAAAATTTCCTTGACCGTATATGTAATATACGTAACCACAAGTAAAGATTGTTTTTTTTGTTTGTTTACTTCGGAATTTTACCTGAAAAATTTCAAAAATTTAGCTTTTGAATACAAAGTGTGCGCCGAAATTAAAATGCAGGAGCATTGAGGCTGAAAAATAATAACAAGTATCATTGATTTGCAGTTTTATTCAAAAAACGCTTTTAATCCACCTAACAGTGTGATGAGACATTTCTTATAACTCTTATCACTCTCTTCGGATATTATATCGTTTGAGAACATTTAGAACTTGATGCTTCGCGATGTTTTTGATAACACATACTGCATGGGATAGTGGCAGGACTCAGAGAATCGCTCAAATCAGCATAAGACAAAATCAGTGCTAGAAATCTCAGACCAAATCAATGGGAAAGCGAAAAAATGGCCCATAAAATAGACATACAAATGAATTATTGCTAATGCTCTGTTAATAAAATATTTGAAATTGACAAAATGATAGTACACACAAAAAAATAATGAAATTTGAACGACATGTAAATCAAAACGAGTGTAAACATACAAAGATTGAATCAAAACTTTGATTGAAAATTACGTTAAAATCAATGCACTCAATTACAGCATCAAAACAGCATACAATTTTACACTTTCATTCGTGTAATATTACATGTCATTCATTTTACAGCAAAGAGCGTGTAAAAAATACATTGAGGTGCATTGGTTTTTCGTTTGAAGAAACTGTAATTTTCAATCCACCTGTAGAATTATAATAAAATTCATTGAAGAAAGCACGACAAGTCGTGTGGATTTTTGGTGGAACTTAATTTTACATTTATATTCATGCTCCAAATATGTTCATGAAAATAAACTTAAAATTACAAAATATTTTTTTCTGTGTATCGCCCCTTTGGCGATTGTTTACTTTTTCGGTCCCACTTATCAGCATTGAAGTATCACCCTTATGTTTTTTTACAATAACTACCGTTTTACACCATCGATTTCGTCCGGGTTTTTTCAATAGCGATCATTGTTACTATTTACAGCTGATAATCCTAAAAAATACGAAAAAACAGTTTCGCCTCTAAACTGCTAGCAAAAAAAGTATCGCTCTGTTTGTTTGCATGGAGCGCGGAGGGCGAAACTTTAAATAAACAAACAAAAATACAGTTTCGCCCGTTGTATTTTTTGCTGTAGTTCAAGAAAGCAATATCGTAGAATCAAAATTTTTAGGTAAATTTGTTGCGTTTAAAAGCCCTAATTCGCATGTATGAAAAAGCCTTATGTTTACATTTGTAAGTATCGCCCTTTTCACAAAAAAGCGTTGAAATGAAATCGCAGCTCCTGATATCACACTATCTCTGAAGTGCATGCGTGCATAGTCCAAATTTTTCTTCGACATCGACTTTTTCTAAAGGTGACTTCCCAGTAGTATCCTTGATTTGAATTATTATCGCTAATCATAATGCCAAATAACAAATAAAAACCTCTCGAAAACGAACCTTTTGGGAAAATCATCATTACTGGAATTTTCATTTTCACGAAACTTTTCGATAACCTTCCGTCACTTGCGTTAATGCACTGGGTGCACAGTGCTCTGAAAATCTAACGAAATCGTCTTAGGGCACCAGCGGGTCTAATTCAGAGCTATCTGCGCGGCGAGTTAAATCTGTAGAGAATACTAAAACTTAATTTCTATTCCATAATTTTTAGTTCAGCAATTCGAGAGATCGTGCTCACCGCAAGCCATGAAAAATAGACTACGTTGTGAAGTGATGGTCACTATTTATTAAAAACTCACGGTTAAATAAAAAATAAAGCTAGTAAAAAATTTCAAATAGTTTATAATTTTCACAAACTTATTAGGAAAAATTGTCTAATAAGCTTTCGTAATATTGGGTAGGAAAAAAGCTCAAAATTTCAGTATTTTCTCTATCTGCAACATATAATCCCTTAAGTATGCCAATTAATTGGTATACGAATTGGAATAGGTTCGCCAAATTTTGGAAGAAGTCTATAAAATAACCCCTAAAAATTATTGTAGTTCGATGCAATAAAAAATCCCCAAAAATGAAATGTAACAATACATACAATAAAGACCCATTTTTATCAGTCTCATGGTGTATTTTAGGCTGACTAAATCGGGTAAGTTTTTTTCTTTATAATATACTGAAGCTGTTAAAATATTCTTCCCCTCCCTCGATGTAGTCTGATAACTATTTCTGATTATGGTGATTATTATTTTTGCATATTTCCATCTTCATGATAAGGAAAACATGCTCAAGAAAGGATTTACTCGAATTCAGTCTTGTTCGTGTCTGCTAGAGCCCATCAAACATATGCTCATATTTGGCTGATAAAATCGGGGTTTCAATGTATTATAATAGATATTCAGCATTCGGAGAAGTTGCTTGTGAACAAGTGTAGAACGACTCTGTTTCTACTTACTTGAAGTCAGCGGCGTAGCCAGAAATTCGGTTTGGTGGGGGTTCGGTGAAAATCGATCTTACTGTCCAAACGGCATAATTCCGAAACCGTAATTTTTGAAGTTTAAAAATTATGCAGAATATTTTTTAAGAAAATAGTAACAGAGTTCGTGTCTTTAGCGAGTTTGTTGAGACTTTATTGTAGTCATGAATATTAACCTGAGAAAATTCACCATAAATACTTCTTGGACGATATACCGTCAAAATTATTTTATCAAATGATGCGCTGTTTAACGTTTGTAAAACTCATCGAAGATACTAAACCTCCGAAATTGGCGGTTTCAAAATGATGCTATCTTGACCTTAAATTACTGTTTTTGAACATTTGACCTAAAAATCAAATGCTCATCAAAATCGATCGGGACCTGCTAGAGTCGAATGGAAATCGTCATTTTTCATAAATTTCTCTCTACATTCGGAAAGTGCTATCCTCGTTATTAATCATATTACGTTTTCGTCTCAGCTCGACACATTCCCAAAATAAAAACCTGTTTTAATCCACCTACTGGTGCAATTGTGCTTTTCTCATTTGTCCAGACTACGATTCCATGGCTGGTTATGTTCAATACAATGGTGGAAATGAATATTACATGTTCAGTACGATTTGCACAAACATACAATAGATCGACAGCCACGATCTTGAGATACTATGTGATACTGAAACATCGCTTGAAACCAGCGGCGGATCATGGAGAAAGATCCGAGAGGTCCGGGTCCTGCCGAAAATTATCAACTTGTTAAGAAATTTTAAATTAGTTTTAATTTTAAAGTAGCAACCCCTCACTGAATACTCCCTCCGGGCCGGTATAATTGACAATTTTTAGAGTGATTGCATAACCTTTCTATATGAGAAAGGCAAAAATGTACCAAAGTCCAAAAAAGTCAATTTTTGTCAAACATTATTTTTTTCGAGTTTACATCAAATCTCAATGTTCCATGCATCAAAAATACAAATTTGATTTTGAAAATTTTTCAGTTCAGTTTATATGGGAATTTGCTGTGTGATTGCACTCTTCAACTCGTAACTCCGGAACCGGAAGTCCAATCAATAAAAAATTTAATAGCAGCGAAGGCTTTATCTTTCATTTGAGACTAACTTTGTCCAAATCGTTCCAGCCATCTCTAAGAAACAGAGGTCACATTTTTTTCCACATACATACATACACACACAGACATTTTCTGATTTCGACGAACTGAGTCGATTGGCATATGACACTCGGCCTTCCGGGTCGGGATTAGATTGGCATATTTTAGAGTGAATGAGAAAGGCAAAAACATTTTTAGCAAATGTTGAAAGTTATGCATTTTTTGGTGAGCTGTTCTTTGTTTCATAGACATTAAATCAATTTTAACTTCGCTTCCTATTAAATAAAGACCTTATTACAGTACATCTCTACAAAAGCGAGCTCAATTTGAAAAGAAATCTGAGGATTATGATTGATTACAGAGCTCTGGAATTTTCTATTGGAATGTTTTCAGGCAGGATTTTGATATTGATGCTATTAGACAACTGCGAAATCAAGACCAATAGATCAGTTACATATCAGTACTTCATTCCGACAATTTATCAAAAATCCTCATGATGTTTACAACAACAGGTTATCAATGTACGGATCAGATAATTGTTATTGTAATAGTGAATTAAATCAGTCAGCATCAATAAATTTTCAACTTCAATCCAATTTTTTTTTGGGTGGGGTGGGGGAGGGGGTGTGGTTGTATGGTGGTAAACCCCAAAACATTCTCTGGGCTACGCCGTTGCTTGGAGTTATTTATTTCGCTTTTCATTTTCCGATATGTTTCAGATCGATCCGATGGTTCTAAGTTAGAAAAATTGCAGTCAGATGGCTCGTACAAATGAACATTTTTGCACTGATATGTTATCAAGTTCCTTCCAGACAACTTGGAAGTGTTCGGTGCGGTGATTATTTCTAGCGGTTGTAGATAGAAAAATGAAATACAAAATTCGTTTTATCGAAATAATGTTTCGCTTATTTCAATGGATTATTACTATATTGAACAATAAATAGGCGACAAAGAGTAATCAACAAACAACAAGCCATATCTTTTAAAGTATTCAAAATAGATATTTGAAGTCTTCAGTAAAGTTATTCGCAAAAGTAAGAGCTACAAATTCGCTGAAGACATCATTTCGATATAATCACTTCCAAGAAAATTTGTGAAAATATCTCACTCATAGGGGGATTAATCAGCAAAAGCACAATACCAAAAGAAAGGGCATATTGCCTCCATTAAATTCTCCGAAGATACTATTGACCTAAAATAAGCCGTTTTGGCGTTAATAATAAATTACATGTTTTGCCTTTCTCATATAAAGAAAGGCTATGCAATCACTGTAAAAATCGACTTTTTAATCGAGGCCCGGAGAGCCGAGTGACATACACCATTCGATTCAGTTCGTCGAGATCGGCAAATGTCTGTGTGTATGTATGTGTGTGTGTATGTGTGTGTGTCATTGAAACTCACACAATTTTCTCAGAGATGGCTGAACCGATTTTCGCAAACTTACTTTCATCTGAAAGGCTCCCATAAGCTGCTATTGAATTTTTAGTTGATCCGACTTCCGGTTCCGGAGTTACGGGTTGAAGAGTGCAGTCACACAGCAAATTTCCATATAAACTGGTACCACCATGATGTTAAAATGATGTAAAACATATTAAAATTGATGTAGCATTACTCTAGTTTGCGGGTCTGGATCACTAATGATCAATTAAAGCAGCTTTGACCACATTGGCCACCTATGGCGGTTCATGACGCCCCCGGGGAACCCGCCAAGTTGCTAAGCTAATATCACACCCATTCCACAACGAATTCTCTACCGATTTTTGCAAACTTGATTTCAAATGAAAGATACAGTAATACCATTGACTGCTGCTGAATTTCATTCGGTTCAGACTCTTGCTTCCGGAGTTACATGGGTGTTAGTAAGGATACACTGGAATTTCCCATATAAATCAGTACAATCGTAATACCTCAGAGGCTAAAAGCTATTGTAATGGTCACCAAATTACTTCTAATCGCAGATCTAGATCACTGATTGCAAATCAAACATTCTTTGAATATATTGTCCACTATCGACGATTCCGGAAGTCCGGAATTCCGGACATATTCCACAATTAAAGTCACATCGGTTCTTCGGTGATGACTGAACCGATTTTCTCAAACCAAGTCTCAAATGGAAGGCAAAATATGCAGTTGAGTATTGCGTCGCCGCCCCTCCCCCGCCTTGCCCTTACACCTCCCTCCTTCATCACTCCCCTCCCCTTGGACCACCCTCATGCCAGCATTTCCTTCATCCACCCCGTATACCGAAATAAGATGAAGGATTTCTGACTCATCCTCCACTCCCACTCTACTAACCCCCCATTCCCTCCACTTTCAAACCCATTCCACCAACATTTTAAAATATAATCACATGAAGATAACATTGAACTCATGCTGATTAAGCTAATTAAATATTATTCTTTTGCTTTTCTCATATAGAAAGGTTATGCAATTTCTCCAAAAACCGACTTTCTAACCGAGGCCCGGAGGGCCGAGTCTCATATAACATTCGACTTAGTTCGCCGAGATCGCAAAATATCTGTGTGTATGTATGTGTGTATGTATGTATGTATGTATGTATGTATGTATGTATGTATGTATGTATGTATGTATGTATGTATGTATGTATGTATGTATGTGTGTATGTGCGGATTTGTTAACAAAATGTCCACATCGCACAGTGGTCGGAAACGCCAAAAACGTGAACTTAATTCACTAGAGGCCAAACCATGGAATATATTCACAAGATGTCCTTGGAAGAATTGTACGTATGAATATTTCCCACAATTTGAAAACAATTGAAATTAGGCATGGCTTACTATGATTGAACTTAAAAAAATAACTTTTTATACTGACGAGTTAGAAAGTTGGTGTCTTCGACACAGTTTTGGGAATGCTTATAGTGAAGAATTTTGTTGAGGAACTTGAGCTTGTAGGAGTAAAGGTTATCGATTTATAAGGCGTTTTCTATGGCAACCCCCTTAAATCTAGTTTTCTTAATATAACTTTTTTCGTTGTGACTTTTCGTGCAAACTACATAATATTGTCGAAGACTGTATGTAAAAATACTCGTTTGTTTCAAAGTTATTGAAGATTTTTACGTTTTTTTACACCAACTTCAATTACGTATAAGAATGAAAAGTGCAAACCAAAATTCACGAACAGGCACTTTTTTAACTCTCTAAACTATGCACAATAAAGCTAGGAAGGTTTGGCGCGTGGCACTCTAGAACCCTATGAATAGCGTTATCTTACTTTATCATGTTTTTTATTTACTTTTTCCATACAAAAATCAGTAAAAAATTTTTTTTTTGAATTTTTTTGCCCAAATTTTTTGAAATTCTTGGTTCAATGTCCAATTACAAGTATTATTTTCACTTATAGCTGAATATTTCAGATTTTATAAACGTGGGAGCAAAAATGTAAAGTTTTTAATAGCATTGGAGATTCTAAACTAATATATACTCAAATAGACATGTCATAATGAATTTAATGCTTACAAAAAGAATGTCATACCATTATATATTAAATTTTACGGAAAAAATCGAAAAAAAATTTTTTGCTGATTTTTGTATGGAAAAAGTAAAAAAACATGATAAAGTAAGCTTACCCTATTCATAGGGTTCTAGAATGCCACGCATCAAACCTTCTTAGCTTTATTGTGCATAGTTTAGAGAGTTAAAAAGTGCCTGTTCGTGAATTTTAATTTGCACCTTTCTTTCTAATACGTAGTTGAAGTTGGTGTAAAAAAATATAAAAATCTTCAATAACTTTGAAACAAATGAGTATTTTTACATACAGTCTTCGTTAATATTATGTAGTTTTGATACCTACACATTTGTGTTATACATAGTTTGCACGAAAAGTCACAACGAAAAAAGTTATATTAAAAAAATTAGATTTAAGGGGGTTGTCATAGAAAACGTCTTATAAATCGATAACCTTTACTCCTACAAGCTCAAGTTCTTCAACAAAATTCTTTACTATGAGCATTCCTAAAACTTTGTCGAAGACACCAACTTTCTATCTCATCAGTATAAAAAGTTATTTTTTTAGTTCGATCATAGTAAGCCATGCCTAATTTCAATTGTTATCAGATTGTGGGGAATATTCATACGAACAATTCCTCCAAAGACACCCTGTGAATATATTCCATGGTTTGGCCTCTAGTGAATTAAGTTCACGTTTTTGGCGTTTCCGACCACTGTGCATCGGTTTCTCGGAGATGGCTGAACCGATTTTTACAAACTAAGATTCAAATGAAAGGTATAATATTCCCATAGGTTGCTATTGAATTTCTTTTTCAACCGACATCTTGTTTCGGATTACGAGTTGAAGAGTATGGTTACAAACCAAAATTTGTTGATTTTTCCACATCGGTTTCTCGGAATTTTCTGAACCGATTTTGACAAACTTGATTTTAAATGAAAGGTCCATCAGCTGCTGTTTTGTGTGGATCCGAGTTCTGGTTCCTGAATTACAGGGTGATACGTACGATCGCGCTGCAAATCCCGATTCTAACGAATTCTGCGATGAATGTAAAAAGGTGATTTTTTTCCAAAGTGTAAACACAACTGTTGAATTTGTAGATCTAGGTTACTAACAGTCATTCAAAGTCTCTTTGGCCACACTGGCCATCATCGACGGATCCGGAAGCATCCAAATTCAGAATAACGGTTATCTTGGTTTCTCGAAAATGGTTAGACGGATTTGATCAACTTAGTCTCAAATGAAAGGTGTTGCGTCCCCGGAAACTGATATTAAATTCCATCTCCATCCGACTTCCGGCTCCGGAGTTACGGGTTGTGGAGTGCGATCACATAGAAAACTCCGATTCAAACCGATACCGCAATGAATGCAAAAAGGTGCTCTTATATATACTTACCAAGTGTAATAAGAATGAAAGACATTTCCATAATGTTATATTGTACGAACCAGCTATTACATCATAGTTTGGAGAAATGAGAAAGACACAATTGCACCTCTAGGTGGATTAAAACAGGTTTTTGGTCATATTTCTGGCAATGCGAAATGATAAAAATCTTTCGCCTGCATTTAATGTTAAATATCTCTTTTGATCACAGTTCGATTTCAACAATCTATAGCTTGTTCGAAAGGTATTCGTATAAGCTGCTTAAAAATTTATAAAGTGTTAATCTATGTTATCAATTTCGGCAGATAATTTTAAAAAAACTGCAAAGAACGCCATTTTTGCACATTCAAACATTCATATCTTGGAAACTACACATCATAATCAAAAACAAATTAATAGCGTTCATACTGTTTGATAGTTCTTTTATTTAAAATTGGTTTGGATAAGATCGGTTCTGCCATTGCTGAGAAACACGAATGAGAGTTTGTCCGTTACATACACACACAGACATTATCCCAAATCGTCGAGCTTAGTCGATTGGTATATAAGACTCGGCCCTCCGGGCCTCGGAAAAAATCTTGAAAGTTTGAGCGAATTCTATACATTTCTTTTATAAGAAATGTAAAAAGGTACAAATTTCGCTAAAATGTCTCTCAAACAACTTAAATTTGCAGTTCTAGGTCACCGACGGCCAAACAAACTTTCGTTGACTACATTGACCACCATAGACGGTTCCGGAAGTGCCCAGGAATAGTGGCCATCTTTCAAAACTAGCAAATTCATATCAGTTTCTCGGAAATGGTTGGGCCAAACTTAGTCACAAACTTAGTCCCAAATGATAGCTATATTATCCCCACAGATGTCTATAAAATTTCTATATGGTTCCGGAAATATAGACTGAACCGTCCGGTCACATATGAAATTCCCATATAAGCCGGAACTCATTTTTTTAATGTAGAATACATTTATGGTTTCTATATAGGGGTCCCGTTTCAGAATATCGGCTGCGGCGCCGCGTCAGATTTTGAACGTTAATAACTTTTATCATACTTAACAGAATGATTTGATTTTTAGGCCAATTTGTTGCAAATATGTTCCTCTATGCTGTATTAAAATTTGAAGTATATATAACATGTACTAATAACAAAAAAATGTGTTTTGAAAAATCTTTCGAAAACGACTCGGAAAAGTGAAAATTTTCAGCCCATCCCGCACAGAGCCGTCGTTATGGTAGACCAACCGAACAATAAAATAATGAAAAGTTTATATATAGGTCCACTACATGTTTGTTTGTATGGTTATTCGCATTGGGTTGCTTGACGAGAGCAGTTGGTGGGGGAAAGACGGCATATTCCTTTGGTTAGGCCATTAGAAGCCGGACGGAAAGGAAAGGCTCATGCACGGCACGAGAACGAGCGAGAAAGCGATAGTAGTGCATATTAGCGCGATTATATAAATATCTGTCGGTCGGTTTTTCTCATCATTCGTATTCGTTCAAGCACTAGCAAGCAGCCAGTCCACCGAAGGAAAGCAGTTAGCGATGACGACGGTCGGAAAAAGTGCCCCAGCTACTGGTCACTCATCGCAATCCGATCAGGAACTGTCGCCCTGCAAGAATTTCGCCCCAACTAAAGGGCAACAGAGAGACTAATCTGTGTTCTAATAAGAGTTAAACTGGCTCACTGTGTCCGCGGGGAGTGCGTCTGAATTATGCTCCCGCAATAAAACAATAAACGGTTCTTTACAGGACCAATTAATTGTGTTCTAATAAGAGTTAAACTGAAATTTACATTTTATGGTGTATAACAAATAATTTTCAGAAAGCAATATAAGAAATACGATGTGTGGAAAGAAAGAAAGAGAATTTAAATTATCCTCTCTCGCTCGTTTTCGTGCACTGCTTTTCCATTCCTTTCTGCTGCTACTACCATCATAACTAAAACGAATGTGCGTGTTCCCCCACCATCTCATGGCCAGTGTTGCCACAATTGCATGTCGCTATAACAATTTGAATTATTTTATTGATCCTCTCTAGTATTGATAAAATATAGAACGTGCAAAGTACACTAGTCGCATGCTTTTATTCGAACTTTTTGGCAGCCTCCGTTGATTAACTGCATAAATCGATTTGTTTGTGCAGCTCCTTGCTAGTAGCAAACTAAATAGCCTTTATCAGCGCTAACAAATAACACGAAAGAATTTAAATTTGTGAAAATCTTTTCCTTCCTTCTTTTCAAATCTGCAACATTCTTTGAAAATATTGTTTGAATGTTGTTATTGAAAAACTGAACATGCAAGTTTGCTAGCACTGGCCACTAGATTGAAGGCGATGGAAAGACAGAATATTCGTTTTGGTTATGCTAGTATTGGTAGCCGAACGGAAAGGAAAGGCACAGGAATGGCACGAAAACGAGCGGGAGAGCGATAGTAGTGCTTTCTCGTGTTTTCATATATGAATATTGGTCGGTCGGTTTTTCTCATCATTCGTATTCGTTCAAGTACTAGCAAGCAGCCAGTCCACCGGAGGAAAGCAGTTGGCGATGATGACGGTCCGCAAAAGTGCCCCAGCTACTGGTGGCCCATCGCAACTACCGATCAGGAACTGTCGCCATGCTAGTATTTCGCCCCAACTAAAGGGCAACGGAGCAACTAATCCGCTGGCTAACATTCCAGCGTCTGGTTCGTAAGGTTGTGTATTACTTCAAAGTCGAGCTACGCTTACAAAACTCAGCCGTAATGAAGCCAGTGATGCCTACTTGGTCGGTTTGTGGGAGTGGGCGTAAATTACAATAAAAGCAACGGTTCTTTTCAGGACCAATCAATTGTGTTCTAGTGAGAGTTAAACTGAAACTTTCATTTTAAGTAGAGATGGTCGGGTTTCAATTTTTTTGAACCCGAACCCGACCCGAACCCGAGAGCTTGAAAATTGAAAAACCCGAACCCGACCCGAGCCCGAAATTATAAAATTTGAAAAACCCGCACCCGACCCGAGCCCGAAATTTTCAAAATTAGAAAACCCGGACCCGACCCGTACCTGAGAATGAAAATTTTGTAAAACCCGAACCCGACCCGACCCCGAGAATTTTAAAATTTGAAAACCCGAACCCGACCCGACCCGAAAATTTTTAATTTGAGAAACCCGATCCGAACCTAACTTGCTAATATGGTGAATCCACCAAAGATCTCGAAGATTTTTAATTTTAGGCACCCTAGGGTCTTAGAATAATCACTCGAAGCTGAAGTAGCACCATACGTGTTGAGTTAAATCTGCCTATGGCAAAACGAATCACTGGCCAATAGAATCCCCATTTTTATTTGCTATTATTTTAAAAAGAAAAAAATGCTATTATTGAACGTCGAATTTGTAATGTTATGAGAAACTTACAAATCGTCGATATCTTAACCGGAAAGTAGAATAAATCGGTCGCTAACTCATGGGGAAACAAACAACTTAATGGTAACAGTTTCAAACAACCTTGCCCGTCGTACTAAACCAAAAGTTCTAAGTTTGTATCAAAAACCATTCCTGCAAGGCAGTTTTGTATGATTTATCACATGTATTAAATTAGCTATGGTAATTGGCCAAAGCAGTACCACCAAATTTGTGATTTCAATATATGGGAATTGCGAAATCGTCCCCGGGCTACAACGCCCTTTTTAGTCAATGGTTACAGTTTATTTTAACTGCAAGCAATCTTTATCATAAATCAATTTGATTGTTACTAAACTTCCACTAAAGCAGGAACAATCTATTTGTTGCATTTGACCAACTTAACAGTACCCGCTTAAAGTTTCTTTGGGGTACAAATGTACCCCACAAAACCGTTTACGTTAATGTTTTGTCATGTTTACATAATTCCGAAAACATTATTATATCTTGTTTTAAAAGAAAAACATCGTTACATAGTAAGCGAAAAACTTGTGTAAAATTGTATGTTTTAGAATAAAACTATCCAATTTAATTATAAAATTTAATAAAAATTAGGCATATACGAGCGATTTTAGTTCTGGGGTACGAATGTATCCCACAAAACCGTTTACTTAGAGGAAAAGTCACGAAACCGTTGTAGGGTTAATGGCCAATTATTATTCAATATGTAGCAAAAAGTACTACCATTAAGTGCACTCGCCACACCCACTGTTCGATTTCTCGCGACTGTCAAAACGAGCAATCAGGAGCCGATCAATAGATTGGTTTTTATTGTTTCTACTTCCCGTAGATTTCTACTCGCTTTACTTTAGATACTATTTGCTGTACGCTTTAGCTGAGTTTTACGCGTTTACCCTCACCGCGACCTACGTATCGGTTTTAAAGTACCTGTCGAAATTAATATTTTAAAACAGAAAGTTGAACCAATATTTTCCAATAAATTCCTGTTGACTTGATTTATTACTAATTATCATGAAAAATAAATCGCAAAGATATTTTAGATGTGAAACACGTATTGTTGAATGCTCTCTCATGAATGTTCTTTTAAAACAAAATAATTCAGTCAGTTTGCGAATCTGAAGAGACAGAATTTTATACAAGAATGAAAAAATAATATATTTGGGCACCAGAAAATACGACGACTTCTAGCGATTTAAAGGTACGGTTATATGTGTCTTCCATTCGTATCACGAAGTATAAAAAGAGACTGGGTTTTGTGTATAGACAGCGTCAAGAAATGGTTGGGTTGTTTTGTTAAAAACCCGAACCCGACCCGACCTCGAAATTTTCTAATTTGAAAAACCCGAACCCGACCCGAGCCCGAAAGTTCAAAATTTTAGAAACCCGGACCCGAGAATTTCAATTTTGAAAACCCGGAACCCGACCCGAACCCGAAAAGCTTCAATTTATAGAACCCGAACCTTACCCGAAACCCGTCGGGTTCGGGTCGGGTCCGGGTTTCGGGTCTAAAAACCCGAACTCGACCATCTCTAATTTTAAGGTGTGTAGCAAATTTTCAACAAGCAACATAATACGTTGGGTGGAAAGAAGTAGCTTGCACACGGAACAAAAATTTAAATTATCCTCTCGCTCGTTTCGTGCACTGCTTTTCCATTCCTTTCTACTGTTATTATCAGTATTACCAAAACGAATGTGTTGTTGCATGTGTTTAAGAGAAACGTTGAAGTCGCATGCTTCTATTCAAGCTTTTTGGCAGCCCCCGTGAACTAACTGCATTAAATGATTTTTTTGTGCAGCTCCGTGCTAGTAGCAAACAAAATGGCCCTACCAGTATCTGATTCGTGAGATTGTGCAGGATTTTAAAGTCGAGCTAAGCTTATAAAGTTCAGCCGTAATGGTACCCGAAGAAGCCAGTCTTGTCGTTTTGTTCGAGGCTACAAAGCAGTTCGCCAGGCACGTAACTATCATGCCAAAAATATCCAACGATCCAGCGCATCACCATCAACACCAACGCCGATACCAAAGGTTCTTTTCAGAACCACCATTATTACCATAGAGAATTATTTGAAAATTTCCCATTCAAACGTGATTCTGTTGAATATTATTAGATTTAAATTAACGTCTCGAATTGAAATCACGACGCTCCGGTTATGTGACAGACATTACCCACCCATCTTTTTTTATTGTGACCACGACTAACGGTTTAATATAGACACCCCATTTCAATATTTCTGAAGGAACAGAAGGTCGAGTTTGGAAAGTTTGTAACTTTCATTGTACTTAACCAAATTACACAATGTTCGCACTAATGATTCAGAAATATGATCTGGAATCTTCTGTTAGATTTGTAAGTATGTATAATTTACATGAATAAAGAAAAATTGATTTTCAGGAATCAATTATTATCTGTTCTTCCATTGGCCAGTACTACGCGACTTCCTCATGCTAACAATTAATTTCATCGTTAGCCATCTCCCTCACCAAGGCCAACAACGCCAACAAAACCGGTCCTTTTCAGGACCACCATCATTTTTGTAAAGAATAATTTGAAATATTCCTCGCCCAAATCAGCTTTTGTCCGAAAATCCTAATGAGTATCAACATATTTGAAGAACGTGTTCCTTATGTGTTCTACATCTCTCCGGTTATGTCGCAGACATTACCCACCCATCTTTTTTCAAAGGGGTGACCCCATGAAATTTCAGAAATCGAATTCGTATTTTTGATGCCAAAAATCTTTGAAATGCATGGAACGTTGAGATTTTATGTTATCACGAAAAAATATTTTTGCCTTTCTCATATAGAAAGGTTATGCAATCACTCTGAAAAACGTCAACTTAATCCCAGCCCGGAGGGCCGAGTGTCATAGCCCATTCGACTCAGTTCGTCGAGATCGCAAAAAGTCTGTATGTGTGTGTGTATGTGTGTGTATGTATGTGCGTATGTGTCAAATAATGTCACTCATTTTTCTTAGAGATGGCTGGACCGATTTGCCCAAACTTAGTCTCAAATGAAAGGTGGAACCTTCCCATCGGCTGCTATTGAATTTTGGATCGATCGGAATTCTGGTTCCGGAATTACGGGTTTCAGAGTGCGGCCACACAGAAATTTCTCATATAAACTATAGGAAAAATTAAAAATAGAATTTTTATTTTTGATACTAAATGTGTTCAAGGTGCATGAAACGTCGAGATTTGATGCAAACTAGAAAAAAAATTTGACGACGGTTCACTTTTTTGGATTTTGGCACATTTTTGCCTTTTTGCCTTTCTCATATAGAAAGGTTATGCAATCACTCTGAAAAACGTCAACCTAATCCCAGCCCGGAGTGCCGAGTGTCATATCCCATTCGACTCAGTTCGTCGAGATCGGAAAAAGTCTGTATGTGTGTATGTATGTGTGTGTATGTGTGTGTATGTATGTGCGTATGTGTCAAATAATGTCACTCATTTTTCTTAGAGACGGCTGGACCGATTTGCCCAAACTTAGTCTCAAATGAAAGGTGCAACCTTCCCATCGGCTGCTATTGAATTTTGGATCGATCGTAATTCTGGTTCCGGAATTACGGGTTTCAGAGTGCGGCCACACAGAAATTTCTCATATAAACTATAGGAAAAATTAAAAATAGAATTTTTATTTTTGATGCTAAATGTGTTCAAGATGCATGAAACGTCGAGATTTGATGCAAACTGGAAAAAAAATTTGACGACGGTTCACTTTTTTGGATTTTGGCACATTTTTGCCTTTCTCATATAGAAAGGTTATGCAATCACTCTGAAAAACGTCAACCTAATCCCGGCCCGGAGAGCCGAGTGTCATATCCCATTCGACTCAGTTCGTCGAGATCGGAAAAAGTCTGTATGTGTGTGTATGTATGTATGTGCGTATGCGTTCTCATATAAACAATAGGAAAAATCAAATATAGAATTTTTATTTTTGATTCTAACTGTGTTCAAGGTGCATGAAACGTCGAGATTTGATGCAAACTCGAAAAAAAATTTGACGACGATTCACTTTTTTGGATTTTGGCACATTTTTGCCTTTCTCATATAGAAAGGTTATGCAATCACTCGGAAAAACGTCAACCTAATCCCGGCCCGGAGGGCCGAGTGTCATATCCCATTCGACTCAGTTCGTCGTGATCGGAAAAAGTCTGTATGTGTGTGCAACCCCTCCGGGCCGGGATTAGGTTGACGTTTTTCAGAGTGATTGCATAAGCTTTCTATATGAGAAAGTCAAAAATGTGCCAAAATCCAAAAAGTGAATCGTCGTCAAATTTTTTTTCGAGTTTGCATCAAATCTCGACGTTTCATGCACCTTGAACACATTTAGCATCAAAAAAGAAAAATTCTATTTTTAATTTTTCCTATAGTTTATATGAGAAAATTCTGTGTGGCCGCACTCTGAAACCCATAATTCCGGAACCAGAATTCCTATCGATCCAAAATTCAATAGCAGCCGATGGGAAGGTTGCACCTTTCATTTGAGACTAAGTTTGGGCAAATCGGTCCAGCCATCTCTTAGAAAAATGAGTGACATTATTTGACACATACGCACATACATACCTACGCACATACATACCTACGCACATACATACACACTCTGAAAAACGTCAACCTAATAATTTTTTTTTCGACTCGCATAAGATTTCTGGATTTTAACAGCGGCGTAGTTGATGGTTTACGGAGAGGGGTTACACCCCCCCCTCTACTGTTCACTCCCACCCTTAAAAATCTCCTTAAATCACCCCTCAGACCACCACCCCATCCAGCTCTCATACCCCTCCTTTTCAACCCCATCATCTTTAAACCACCACTATATCACAAAGCATACCAATTTAAGCTGGGGAGTCGTTCGTTCATGGGACTTTCCCCCTCCTCACATACCCACCTCCGCATGACAAAATGAGTTAGCAAACAGATAACATTGATCTAATGCTGTTTAGGTTAATGAAGTATGATATATTTTTGTTTCAAGTGTTTCACCGTCGACACGTAGCTCATCAAGTTCGTGGCTGGCATGCCATTGTGTATAAGTGCGAAGTGTACTAAGAATGTAATGGACATTTCCACAATTATGTTGAACATAATAAGCTTCCGTGCCATAGTTTAGAGAAATGAGAAAGGCACAATTGCACCGCTAGGTAGATTAAAACAGGTTTTTTATTGATACCATCGAAATACAGGGAAGACCCTATTTTATCAGTCACCTCTCACATGAAAATCTGGTTGATTGGCTCGATCAGACGAACCAAGTCAAATCCTTCTTGAATTTAAAAATGGCACCAATCATCAATTTTTGCCTTCTAGTAATCAATACCTCTCAAATGACACCTATATTGATGGTGATTTTCAGTGTTTTTTAGCAACCGGAAGCCGCCATCTTGGATTTCAAAATGGCGCCAATCATCAGTTTTTCTCTACCAATCAATACCGTTCGAATGACACCCATATTGATGTGGTTTTGAGTGTTTTATGGTAACCGGAAGCCACCATCTTGGATTTCAAAATGGCGCCAATCGTCAATTTTAGCATTCTACTAATCAATACCTTAAAAATGACACCCATATTGATGGTGGTTTTAAGTGTTATGATAACCGGAAACCGCCATCTTGGATTTCAAAATGGCTTCCAAAGGACACCCATCTTGACGGTGGTTTTAAGTGTTTTGTGGTAACCGGAAGCCGCCATCTTGGATTTCAAAATGGTGCCAATCATTAATTTTTGCCTTCTACTAATCAATACCTCTCAAATGACACCCACATTGATGGTGATTTTAAGTATTTAATGGTAACCGGAATCTGCCATCTTGGATTTCAAAATGGCGCCAATCGTCAATTTTCGCATTCTACTAATCAATACCTTCCAAATGGCACCCATAATGATGGTGGTTTTAGGTGTTTTATGGTAACCGGAATCCGCCATCTTGGATTTCAAAATGGCGCCAGTCGTCAGTTTTCGCATTCTACTAATCAATACCTTTCAAATGACACCCATATTGAAGGTGGTTTTAAGTGTTATGGTAACCGGAAGCCGCCATCTTGAATTTTAAAATGGCTTCCTAATGACACCCATATTGATGGTGATTTTAAGTGTCTTGTGGTAACCGGAAGCCGCCATCTTGGATTTCAAAATGGCACCAATCGTCAATTTTCGCATTCTACTAATCATTACCTTTAAAATGACACCCATATTGGTGGTGGTTTTAAGTGTTTTAAGGTAGCCGGAAACGGCCATCTTGGATTTCAAAATGGCGCCAATCGTCAATTTTCGCATTCTACTAACCAATACCTTCCATGTGACACCCATATTGATGGTGGTTTTAAGTGTTTTGTGGTAACCGGAAGCTGCCATCTTGGATTACAAAATGGCGCCATTCATCAATTTTTGCATTCCACTAATCAATACCTTTGAAATGACACCCATATTGATGGTGATTTTAAGTGTTTTGTGGTAACCGGAAGCCGCCATCTTGGATTTCAAAATGGCACCAATCGTCAATTTTCGCATTCTACTAATCAATACTTTTAAAATGACACCCATATTGATGGTGGTTTTAAGGTAGCCGGAAGCCGCCATCTTGGATTTCAAAATGGCTTTAATCGTTAACTATCGCCTTATATTAATCAATACCTTCCAAATGACACCCATATTGATGGTGGTTTAAAGTGTTTTGTGGTAACCGGAAGCCGCCATCTTGAATTTCAAAATGGCGCCAATCATCAATTTTTGCATTCTACTAATCAATACTTTTAAAATGACACCCATATTGATGGTGGTTTTAAGTGTTTTAAGGTAGCCGGAAGCCGGCATCCTAGATTTCAAAATGGCGCCAATCGTTAACTATCGCCTGCTATTAATCAATACCTTTCAAATGACACATATTGATGGTGGTTTTAAGTGTTTTGTGGAACCGGAAGCCGCCATCTTGGATTTCAAAATGGCGCCAATCATCAATTTTTGCATTCTACTAATCAATACCTTTAAAATGACACCCATATTGATGGTGGTTTTAAGTGTTTTGTGGTACCCGGAAACGGCCATCTTGGATTTCAAAATGGCGCCGATCATCTATTTTCGCATTCTACTAATCAATACCTTTCAAATGACACCCATATTGATGGTGGTTTTAAGTGTTATGGTAACCGGAAGCCACCACCTTGAATTTCAAAATGGCGCCAATCGTCAATTTTCGCATTTTACTAATCAATACCTTTCAAATGACACCCATATTGATTGTGGTTTTAATTGTTTTATGGTAACCGGAAACGGCCATCTTGGATTACAAAATGGCGCCAATCGTCAATTTTCGCATTCTACTAATCAATACCTTTAAAATTACACCCATATTGATGGTGGTTTTAGGTATTTTATGGTAGCCGGAAGCCGCCATCTTGGATTTCAAAATGGCGCCAATAATCAATTTTCGCATTCTACTAATTAATACCTTTCAGATGACACCCATATTGATGGTGGTTTTAAGTGTTTCATGGTAACCGGAAGCCGCCATCTTGGATTTCAAAATAAATGGCGCCATCTTGGATTTCAAAATGCCAACCAATCAATCAATCGACACAATGCACTTTCGAAAT
Source organism: Topomyia yanbarensis (assembly GCF_030247195.1). Lineage (NCBI taxonomy): Eukaryota > Metazoa > Arthropoda > Insecta > Diptera > Culicidae > Topomyia > Topomyia yanbarensis. The sequence goes on along the minus strand of NC_080671.1, from coordinate 241,497,741 downwards.
ATCCGGGTCAGTGATTGAGTGATCCTAGCAATCACTTTACAATTTCCGTGAGGTGACTTAAAAAATTGCGATTCTGAAAGTCACCTGGGTGACGACGGTCACCCAACAGTCACCTCACCTAAAGTGAGTCTCGGAATACCTCTTCGTGGGTGAGGTGACTGGTAAGTGAGGTGACGGTGACTCAAGTGAGGTGAGGTGAGGTGACGGTGAGAATAGGGCCACGCTTTTTTCGCTCTCACCTCACCCAACTAGGTGAGGTGAGAGCGAAAAAAGCGATCACCGCAGTCACGTAGGTGACTATAGTCACCCAAGGTGACAGAAGTCACATGGCAGAGCGATTCCCAGAGTCATTTTGAGTGACGACGGTCACCGTGAGAAGGAATAAAAGTGACTAAATTCTCACCTAAAAAACTCGTGCCAAAAAGTGTTGCGTTTATTTTTAGATTTTTTTTTAGAATTTTCGGGTAACTTTTTCCTTTGGCCAATGGCAGCTGGGAAGTTTTTGAATGGCGAAAATTGATGATTGGCGCCATTTTGAAATCCAAGATGGCGGCTTCCGGTTACCATAATATACTTAAAACTAACATCAATATGGGTGTCATTTGAAAGGTAGTGACTAGTAGAGGGCGAAAATTGACGATTGGCGGAATTTTGAAATCCAAAATGGCGGCTTCCGGTTACCATAAAACGTCTTAAACCACTAACGTCTTATGAGTGTCATTTGAAAGGTATTGATTAATAGAATGCGAAAATTGACGATTGGCGCCATTTTGAAATCCAAGATGGCGGCTTCCGGTTACCATAAAACAATCAAAGCCACCATCAATATCGGTGTCATTTGAAAGGTATTGATTAGTAGAATGCGAAAATTGAAGATTGGCGCCATTTTGAAATCGAAGATGGCGGCTTCCGGGAACCATAAAACACTTAAAACCACCATCAATATGGGCGTCATTTGAAAGGTATTGAATAGTAGAATGCGAAAATTGACGATTGGTGCCATTTTGAAATCCAAGATGGCGGCTTCCGGTTACCATAAAACACTCAAAATCACCATCAATATGGGTGTCATTTGAAAGGTATTGATTAGTAGAATGCGAATATTGAAGATTGGCGCCATTTTGAAATCCAAGATGGCGGCTTTCGGTTACCATAAAACACTCAAAACCACCATTAATATGGGTGTCATTTTAATGGTATTGATTTGTAGAATGCGAAAATTGAAGATTGGCGCCATCTTGAAATCCAAGATGGCGGCTTCCGGTTACCACAAAACACTTAAAACCAAGAATTGTGAACTGAGAGAACTTCTTTTCATGCTCCGTGACATAAAATTCAAAACAAAACTATCAACACTATATTTGTCATGAAATGGGCCTATTTTGTACGCAATTTGCTGTTACAATGAAAATGTTGATAAAGTCAAACATTTTGTAAGGTATTTGAAAGAATTAAAAAAAAAATTTTTTTCGTAAGCCGCGTTACGCAAGAGGGGGGAATAGGAAAATGCTACGTTATTCACAAGGGGGAGGTTATAATTTTGTGACCAAATGCTACGAGGTGGAGGAACGGTTTAAAAATTGCCGAAAAAAGCTACGTCATTTGAGTACGGCCTCTAACTAAAATTTGCAGGGAGTTAGCACACAGGAATTCTAATTAAAATCTAAGAGGATGTAATGCGATCATGATAATAATTCTTAGACAACATTATTTAAAATACAACTATATATTGACACAGAGAAACTGATCAATACACTATCTCTTAACTGCCCTGGAAGCTTAATTTGAAGCTGTTTCCTGGTTGTTACTCTCGGCGTCTCGAGTTTATTAATAACCATTTTTGCTGATTTAGCGACAACGCTAATGGTGTTTCTGGGACTAAGTCAAATACGTATTTCAGGTAAATAGTGTGGCGGAGAAAGAAGAAACCATGACATATTCACAATAGAAATACGTCAAATTTCATGCTCTGTTAACTTTTGTCACATTCGCAGTATTTTTCATATAGCGACATACATATCAACAAAATGCTACATAATCTTGAGATAGACAATACTGAGCTTGTAACTAGGGCAGATCACTTGTATAGCACTTTTCAAAATGAGCAAAATTAAATGCATTTCTTCCGATCAAAATAAAAGTTGGTAACGTACTTTACGTTGCGTGCAATGTATTTTGCGATACGTTTAAGATGTCAAAACCCTACAAAAAACTAGCCCTACATTCAACAAAACGTCGAAAAATGTGAATCAGCGTAAGACGACAAACTTTTCTGTGATTCCACTTTCGTATTTCCCGGAAAATTTTAACATATTCAACTTGGTTTCGGATTCAATTGTCAATACACGATACATACAAAATCAATTTTGTATAAACTGTAACCATTTTATCATGCTGGTTTGTGATAACTGTCTGAAATAGTTTCTGGTACAATATTATATGAGAAATATTCATTTCGTTACTATCCACATGGATCAATTGGTCTTGTTAATGAATTTCCCAAAAATATCCATTTTCGCTAGACACTATAATTTCTCGGTGACCTTTAACCATTTCGTTTGAAGTAGAATACGTCTAACGTATCAATACAGGGGTTCCCATTCAATTTTTTTTTGCTGAAGTCGATTCCCAGCCATTTTACTTACCGAAATCACTAGATTGTTGTACCATAGAGAACAGACGTCCATCTTTACCATTCAACTTGTGTAAAAATCCCTAACGTCTTACAAGGTAGTTGGGATATATTCACCAGGTGCGCAACTGTCGTCATGTTTTTTTAGTGGCTGAGTTCGACTGAATTGACAGCGGTTATACCCCTACACAGTCAAATTTGACTGGGACTGGTTAACCAGTCTGGAACTGGTTCGGACATCTGAGCGGATTCAGTATGAATACTAGCTCAAATGCATCAACCGATTGAGTCGGAATCGGTTGTTTTCTTTGAGCAAGATTCCATACTGATTCCATTCAGTATTTCGAACTGGTTCCGGAATAGATTTGACGAATAGTTGGGATAAGTTGGTTTGGCGGCGCTAGTTTTTTATCGTATATTAATTCAAATGTTTACACACGTTTTATTAATATTTATGTTCGATCATGGATGTCTGTTCCCTGTGATTGTACTATCTGAAACGAAATAGGGGCAAATCCGTAAAATAGACTACATGAAATAACAAAAATAATGGATTTTGTTAAAGTAGAGGTGTGCGCCGCACCGCCGATTTCGTGGCGGCGGCGACGCGGCGCGCGTCTCTATGTAAAAGCAGTCATGATTGGTCCATAGCATTTCAGCGGCGTGCGAACATTTTATTACCTTGTAAACACCGCCCAGTAGATGACTATAAACGTTGGTTAATCGTCTGCAAGAAAAATTCTTCGTTTCGTGTTTTGTAGTCGTTGGGTGCAGAAGTACTAGCAGCAGCAAGCAACAGTTAAGGTGTTAAGAAGCCGCATAATCCCAGCAATATCCATTAGGAATGTGGTGCGTACAACGCATTGATCTAAATTAGTCTGAGTTTATTTTACTGGGTGGATAGCGTAAACGACTTGATAAAATGGGGTCATTATAATGGCATATAATGCTATTTGAAGTGTCAGATGATTGCCGGTTTTTATCTGTTGCCATTTAATGACTTTTTTCGAGAACCTACAGTATATGTTTCAAAATTTAATTTCCGAAAACCGATGCTTATGGAAAAGGAGAAATAACCGATTATAATACAATCTTTAAAAAGATAGAAGCAACTGCAGCATTCAAATTAACAAGCTAAAGTGTGTTCTGCTTGACTCTGTATAAGTCTTTAACATTACCCATTTGAATATCTTTAGAAGATTTTTGTTGAACTTTAATTATTCGCGCGTTCCGTTTCAAACCTCTGTTAATAACAAGATTGTGTGACGCCAATTTCAATTTTCACCAGTATAATTTACATTTACATTTACCGCCATCTTGGATTTGAAAATGGCGCCAATCGTTAATTTTCGCGTTCTACTAATCTATACAGGCCAGATTCGATTATCCGTAGGGTGCAGAAAAATTTCGCTTCGGATAATCGAATAAAAAAGTTTTTTTCTTCATGTATTATATTTGTCATTTGTTGAAAAACAGTACCATCAATCTTTGACTTATGTACTTCCATTAATGTTTGACTTATGGACGAATATCGATCACTTTATATTCTATAAGATTTGTAATAAGTTATTTAGCCAATTTATTTTAATTTAAAGTATTGTGCTCGATTAATTTGGATTAATATACAGTAGGATTCCGTTTTTGGCAACAATATATTTTTTTTCAGTTGCCAAAACTGGAAGCATACCTTAAAAGCTTTTATTTTCAACTTGTGACTTCATAAATGTTACAATAACATTAATTATATAAGGATATGTGAAATGGAATGAAATAATACAAAAAAATCAGCAAATTTAATTTTTTTCGCAATACCCACCTCCATAAAATATAGTAAATATGACTCCTATTTTTGGAAATGAAGTCAAAAGTGGTATCCGTTATTACAACAAAATGTGTATTGAGCATTTTTTTTAAAGATTTACTATGAACCAAAACAATGTTGCCAAAATGGAACCCATTTGTTGCCAAAAACGTAACTTTTTTGTTGCCGAAAATGGAGCATGCCAAAAACGGAACGTGTCAAAAAAGGAATCTTACTGTACTTATGTTTGGTCTAACAATCAAGACACATAAAACTAAATTCTCAGCGTGAAATTTCAGTCAACTTAATACTGGTTTCGGTAAATTCAGACAGAAAAAACAACTGAATTTGAGATTACGCACCACTGGTTTGTATACAACAACAAAACTTTGGTAATCCTCGAAGAGAAGCAACATGCTAGATTCGACTGAGAAGCCCAAAAATTTGTTTCAAAACCATTCAACACAAGTCCAGGAATGGACGCGTGCTGAACGGTCTGCTGGGCGTCGCCCAACGTTGGTCCAACAAAGAACCAGCATTGCACGATTTTGAAACATGGATTTCTTAGGGGGATGAATTTTCCATACGTTACGAATATCAAAAATGCACAACATTTTATGCGCACGACACCAATAAGCGTGCGTGTTCAATCAGCAGCAGTATCATCATAGTCATCATGCGCCCTAGAGATACTGTTTAGGGAGTTAATCAGAAACTAGTTGAATCTTAGTTCTTGGATATTTATAGCTATAAATATGCTGGTTCACACGCATTAAATGATTCAGTTTGTTATACATCGTCGCACAGTAAACTTTTTTTTTCTCTTGTTTGCTTGGTGGAAACATCATCCAAGATCTTCATTAGGCCATTGTTCGACGTTCTACCGAGTCGCTTAAAGGCTGTTTAGTGCATCTACTTTGTAAATAATTATTAGCGCTGTTCTTTTCAGAGCGGTGCAAATTACTAACTACAGTGAAGTCCCCGTGTTTGTCCACTTCCGAATTTTTCTACAACAGAGTTTGTCAGCTTCTTGACCCGATTTTGTCAGCCACATTTAAGACAGTCTTCTGATTTCATTCCCCTATGTTACACGATGGAATTAAAGCGAAAGCCTTTGTGTAAGTGTGTTAAGAATTCAAAATATCGATGTTCTTATAGTATTTAAAAATTTTCAATATTTTTTCAAACTGATGCGATAATAGACCGATTCCGAAGAGTATTTTGGGGTTTTATTTCATACCTTAGATAGTCCCAAACAATCTGAAACCAATATGTTCAGATTTTGTCAGTACTAAATACATAATGGGACTCACCAGATCGGTCATTGTATTCATTCTAAAAATTACAGAGAAAATTACAGGCATCTACAGGACAATGCAGCTTGTAGCCAATCGATTAAGTGCATCAAATTTTATAGCACACCGCATTGAATTGAAATATTTGTTGATTAACCCTTTCATGCCCAACTTTTTTCTAGTGCATGTGGGGTGTATATTTCTTTCGTACATAAATATTTATTCCCTGAAACTCATTCTCAGAAAGTTATGCTGTATAAAAAAATATTCGAGCTAAAAAAATTGAAATTAAGGCACGTAGAAATGTTACGCCCTTTTGAAAAATCGCTCTTGTATCAAAATATTGCAAGGTTCAGAGAAAATCATGAAGATTCATAAACTGAACACAGCTTCATAGTTTCGTTCGAATCGACGATGGTCATATTTTGTGGTGGAGCCGGTTTCTCATGGAATCCTTCATGTGTCAAATGTACTTTTTTATTTAAAGGTGAAAGTCACTTTTTCACTCTAACTCGAATACTGTTCTACTTTAAATTTTTTGGACATCATTTTCGGATTCAGCACACGATTTTACATTGAAAATGGAGGTCACATATTGAAGCTAATTTTTTTCTTTTAATTTTGTATTGGTGGATGAACTCACAAATATATAGCAATTTTGTCACACCCTCATCAACATTCATTTTCTTCGTACACTGATAATATAAATTCGTAAATATAATGAAATCGATCATGCAATGCACGAATTCATTCGTTGTTTTCTGCAACGAAGTATTTTCGTGCATTGTAAATAGTGCGTTTCGTTCATTTCATGAACAAGAATGCCTGCTTGGTGAACGAAAGCTTTCGTAAATTTTACACATTTAATGTACACTGCGTTGATAAAAACATTATTTTTCGTGAATGAAACGAAATGTTTTGTTTATTTTAATAAGCGTTTGTGTATATTACGTTGGCGGTAAGAATTCATTTCGTTTATTTTAGAAAGGTTTTCGTACATATTAGCATCTTATTGTTTTCAGTCGATCATTTGGGATCGTGCTTTGACAATATCGATTTTTTCTAATTTAAAAAAATCGATTTGGCCAAATCGATTTCATTGTGGTACGAAGAAATGGCCGCTTGATGAACGAAAGTTTTCTTAAATTTTGCTTATTTAGTTTACATTGCACGAATGTAATCGTTGATAACAACATTATTTTTCGTGAATGAAACAAAATGATTCGATTATTTCAATAAATGTTTGCGTATATTACGAACAATCTCGTTGGTCGTACGAATGCATTTCCTTCATGTTAGAAAAGCTTTCGTATTTAATAGCATGTTGTTTTGACTTTGCTCCGGCAGAGAAAAACTTAAACTTCTTCATTCAAAACCAACGAGCAGTTCGCGATGGCTCAACTGAATCCGTACTGGTCCGGATTCTGGATCAAGCGAAAGAGGTTCAGGAAATCTTCCTGAAACCGGCGGACACGGATACGGCTACTAAATAATCAGACCGAGACCGTCGTGATGATCAACAATCCTCTGACGTATAGCAACAATGACTCCATATTGAAGCTCTTTTGACGTTGACGGTTTGACGAATGGTGCTCGTAAATATTAGAAAGATATTCGTATATAGCAGCGAACAATTCGTTTGCCGAATAAAGCTGTTTCGTAATAAGCCATCGAAAGTCGTTTCGAGGTTTTCACGAAAAACTCGTAATAAAAAATTAAAGTGTTACAATAGAACTACGAACGATTGATTATATGTACGAAAAATTCGTATATTTTATTAAAATTTTCTGTAATTCCTAGCGATTTACGAATATATTCTATCAGTGTATACATTTGCATCTTGCACTGTATCAGATAAACTCGAGAATGTTTATTTCGAGCTTAGCAGGACATAATTCTAATTTTTGTGACTGCAATCATTGTAAATGATGAACTGTACTTTGCTTATGTAACTCAAATCAATCTGCAATTTTACTATTACTCCCCCTCTTATATATCAAAGTGAATCCCTTGTTTTAAAATTTTTCATAAAAAAATCTTTTGGCCCTCTCTTGTATATTGAATCTTATTTCTAGTCTTAAGATAGCTGTAAACTTTCTTTTCCTTTGTAAAAAAAATATTTCAACATTGTAACCTCCTAGTTTTAATATATCCAAAATGTAGAAACAAAAGAATTTGGCACCGCCAAGCTAACGCATTTGTGCCTATCAAATAAACGAAATGAATAAAAAAAATCTGCAATTTTACCCATCCTGTTAAGTATCAGAGATCTATCGAGCGACATTGTATTTCCAATCAAAGCTTTTATTGTAGTCGAATGATATAGTTTAAATTTTTTAATAAGATCATGTATAGAAGAAATCGAGAAACTTATCTGGCCGAGCAACTATATCCTTGATTAAAATAAAACCTTAGTTCATCCTTCTGTTTCACAATTCCGTTAGAACTAGCAATTTCCAGGAATAACGTCGAGCTGAAATGCACTATTATTCATCAAAACGAAATCGTATCACCAAAAAGTTAAAAAGAACGTAAACAATTTAAGAAAAAGTACTTGCACAATTAAAAATGGAATTTTATCACAAAATATCTAATTATGTTACATATTACGAAAGCTCAACCATGCATGTGGTTTTCGTCATTTACTTCCAACACTCATTTGGTAACCTCCTGTATAGATAAAGAATAAAAGAACTTTCCAGTATCTGAAACGAAACAAATCGATGTTTGGCCGTTGATTTGTTTCTGATATACACTATGAGTCTGTTGTTTTTGTTCTTTGATAATCTTTAAACTAGCAATCGCGAAAAGTAGTAGCAATTCGTATATAAAATTCTATTGTCAATTCTGATGATACAGGAATTATGATACTGTTCCCCCAATCTGAGTGTTCGAATCCTAACGAAGAACGATTGAGTTCTTATTAGATTATGAATTCTTCCTCGGTGGCTCATTTGCGTATTTCAAAAGCTTCGTATTCTGAGGTTTTATATTTTTATGGTTCCGTCGAAAGATATCGTCGAATTAGGGTTGGACTGTATTCGCATTTTCAGACAAGAGGAAAATGTGGGGAATAGCCGGCTTAGTCATAATACCATGAATACCCGCTTTCTATAACTAGTAGTAATTGGGACAGTATTGAGTAGCTTAAATCAAACTAAGAGTTAGTATTTATTGTGCATAATATAAATGTGCAAACAAATGTTCGATGTTAGCAAACTAACCAAATTTTGTTTACAAGTGAAATTATCCGTCAAACTATATAAGCGCAATTTTGCACATTCTAGTGATTTGTTTGTCGAAATGTAGACAAATATGCGGATGCGTAGCACAATCAGGGATGGGAATTATCATTCATTCGCATGATTCTTGGCGAATCCGTTCATTGCTTTGACAGCAGCCAGTCGTTCATTCACGATCCGACTAAAACTCTCCAAAAGAACACATCTGAACGTAAAAGAATGACACGTACTATGTTGAATGAAGAAGGTCGTGTTCTTCATACGGGGATTGAATCGGAAGATTGTACTGTAAACATTCACAGGTGAATCAACTTTTAGTTCACAAATGAATGTGACATTGTATTCTCTGGTTGGGTTAGGTCAACTTTATAGTGCAAATGTACACTATAATCAATGTTGAGAAGTAGATTGCACTACAATCCACTTGAAATTGATATTGTGATATGCACGGAATCGTTTTAAGAAGTTATTTTTTTCACCAGCAAACTACTTTCTTAACAATAAGAGATCACCAAGTGAAAATTTCATAGGAACAAGAACGACAAGTTTTTTTTTATTAGAACGATCCGGTGAATGGTTTGAAATGAATCTTTGTGAATGAAAGAATGCATTCATTTGCGATCCTTTCTGCTTTCATTCAAAACATTACGTATGCGATGGAGAATGAATCATAGCCGGGCGCTGACACTTTTTTCAGTTTTGTGTTTTGCTTCTCGCTTTCACATGAACGCGTAACTCTGCACAAGAAGGGTTGCCGAGATCGGGTTTCACAGTAAGAGCATGTTGGTGGATGATTTCAAATTGATCGTTTCGTGAAATGATTTTTCCCATGCCTGAGCACAATAGATGCTTTGAATATCATCATAAGGTAAACATGATATGAATTACTATGAAAACTACCAATAATTATATTACTTAGGGTTTTCACGTCAAGTAACTCAGACAAAATCGAAGAATCGAAGACGACTTGAGCAAGATGCCACAACAGGTACTTGTGATAAAATGTGAGAAAATCGACTTTTCTAAAACTGTGTTCCGAATTTCGTTCAACTGAAAAGATATTTTCGAACCACGCTCCTGTGATTGTTAGATGTTTAAAAAAATCGTCTCATTCAATGTACTAATTGAATTGCAGCTATCTGCGTTATACCAGACAGTCAGTCGATATTCCGTTGAATATTTTGGAATGAGCAAATTTTCATTCACTTCCTCTGAGAAATCGAAGCCGGCAGCAGTGACCTTGTAGTAAATAAAACTATTTTTAATCTACAATGTTCTAGACCACCAAATCAAAGTAATTTATATCCATTCAAATAGGTTATGCAATTTATACTTATTCCTCATCCCATAATTATATTCAAAAATGCTTACTCAAACACACATGCCATATCTCGTCGAACTGAGTCGAATGGTACATCGTACTGAGTAATCCAAACTTCGGATAGATGGTCAAAATGGTAGCCGGGTTGAATTGGTTTTATTGAACGTAAAATTGTTCTCAATTTTTAAAAAAAAAACGTATTGTCATGAATTCGCATGCTTAACCCATAATTTTTTTTTCTCAAAGTGCAATTGCGCAAAGTGTTGGGAAAGAATATCTTTACACTCCGTAAACTGGAACATATTAGAATACGCACAAGAAAATTGAATTTAGAGTCAATCTCAGGATTTCCTGAGTTGTTCAATAAACACCGCTTCCATTTTCGATCAATTCGAATACTTTTTATATTTCAGATTAAAAAAAAAACAATATTTCAGATTAGAAAACATTTTCGCTATAGGGGTGGGCGTAGCGTATTGGTAAATCAATTGCCTTGTACGCAGCGCACCTGGGTTCGATTCCCGACCCCGCACATAGGGTTAGAAATTTTTCATAAGAGATTTTTCTAACCCGAAGAGGCGAATGACCTTACGGTTAAAACCTCTATAATCGAAATAAAAAAAAAAAAAAAAAAAAAATTTCGCTATAGTCGCAGGATCACGAATTAGTTGTGCGCCTGTTTTCAACATGTCAGCTAAGATATTAGTTTACAGTACTAAACATATTCCGAGAAAAGCTCATTCGAATATGTCCTATTACTATGTACATTTGAGTTTCCGAAAATTTTCGCAGACAATGGCCTCCGGAAAATACAGATACAGAAAAAATTACAATGATGTCCTCTTTTAGCCTTTATATAGACGACAAATAACTTCCTAATACAGAACCTGTGCCTCAATATCTCAGGCGCAAATTGATATGTTGCGATAGTATGGAAAACCTGAACCTTTGAAACTTTTTGGAACTAGTATGAGAGATTATTTTGGTAATTAGAAATAACAGTTGTCCATTTCACTCATTACTCCGATCATCCACGTGCTGCTATAGCTATAGATGTATCCACGTGCTATAGGTAGCAGCAAGGAAGCCGAGGTTTTCACATACACATGCACGTTGACCCAGGCGCGCTAACAGTGGTGTAACTGCGTAGTAGCGTGCGCTTCCGCAAATAAAGAAATTCTCGATCAATAGATGTATTTGCAAGCGTTGAATGTATTTTATTCAACGCATAACAATGCAAAAATCGCATTCTGCATCTTTTGGTAATCCACATGATTACAAACAGTTATAATCCATAAATGAACTTGTAATATACTACGAAGGAATAGGACGGAATCCTTGTTGATACAACACTGGTTTTGGTGGGGTGGAAACCAGAGAATGCAGAGAAATGGGAGAGGCAATTTTGTTTTCGGGAGCGGAATCATAAAGGATTCGAAATTTTCGCGATTTTCTCTACCAAAACTACCGATCACTTTGGAAGTAATTGGAAATTTGAAATAAATTTTTCGCCAATGTCTTCGGTAATTATCCTAGTTTACTGGATACCATTTTTGTTTTTTATTTTTGGTCTATTTCCAAAGATATTGCGAGATTAAGGCAAAAAGGTACCGATTTGCTGCCCTCTTGGCGCGGAAATGCAGACTCGCACCTTAAGGCCATCATCTAAAGGGGTGCGCGCGGGTGGTTTTGTGGAAATATTGATGGAAAATTTGAAGAAAATCTTAAAACCAAATACATAGCGATCTACCGTATAGATTTGCCTTTTGGCGAAAAAGTATTTCGAATATTGTAAAGATTTTAAGAGAGTTATGCTCTGGAGCGCTGAAAAAATCGTTTTCCCGGCTTTCTTTAGCAATTATCTACAAAATCAATGCGGTGGCATATACTTTTTCCTATATAAAAGTATATCTGTACTATAAAGAACACGTTCCGTTACATTTTTGATCAAAATTTTCACATTTTTTAGGAAAATTCTCTAATAATCCACTCCATTCATTGTGCGCATATGGTCAAGGCTTCTGTCTGTCACGTTACAAGTTTAAGCTTATTTCATAAGATAGGTCTGCAAAAACGATAAAACCCAGTTTCTATCACAATTGCGCATTAATAAGGTCAATTATTTTCTATCAAGAACCGTTTTCACTTTATGGTCATTTTGATAGGTCTGTCACGTTATACATTTTTCGCAGTGAGTTTGGAGGTTACCCGACTAAATCGAAAAAGTCTGTTCCGTTGGCCCCTAAATTTGCATGAACACAGTTTTAAGCTTGGAAAACGAGAAAGAGTCTGAAATATAGTTTTCCTGAAGAAAAACTGTTTTTTTTTTTATTTTATGGAGTATTCTCAATGATCTGTAACGTTACAACCAGACTCTCACATTACAGTTCTGCATTTTGATTGAAGCAAGGATATCGAGACCGTCATACACAAATCATCCATGATCTGGAAACTGAGTCTACACGGGAAATTTCATGTTCATTTTGAAAAACAAATTGGTTTTGATGAACAAACGGTTGTAATTTCACGAAGTAACACATTATGTTGAACGAAAGTCTAAAATCACTTAAAAATATCTGCATTTTGAAGGACAATTTTTCATAAGCATTTTGAATTGAAAAACTATTTTGAAATACACTCTATAACTAAATTATTTAAAGAAAAAAAATTAAAATTAAATTTTTTTGAAATATGTTTTAAGTTTTTATTATAAAACCTTTTTTTGTTTTCTTTTTCTCCACGATACAAACCTATATTTTAAACTTTTTATTACATTTCTTAGAAAAGAAATGAATAGAATTCGCTCAAACTTTGAAAACATTCCGAGGCCCAGAGGGCCGAGTCTCATATATCAATCGACTCGGCTCGACAAATTGAGACAATACCTGTGTGTTTGTGTGTGTATATGTGTGTTTGCGTGTATGTGCACTAATGTCATGTAATTATCTCAGCAACCGCTGAGCCGATTTTAACAAAATTAGTTTTAAATGAAAGGCCTAACGTTGTCATTTGACACTATTATTTTTTTCGATATGTTGTTTACTTTCTGAGGCATGGATGATTTTGTCAAAACAAGTCAAGTACCATTTCTTAAGCAACTCTTATTAGGCAACCTGCAGAAAAACATGATGAAGTCATTGTGCAATCCGCCAAGATCATCGTCACAACGCAACGCAACGTAACGCAACGCATGGATGATTTTGTCAAAACACAAATGGTTTAAAGCAAATAACTTTTAAGCAAAGCAATGCAGCCGTATTATGTGCGCATAATTGGAAATATTGTCAAAATCAGTTCACGAACGGCGGAGATATTAAACATTTTGTATTTTTATTCCTCGTTTACCAATTTTCACTAACTAAAACCTGTTTTAATCCACCTAGTGGTGCAATTGTGCCTTTCTCATTTGTCCAAACTACGATTCCATAGCTGGTTATGTTCAGTACAATGGTGGAAATGTATATTACATATTCAGTACGATTTGCACATAGTACATACAATGGATCGACTGCCACGATTTTGAGATACTATGTGTCGACACTGAAACATCGCTTGAAACCAACGGCGGATCAAGGAGGAAGATCCGTTAAGAAATTTAAACTAGTTATAATTTTAAAGTAGCAACCCCTTACAGCATACTTCTACCTAAGCCGATACAAGCCAAAAATGCAACCCCTTACTGCATACTCCTACCTAAGCCGGGATTAGGTTGACGATTTTTAGAGCGATTGCATAACTTTTCTATATGAGAAAGAAAAAAAGTCAAATAAAGTCAATTTTCGTCAAAAAATTTGTTTTCGAGATTACATCAAATCTCAACGTTTCATGCATTTAAAGTCATTTGCAGAGCTTTCACCATTCATTCAAATTCAATCCGAACGAACCACAATACAGTTCAGTAAAACGCTTGCCTTCACCCCAACCGAATGAATTGCCGCTATGGATACCGAAGCAACAACACGAGGAAACAGAAACAGGTACGAATATATCCACACACGCTTGCATAAGCACGTATCATTATAATGATGAACAGTTGTGAGTATCATTGAGAGAGAGGATATCAGTATTCTCTTCTCTCTTGAATAGTGGTTCCTCTTTGCTTGGTTGATTATTTAGTGAAATTGGTTCAAGAACATACAAGCTGTTGAACCATTCAGATTCATTGTGTAATGCTGAATCTGAATATAAAATTCTTCTGGCCATATTAGCGGTTTTCAGCGTCTTTCGCTACGTCAGTTAAGAACATATGGCTTGTGAAGCGGACATTAGGCAACAGGTACCGCTTATTTGATTCTGCTGAGGTTTGAGGGGAAAAAATTGAAGAACTAGTTCAGTTCACGATGCATTATAAATTTAGGGAAATCGTGGATATTCAAACATCGATATGCATTTATCAGTTTTTTGGATGTTGGTTCCTCAGACGATTCAGCCCAACACATATAGGTTCATTTTTTTCTAACATTGTATCTCTAGCTTACGAATATTTGAAATTTTATGATCGTGAACCAAAACGAAGTGGTTATAAGCTTGGTTATAATTATTCGCATTTAACAAGGACAATATATGTTTCAAACTATGATGTACTACATTCTTTTCCTAAATGTTGTACAGACAGGTTAAATATTAACAAATATAATATTAACCACAAATTCGATGAGCAAGATTTATGACTCCTGATTAAATTGGATACCTACTAACGGAGTGTCTAAAATGTACGGCATATTGTGGAATATTTAATAATCAAAAAAATACTTCGAGCTGCGTCTAAAGTTGAGCAGGAATAACAAAATTACACATGCCTTTTAATCTTTGGGAAGAAATTAGTATCCCGCTTTAATGCTTTAGTGATCTGAACAGATTAGTTCGCTGCAATTATTCCGAGCTTGGCGAATAAAGTTTTATTCGGAATATCCTCCAAATGAATCTTGACAGTTGACTTTAATGCCTTTATTCTAAGTTACCCGAGATTTTTATTGCAACCAGGCAACCAAAAATGTTTTCAAATTTTGTTTAAATGGAAAAAAATCACACTATATTTTTTTCCTATTCCATCAACATTATTATCCTATCATTCAAAATTTGTCAACTGGTTAATAAAAACAATTTAACAGATTGCATTCATTGATATTTAAATAAAACATGATTTACGCAATTCATAGTCATGTGAAATTAAAATTAAATCTAAAACATTTTTGATGCTCGTATACGTCAGGAGCAGAACACGTAAATTTTTACGATTTTTTCTAGTTCTGTGTAATACTAAAAAAAACCCCTGAGTTGAACTTGAACAACGACTGGCTTATGAATATTTAAAAATATATTGTATTCCATAAGACAAATTGTTTTTGGTTTAATAATTGAATGTCTTCCAAAACTCGTTGAAATGTAATATGCAAAAGTATTCTGCGTATTAACGATTTTTTTTTCAGAATTGCTAATTTACTTTTTCAAAAGTTACAAAAGTTTTTCTGTGATCGTTTTTTCTGGTCAGGTCTACCCACCGCGGGAGCGTTGACCAAGGCTTGGGGAGCAAGAGAATTTTAAAATATCAGAACAAAAAACAATGGCATATAACATGCTGTTATCTTTTCTTCCCATATTGTTGAGGTTCTTAGTACTAGTTAAAAATATAAAACGATTGTATTTCATGAGCTTTGATTTTTTTTAATGCATTGCTTTTTTGGATTAACTGTACTGATTACATTGCAGGTTCACGTGTCACAAAATCAGCCATAAAAATCATTAGTGTATCTATCTGTGGTGTCCTTGAAGGATTGATTGAAAAAAATTTCTCTTCTTTTTGGAAACGGCAACGATTTTTCCAAAAAAAAACACCATTTTCACCTGAAAAAAATTATTAACAAATCCATAACAATAATATGAAAATTTTGACGAATCGTTCAAGGACACGGCAGTTAAATTACGAACAAGCAAAAATAAAGTTTTGAAATCCGTTGCAAACTCTTTCGGCACTCGTAGTCACCGCAAATATCGTGATAATCGCGTTTAAAGTTTCAAATATAAGCGTAAGGGAGCAAGATGAAAAACGAAATGAAGAAGATGAAAAATTAGCTGATGGGATCGAAACGAAAATAAAAAAATTAAGTACCAAATGGAACACGTTATTAATAATTGTTGAATTTCGTGCTTGGTAAAGTCTCCACATGTTCCCTTAACCCTATTTGTATTTTCACAATTCGACATATTCAATAGGTTGATGACAAAACTAAAAAAATATTGCACTTGAAAAGCGCACAGAATATCTCGAATAAAAATAATAAAAGACAACAAACACATTCTCGTTATGAGTGCTGCTCTCCGGGGCAGCTGGGCGGCATCATTTTTCGTACCTACATTCGCACCCAGCAAGCAAAGAGAATCTGGGTGCCTATGTACAGCTTGCTATGGAGAACGAGTGATGCATAGCAGTTGACATCTCTTCGAATGGGAGAGAGAATGAGCAACGGGTACTATTACGCTATGCTCATATACCTACACTATAGAACAGCAATGATTCACCAGCCTCGGTGGTGGTGAACCAAAGCCGTCAACTCCGCAGCTCAGTGGTGAATGGTTCAATAGGGTGTATGTTCGTGAAGCGAAGAACGAATGAAGAGTGTTCGTTCTTTTTCAGCTGATTCGTTTTCCAAGCTCTGGTCATTTGGCATCCAAAATACAAATTCGATTTTGAAATTTTCCCTTACTCCCCCCTTTGAGAATTCTTCATTTCAGTTTATATGAAAATTTGCTGTGTGGTCGCACTCTTCAACCCGTAATTCCGGAACCAGAACTCCAATCAACAAAAAATTCAATAGCAGCCGATGGGAAGGCTGTACCTTTCATTTGAGACTTAGTTTGTGCAAATCGGTCCAGCCATCTTTGAGAAACAGAGGTGACTTTTTTTTTACATACACACATTCACACACATACTCCCACCTACATACTCACCCATACATACACACAGACATTTTCCGATCTCGACGAACTGAGTCGAATGGTATATGACATTCGGCCCTCCGGGCCGGTATTAGTTTGACGATTTTTGAATCGATTGTATAACCTTTCTATAGGAGAATGGCAAAAATGTGCCTAAGTCAAAAAAGTCAATTTTCGTCAAAAATTTTGTTTTCGAGATTACATCAAATCTCAACGTTTCATGCATTTGGCATCCAAAATATAAATTCGATTTCGAAATTTTCCCTTACTCCCCCCTTTGAGAATTTTTCATTTCAGTTTATATGGGAATTTGCTGCGTGGTCGCACTCTTCAACCCGTAATTCCGGAACCAGAAATCCAATTAACAAAAAATTCAATAGCAACCGATGGGAAGATTGTACCTTTCATTTGAGACTAAGTTTGTGCAAATCGGTCCAGTAATCTCTGAGAAACAGAGGTGACGGCCGGGATTAGATTAACGATTTTTAGAGCGATTGCATAACCTTTCTATATGAGAAAGGCAAAAATGTTTCTAGGAATGGTAGCACCCCCTTAAGAAAAGTGAAAGTGCTAGCCGATTTATATGTGTAATCAAACTTCATGAAACTCAGCTGAAGACTTAATCACAAAAACATCAAGCAGAGCTAAAAAATACTTCTGTTCACCATTTTTCAGTTAGTGACCACAGTGCGGTGTCTCACCCGCACATGCGGCATCTCTCCCGCAATGACCTTTTTGTGAAATGTTTGTGGAAATTCGATGAATTTTTATTTCATGACAAAAACCGTTTCACAGTATTTTAGAAACTTGTCACAATTGATAAAAATGATTTCATCAATTATTGAATGGTTTACTTTGATGCAGGATCGTCTTTTGAGAAATGAGCGGCATATCTCCCTATACTCGTTTTGTTTAATTTTTTCATTTAAAATATTAGACTAACTTTAAATATATCTAGACCAGCATGAGAAAAGGGTGGAAGTCCAAATGAGAGTCTCTCTTTGTTTACTCTCTCTTCCGTCAATAGCTCGGTCTCTTCTACGTTTGCTCCTTAACTCTTAGCATAATATGCTAGACGACATAAGAGTCTTTCAATATTTATTGAAACAATGTTTGAAAGTTTCATGTTGATGCCATAATAATAGAAAGAGAAAGTAAACACAGAGAGACACCCTTTTTGGACTTCCGCCCTTTTCACATGTTGGTCTAGATATGATCATTTCATTCAAGTGATTTTTTTTCATTTAGCATTCTTTTTATTCTTTTTATTTGTTTATTTGACCTAATTTTATCTATTGGATTCATTTCATTCTTTGTATGCATTCTCATCAGTTTATTATCTCATGGATCTTATTCGAATCATTCATTTAACTTATTTTATTCACTTTTTTCGTGTTATGCAATTTTATTATATTTTTCAGGTTCACACATTTGATTCATTTTAATAATCTGACTAATTTTGTTCAGTCATTCATTTTATTCATTTTAACTAGAACATTATTTAGACACAATTTAATTTATTCTATTAATTCTATTACTTTTTAATATCGCTGGTTTTTTTCATTTTAATCATTTTACTGCTTAAAAACAAACAAAATGAAAGAAATGATAAAATGTATAGACAGAAAACCTTTTTATTGTGATAAAAATTTCGCATTTTGTTTATTTTATTCATTCTATTCATTTTATTGATTTTATTTACTCTCTGTTTACCCTGTTATTTATGAACAACAACGTTTTCATACAGCTATAACTTTGGGGTTAGACAAGATTTCTTCACAAAAAAGTTGAACTAATAATTGTGAATATCATTGTTTATTTGAGCGCTAATAGTTACAAGAAATATCCGTAGAACTGAAGTTATTGCAATTGCTCTGGAAATATTGGTGGAAAATTATATTTTGATATATATTCGCTGCCTTCAAATATTTTGATTGATACTTTTAAGAAAAACGGTTGACAAATCTTATCAATTTGGACTGCTTTCAGCTACCTGTTCTGCCCAATCGAACTATTGAAAACTTATGTTACTATGGTTTAATTGCCGCAAGGTTCTACTGTATCGATTTTGTTGGCTATTTTTTTCCGTTCTAACTTTATAACTGCTTCGCTCTAGAATACCTATCCGTCTTTCAATTTCATTGCTTTCGTTTCCCTTAGTCTCAAATTTGCCGAAAATAGCCAACAAAATCGATACAGTATTGAAAACTTTGTAGGAGATGTGTATTAAGGATTGGTATGTAAAAGTTCAGCAGCTACTAACACTGCTAGAGAAGCATCTATCTTGATCAAAACATGTTTTTCGTGAATATCATTGTTTATTTGAGCGCTAATAGTTACAAGAAATATCCGTAGAACTGAAGTTATTGCAATTGCTCTGGAAATATTGGTGGAAAATTATATTTTGATATATATTCGCTGCCTTCAAATATTTTGATTGACACTTTTAAGAAAAACGGTTGACAAATCTTATCAATTTGGACTGCTTTCAGCTACCTGTTCTGCCCAATCGAACTATTGAAAACTTATGTTACTATGTTTTAATTGCCGCAAGGTTCTACTGTATCGATTTTGTTGGCTATTTTTTTCCGTTCTAACTTTATAACTGCTTCGCTCTAGAATACCTATCCGTCTTTCAATTACATTGCTTTCGTTTCTCTTAGTCTCAAATTTGCCGAAAATAGCCAACAAAATCGATACAGTATTGAAAACTTTGTAGGAGATGTGTATTAAGGATTGGTATGTAAAATTTCAGCAGCTACTAACACTGCTAGAGAAGCATCTATCTTGATCAAAACATGTTTTTCGTGCTTTACTCTAACACTTTTAAGAAAAACGGTTGTGGAACCTTATATGCGCTAGAAAAATTTTAGGTATGAAAGGGTTAATTTTATCCATTTTATTCATATTATTTATCTTATTAATTTATTTTTTCATGGTTTTATTCATATTATTTATTTTAATCATTTTATTAAATTATTAGTTTTTCCCAGTTCATATATTTTATTCAGTTTCTTCATTTTATCAATTCGGTTTAGTCAGTTCTTGTTATTATTGTATGATAGTTTGTCTTGAAACAATTTAATTTACCCTCTTAATTTCATAACTTTTTTAATATTGTCTAATTTTTATTCGAGTTAATTTGATTTATTTATTTTATTAATTTGATTTATGTTAATCATTCTATCCATTTTATGATTATTTTTATTTGATTTCTTTATAATTATTTTAAATTTTCATTTGTTTTATTATTTTTCTTTAATTTAATTTTTAATTTATACAGTTTATTCGTAGTGTTATTCGTGCAGGACTCGAAACTGTGCTTATCATACATCTAGTTGCTTGACAACTTTGCGTGGGTTCGGTAAACTAATGAATAATACAACAGTGATACGTGTAAGAAATGTCTCATCTCACTGATAGGTGTATTAAATCGGTTTTGTTTATAGAAGTACCTGGGTTTTTGATTGAAAGTAATTTTTGGTTTGTTTTGAATTTATCACACTTCAAATATATCAAACAAAAATACAGACCGACCGTGATATAATCGAAACATTACTGTATAGCGTTGCTTCTCATTGTGTACCTTAAGTTATGTGAAGCCCATTATCCAATGTGTTTTTGTTACAAATCATGTTGTTTTGTAGAAGTTGTGAGCGATATTGTGTTTTCGAGTATACCAAGTAACTTTGTGTTATTTAAAGTGATTTCCAATTAAAATACCACTTTGTGATATTTGAAGTTATTTGTGTTATTTAAAGTGATTTTCAATATATATCCCGAGTGATTATATTTTTCGATAGTGCGTGAAAAGATCTTTCTGTATCCGTATAGATATTACATCTATCCACGAACAAAAGTAATGTTTCAAATAGTTTTTTAGAAAATATGCGTTAGGGGTAAATTGGCGGTGATGCACGCGGGGCAAGTTGGCGGTACTATTTACGGTGCAAAAATAGTCATCAAATATCTCGTCAATGCAAGAAACATTTACTTCGGTCAATCGTCTGCGAAATTTTGAAAATTTGCTTTTGAATATTGAGTACGCGTCTAAGTCGCATTTTGACTTAGGTATTGAGACTGAAATATAATAGCAAATGTCGGTTAATATACAGTTTTCTTTAAAAGACATTCAGCACATTCCAAAAGTAATTGAATCTCTATTTGATTGCTTATTTTTGGCGCATCCATACATTCAGCCAACTTACCCTGGGGCCGCAGAGTGGCGGGTCTTCGAACAAAAATCAGACAAAACCAAGAATGTTGCCCAATCTGGCTTAAAATTGGGGTTCTGAGCTCATTTTTAATATCAAAAGTTAGGGTGACCATATCAAGCGAGTGAAAACCCAGGACAGTCCAAAAGGGACTACCACCCTCCATCACCTCTTAATCGATTGTGCCTTCTCCCCACGTGTTCGGCAGCTAAAACGTTCTATTCGGCAGTAAAACAGTTCTGGGGTCTTACAGGCATAGCTCAGCCAAAAGGTTTTCCATGAGAATTCGATCACCGAGCTCTTTTTTCGGATTTACACACACGCAGTTCTTGTTACATTACCATATCGGCTATCATCAATTTAGCGGATGATACGAAATATTCTAAAATCATCTGTACAGCACCGGCAAGAGGTCATTGAAGTAAAGTAGAAACATCAACGGTCCAAAGTAACTTCCCTACACCATTCTTGATTTTAAGTTAAGTAGCTGGCAATCTCCAATGACAATCATTATCTCTCGATCTGAGAACTATGATCGAAACAGCTGCAAAAACTACCATTGATTAGAAATTCCTCCAGTTTATCAATTGTTATATGAAAAATAACGGATTGGTTGGTGTAAATAATATCAGTTTGAGCGCGACCTTCCATATTCCCTGTTATGTAGGATGCTAGACTCGGCGGGATAGTCGCTGTTCAGCGTCCAGTGAAGCCATGTCCAGAGTTCGCAGTACCGACCCTTTTTGGCGAGAACCGGTACTACGGTACTGAAGCCTTCAGTACCGGTAAAGTACCGGTACTCGGATATTTTTTTTAAAAATTCGAAAAAAGCTTCAAACTGAAATTGAATGCTCAAACTGATGATCTTATTCTCAGATGATTGATTTGCGCTGATCAAAAAACATGTTTATTGTTTTTATTTGCTTCGGAATGGCAAGACTCATTTCACAGATATTTTTCGTATAGGGAACCTTCTTTAATTTCGAAATCTAGGCCACTTTGAAATCAATAACTGCTAAATGGTGCGACTTTCGTCGACTTGAACAGATGGTAAATGTATGAAACCCTATTAACAACAGTAAATCAAAGCGAGAATGGCAGTAAATCCGAGCAGGTTAATCGCATTTCCTCTCTTGCTTTTCTAAAAATTGGTTTCGACCTTTATGTCGTTTGGCTACTATTCTCTAATGCATATCAAGGCTCCTTGCTTTCCTGTAAACTATGGAGTTTTGCTGAATTTTCAGATCCCCAATAATTAAAAATCGCCCCATTTGAAGCAGTTCACCAAGTCTGAAACTGTTAGCTATTAAATCGCTGTTCGTTCTTTTATAGATAAGTGAATAATGGAAAGCAATCATAATGTCGCTAATAAAACTTTAACTTATAGAATTATTATGACGATGGCCCCACCTTATTCCCACGCAAAGATGATATCTCAACGATTTATCTAGAAGGAAAATAAATATAATTAAACGTTATCTTGCAGACCGATATTTTGAACCAGATCCCCCTGCAGAGTTAACATATTTGTCATAAAAAATTGTATAGTACCGAAAATACCGGAACTGGCTTTTGTTCAGTACCGGTATTACGGTACCAAAAATGGGTCGGTATTCCCGGGATTTTCGGTACCGGTATTACCCTAGCCATGTCAGTTGTGGATTCCACACACACCGACATTATCCGATCTCGACGAACTCAGTCGAATGGCATATGACAGGTTGACGATTTTTAGAGCGATTGCATAACCTTTCTGTATGAGAAAGGCAAAAATGTCAAAGTAAAAAAAGTCAATATTCGTCAAAAAAAATTTTTCGAGGTTACATCAAATCTCAACGTTTCATGCTTTTTAAAGTCATTTGGCAACCAAAATACAAAATCGATTTTGAAATTTTCCCTTACTCCCCCCTTTGAGAATTTTTCATTTCAGTTTATATGGGAATTTGCTGCGTGGTCGCACTCTTCAACCCGTAATTCCGGAACCAGAAGTCCAATTAACAAAAAATTCAATAGCAACCGATGGGAAGGTTGTACCTTTCATTTGAGACTATCGGTGCAAATCGGTCCAGTAATCTCTGAGAAACAGAGGTGACGGCCGGGATTAGATTAACGATTTTTAGAGCGATTGCATAACCTTTCTATATGAGAAAGGCAAAAATGTTTCTAGGAATGGTAGCACCCCCTTAAGAAAAGTGAAAGTGCTAGCCGATTTATATGTGTAATCAAACTTCATGAAACTCAGCTGAAGACTTAATCACAAAAACATCAAGCAGAGCTAAAAAATACTTCTGTTCACCATTTTTCAGTTAGTGACCACAGTGCGGTGTCTCACCCGCACATGCGGCATCTCTCCCGCAATGACCTTTTTGTGAAATGTTTGTGGAAATTCGATGAATTTTTATTTCATGACAAAAACCGTTTCACAGTATTTTAGAAACTTGTCACAATTGATAAAAATGATTTCATCAATCATTGAATGGTTTACTTTGATGCAGGATCGTCTTTTGAGAAATGAGCGGCATATCTCCCTATACTCGTTTTGTTTAATTTTTTCATTTAAAATATTAGACTAACTTTAAATATATCTAAACCAGCATGAGAAAAGGGTGGAAGTCCAAATGAGAGTCTCTCTTTGTTTACTCTCTCTTCCGTCAATAGCTCGGTCTCTTCTACGTTTGCTCCTTAACTCTTAGCATAATATGCTAGACGACATAAGAGTCTTTCAATATTTATTGAAACAATGTTTGAAAGTTTCATGTTGATGCCATAATAATAGAAAGAGAAAGTAAACACAGAGAGACACCCTTTTTGGACTTCCGCCCTTTTCACATGTTGGTCTAGATATGATCATTTCATTCAAGTGATTTTTTTTTCATTTAGCATTCTTTTTATTCTTTTTATTTGTTTATTTGACCTAATTTTATCTATTGGATTCATTTCATTCTTTGTATGCATTCTCATCAGTTTATTATCTCATGGATCTTATTCGAATCATTCATTTAACTTATTTTATTCACTTTTTTCGTGTTATGCAATTTTATTATATTTTTCAGGTTCACACATTTGATTCATTTTAATAATCTGACTAATTTTGTTCAGTCATTCATTTTATTCATTTTAACTAGAACATTATTTAGACACAATTTAATTTATTCTATTAATTCTATTACTTTTTAATATCGCTGATTTTTTTCATTTTAATCATTTTACTGCTTAAAAACAAACAAAATGAAAGAAATGATAAAATGTATAGACAGAAAACCTTTTTATTGTGATAAAAATTTCGCATTTTGTTTATTTTATTCATTCTATTCATTTTATTGATTTTATTTACTCTCTGTTTACCCTGTTATTTATGAACAACAACGTTTTCATACAGCTATAACTTTGGGGTTAGACAAGATTTCTTCACAAAAAAGTTGAACTAATAATTGTGAATATCATTGTTTATTTGAGCGCTAATAGTTACAAGAAATATCCATAGAACTGAAGTTATTGCAATTGCTCTGGAAATATTGGTGGAAAATTATGTTTTGATATATATTCGCTGCCTTCAAATATTTTGATTGATATTTATATTGACAAATCTTATCAATTTGGACTGCTTTCAGCTACCTGTTCTGCCCAATCGAACTATTGAAAACTTATGTTACTATGTTTCAATTGCCGCAAGGTTCTACTGTATCGATTTTGTTGGCTATTTTTTCCGTTCTAACTTTATAACTGCTTCGCTCTAGAATACCTATCCGTCTTTCAATTTCATTGCTTTCGTTTCTCTTAGTCTCAAATTTGCCGAAAATAACCAACAAAAGCTATACAGTATTGAAAACTTTGTAGGAGATGTGTATTAAGGATCGGTATGTAAAAGTTCAGCAGCTACTAACACTGCTAGAGAAGCATCTATCTTGATCAAAACATGTTTTTCGTGCTTTACTCTAACACTTTTAAGAAAAACGGTTGTGGAACCTTATATGCGCTAGAAAAATTTTAGGTATAAAAGGGTTAATTTTATCCATTTTATTCATATTATTTATCTTATTAATTTATTTTTTCATGGTTTTATTCATATTATTTATATTAATCATTTTATTAAATTATTAGTTTTCCCAGTTTATATATTTTATTCAGTTTCTTCATTTTATCAATTCGGTTTAGTCAGTTCTTGTTATTATTGTATGATAGTTTGTCTTGAAACAATTTAATTTACTCTCTTAATTTCATAACTTTTTTAATATTGTCTAATTTTTATTTGAGTTAATTTGAATTATTTATTTTATTAATTTGATTTATGTTAATCATTCTATCCATTTTATGATTATTTTTATTTGATTTCTTTATAATTATTTTAAATTTTCATTTGTTTTATTATTTTTCTTTAATTTAATTTTTAATTTATACAGTTTATTCGTAGTGTTATTCGTGCAGGACTCGAAACTGTGCTTATCATACATCTAGTTGCTTGACAACTTTGCGTGTGTTCGGTAAACTAATTAATAATACAACAGTGATATGTGTAAGAAATGTCTCATCTCACTGATAGGTGGATTAAATCGGTTTTGTTTATAGAAGTACCTGGGTTTTTGATTGAAAGTAATTTTTGGTTTGTTTTGAATTTATCACACTTCAAATATATCAAGCAAAAATACAGACCGACCGTGATATAATCGAAACATTACTGTATAGCGTTGCTTCTCATTGTGTACCTTAAGTTATGTGAAGCCCATTATCCAATGTGTTTTTGTTACAAATCATGTTGTTTTGTAGAAGTTGTGAGCGATATTGTGTTTTCGAGTATACCAAGTAACTTTGTGTTATTTAAAGTGATTTCCAATTAAAATACCACTTTGTGATATTTGATGTTATTTGTGTTATTTAAAGTGACTTTCAATATATATCCCGAATGATTATACTTTTCGATAGTGCGTGAAAAGATCTTTCTGTATCCGTATAGATATTACATCTATCGACGAACAAAAGTAATGTTTCAAATAGTTTTTTTTAGAAAATATGCGTTAGGGGTAAATTGGCGGTGATGCACGTGGGGCAAGTTGGCGGTACTATTTACGGTGCAAAAATAGTCATCAAATATCTCGTCAATGCAAGAAACATTTACTTCGGTCAATCGTCTGCGAAATTTTGAAAATTTGCTTTTGAATATTGAGTACGCGTCTAAGTCGCATTTTGACTTAGGTATTGAGACTGAAATATAATAGCAAATGTCGGTTAATATACAGTTTTCTTTAAAAGACATTCAGCACATTCCAAAAGTAATTGAATCTCTCTTTGATTGCTTATTTTTGGCGCATCCATACATTCAGCCAACTTACCCTGGGGCCGCAGAGTGGCGGTTCTTCGAACAAAAATCAGACAAAACCAAGAATGTTGCCCAATCTGGCTTAAAATTGGGGTTCTGAGCTCATTTTTAATATCAAAAGTTAGGGTGACCATATCAAGCGAGTGAAAACCCAGGACAGTCCAAAAGGGACTACCACCCTCCATCACCTCTTAATCGATTGTGCCTTCTCCCCACGTGTTCGGCAGCTAAAACGTTCTATTCGGCAGTAAAACAGTTCTGGGGTCTTACAGGCATAGCTCAGCCAAAAGGTTTTCCATGAGAATTCGATCACCGAGCTCTTTTTTCGGATTTACACACACGCAGTTCTTGTTACATTACCATATCGGCTATCATCAATTTAGCGGATGATACGAAATATTCTAAAATCATCTGTACAGCACCGGCAAGAGGTCATTGAAGTAAAGTAGAAACATCAACGGTCCAAAGTAACTTCCCGACACCATTCTTGATTTTAAGTTAAGTAGCTGGCAATCTCCAATGACAATCATTATCTCTCGATCTGAGAACTATGATCGAAACAGCTGCAAAAACTACCATTGATTAGAAATTCCTCCAGTTTATCAATTGTTATATGAAAAATAACGGATTGGTTGGTGTAAATAATATCAGTTTGAGCGCGACCTTCCATACTCCCTGTTATGTAGGATGCTAGACTCGGCAAGATAGTCGCTGTTCAGCGTCCAGTGAAGCCATGTTTAGAGTTCGCAGTACCGACCCTTTTTGGCGAGAACCGGTACTACGGTACTGAAGCCTTCAGTACCGGTAAAGTACCGGTACTCGGATATTTTTTTTAAAAATTCGAAAAAAGCTTCAAACTGAAATTGAATGCTCAAACTGATGATCTTATTCTCAGATGATTGAATTGCGCTGATCAAAAAACATGTTTATTGTTTTTATTTGCTTCGGAATGGCAAGACTCATTTCACAGAAGATATTTTTCGTATAGGGCACCTTCTTTTATTTCGAAATCTAGGCCACTTTGAAATCAATAACTGCTAAATGGTGCGACTTTCGTCGACTTGAACAGATGGTAAATGTATGAAACCCTATTAACAACAGTAAATCAAAGCGAGAATGGCAGTAAATCCGAGCAGGTTAATCGCATTTCCTCTCTTGCTTTTCTAAAAATTGGTTTCGACCTTTATGTCGTTTGGCTACTATTCTCTAACGCATATCAAGGCTCCTTGCTTTCCTGTAAACTATGGAGTTTTGCTGAATTTTCAGATCAATAATTAAAAATCGCCCCATTTGAAGCAGTTCACCAAGTCTGAAACTGTTAGCTACTAAATCGCTGTTCGTTCTTTTATAGATAAGTGAATAATGGAAACCAATCAGAATGTCGCTAATAAAACTTTAACTTATAGAATTATTATGACGATGGCCCCACCTTATTCCCACGCAAAGATGATATCTCAACGATTTATCTAGAAGGAAAATAAATATAATTAAACGTTATCTTGCAGACCGATATTTTGAACCAGATCCCCCTGCAGAGTTAACATATTTGTCATAAAAAATTGTATAGTACCGAAAATACCGGTACTGGCTATTGTTCAATACCGGTATTACGGTACCAAAAATGGGTCGGTATTCCCGGGATTTTCGGTACCGGTATTACCGGTACCACAACCCTAGCCATGTCAGTTGTCGATTAGGTACTGCTAACATTGACCCTGAAGTGGTTCCATAATCACCAGCTAGAGAAAGCACTCAATGAAATTATCCCACTACAGTTATTGATGTTTCGTCATTTCCCTTTTCATGGATTGGAAAAATGTTCGCCGATTTCCAGTAAGACGAAAGAATGCCACTGGAAAGAGAACCCAAGTAAAAGCAAAGTCACCAAAACGTCTTCTATTTGTATTCTCAGAGGCGCCAAAAGGATATCTTTAGATCCTGGATTGAAAGGTAATTTAAGCCGGCAAGAAACTCTAGTTATCATCGTTTCATCGGCCAGAGAGTGGTCCGCAACTTGAATCATTTCCACACGCAGCGAAATTTCAAATGCTTAAACCAACAATATTCATTTTTGATTTAAATCTTCACTTTATTATTGATTCAAAACTCATTTATTGTTAAGTATACATTGTTTTATTGTTGAACTAACAATATTATTTTTACTTCAACTAAATTTTGTTTTATCTTGGTCTTGCATAGTAGCAAATCAGCGTGCATTGTGTATTTTTGTGTGCATTCTGTGCACCGTAGGTATTTTTCTTCATACATGTAAGTAAGAAAACCAAAGCAAAACGGCGGTATCATAACTATTTCTTTACTAAATGTAAAATTTCTGTTTTCACAGACTTCCCAACCCAGTTGCAACATACAGGACAGTTCCGGGCTAGTGTTACAATTATATACTGACGTAAAGGATACTCTCTGGATAAGTGCCAATATTAAAATAATTTAAATATATTGAGTCATTATCTTTCTAACTTTCAGAACAAATCGGAAATGATGAAACTTGTCTGACAAATGAACCGGTAAGATATTGGAACAATTTATTATGAATAAAAATTCATTAAAAAATATTTTGTTTTATTTTTATTGAAAATAAATAAACATTTAAATATGAATTGTTTACCACATTATTTGTTGCTTCAAAATCAGAATATTATTGAACTAATCGTGCTTACATCATTCGATCAATAACACAATGTCAATTGTTTCAACAATTTTATTGTTGATTCAACCGACAATGTGATCTAAATCTATAAACGTCAAAACCAGAATTTATTGTAAAAATAACAATATTATAGATTAAATCAGTTATTGAATATTTTTAGCCCTGAGATAATAGTAATTATTATTGAGTTTGAACCAGAATATTGTTATATCTACAATACATTTTTCTGTGTGCATTTGTTCGGCTGCCAAATTTCCTTGAAAACAGATCACATAAGAGTCCCATTTACTATCGATTTTCTATACATATGGGACTGTTATGCTTATCACGGTAGTACAGGTCATTTACATGTTATGTACGAACGCCTCATGCTTTTTCTTTTCTTTTCCACGTAAGAGAAGAAAGTTGAGAGATTAAAAAAGACATCGGATGGTACAATTGAGGGATTCGAGTATTTTAAATTTTGTTTATCGTATTTTGCTTGAGGGTGAATTTACGTTGCATTTATGGTTGCGATCGGTCATAACAGCGATCTGAACCAGAGAAAATAAAGCGAAGACTCAGTAAAGAAAAATACTTTTAGGCCTACAGGACAAAAACCAGGACAAATCAAGCGTTTTTCTTGACTTCCCAGGACGCCAGGATAGTCAGTGAAAAAACAGGACATGTGCTGGGACGTATGGTCACTTTATCAAAAGTTATAAAAGATGAAATAAATTTTCCCATGCAGTGTTATCGATCCATTCTTATTAGCATTATACCATTTTTATGATAAATCTTTTTCTACTGATTAGATATAACTAAAACTGGATATAGCAACATAATAATTTGGTAAACTACTTTCAATCTCTACAGAAAGTGTTTGTTTATGTTTTATTCAGTTGTTATTTTGCATTAATCACCATGCTCCTCCATATCTGCAAACATTTAAAAATGTCGATTTTTAACCTCTCCGAACAAAAAGGGGCAAAACGAGACCTTGAAATTCAAAAAGTAGAGATAAGTTCCCATAGAATGTATAATAAGTGACCGTTCCGAACTATTTCACCTGATTGTACAGAATACATTTAGGGAAAAAGAATTTGCTATCAACTCACTTAAGAATTTTTTTGTAATAATATTACAAAGTTTGAATAAAATTTGGTGAACATGTTGAAATGATCAACAAAGTTCTTTAAATGCCCTTTAAAATGAAACTTGTTGTGCTCGAATCGGATTAAAATTGAAACAGCAACATGTTTTTGAAGTGAAGTAATTGAATCTCTATAATATTTACTGTGATTTCGAAAATGAATTTCATTAGAATTGTCTGACACAGCGATGTTTAAATTGATATTAAAAATCTATTTCTCATTCGGTTGTTACAAAATTTGGAGAATATGTCATTCAATACATAACAAATCTAGGAAAAATAAAATATATCAATAATTGAAATATACAGGATTCGTAACCGAACGTTGTACCGAGAAACAAGTGCTTTTTGTTCTCTCCGGTGTGGTTTAGTTTTTCGGTAGTACGAAGGTGCTTGCTGTGGCAGAGGCTGCAGTAAAGCATTACTAATAAACAGTCCCGCGAGTGATAGTTATTACCTGCGATATCGGTGAAGGTAGCGCAGTGAAGTGCGTTACTAAACAGTTTTCTTGCCTGAAAGACGGCTTTGTTTAGACGAGCTATATCAGCTCTCTACTGTGTGAAGGTCACGCGGGTGACGGATAAAACAAACGAAGGATCAATTGACCTACCAGCTCGTCAGGAACCAACTGGTAAAGTGCTTCGTTTTTTTACTTTTCTTATCGATTTTTTTCTTTTTATTGCTTTTGATTTTTTTATTTTTTGATTTAAGTTAAACAGTGCGGTCGAGCGTGTTGCTCCCACAACAAAATGGAACAAACTGTAGGATCACCCTCCGAATACGAATCTTATGGGGAAGAGGAACATATATCTGATTCGGAGACAGATGATGTTATGGGCGATCCACTTCCCCCACTTTCCCCCAATGTCTCACAGCCCCCCCCCCCCCCCCCCCACCGAGTCAAGGTTTACCAGGATGGATCCGCTGGTCCTTGGGTGGTATACTTTCGGCCCAAAAATAAACCGTTAAACAGCATAACTGTTGCACGGGAGCTGACAAAACGTTACTCGACCGTAACCGAGGTTAAAAAGGTTCAGTCAAGTAAACTGCGCGTAGTCGTTACTGACTTGAAACAGGCCAATGATATCGTTAGCAATAGCCTCTTTACGCTGGAGTATCGCGTCTACATCCCTTCTCGTGATGTGGAGATCGACGGTGTGGTAAGTGATGCGGGTCTAACTGTGGATGATCTGATGAATGATGGGGCTGGCCGCTTTAAGGACCCTAACCTTCAATCAGTTAAGATTTTGGAGTGCAAGCAATTGCACTCAAAGTCCATCGAAGATGGTAATTACTATCCATCAGACTCGTTTCGCGTAACCTTCGCCGGATCTGCACTTCCGAGCTACGTTGAAGTGGGAGGAGCTCGTCTACCTGTACGCATGTTTGTACCGCGGGTCATGAATTGTTCCAATTGCAAGCAGCTAGGTCACACGGCCACCTTCTGTAGCAACAAGCAACGGTGCGGTAAATGTGGTGAACGCCATGCGGATGATACTTGCAGTAGGCCCGCTGAGAAGTGTGTTTACTGTGGGGAGAATCCGCATGAACTTTTGACATGCCCAACGTCCAAACTTCGCGCGGATAAACTGAAGGCGATCCGCCAAAGATCGCTCCAGACGCTCTTACGCAGAAATGCTTATAAGTGCTGTTCCACTTATCTCCGAAAACCCATTCGCTCTATTGCCAACTGACGATAACGCTTCTAACGACCCTTGCGAAGGGCATTCTTTGGCTCCGCTTGGAAACTCTAGGAAAAGATCTAATCAAAACTCACCCGAACTTCCTCGTAAGGGTCCTAGGTTGTCCCAAACAAGGGTACAAAATAAAAATAATTCATCAACTGGAAGTGCTGGTACAAATCCGAAGATAATACCTCCTGGTTTTGGGAAATTGAGATACAACCAGGAGTTCCCAGCACTCCCCGGGTACCAAAAATCCAAAGTGCTCCCATTTTACAGTCAGAAACTCAACCTAAAACGGGATTCCTTAAATTCTCTGACATTGTGGACTGGATATTCACAGCTTTCAACATTACCGATCCTCTGAAAAGTTCGCTGGTTGCTATTCTACTAACAGTAAGAACATTTTTAAAACAGTTGACTGAACAATGGCCCCTCCTTACAGCGATCGTATCCTTCGATGGCTAACTTATTAGACGGAATCAGGGATCTGATCACTGTTTT
This sequence comes from Topomyia yanbarensis, assembly GCF_030247195.1. Taxonomy (NCBI): domain Eukaryota; kingdom Metazoa; phylum Arthropoda; class Insecta; order Diptera; family Culicidae; genus Topomyia; species Topomyia yanbarensis. The sequence goes on along the minus strand of NC_080671.1, from coordinate 241,465,000 downwards.
ACAGTGGAACTGCAGAAGTATTATCCCCAAAATTGATTCATTAAAACACTTGCAAAATTACAATCATTGTGATGCATTTTCCCTATGTGAAACATGACTAACTTCTAATATAAACCTCAACTTCCACGATTTTAGCATTATCCGCTTGGATCGAGAAGACTCATATGGAGGGGTACTTTTAGGGATCAAAAAGTGCTATTCCTTCAATCGAATCAACCTCCCTTCGACTCCAGGCATTGAAGTTGTCGCTTGTCAAACAACAATCAAAGGCAAAGATCTTTACATTGCTTCTATTTACATTCCTCCTAGGGCCATGATGGGATATCGAAGATTCTCCAACGTGTTTGAACACCTTCCCTCGCCCCGCCTGCTTCTTGGAGACTTTAACTCTCACGGTACGGGGTGGGTCTGTCTATACGACGATAATCGATCTTCGACAATTCAAGACCTTTGTGACAACTTCAATATGACAATTCTGAACACAGGGGAAATGACACGGATTCCTAGACCACCTGCGCAAGCAAGTGCACTGGACATATCTTTAAGCTCGACATCACTACGGTTAGATTGCAAGTGGAAGGTAATATCTGATCCCCACGGTAGTGACCACTTACCAATTCCATATCAACTTTTGAATAGGGCTAATATGATTTGTAAACAAACTTTTGTTTTGCTGATTTCTCTTAATTTGTAATAATTTTAACACAGAAAACATTTGAAATTGATTCTACCAAGGGTAAAGATGTAGATTCATGTGTACTTTTCATGAAATTCAACTCGGCAGCGAAATAATGAGCGAAATAAGTTTGTTTACAAAAGTCTCATTAGCCCTTTTGAAGAATTAATATTGAATTGTAATTGCAATCACCACTGGTTCAAGACCATCGGCACCAATCAATGTTCCCTATGACCTCACACGAAACATTGATTGGAAGAGCTGCGCTGCTGAGATATCCAAAACTATCGATTCAACACAGGTACTTCCCCCGGAGGAAGAATATAAGTTTTTGTCCAACTCGATTCTCGATACCGCGATTCAAATTCAGGCGAAACGAGTACCCGACGTGAACACCCAAAAACTTTCTCCCAACCCGTGGTGGGACAAAGAGTGCTCAGACGTGTACGCGGAGAAAGCTGCCGCGTATAAAACCTTCCGGAACGACGGGTTAGTTGCTAGTTATCGAGTGTACGCGATATTAGAAAAGCGAATGAAAAATTTAATGAAAGCAAAGAAACGTAGTTACTGGCGCCGGTTTGTCGACGGGTTAACAAGAGAAACATCGATGAGCACTCTTTGGAGCACGGCCCGACGTATGCGACACCGAAACAGTACTAGCGAGAGCGTGGAATATTCAAACCGTTGGATATTCGATTTCGCCAAGAAGGTTTGTCCGGATTCCGCCCCGGCACAGAAAATCTACCGCGCCGCGTCGCCTTACAATACCGCGAACGAAACACCGTTTACGATGGTGGAGTTCTCACTTGCTCTCTTGTCATGTAACAATAAAGTCCCGGGGCCAGATAGAATCAAATTCAACTTGTTGAAGAATCTGCCAGACTCTGCCAAAAGACGCTTGATGAATTTATTTAATAGGTTTCTTGAGGGTAGCATTGTCCCTCATGAATGGAGACAGGTGAGGGTCATCGCCATCCAAAAACCAGGAAAACCAGCCTCCGACCAAAATTCGTATCGTCCGATTGCATATCCGATTGCATGTATCCGGAAGTTATTCGAAAAAATGATCTTGTTTCGCCTCGATAATGGGGTCGAAACAAATGGCTTACTGTCAGATACACAATTTGGCTTCCGCAAAGGCAAAGGGACGAACGATTGCCTTGTGTTGCTCTCAACAGAAATTTAAATGGCATATGCTAACAAAGAGCACATGGCATTAATATTCTTGGATATTAAGGGGGCTTTCGATTCAGTTTCTATCAACATTATTTATGAGAAGTTGCACCAGCATGGTCTTTCGCCAATTTTAAATAACTTTTTGCTAAACCTGTTGTCTGAAAAACAAATGCATTTCTCGCATGGCGATTTATCGACATCACGATTTAGCTACATGGGCCTTCCCCAGGGCTCATGTCTAAGCCCTCTCCTCTACAATTTTTACGTAAATGACATTGACGAATGTCTTGTAAATTCCTGCACACTAAGGCAGCTTGCAGATGACGGTGTGGTCTCTATTACAGGTCCTAAAGCCGTCGACTTGCAAGGACCACTGCAAGATACCTTGGACAATTTGTCTGCTTGGGCTCTCTAGCTGGGTATCGAGTTCTCCACGGAGAAACTGAGCTAGTCGTATTTTCTAGAAAGCGTGAACCAGCGCAACTACAGCTTCAATTAATGGATCAAACTATTGCTCAGACTTCAACATTCAAATATCTCGGGGTAGGGTTCGACTCTAAAGGTACCTGGGGATGTCACATTAGGTATCTGAAACAGAAGTGCCAACAAAGGATCAACTTTTTCCGTATAATAACTGGAACATGGTGGGGTGCCCATCCAGGAGACCTAATCGGGCTGTACCAAACAACGATATTATCAGTGTTGGAGTACGGATGTTTCTGCTTTCGCTCCGCTGCGAACATGCACTTCATCAAACTGGAGCGAATCCAGTATCGTTGCTTGCGTATTGCCTTGGGTTGCATGCACTCGACCCATACGATGCGTCTCGAAGTGCTGGCGGACGTTCTTCCGCTGAAAAATCGATTCTGGGACCTCTCATACGGTTGCTCATTCGATGCGATATTCTGAACCCATTGGTGATTGCAAATTGCGAAAGGCTTGTCGAGCTTAATTCTCAGACCCGATTCATGTCCTTGTACTTCGATTACATGGCACAGAACATCAATTCATCTACGTATAACGTCAACCGTGCTCATCTCTTAGATACTTCTGATCCAACTGTATTTTTCGACACATCCATGAAGGAAGAGATTTGTGGAATTCCGGATCATATTCGCCCATAAGTCCCAAATATTTTCTATATATTTTCTATAACATTTCTATAACAAATACCATCAAGTCGACTGCGCCAAAATGTTCTACACTGACGGATCAATTCTCGACGGGTCCACAGGCTTCGGTATCTTCAACGAAAATCTTGCTGCCTCATTCAAACTCAATGATTCTGCTTCAATTTACGTCGCAGAGTTAGCTGCCATTCAGTATACTCTCGGGATCATTGACACCCTGCCCTCAGACCATTACTTCATCGTTTCGGATAGTCTCAGCTCCATTGAGGCCATCCGTGCGGCGAAGCCTGGAAAGCACTCACCGTATTTCCTGGGGAAAACAGCGGAATATCTGAGTGCTTTATCTGAAAAATCTTACCAGATTACCTTGGTTTGGGTTCCGTCACATTGTTCTATTGCGGACAATGAGAAGGCGGACTCTTTAGCCAAGGTGGGCGCATTAGAAGGCGACACTTACGAAAGACCAATTTGCTTCAATGAATTTTTCAGTATCTCTCGTCAGAGGACGCTCGAAAGTTGGCAAACCTCATGGAGCAATGGGCATCTGGGACGGTGGCTACATTCCATTATCCCGAAGGTATCAACGAATGCTTGGTTTAAGGGGTTGGATGTGAACCGGGACTTTAATCGTACGATGTCAAGGATCATGTCCAACCATTACTCGTTTGACGCGCATCTCCGTCGTATAGGGCTTGCTGAGAGTAATCATTGTGTTTGTGAGAACGGCTATCACGACATCGAGCATGTTGTTTGGCTGTGCGCAGAGTACTGTGTTGCCAGGTCCCAACTAATAGATTCCCTTCGGGCCCGAGGTAGATCACCCTATGTGCCAGTCCGGGACGTCTTGGGCAAGCCGTGACCACCCCTATATTTCTCTTATCTATATCTTTTTGAAAACTATTGATGTCCAAGTTTAATACATTTTCCCCTCTCTCATTCACAGTAGAATCTCACCAACCTATCCCTGTATCTACAATATGGCATTGCTTCACGAGTCTTCGGTGCATACCCTTCTTGATAACCGTCTATCCAGAACATCATGACATACCTCACATGCAGATGATATAGAGAACATCATGACAGCATCAGAGTGCCAATAATTATCCGAAATATCGACTCTCCCCTCGTCCCTGCGATTACAGGCTGGAAACTACAACACTATAACAAAGTGTGCATATCCGCCACAATGATCAATCAGCAAACGACGATGTCAATTACACAATATGTATCCCACTTCCTACCTTTTTCCTTTACTTACATAAGAGGGGAGCAAGCCGCCCCTAAATACGGCTTCCCTTCCCCCCACTAACATGTGACATGTAATTCAAAAAAATGAATCATCGGCCTCGTTAAGCTACAGCATTTGGGCCCAAATAAACGTATATAAGATAAAAAACCGATTTAATCCACCTAGCAGTGAGATGAGACATTTCTTACACATTTCACTATTGGATTAGTTTGCAGAACTCACAAGAAATAGGCACCCAACTAGAGGTGGGATGAAAACAGTTTCTAGCCTTGCACGAATAAAATCTCGAATAAACTGAATAAATAATAGAAATCAACAAAACGACCGAAATAAAAAAGTAAAGTAAAAAATTAAATAATAGGTTTTTAAATTCATAAAATAAGTAGAAAAATTAATGTAAATCAAAATTATAATATACACGAATCAAATTAGATTAGGATATTAAATAAAAATTACGATTATATTTAGAAATAGTTATAAGATTGATAGAATAAATTGACTCATACTAACAAATTGAATGAAATAAAACGAATGACTGAACATTAAATGCATAAAATTAAAGATATGAATCAAATGAATCAAATGAATCACACGATTCAATTGAATTAAATGAATCAAATGAATCAAATGAATCAAATGAATCAAATGAATGAAATGAATGAAATGAATCAAATGAATCAAATGAATCAAATGAATCAAATGAATCAAATGAATCAAATGAATCAAATGAATCAAATGAATCAAATGAATCAAATGAATCAAATGAATCAAATGAATCAAATGAATCAATTGAATCAAATGAATCAAATGAATCAAATGAATCAAATGAATCAAATGAATCAAATGAATCAAATGAATCAAATGAATCAAATGAATCAAATGAATCAAATGATTCAAATGAATCAAATGAATCAAATGATTCAAATGATTCAAATGAATCAAATGAATCAAATGAATCAAATGAATCAAATGAATCAAATGGATCAAATGAATCAAATGAATCAAATGAATCAAATGTATCAAATGAATCACACGAATCAATTGAATCAAATCAATCAAATGAATCAAATGAATTCAATGAATCCAATGAATCCAATGAATCCAATGAATCCAATGAATCAAATGAATCAAATGAATCAAATGAATCAAATGAATCAAATGAATCAAATGAATCAAATGAATCAAATGAATCAAATGAATCAAATGAATCAAATGAATCAAATGAATCAAATTAATCAAATGAATCAAATGAATCAAATGAATCAAATGAATCAAATGAATCAAATGAATCATATGAATCAAATGAATCACAATCAAATAAATCAAATTAATCAAATGAATTAAATTGATTTAATTCATCCAGTGAATACAATGAATCAAATTAATGAAATGGATCAAATGAATAAAAAGAATGGATGAACAAAATGAATAAAGTAAAAAAATAAATGAAATGCATAAATAAAACAAACGAATCAAATAAACAAAATGAGCTGAAGTGATAAAATGTATAAAAAGAAGAAAATGAGCAGAATTAAACGCATTGATTAAATTGGAAAATTGAACAATGGTAAAAGGTTATAAATTGATATAAAGAAATAAATTGAATCAAATAAATTATTTCGATGAAATGAATAAAACTGAAAAAGTAGTCAGATTATTAAAATGAGGAAACTGAACAAAATTAATAAACTGGAAAAAATGAATAAAATGCATACAATGAATAAAATAAGTTAAATGAATGATATGAGTAAAATACAAAAAAAAATAAACTGATCAGAGTGAATCCAAAGAATGAAACGAATAAAATAAGTAAAATGAACGCAGATGAACAAAACGACTAAAAAGATGCGGAATGAAATAATTAATTAAAATGAAATGGTCATATATATGAAGCTAAAAACATTTTTGTATAAAGAAAATGAATAAACCGGATTGTACGAATTTGAGAACCATTGCATCAGAAAGTTTTGAAATGTTTTTGAAAATCTCATCTTCTGAGAATAGGCTATGGACTTTCTAGGGCTTCCATCTTTTTTTGGTTTAATTCTTTTTGTTTTCATGCTTCTTTACTTGACGGCGTCGTTTTAAGATTATCTGGTTTTTCTACTTTATTGTTGGACCTTAATTAGTTATCAGGAACCTGGAACGTTCTATTGGCTTTGGAATTCGAAGTTTACTTTTTGGTCACATATTCCCGAAAAAAGATTTATGTACAGAATAGAATTTACTGGTCCAGTATTTTAACGCGCAATTGAATATAGTAAAGTGAGACAAGGTCACATGTGCTTTCAAGTCCCTTGAACAGAGAACGACAGGGAAAATGCGATTCGTGAATGAGAAAGGTAGATATTTCAAAGTTTTTATTTGCATTGAAGTAAATAGTGTGAAATGTCTAGGCTATGTCGATAGCATAAAAGCCGTACATTCAGTTGATTGCAATGCAGTCTCTTTCCATTCATCATTATAGCTTTCATATTGTTTCGTTCGGAATTCTCGTGCAGGAAATATGGATAAATAAGTCCTATACAGACCAATACTGTGAAAAAGAAATGGTTCAAACTACTCAGTATATCCAGATATGGACGACGATAAGTTAGAAGACACATTATAGTTGCATCCCCCATCGAGAGTGGGTTTTTTGGGAGACTTCTTTTTTTGAATCTAATTTGTGGATATTTTTGGTCTTTGATCCGTTATTTTTCATGAAAGTTCGTATCAATACAACGAATGTGCAGCTGATACAACTCATGGTTCATTCGCCTGTGCCACGTTCCGTCTTCCTTCTGCACGCCACCATAGATGGTACGCAACACCTTTTGTTCGAAAACTCCAAGGGCGCGTTGGCCATCCACGAGCATAGTCCAGGTCTCGTGGCCGTAGAGGACCACCGATCTAATCAGCGTCTTGTAGATAATCAACTTCGTGCGGCGGCAAATTTTGTTCGACCGGAGCGTCCTCCGGAGTCCAAAGTAGACACGATTTCCCGCCAAGATCCGTCTCTGAATTTCTCTGCTGTTATCATTGTCGTTGGTTACCAGTGAGCCCAAATACATGAATTCGTCGACCATCTCGATTTCGTCACCGTCAATCCGAACTCAGGTGGGAGGTTCACATTGTCGTCTCTAGAACCTCTTTCTCTCATGTATTTTGTCTTCGAAACGTTGATGGCAAGTCCAATCCTGCTGGATTAAGCTTTCAGTCTTTGTGCATATATTTCATTCAAAATTCAATAGAGATACGAATAGTTTGAATATCGCACGTGGAATGTCTCTTTTTAAAATTTGCATCGTCAAACTTTCATATTACCAGTTAAGCCAAATATTTTTCTGATATAGCCATGAATTTCCCTAATTATAGTGTAGATACAGGCTTTGAATTCAATTGAATTAAAGTTGAGTTGATGTAGCAGCAGACAAAAAATAGTTTTGTTTTCTCACACCTTCGCAATTACAATTAATAAATATTTCAGATTGGCAGAAGATCTTATCACACAACTTAGAAATGGATACAGAAATAGTGAGATAGATGCGACAGAAGAGAGACAGAGAGAGAAAGAGTTAGAGAGAGAGTGTGATGGGGGGCATGTGAGGAATGGCAAATGATGGTTAATGCAGTGACATTATTTTTATAGGTATATTATTATGATATATTGATTTCTTACATTTTATCATAAATAATGTAAGTAGTAATTTTTGCGCCATAACCAGTATAACCTAAATCTTGCAAAAGAGCTAAATTTTCGCTAGATTTTTGGGCTTCAAACATACAGTTGTTTTCGGTGACGCCACGAGTATAATTTATCTCACTACTAGGTGAATTACTTGTTGATCTGTGTATTGATATACAATCCAACATTTACCTCATGATTGCCTAATTTAAGGGATAAATACTAAAAATCACTGTTTCTTTATCAACACATTATTTTGTCTTTGAAGTGAACTTATATATTGATTTTTGAGAAGTTGTTAATTTGTTATAAAAGTAATTCACAAAATGTTCTCAACATCGCATTCCTTGAATCACGTAGATGTGTTTTCATATTCCGATATTCAGAATCGGTTTAGTTTTGCCCCTAAAACACCAGTAAAGCAATACTCTGTATGAAACAATCTCATTTTTAGTTACTGGAAATTGGTAAGCGAGGACTAAAAATACAAAATGTTCAAAATCTCCGCCGCTCGTGCACGGATTTAGACAATCTATAGCTTGTTAGAAAGGTATTTTTACAATCTTTCTATTTATGTGCTGTTTGTGGGACGATATTGTATTTTTGAAAGTTATTTGCAAAAAAATCTGCTGTGTTTTGACAAAATCGCCCATATCTCAGAAAGTAAACAACATATCGAAAATCAAAAATAATAGTGTCAAATGGCAACGTTGGGCCTTTCATTTGAAACTAATTTGATTAAAATCGGTTCAGCCATTGCTGAGATAATTACATGACATTTTGTACATACATACATACACACATACACACACACATACAGACATAGTCTCAATTTGTCGAGCTGAGTCGATTGGTGTATAAGACTCGGCCCTCCGGGCCTCGGAAAAAGTTTTCAAAGTTTGAGCGAATCCTATACATTTCTTTTGTAAGAAATGTAAAAAAATAAAAAAATAATTGAAATATAGGTTTTGTCCGATCTCCGGCCACTGTGGGCCGGGGTATGTTGGCGGGTTGTCCATGTCACGTATATTTGTCTATAAAAAGAAAGACAATGCAGCAAACACTTTGGTAAAATTCAGGGATGTTGCCAACAGTCTACCTTTTTATGCAACGTGTTCTGTTTCGATCTTCCTAAATCAAAACGATGAAAAATGAAAACTGAGCACACTGCCCCGGTCTCCCCTACTTCCAGGCTTGATCCGAAGCGAGCTGCCTATTTATAGTCTTAGTGCATTTTTAAATAAATGCAAGTGTTTCAACTGGAAACCCTTTTCTAGCCGGAAACATATTCTGACTTGGCAAGAATACCAACAGAAGCGTAAATTATCCTCACTACAACTACGTGAAATGAATCTAATCAAAATGGTATAGGGGAACCCGGGGCTATTAAGACAGTGGGGGTAATTCGGACCTCCTCGATTTTTCAGAAAATAGCAAGACTTTCTGACTATCGTACATTTTCGTGGAACCGCTATTCTGAAACATTAATTTTGAGAGCTGAAGTTGATTTTTTGTTCTTTGTAGAAAGGAGATACAACGTGTTTCGTTGTTTTGCAATTCTCAAAACAAAAATCATTATAATGGAAAAACCGTAATTAAAGCAACAAATAAAAGTGAAAAATATAAAAGGTAAGTGTTTTGGAAAGCTTGAGGCTCCTATTCTATGGAATGATTTTTGTTTGGGTGAAAACAGAGATATTTTCGAGACGTTCACCACTTTTGTGCATACGGGGCTCTTCGGACCCCCTATTCCGTCAACCACAGTTCAGCGGCTTGCGGCTGCGCACACCATTGCACACGCCACAGCAAAGAAAATACATGGGCCGCCAATCGACAGCTGTGACATACCAGATTAAGTTTTTGTAAGGCAATTTATTTATTTTTTCTTGTAACTAATTCATAGGTAAACATAATTCCATTATAAACAAATGAAAGAAAAATGATGGTCTGAATTGCCCTGTAGGGATGTCCGAATTACCCTTACATTGTAAAATGGACGGAAAAACGTAGAGCTTTGCAAATCGTCGCCTAGCGCTGCCATTGAGTGGTGTAAATGAACCTTTTATGACACCAAAATGTAGCTGAGGTTTCAAACTAACAATTAGGACTTTTGACCGGTAACTTTTTTCACATCTATCCACCTAAAAGGGCGATTTGCTTAAGTAGGTCCGAATAGCCACGGGTTCCCCTACTGATTGCACATATGCCATGTGTACAGTGAAACCCTGTTATTCTGACGATGATAGATCAGACGTTGGCGCAAACAGGATGAAATGAGACTTTTTTGTACACAACAAGAGAAAGTTAAAAATTTTGTGTATACCAAGTGTATAAGCTTAAATCAGCTGTTTTTTTCTCAAGAAAACGGATTTTTTTCATATTGAAAGCAAAAAAATAATTTATTCGAAGTAGTTGCCCTTGCCAGCTATACATTTTTCTCATTTCTCGGGCAATTTGTGGTTACCACGCCAAAATAATTTGACCATCAGTAGCAGATGAAAATTGAAATTTTCATCAATCATCAGAGCATCAGTCGGTTTTTGCTTAATAACTTTATTACTATTTATTACTTACTACTACATCGTTTATTTTTTAAGCGTTTTATAAGAAAATTCATAACTTTTCTCGAAGTAATCGAAAAATTTGAAACTTGATAGAGTTCGAGCACACAATGAAAGGTTTAAAAAAAGGTTAAAAAAATATTTTTCGATAGCTCTGAAAAAAGTTATTAATGTTCATGTAAATACATGTATTTCCCACAAAAAAAACTTCAATTACTTTGGGCATATGTTAAAGTGGTCATATTTCGCTCCAATTTTGCCATCTGGTAATTCCAACATTGGCTTCAAGTATAGCATTAGTACAACGGAATTTGATTAGTCCTAATTTGTGGCATATATCTCTTCCAGAATTTCTCTATTTCATTCTAGATCATTTTGATCGTTCTCTCGTCAAGATTTACGTAAATGAAAAAGGCCTTTGTTTTTCAGCTGTTATTAAGGCGAACGTCTGGTGTAAAGTGCTCAAACCGAAGCTTATTTTGGTTTACGATTTTGAAGGCAAGGTAACAATGGATTTTTTGTGATGTTAAGGTTGGACAGAGAATGCGCAAAATTCGCAAACGAAAAAAGCAGTTTTTTTCCACACCGCATGTCAGATCTTCATAAAAATCCATCAGCGTATGTAGAATGTTGTTACAGTACTGCTGATTGAATTTTATGAAGATCTGACATACGGTGTGGAAAAAAACTGCTTTTTTCGTTTGCGAATTTTACCCTTTCTCTGTCCAACCTTAAGATTTATTTATACATTCATTGTGCACGAAAAAAAAAATTCAGTCACGCGGAGCCACACATACGAGCATTCCAAGAGTAAACGTCGAACCATTTCCACACGTTGAGGAGCGCCACGGCGTTTCAGGATAGCTTTTTTTTATTTCGACAAAACTGCACCAAATTTTCAGTGTTTGTTTTAAAACCTTAATCAACGATGTTTCTCGAAATTTGGAAGCTCTGGTGCATTTGGTTCGTTTGTTATGGCAGTTTAAGTGAAAAAAGTGGTGTTCCACATTTATACGTTCACCTTACTATTTTTTGGATAACTTTTTTTTCTATTCACAAAAACTGCTCCAAATTTTCAGCGTTTATTTTAAAACTTAATTAACGATTTTTCTCGAAGTTTGAAAACCCTGGTGCATCTTGTTCGTTTGTTATGGCAATTTAAGTGAAAAATGTGTCCCTTATTTATCCGTTCACCCTATTTTCTCAGAATAACGTTTTTTCATTGAAACGTACTGCACCAAATTTTCGAAGTTTATTTTAAAGCCTAATTTACGATGTTTCTCAAAATTTCGAAGCTTTGGTGCATTTTGTTCGTTTGTTATAGCAGATTAAGTGAAAAAAATGTTCCTGCATTTATACATTCACTAAGAAAAAATATAGTTTCTCCCAAAAAATGCTTTATTTAAGTAATTATCCAATAATAATTAACACTTCATGTAGTAGTCAATCGAATTCCCATCATTTTTAAATACAAGTTTCATTTGCTGCGGCATTTAATTATCACTATTTTCTATATTTCTTGCTCTGAGCTTGGTTTAGAATGATTTGATTGCTTTCTTGAACTTTGCAACTGACGAATACTGCTTCGCGTTGTCATATACATCACGAACCATCATACTCGAAACATTTTCAATCGGGATAACGTCCGCAGAAATCGATATTTGAATGACCTCCGATATGTATGACAACGCAAAGAAGTATTCGTCAGTTGCAAAGTTCAAGAAAGCAATCAAATCATTCTAAAACAAGCTTAGAGCAAGAAATATAGTAAATCGTAATAATTAAATGCCAAAGCGAATGAAACTTGTATTCAAAAATGATGGGAATTCGATTGACTGATAAACGTAGTGTTGATTAATACCGGATATTTACTTGAGTAGGGGAGACTGTGGAGACTTGATCCCCTTTTTTATTTTTCAATCCTACTCCGTGGAATGATAAAAAAAAAATGTATTTTTTTGTAGTTTTATATTGTTTCTAGGGTTGACTGATAATCATAAAAAAATTACATGGAAATATTATACTGGACATGAGCTATGAGCATTTTTGGAAAACAACAAAAAATGGAAAAAAATTTGATTAGTGGAGACTCGATCCCTAATTTGGGGACACTTGATTATTTTTTGAAAATGTGTTTAAAAGAGCATGTAGGGTAATAAGCCTATTTTTACCCTGTTTCTATTATCATTCTACCCATCTGCAGCCTTTGGTTAGAGCAGCGTCTGCCATCTTTGGTCAACGCATTGGCTCAAATGTTGTTACGATAATTGGGTTACTCGATTAGAGTTTTTGCTGCACTCAAACAGAAGATTTTCACCATTCTCAAGACAATTTTGTTATTATATTGGCTTTTAATAAGAGTCGAATGACCTTAAGGCTAAAACCTATATAATCGAAATAAAAAATGGCTCCTCATAACAAAGCAAAGAAGCTGAAATAATAAAATTAATAATGAAATAATGTGGTACCTTCCCTAATAAGGCAAAAATAGGTACCTAACCCCATTCAATATGTATTGTGGTATTTATTAAATTGTTGTGATTAGATATTACTATTTTTGTTGCTACATATTACCAGGGCCGTCTTAAGACTACACGGGGCCCCTGGGCACTCTTGAGCTAGGAGGCCCCTACAATTGAAAAGCTATAAGTAGTACGCTGTAGTAGTACGATGATAAAAAATTCCCAGCTTTTCGGTACAGTTTCCACTCCATACCACTCTGAGGCTCTTTTACAAATTTAAGCCAAATCTGTGAACCGTGTTGACATTACTTTAAAAATAAAGTGGGATTTAAATTATACTGAGAACAAAGACGATTTCAGATTTCCACAACCTGGTGTCGTTGCCGATGTCCAAATATCGTCATGGACTTATTAACTACGCTATAGTATTCCCAGGCGGTGTAATCTGACCTTCATAGTTGGTAGACGTTGTTTGAGGATAAAAAGTGCTTCCATCAGTACCGTCTTTACGCATGGGCACACTGGGCCAGGGCCAGGGGCCCCGCGATTTTGGGGGCCCCGCACGTAGGATGAATATAAAACCATTCAATAGACTAATTTTCAAAAAAATGTTTGTAACTTTTGTATCGTGTGTATTGGGAATCCCATAGCACATGGGACAGCTTTTATTTATCATCGGACATAATAGTTCAAATGATTTGGGTGGGAAAAAGTCCGTTCGAGTTGGCCTCCTCGTACCAGGCGCCACCCTCAAATGGGCATAAAAAACACTATCTTGTTGTAAGGTTAAATGAACAAAATTAACCCATTATAACCCAGGGATTTCAAAAAGTGAGCCAAATGCAGTGATATCCTCAATTTCATCATAAAGTGTATCAAAGATTATGGGAAACACAAAATCGCCGCTTAAAATGGTTTTGAGAATGAAAATACCTCATGCAAAAAATGTGTGAAACATTTCTTCTTTTACACCTGTGACAACGTTTTGTCACATAGTGAAATTATTAGCACTAATTCTAACAATAAAATTCAATTAAATGTATTGCTTATTTTCCAGCTGCCATTTTCCTCAACTATACACGCTTCAAAAATGTAAATAAAATGACAAAAATTGGCTGCTGTATTGTATCACAATGAAGTATGAGGAGCAACGATCCCATTAGTGCAATAATGAAGCAATTAGATGTCAAAATTCTACAGTAAATACGCATGAAACGACGGATAGTTCGGCGTATGAAATTTCATACGCTAGGATATAATGGGTTAAGTAAAATTATAAGTACCTGACCTGATTCTTATTACTAATTCACATAATAATCACAGTAAACACAATCTTCTTATATTGTTTGCAAATATTTCCGAGGAGTCACCAAACTGAAAGGCATAATTAGCACGAGAAAAGGTTCGAATCATTGAAGACAGTGGTTCATGGAATCCAAAAGATGTCTGATGGAACCTCGACAATAATAATAACGTATCTCGTGTTCTCCTCACTACTCGGAAATCTAAGCCGGGCAGCAATTCAGGCGCATCACATTCTCCGTTTAAAATTGCCACCAAGGTAGTAGCTTGCTGGATACTACGATGACATTCTAATGTCTCAAAATTGAGCAGCTGGCAACGGTCACAATTCGGTGGTAAGTTTTGCGGCTCACGGCAAGACAAGTTCCTAAGAGCTAAGCGTACGAACATTTTCAGTACTCTCTCCAGTTTTAAACACCAGGTTACCCAAGCAACATATGTAACGAGTCTACGAAAAAATTTAGCCTATTTGGTTGAATATCCGTTGTAAAAAAGTATAAAAGCATTTTCTTAGATAGTGCACAGTGGGACGAGCCCGGACTTAAGTCCATATATGAAGGTTATGCGATATTCTCATTATTATTTTTCTCGTATCAGCTGCGCTATCAGAGACATTTTCGCGAGATTTTAGGTGACCTGAACGTAAAATGAATTTTTGACAGCTGTTTGAAGGGCATAACTCAAGTGTTTTTTGCATTGTTTGACCATAGAAACTACATACGGTTATTTTCGTTTTTCAAAGAAACGGTTGAATTTATGCATTACATTTCTTCACCAAAATTATCCGTGTGATAAAATTACATCGTAAAATCGCCAAAAACAAGTCTCTAGTTGGTTTAGTTAGTGTTTAGATAACTGTTTGTCATGAATTTGTATTGAATTCGAACTTCTAATGCGAATAAAACAACGACGCCCGTGAATGCCCGCGATCACACTATACTCATTCGAAAGCTTTTAATTTTCTCTTTAAAATGAGTCTATGCTAGTTTTGCGAAAACTTGCGATAAGCAGTCAAAATTTAAAAAAATCTGTGGATGGAGACGCGTGGTTATTACTGATATTGATTTTGAATAATCACTTTATAGCTAGAATAATGACCCAAATACTTGCACAACTCTCAAATAGCATTGAGAGCATGATCTCCAAGGGTTTTACTAGTGATCAAGACTAAGAAGCCGAGTGGGAAGTACGGTGTTTAGATAGTAAAGCTATTAAGAATGTTTAAAAATCAGTAAATACTTTCAACCATCTGAAATATATCATAAAATGTTTCTGAAACTATATCTTGCTAAGTTACGCAATAACTGCCAAATTGAGTGAACACAGTTGAGTTCTAGTCAATTGGTCAGACTATTGCGATCCGAATTTTCATAGCACTGATCTAGCTGCGAAATTATTCAAATAAAATAAGATAATTTTTAAATATACGCGAAAAAAGGAATTTGGATTTATCTTTATTTAAGATACAATAAGTAATTTAAGTAACTTAAAACACACCTGCGAAAAAAATCGTTAACCATCTTGTTGATTAGTGAATGTAATTAAACATTCAACTAAGACGCACAAAATGTTTGTTTTGAAAATGAAAGAAAATGTAGTATTCATATCAAGTAACCCATTAATGAACTAAACGTTCCAAAATAAGTCGAACACATCTAATTTGATCCGCAAAAACAAAATAGTAATTTCTGAAGCCCCTTAATGAGATGTCAATCAATTCGTTTCAATATGGAAAATAAATTCCAAAATTTCTATTGAAAAAATTATTGTAAAAGACAAAATACTTACTTTTGAGCCTAATAATAACTCTAATAAGTAGTAAAGTTAATTTATATTTTTATAACCATAATAGGAATTCAGCGCACAAAAAATTCTTAAAAAAATATTTTGAACCTTCACAACAAAATATTTATTTTTGAGCCACCCTAATGTATAATGAATTTTTTTACAAGTATTAATATCAAAAACGATTTAGCACACCAAAATTAATATAAAAAGAATTTAAGAACGATTTCGAAAAAAAAAATATTTTTGGGACACCCTAATGAATAGTAAATGTTTATTTTTAAAGTGTTTTAATATCAAAAACGATTTCAGCGTACCAAAATTACATTAAACTGTCCTATTTGAACCGATACGGCAAAGTTTGGACTTTAGTCCACCTTTTGTTCTAAGTCGTGTCACTGTGTAGTGGTTTGTTGCTAATAGACTACAAACAAGATTGTTGCTACTAATCAGACCGTAAAAAGTGGGTTTGTTGACTAAAAGAATTATTTTCCATTTTATTACTCCGATTCTAAACGATATTCAGTAGGTGGAGCTTATAATGTTTGATAACTGTTAGTTGAAAGTAACTGAATGCTATAGTGGATAGCAGCTGTCAGTGTTTGTTTGCAATAAGTATCGTATAAAGACCAAAACACTTGGAAACTCGTCAAATACTTGCCGACAATTAAAAAAAAATGCAACAACGAGATGGCGTTATCGATGCATCTGTATTTGTTATTTTTCTTCTGTCAACGAATCAGCCACAACGAGAAGGCGGCCATGATGCTTTCATAAATTTGTGCACCATATTCGAATTGCATATTGGTAGGCGCAATCGAAAACTGCGTCATTTGCCTGGAGCGCTATATATTGTTGTTATATTTTCATTCATTTCTGATTTTATTTGAGGGCACATTTAAAATGTAAACGTAAAATTGAAAAATTCACGGTAAATCTAGATGCGTCGGTGAAATTTAAGTATAGAAGAGCAAAATATTTGCTTTCAAATATTCCAAATTATCTTGCCCAAATAACATCGCATTATTCCAACACCGAAAATTTTCCAAACATAATGGAACTCGATTTGAAACTAGATGGCATAATTGATTTGCAATACAGCGTACGTTTTAATGACATGTTACAAATTGACTCCGCCTTGGGGCTTTTTTGGTGATGAAACAGTTGAGATCTTGTTCACCCGGCTTGATTATTACACGTGATTTGGTTTCATTATTAGTTATTAATATTCTTTTACTATAAAATATGTTGCTTGGGTTAGGTGATGGGGATTCCAAACCGGCAAGACGAACTCGAGGATTGGTCTGACCAATGCGCAGTATAGGGAATTTAGACAGTACGGATCCGTAAAATCCCGTGAAATCTTCGAAATGAGTCCCAACTGGCGATTTGCTTTCGCAATTATGTTGGTCATATGAGAATTGAAGGACAGCTTGTGGTCAAGAATTACACCCAGGTCATATTCTGCATTGACTCTCTGTAGCGCAACCCCATCGATACTGTAATCGAAGATTAACGGATCGTTCTTCCTGTGGAACGTTATCACGGAGCATTTGGCAATATTTGCAGTAAGCTAATTCATTCCACACCACTTCACAAAGCGATCAAATAGTGCTTGCAGTTGGTGGCAAGTCTCGGCTGACTGGATGACTAAGTACAGCTTAAGATCGTCGGCAAATATGAGCTTGTACCCGGAATCTAACACTAAAAAACAGTGAGAAAAGCAGTGGGCCTAGATTGCTGCCCTGCGGTACACCTGATCTATTGGTAAACGGAGCCGATATACAAGAGCCCAATTTCACACAAGGCGTTCTGTGCGTAAGGTAGGAGCTTAGCCACAACGTAAGCATGTCGGGCGCTCGTAAATTGTACAACTTCTTGAGAAGAATTTCATGGGCAATTCGGTCAAAAGCAGATTTCAAATCTGTGTATAAGTGTTCACTTGTGTTTTCTCCTCCATGAACACCGGGAACATGTAGGGTTGTTTCCAAAGGTTGGGGAACTTAGCCTGGTCAAATGATTGGTTGAAAATGCGGGACAAAGGTTCAGCAAAAGCCACGGCACAGCGACAGTAGACAACAGCTGGAATCCCATCCGGTCCAGGGGAGAAAGAGCTTTTTAGCTTTCTTGCAGTTGCTATTACCATGTCGGGTGAAATCGAAAAGGTGCTTAAGACAGCGATATCTTTCGAAACAGTTACTAATGCGATATCGATTTCCTGATCAGATGCTAAACAGGGAGCAACGACGGATGCGAAATGATTGCCAAACCATCCACAAGCTGTTGCAGTGGACGACGCTGCCTTTTCATCGAGGTACACATTGGAAGGAACACTGGAATTTTTCTGTTTTGAATTTGCAAAGTTCAAAAAACCTTTAGGATTACTTCGTAAGCCTACTTGAACTCGTTGTACTTACGATCTATACAGAACAGCGTTGAGATTCCGGTATGCTTCACTGGCAACGTGAAAGTCGTGATTCGTGGCGGGCGATTGTTTGCTTTAGCATGCATTTCGTTTTCTGCGAAGGACTCGCAGCGCCGATGTACTCCATGCCGAGGAAACAATCCCGTTTACTTGGAGATTATTCTGTAACCAGTCCTGAATTACTCGGCAGAAGTTTCTGGTTATTGCATCTGCATCAGCAGTTGGCTAGCTGGAACAACTACCGGCATAACCGGGCAACCAGGCGATTGCATCATGATAACTAGCGGTGCGTGGTGCGTGTCGACTTGCAGAAGGGGGACCCGATCAGAAACACATAACAAGAATATTACAAAACTATATCTCCCGTTGTTACTTGTTATAATTTTCTGTTATTTTAACTACTAACGAGACCAAATTCATAACACAATATGTTACGAAAATTGCATTCTGTTATAATCTTGTTATTTCATTCTGATCGGGGATACTGACTTCTCGACCGAAATACACAATATTCCTTCGAGCAGAAAACTAGGTCAACGACCCGTCCAATTTGATTGGTATGTGTAAAGCGGCAGGATAGATCTGTAGCAGCTTGGAATCGCACATTGCACCGTATCCTATGTGATCAAGTTGTTTAAAGGGCATCAGAGCGGTAAAAAACGAGGCTCTGCATGACTATTGAACCAGTTAAAACGTCAATCCCACATTTCGATTCAAGTTTCAATTTATTTTTAACTACAGCAAACAAACATTTGGCACACCAAGTGTACAAAATTTGGAAGGTACCGAACCTTAGCCAACCAACTAGAAAATTGAAAACTTTGATTGGCAAGCGATTTGCGGATGTGGAAAAATATTTATTTCTATGTCATATTTGAGTCTGTAAATGAACAAATTCACATGGAAATGCCCAAAAGTGACTTCTTGAAGTCTTACGAAGACTCGGTACTATTTGGTCGGATTTGGCAAGTTTCATTTTGCATGGTCAATCTTAGACTGACACAATACCAATAATGATGCTCTGTAATGCATCCGCCTTATCTAGAAAAAATAAACCATCGTGTAGACAAACGTCATGAAATCCCAATAAAAAAGTTGAAAATGGCCTTTTTAAAGTGTTTACACACATAAACCCTGACTTTCCCCTAGATTTGAATAAATGAGTCTCGGCAATGTGCGTGTGTTTGAGGGTATTTGAAGAACCTCGGACATTTGGTAGCGTTACCCAACCCCAAAATTTCTTCGTCTTGATGGAAGCCAGGGCCGTCTTAAGACTACACGGGGCCCCTGGGCACTCTTGAGCTAGGAGGCCCCTACAATTGAAAAGCTATAAGTAGTACGCTGTAGTAGTACGATGATAAAAAATTCCCAGCTTTTCGGTACAGTTTCCACTCCATACCACTCTGAGGCTCTTTTACAAATTTAAGCCAAATCTGTGAACCGTGTTGACATTACTTTAAAAATAAAGTGGGATTTAAATTATACTGAGAACAAAGACGATTTCAGATTTCCACAACCTGGTGTCGTTGCCGATGTCCAAATATCGTCATGGACTTATTAACTACGCTATAGTATTCCCAGACGGTGTAATCTGACCTTCATAGTTGGTAGACGTTGTTTGAGGATAAAAAGTGCTTCCATCAAGACGAAGAAATTTTGGGGTTGGGTAACGCTACCAAATGTCCGAGGTTCTTCAAATACCCTCAAACACACGCACATTGCCGAGACTCATTTATTCAAATCTAGGGGAAAGTCAGGGTTTATGTGTGTAAACACTTTAAAAAGGCCATTTTCAACTTTTTTATTGGGATTTCATGACGTTTGTCTACACGATGGTTTATTTTTTCTAGATAAGGCGGATGCATTACAGAGCATCATTATTGGTATTGTGTCAGTCTAAGATTGACCATGCAAAATGAAACTTGCCAAATCCGACCAAATAGTACCGAGTCTTCGTAAGACTTCAAGAAGTCACTTTTGGGCATTTCCATGTGAATTTGTTCATTTACAGACTCAAATATGACATAGAAATAAATATTTTTCCACATCCGCAAATCGCTTGCCAATCAAAGTTTTCAATTTTCTAGTTGGTTGGCTAAGGTTCGGTACCTTCCAAATTTTGTACACTTGGTGTGCCAAATGTTTGTTTGCTGTAGTTAAAAATAAATTGAAACTTGAATCGAAATGTGGGATTGACGTTTTAACTGGTTCAATAGTCATGCAGAGCCTCGTTTTTTACCGCTCTGATGCCCTTTAAACAACTTGATCACATAGGATACGGTGCAATGTGCGATTCCAAGCTGCTACAGATCTATCCTGCCGCTTTACACATACCAATCAAATTGGACGGGTCGTTGACCTAGTTTTCTGCTCGAAGGAATATTGTGTATTTCGGTCGAGAAGTCAGTATCCCCGATCAGAATGAAATAACAAGATTATAACAGAATGCAATTTTCGTAACATATTGTGTTATGAATTTGGTCTCGTTAGTAGTTAAAATAACAGAAAATTATAACAAGTAACAACGGGAGATATAGTTTTGTAATATTCTTGTTATGTGTTTCTGATCGGGTCCCCCTTCTGCAAGTCGACACGCACCACGCACCGCTAGTTATCATGATGCAATCGCCTGGTTGCCCGGTTATGCCGGTAGTTGTTCCAGCTAGCCAACTGCTGATGCAGATGCAATAACCAGAAACTTCTGCCGAGTAATTCAGGACTGGTTACAGAATAATCTCCAAGTAAACGGGATTGTTTCCTCGGCATGGAGTACATCGGCGCTGCGAGTCCTTCGCAGAAAACGAAATGCATGCTAAAGCAAACAATCGCCCGCCACGAATCACGACTTTCACGTTGCCAGTGAAGCATACCGGAATCTCAACGCTGTTCTGTATAGATCGTAAGTACAACGAGTTCAAGTAGGCTTACGAAGTAATCCTAAAGGTTTTTTGAACTTTGCAAATTCAAAACAGAAAAATTCCAGTGTTCCTTCCAATGTGTACCTCGATGAAAAGGCAGCGTCGTCCACTGCAACAGCTTGTGGATGGTTTGGCAATCATTTCGCATCCGTCGTTGCTCCCTGTTTAGCATCTGATCAGGAAATCGATATCGCATTAGTAACTGTTTCGAAAGATATCGCTGTCTTAAGCACCTTTTCGATTTCACCCGACATGGTAATAGCAACTGCAAGAAAGCTAAAAAGCTCTTTCTCCCCTGGACCGGATGGGATTCCAGCTGTTGTCTACTGTCGCTGTGCCGTGGCTTTTGCTGAACCTTTGTCCCGCATTTTCAACCAATCATTTGACCAGGCTAAGTTCCCCAACCTTTGGAAACAACCCTACATGTTCCCGGTGTTCATGGAGGAGAAAACACAAGTGAACACTTATACACAGATTTGAAATCTGCTTTTGGCCGAATTGCCCATGAAATTCTTCTCAAGAAGTTGTACAATTTACGAGCGCCCGACATGCTTACGTTGTGGCTAAGCTCCTACCTTACGCACAGAACGCCTTGTGTGAAATTGGGCTCTTGTATATCGGCTCCGTTTACCAATAGATCAGGTGTACCGCAGGGCAGCAATCTAGGCCCACTGCTTTTCTCACTGTTTTTTAGTGTTAGATTCCGGGTACAAGCTCATATTTGCCGACGATCTTAAGCTGTACTTAGTCATCCAGTCAGCCGAGACTTGCCACCAACTGCAAGCACTATTTGACCGCTTTGTGAAGTGGTGTGGAATGAATTAGCTTACTGCAAATATTGCCAAATGCTCCGTGATAACGTTCCACAGGAAGAACGATCCGTTAATCTTCGATTACAGTATCGATGGGGTTGCGCTACAGAGAGTCAATGCAGAATATGACCTGGGTGTAATTCTTGACCACAAGCTGTCCTTCAATTCTCATATGACCAACATAATTGCGAAAGCAAATCGCCAGTTGGGACTCATTTCGAAGATTTCACGGGATTTTACGGATCCGTACTGTCTAAATTCCCTATACTGCGCATTGGTCAGACCAATCCTCGAGTTCGTCTTGCCGGTTTGGAATCCCCATCACCTAACCCAAGCAACATATTTTATAGTAAAAGAATATTAATAACTAATAATGAAACCAAATCACGTGTAATAATCAAGCCGGGTGAACAAGATCTCAACTGTTTCATCACCAAAAAAGCCCCAAGGCGGAGTCAATTTGTAACATGTCATTAAAACGTACGCTGTATTGCAAATCAATTATGCCATCTAGTTTCAAATCGAGTTCCATTATGTTTGGAAAATTTTCGGTGTTGGAATAATGCGATGTTATTTGGGCAAGATAATTTGGAATATTTGAAAGCAAATATTTTGCTCTTCTATACTTAAATTTCACCGACGCATCTAGATTTACCGTGAATTTTTCAATTTTACGTTTACATTTTAAATGTGCCCTCAAATAAAATCAGAAATGAATGAAAATATAACAACAATATATAGCGCTCCAGGCAAATGACGCAGTTTTCGATTGCGCCTACCAATATGCAATTCGAATATGGTGCACAAATTTATGAAAGCATCATGGCCGCCTTCTCGTTGTGGCTGATTCGTTGACAGAAGAAAAATAACAAATACAGATGCATCGATAACGCCATCTCGTTGTTGCAATTTTTTTTAATTGTCGGCAAGTATTTGACGAGTTTCCAAGTGTTTTGGTCTTTATACGATACTTATTGCAAACAAACACTGACAGCTGCTATCCACTATAGCATTCAGTTACTTTCAACTAACAGTTATCAAACATTATAAGCTCCACCTACTGAATATCGTTTAGAATCGGAGTAATAAAATGGAAAATAATTCTTTTAGTCAACAAACCCACTTTTTACGGTCTGATTAGTAGCAACAATCTTGTTTGTAGTCTATTAGCAACAAACCACTACACAGTGACACGACTTAGAACAAAAGGTGGACTAAAGTCCAAACTTTGCCGTATCGGTTCAAATAGGACAGTTTAATGTAATTTTGGTACGCTGAAATCGTTTTTGATATTAAAACACTTTAAAAATAAACATTTACTATTCATTAGGGTGTCCCAAAAATATTTTTTTTTTCGAAATCGTTCTTAAATTCTTTTTATATTAATTTTGGTGTGCTAAATCGTTTTTGATATTAATACTTGTAAAAAAATTCATTATACATTAGGGTGGCTCAAAAATAAATATTTTGTTGTGAAGGTTCAAAATATTTTTTTAAGAATTTTTTGTGCGCTGAATTCCTATTATGGTTATAAAAATATAAATTAACTTTACTACTTATTAGAGTTATTATTAGGCTCAAAAGTAAGTATTTTGTCTTTTACAATGATTTTTTCAATAGAAATTTTGGAATTTATTTTCCATATTGAAACGAATTGATTGACATCTCATTAAGGGGCTTCAGAAATTACTATTTTGTTTTTGCGGATCAAATTAGATGTGTTCGACTTATTTTGGAACGTTTAGTTCATTAATGGGTTACTTGATATGAATACTACATTTTCTTTCATTTTCAAAACAAACATTTTGTGCGTCTTAGTTGAATGTTTAATTACATTCACTAATCAACAAGATGGTTAACGATTTTTTTCGCAGGTGTGTTTTAAGTTACTTAAATTACTTATTGTATCTTAAATAAAGATAAATCCAAATTCCTTTTTTCGCGTATATTTAAAAATTATCTTATTTTATTTGAATAATTTCGCAGCTAGATCAGTGCTATGAAAATTCGGATCGCAATAGTCTGACCAATTGACTAGAACTCAACTGTGTTCACTCAATTTGGCAGTTATTGCGTAACTTAGCAAGATATAGTTTCAGAAACATTTTATGATATATTTCAGATGGTTGAAAGTATTTACTGATTTTTAAACATTCTTAATAGCTTTACTATCTAAACACCGTACTTCCCACTCGGCTTCTTAGTCTTGATCACTAGTAAAACCCTTGGAGATCATGCTCTCAATGCTATTTGAGAGTTGTGCAAGTATTTGGGTCATTATTCTAGCTATAAAGTGATTATTCAAAATCAATATCAGTAATAACCACGCGTCTCCATCCACAGATTTTTTTAAATTTTGACTGCTTATCGCAAGTTTTCGCAAAACTAGCATAGACTCATTTTAAAGAGAAAATTAAAAGCTTTCGAATGAGTATAGTGTGATCGCGGGCATTCACGGGCGTTGTTGTTTTATTCGCATTAGAAGTTCGAATTCAATACAAATTCATGACAAACAGTTATCTAAACACTAACTAAACCAACTAGAGACTTGTTTTTGGCGATTTTACGTTCAGGTCACCTAAAATCTCGCGAAAATGTCTCTGATAGCGCAGCTGATACGAGAAAAATAATAATGAGAATATCGCATAACCTTCATATATGGACTTAAGTCCGGGCTCGTCCCACTGTGCACTATCTAAGAAAATGCTTTTATACTTTTTTACAACGTATATTCAACCAAATAGGCTAAATTTTTTCGTAGACTCGTTACATATGTTGCTTGGGTAACCTGGTGTTTAAAACTGGAGAGAGTACTGAAAATGTTCGTACGCTTAGCTCTTAGGAACTTGTCTTGCCGTGAGCCGCAAAACTTACCACCGAATTGTGACCGTTGCCAGCTGCTCAATTTTGAGACATTAGAATGTCATCGTAGTATCCAGCAAGCTACTACCTTGGTGGCAATTTTAAACGGAGAATGTGATGCGCCTGAATTGCTGCCCGGCTTAGATTTCCGAGTAGTGAGGAGAACACGAGATACGTTATTATTATTGTCGAGGTTCCATCAGACATCTTTTGGATTCCATGAACCACTGTCTTCAATGATTCGAACCTTTTCTCGTGCTAATTATGCCTTTCAGTTTGGTGACTCCTCGGAAATATTTGCAAACAATATAAGAAGATTGTGTTTACTGTGATTATTATGTGAATTAGTAATAAGAATCAGGTCAGGTACTTATAATTTTACTTAACCCATTATATCCTAGCGTATGAAATTTCATACGCCGAACTATCCGTCGTTTCATGCGTATTTACTGTAGAATTTTGACATCTAATTGCTTCGTTATTGCACTAATGGGATCGTTGCTCCTCATACTTCATTATGATACAATACAGCAGCCAATTTTTGTCATTTTATTTACATTTTTGAAGCGTGTATAGTTGAGGAAAATGGCAGCTGGAAAATAAGCAATACATTTAATTGAATTTTATTGTTAGAATTAGTGCTAATAATTTCACTATGTGACAAAACGTTGTCACAGGTGTAAAAGAAGAAATGTTTCACACATTTTTTGCATGAGGTATTTTCATTCTCAAAACCATTTTAAGCGGCGATTTTGTGTTTCCCATAATCTTTGATACACTTTATGATGAAATTGAGGATATCACTGCATTTGGCTCACTTTTTGAAATCCCTGGGTTATAATGGGTTAATTTTGTTCATTTAACCTTACAACAAGATAGTGTTTTTTATGCCCATTTGAGGGTGGCGCCTGGTACGAGGAGGCCAACTCGAACGGACTTTTTCCCACCCAAATCATTTGAACTATTATGTCCGATGATAAATAAAAGCTGTCCCATGTGCTATGGGATTCCCAATACACACGATACAAAAGTTACAAACATTTTTTTGAAAATTAGTCTATTGAATGGTTTTATATTCATCCTACGTGCGGGGCCCCCAAAATCGCGGGGCCCCTGGCCCTGGCCCAGTGTGCCCATGCGTAAAGACGGTACTGCATATTACGCATCTCTCGCCTGATTTTTTTACGAATTCCCCAATTCTCTGTGCGATTATTTGAAAGCTGTCGTTATTATGGTTGAGGAACGTCAAATGTGGGATGCATGGTTGCTACGTATACTGTAGTAAACAATTACAGTTAAGTTTTTGTACGATGAAGCGTTCATTTTTGACAGTTTTTTTGTTATTTTATGGCAACAATGACTTCAGTTGTTCTGGTGTGAATTTGGTTATTTTCAGTGGTGTGTATGAAACAATGCAAAGGGGATCAAATCGCCACGAATTTGAAGGGATCAAGTGAACCCATAGCATCTATTTCAGCAAACTTTAGTACAAATATAGTTGAACAAAAAAATCAGTTCAATAATAACGTATTCATATAATTGACATTCTCGTGTAATTCTGTACGCAAAAGTATAGTATGTAGTGGGTGAATTTATTAATTGTATAAAAGTTTGAAAATTTAGAAAATAATTCTTCTTCAGGTCTTCTGAGATTTTTTTCTTTAAATCTCTAAAAAACCGGTAGCACATGTCCAATTTATTTTTTTGTGTTAAAGAAATTTATGTTTAGATAAAACTACGCAACTTTCTAGTATATTCGATTAATGTATTCTGATCCGCCTTTGAGTTACAATGATGGGATCAAGTCTCCCCGGGGATCAAAGGTCTTCAGTCTCCCCTAAAGCATTTTTTGGGAACAACTGTCTTTTTTCTTAGTGAACGTATAAATGCAGGAACAACTTTTTTCACTTAAACTGCTATAATAAATGAACGAAATGCACCAAAGCTTCGAAATTTTGAGAAAAATCGTAAATTAGGCTTTAAATAAACTTTGAAAATTTGGTGCAATAAGTTTCAATGAAAAAAACGTTATGCTGAGGAAATAGGGTTAACGGATACATAAGGGACACATTTTTCACTTAAATTGCCATAACAAACGAACAAGATGCACCAAAGTTTCCAAACATCGAGAAAAATCGTTGATTAAGTTTTAAAATAAATGCTGAAAATCTGGAGCAGTTTTTGTGAATAGGAAAAAAAAGTTATCCAAAAAATAGTAAGGTGAACGTATAAATGTGGGACACTTCATTTTTTACTTAAACTGCCATAACAAACGAACGAAACGTACCAGAGCTTCCAAATTTCGAGAAACATCGTTGATTAAGTTTTCAAACAAACGCTGAAAATTTGGAGCAGTTTGTTCGCAAGAAAAAAAAAGTTATCCTGAAAAAAAACGGGGTGAACGTATAAATGTGGGACTCACTGTAGGGAGCAAAATATTTGTATTCAGTTTTCTGTGGTTCATTGACAGGCTGCCATATTCTGCATTTTCATAAAAAAATCAAGTCGATTCGTTGATTAGTTTTTGAGTTATCGTGTTCGTCAATTTCCAAAACGAGGTTTCTAGAAAAACGCTCTTAACCCGTGTCGGCCTGAGTGAAAGGATTCAAACTCATACCATTCATACGTTTTTAAATTATCGGCTTATTTCCAACTTTATTGGACTTGTACGGGTTTCTAGTTTTGATTTATTTATTGAAATGGCTGGAAATGTCTTGATGGCCGGAATTATTCCGTTGGACTGGTTCAAATCGGGTAAAAAGACACCAACTTCCTTTTACAACAACGTATACCTAATAAAACGTTATCAATTTGGAAACAATTAATGATATTCATGTAGCCCTTAAAAAGACATTATATATCATTGGAACTAGACCAAAAAAATGCATAAGTATTGATATCCAGACAAGTTCCTGAAGAGAGTTCCTACTGGAACCGGTTCGAAAATGGTCAATCACCTTTTTTCAATAGTGGCCATATGGATATCAAACTGCTTTGTTTTAGGACTCCTAAAAAGTCATTTAAAAGTGATTTTGGGACCACTGGCCATCCTGGGGACAGTTCCGGATAACCCCGGGGGAACTCTAGTACTGGCCAGATACAAAACCATACAAATACTGCCAATACGGATATCAAACTTCATGAATTTTAAAGACCAACACAGAAATAGTCGTTGTCAGTAATTTTGGAAACACCTGCCATTCTAGGGACAGTTCCGGATATCCCCGGGGAACCCTAGTACTGGCCAAAACCCTACAAATGCTGCTAATATGGGTATCAAACTTCCAGATTTTCAGATAAAGGGCAGAAATAGCCATTATAAGTAGTTTTGGACATATCTGCCATCCTGGGGACAGCTTCGGATATCCCCATACACAAAACAACACGAATACTGTTAATATTGTTATCAAACTTCACGGTTTTCAAAGACACACCCAGAAATAGTCATTGTCAGTAATTTAGGGAATACCTACAATCCTGAGGACAGTTCCAGATATCCCCGGGGCAACCCTAGTACTGGTCAGACACAAAACCATATGAATACTGGCATTGTTGGTATCACACTTCCTGTTTTTCTTAAACATGATCAGAAATAGTCATAAGTAATTTTAGAAATACCTGTTACCCTGGGGACAGTTTCGGATATGCCCGGGGGAACCCTAGTGTTCGTCCGCATTTTTTTGACGATCTGACCCAGTGACCCACCGGAATAACTCCGGCCATTTATACATTTCCAGCAATTTCAATAAATAAAACAAAGCTAGAAACCCGTACGAGTCCAATAAAGTTAGATGTAAGTCGAAACATTTAAAAACGAATGCATGGCATCAGTATGAATTTTTTCTTTCACGTAGGCCGACATGGGTTGAAGGGGTGTCCAACATGAAATTACGTCACGGAAAAAATGGCCGGGGTTAAAGCGGTGTCCAACATGAAATTGCATCACGGAAAAAAGGCTGCATTGGGTATTTTCTCTTGAAAATTTGGGTAGAAGTAGTTTACAGTGTATTGTTTACACTGTATTTTTATCGCTGTCATTTTTTCGGAAACTGTTTCCAATAGATTGAAATTTGCGCATATCTGCGCGAGGAATTCATGGCTGTTCAAAACAAAAGAAGTTCAGTTTTTGGTATTGAACCTCTAGAATAGACATTCTAGAGGCTCAATACTAAAAATTAAGCGGATAAAAAAGAAGTCGTTTTTTTGCGCACTACACCAGACGCCCCCCTTAAGAAAGTGTGGATTATAAGTGTTTGTTGTTTTTTTAGAATACTTTGGACATGTGTTAGAGGAATTAAGTCTGCAGTTGAATATCGAGTTGAAACAAATAATTACATTATTAAGGATACCACCGGAACAATATAACACAGCAAGTTCGGTTTCTAATATAAGATTAGTAACATCTATCAGACAGAAGCGAAACATCGTATCGTGTTAATTGATTTGTAATTGAAAATTTAAAAAATAAACAAAAAATGTAAAAAGGAATTGATGAACTACTATCAACGATAAATCCAAACATTTTTACAGGAATTTCGTTTTCTTGTGCATTTTTTCCGAAAAAAAATTAAAAGGTTGTGTACAGGGCACGACCACGGTGACATTAAAAATGTAGTTTTTTTTCAAGAGCGGGCAAATGAATATTATCTATCACAACTATCGACTCACGTTCTAGCTCACTCTCCTGTTCCCATATGCTACAATTTGCTATACATCCATCTAGCTGGTCTGTTCAGAAAATATATTCAAAAGGAAAGCTCCATATTGAGAACTGTGATGAGGAAGCCCGCGCTCACAAACGGAAATATTAAGTTTCTCCACGAAATATGAAATAGGTAAATAATATTTGGGTTAAGTATTTCTAGATCGATTAATGGCCGAACAAATAAAATTATTTGATAAATTATATAAACGTTTGCACTACCAGTTAAAACGGGTTTTGATGCTGGTGACATTTTTTTGTTTTTTTTTATATAACTAAGTTTATTTAGGCCCAAATATGGTAGATTATCGAGGCCGATGATTCATTTTTTAAGGCACATCGCACGTGTTAGTGGGGAAAGAGGAAGCCGTAGAGGATTGCTCCCCTCTTATGTTAGTGTAGGAAGTGGGATACATATTGTAAAATTGACATTCTCGTTGGCTGGTTGATTATTGTGGGGGATATGCGCAATTTATTGTAGTGGTTTCCATCCTACAATCGCAGGGGCGAGGGGAGGGTCGATATTTCGGATGATTATCGGCACTCCCATGCAGTCATGATGTTCTTGTGACATTTGTCATAATGTTCTGGATGGACGGTTATCAAGAAAGGTATGCATCGTAGACTCGTGAAGCAATGCCATATTGTAGATACAGGGAGAAGTTGACGAGGTTCTACTGTGAATGAGAGGGGAAATTTATTAAACTTGGACATCAATAGTTTTCAAAAAGGTGTAGATAAGAAAAATGTAGGGGTGGTCACGGCTTGCCAGAACGTCCCGGACTGGCACATAGGGTGATCTACCTCGGGCCCGAAGGGAATCTATTAGTTGGGACCTGGCAACACGGTACTCTGCGCACAGCCAAACAACATGCTCGATGTCGTGATAGCCGTTTTCAACACAATGATTACTGTCAGCAAGTCCTATATGACGGAGATGCGCATCAAACGAGTAATGGTTGGACATGAGCCTTGGTATCGTTCGAATAAAGTCCCGGTTCACATCCAAGACCTTAAACCAAGCATTCGTTGATACCTTCGGGATAATAGAATGTAGCCACCGTCCTAGATGCCCATTGCTCCATGAAGTTTGCCAACTTTCGAGCGTCCTCTGACGAGAGATACTGAAAAATTCATTGAAGAAAATTGGTCTTTCGTAGGTGTCGCCACCTTGGCTAAAGAGTCCGCCTTCTCATTGTCCGCAATAGAACAATGTGACGGAACTCAAACCAAGGTAATCTGGTAAGATTTTTCAGATAAAGCACTTAGATATTCCCGTATTTTCCCCAGGAAATACGGCGAGTGCTTTCCAGTCTTCGCCGCACGGATGGCCTCAATGGAGCTGAGACTATCCGAAACGATGAAGTAATGGTCTGCGGGCAGGGTGTCAATGATCCCGAGAGTAGACCGAATGGCAGCTAATTCTGCAACGTAAATTGAAGCAGGATCATTGAGTTTGAATGAGGCAGCAAGATTTTCGTTGAAGATACCGAAGCCTGTGTACCCGTCGAGAATTGATCCGTCAGTGTAGAACATTTTGCCGCAGTCGACTTGATGGTATTTATTATAGAAAATATTTGGGACCACTTGTGGGCGAATGTGATCCGGGATTCCACAAATCTCTTCCTTCATGGATGTTTCGAAAAATACAGTTGGAGCAGAAGTATCTAAGAGATGAGCGCGATTAACGTTATACGAAAATGAATTGATGTTCTGTGCCATGTAATCGAAGTACAAGGACATGAATCGGGTCTGAGAATTAAGTTCGACAAGCCTTTCGAAATTTGCAATCACCAATGGGTTCCAAATATCGCATCGATACGAGAGGTCCTAAAATCGATTTTTAGTGGAAGGACGCCCGCCAGCACTTCTAAACTCATCGTATGGGCCGAGTTCATACAACCCAAGGCAATACGCAAACAGCGATACTGGATTCTCTCTAGTTTAATGAAATGTATGCTCGCAACGGAGCGAATGCAGAAACATCCGTACTCCATCACTGATAATATAGTTGTTTGGTACAGCCTGATTAGGTCTCCTGGGTGGGCACCACACCATGTTCCGGTTATTGTATGGAGAAAGTTGATCCTTTGTTGGCACTTCTGTTTCAGATACCTAATGTGACATCCCCAGGTACCTTTAGAGTCGAACCAGACCCCGACATATTTGAATGTTGAAACCTGAGCAATAGTTTTATCCATTGACTGAAGCTGTAGTTTCGCTGGTTCACGCTTCCTTGAAAATACGACTAGCTCAGTTTTCTCCGTAGAGAACTCGATACCCAGCTGGAGAGCTCAAGCAGACAAATTGTCCAAGGTATTTTGCAGTGGTCCTTGCAAGTCGACGGCCTTGGGACCTGTAATAGATACCACACCGTCATCTGCAAGTTGCCTTAGCGTGCAGGAATTGACAAGACATTCGTCAATGTCATTCACATAAAAATTGTAGAGAAGAGGGCTTAGACATGAGCTCTGGGGAAGGCCCATGTAGCTAAATCGTGATGTCGCTAAATCACCATGCGAGAAATGTATTTGTTTTTCAGACAACCGATTTAGCAAAAAGTGATTTAAAATTGGTGAAAGACCATGCTGGTGCAACTTCTCATAAATAATGTTGATAGAAACTGAATCGAAAGCCCCCGTAATATCCAAGAATACTGATGCCATCTGCTCTTTGTTAGCATATGCCATTTGAATTTCTGTTGAGAGCAACTCAAGGCAATCGTTCGTCCCTTTGCCTTTGCGGAAGCCAAATTGTGTATCTGACAATAAGCCATTTGCTTCGACCCAATTGTCGGGCGAAACAAGATCATTTTCTCGAATAACTTCCGGATACAGGATAGCATTGCAATCGGTCGATACGAGTTGTGGTCGGAGGCTGGTTTTCCTGGTTTTTGGATGGCGATGACACTCACTTGCCTCCAATCATGTGGAACAATGTTACCCTCAAGAAACTTATTAAATAAATTCAACAAGCGTTTCTTGGCAGAGTCTGGTAGATTCTTCAACAAGTTGAATTTGATTCTGTCTGGCCCTGGAGCTTTATTGTTACATGACAAGAGAGCAAGTGAGAACTCCACCATCGAAAACGGTGTTTCGTTCGCGGTATTGTAAGGCGACGCGGCGCGGTAGATTTTCTGTGCCGGGACGGAATCCGGACAAACCTTCTTGGCGAAATCGAATATCCAACGGTTTGAATATTCCACGCTATCGTTAGTACTGTTTCGGTTTCGCATACGTCGGGCCGTGCCCCAAAGAGTGCTCATCGCTGTTTCTCTTGTTAACCCGTCGACAAACCGGCGCCAGTAACTGCCTTTCTTAGCTTTCATTAAATTTTTCATTCGCTTTTCTAATATCGCGTACAGTTGATAGCTAGCGACTAACCCGTGATTCCGGAAGGCTTTATACGCGGCAGCCTTCTCCGCGTACACGTCTGAGCACTCTTTGTCCCACCGCGGATTGGGAGAACGTTTTTGAGTGTTCCCGTCGGGTACTCGTTTCGTCTGAGTTTGAATCGCGATATCGAGAATCGAGTTGGACAAAAACTTATACTCTTCCTCCGGGGGAAGTACCTGTGTTAAATCGATAGTTTTGGATATCTCAGCAGCATAGCTCTTCCAATCAATGTTTCGTGTGAGGTCATAGGAAACATTGATTGGTTCCGAAGGTCTTGAACGAGTGGTGATTGCAATCACACTCGGCAGGTAGTGACTACCGTGGGGATCAGATATTACCTTCCACTTGCAATCTAACTGTAGTGATGTCGAGCCCGGAGATATGTCCAGTGCACTTGCTTGCGCTGGTGGTCTAGGAATCCGTATCATTTCCCCTTGTATTCAGAATTGTCATATTGAAGTTGTCACAAAGGTCTTGAATTGTCGAGGATAGATTATCGTCGTACAGACATCCCCACTCTGTACCGTGAGAGTTAAAGTCTCCAAGAAGCAGGAGGAGCGAGGGAAGGTGTTCAATCACGTTGGAGAATCTTCGATATCCCATCATGGCCCTAGGAGGAATGTAAATAGAAGCAATGCAAAGATCTTTGCCTTTGATTGTTGTTTGACAAGCGATAACTTCAATGCCTGGCGTCGAAGGGAGATTGATTCGATTGAAGGAGTAGCACGTTTTGATCCCTAAAAGTACCCCTCCATATGAGTCTTCTCGATCCAAGCGGATAATGTTAAAATCGTGGAAGTTGAGGTTTATATTAGAAGTAAGCCATGTGTCACATAGGGAAAAGGCATCACAATTATTGTAATCTAGTAAGTGCTTTAATGAATCAATTATAGGGATAATACTTCTGCAGTTCCACTGTAAAACAGTGATCAGATCCGTGATTCCGTCTAATAAGTTAGCCATTGAAGGATACGATCGCTGCAAGGAGGGGCCATTGTTCAGTCAACTGTTTTAAAAATGTTCTTACCGTTGGTAGAATAGCAATCAGCAAGCTTTTCAGAGGATCAGTAATGTTGAAAGCTGTGAATCTCCAGTCCACAATGTCAGAGAATTTAAGGAATCCCGTTTTAGGTTGAGTTTCTGACTGTAAAATGGGAGCACTTTGGATTTTTGGTGCCCGGGGAGTGCTGGGAACTCCTGGTTGTATCTCAATTTCCCAAAACCAGGAGGTATTATCTTCGGATTTGTGGCAGCACTTCCAGTTGATGAATTATTTTTATTTTGTACCCTTGTTTGGGACAACCTAGGACCCTTACGAGGAAGTTCAGGTGAGTTTTGATTAGGTCTTTTCCTAGAGTTTCCAAGCAGAACCGTAGAATGCCCCTCGCAAGGGTCGTTAGAGGCGTTATCGTCAGTTGGCAAGAGAACGAATGGGTTTTCGGAGGTAAGTGGGACAGCTCTTTTAAGCATTTCTGCGTAAGAGCGTCTGGAGCGATCTTTGGCGGATCGCTTCAGTTTATCCGCGCGAAGTTTGTACGTTGGGCATGTCAAAAGTTCATGCGGATTCTCCCCACAGTAAACACACTTATCAGCGGGCCTACTGAAAGTATCATCCGCATGGCGTTCCCCACATTTACCGCACCGTTGCTTATTGCTACAGTAGGTGGCCGTGTGACCTAGCTGCTTGCAATTGGAACAATTCATAACCCGCGGTACAAACAGCCGCACAGGTAGACGAGCTCCTCCCATGTCAACGTAGCTCGGAAGTGCAGATCCGGCGAAGGTTACGCGAAACGAGTCTGATGGATAGTAATTCCCATCTTCGATGGACTTTGAGTGCAATTACTTGCACTCCAAAATCTTAACTCATTGAAGGTTGGGGTCCTTAAAGCGGCCAGCCCCATCATTCATCAGATCATCGACAGTTAGACCCGCATCACTTACAACACCGTCGATCTCCACATCACGAGAAGGGATGTAGACCCCATACTCCAGCGTAGAGGCTATTGCTAACGATACCATTGGCCTGTTTTAAGTCAGTAACGACTACGCGCAGTTTACTTGACTGAACCTTTTTAATCTCGGTTACGGCCGAGTAATGTTTTGTCAGCTCCCGTGCAACAGTTATGCTGTTTAACGGTTTGTTTTTGGGCCGAAAGTATACCACCCAAGGACCAGCGGATCCATCCTGGTAAACCTTGACTCGGGGGGCTGTGAGACATTGGGGGAAAGTGGGGGAAGTGGATCGCCCATAACATCATCTGTCTCCGAATCAGATACACGTTCCTCTTCCCCATAATATTCGTCTTCGGTGGGTGATCCTTCCGTTTGTTCCATTTTGTAGCGGGAGCAACACGCTCGACCGCACTATTTTACTTAAATCAAAATAAAAAATCAAAAACAATAATAAAAACTACAAGGGACAGCCCTATGGGGTTGTACAAATTGCAGACGTAGGACTGCAATATGTGAAATATTTAATTTCTTATTACATTTGGATTAATAATTAATCAAACATTTCTTTCTACAGTTCCTTCATGAATCAAACCGTCTTGCTCCTCTGGTAATTTTATTTACAATGAGCGATCGAAGCCGATTAAAGAAAGCAGACAGAAAACTGTGATGGAAAACCGAACTAATATCTGGAACTGATTTAAAATTTAAAAAAAAATTCTATTGTGTGCGGTAAACAACCAGACCGATGCTTAAAAATCATGTTTTAGACAGTACAGTCACAGTTCTTGTATAGGACAATCTTTATAGTTTTATTTTGACGTTATTGTAATTTTCCTAAAGTACACATAAATGTAGCGAATGCAGTGGTCTTAATCATATATCGAAGCAGAACATATACAAGAATCGAAAATAGTTTTATGGATGGCATTTTTTGCAGCGATTTTTTGAGTAACAGTGCATCCATTCATAAATAGGATTTGTAGTACCTATGCATTAGTAGAATAAAAGTGGGATAGGTTGAGTGGAAATTAATCTCGTGGAATCAATAAATTGATGAAACGTTAATAATAAACCTTCGTTGCACTTTCTACTATCCATTCGCGTGAATTTGTTGCTAAGAAAGTTTTCGTCTTCTTAGCCTGTCATGGAGACGACAACGCAAAGAAAAACCGAAAGCTTTCACTTCGCGCAACGAAAGCTCAGATTTCTATCATACACGCAACACTTGGATATACCTACACATTCGTCTCAAACAATAAACCCAAGCGAACGGTGTACCCTGCTTGAATCAAAAAGCTGTGCCAGTACATCGTGTCCGTACACGAATGGAAGATACGCACCAAGCAAAATGAGTCAACGCTGGTGATGATGGGTGGTGCGAAAGAGACAACCTCTGCTACACTGGCTGTGGGAGCATGCAGCGCAGTGCTCTGCTCTGCCTGCTGTCCAAGAGTTAACTGAGCTTGCCCGACCAAATCTGCTCTTTAAATAGTCGATGGTGACGTCATTCATAGAAGCGTTGCGCGTTAGGTACATAAATCTGTCGTGCCAGACTAGGGAAGCGCAGCCTTCTGTGTACAAATGCGTGATATTTTAACTATGTTGAACATTATTTAAAATTTTAATGCCATTATACCAAAAATCTTTGGGTTTATCTATTGGAATCTATTCTTAGAAGTATTTCTGAGCGATATGCGCAAAAAAAATGAAAATTTACCGTAAGATGGCTGAATCATAAGCGTTTAAAATTGGACCACTCTTCGTTACATACCATTTTTTGTTGAATTTGCAACGTGCACCCCCATATCGAAAACAAAGACGTAGTCCTACGTCAAAAAATCGATAAGAAGTAAAAAACGAAACACTTCACCAGTTGGTTTCTGACGAGCTGGTAGGTGAATTGATCCTTCGTTTCTTTTATCCGTCACCCGCGTGACCTTCACACAGTAGAGACCTGGTATGGCTCGTCTAAACAAAGCCGTCTTTCAGGCAAGAAAACTGTTTTGTACCGCACTAATTTTTCACTACTACACACAATTTAACGTTTATAATGTTTATAATGTTTGTACTCCAGCCCTTGCTGGGATAAACACTTTCACCGATATCGCCCAACTCAAGGTAATGTTACAACAAACAACGCGCGTGTGTAAACTGAAAGGGCGCACGGTTACGAATGACATTTTTCTTGTTATTAATTATTATAACGTGTTATAACTCTGTAGTGTAAACATAATATTATTAAACCTGTTCCAGTTTGAAACTAAAACAATGAAAAGCAGCTTCAAAACTGGAAATTTATTCTTATTAATATAGGTATAGGTTCACAAATTCAATAATTAACTCACATTATAGTGATTCTTCTCTCACTTGCCGAAAGACAATTTTCAACAAATCCGCCTGTTTTCAGATTCCTATTTTGAAACACAAACGGATTAGAAACAGATTGAAACTTCAACTAATATATCTATTTGCAGAATTCATTTGTTTTTGTTAGATTATCTAATTGCATCTAGAAATCATTTAATCATTGGACAACACACTTACTCACAGTGCGTGGTGAATATGTGCGACGTGGGTGGGTACAGTTAACACATCAAATTTTAATTCCATGCAACTTCACACAGAATTGGTGCATCTGTTTGTTCTATCGGGATGTGTTTTTTTTTATTTTTACAATGGAGAAGACCTTTATGTCCTAGCCCAGTACACGTGCTATTGATGGGTCCAATCTACCACACGGGGTGCACTGGGGGCGTGTCGGACTCGAATGGTGACCAGCCATTAATACCGACTAAACTCCATTGGGCTCCGGCATCATTCCTCCCAGGAACTACCTCTCGGTATTACTTCTGGGGGGATGGCTGTACTAAATGTACTCATTCGCTCTCACTCACGCGTTCATACATCCTGTATGAGGCTTACTTGGGTGCTCTCTCAATCGCACTTTGATTCACTCTCAAACACTCCCACATGAGGCTGACTTTTGTGCTCACCTTTTACGTTCCATGCGAGGCTGACTTGTGTGCTCACCTTACTCATTCCTTGCTAGGCTTACTTTTGTGCTCGCCCCACCCATACCATGTGAGGCTGACTTGGGTGCTCACCCTATCACCTGATTCACTCTCAATCGTGCCACTCTATTGTACCTTTGTCACTCCCCCTGGCATCCCATGTGGGACATTTTTCTTAGGCCCCACTTCTGACATACCATGCGAGGCTGACTTGTATGCTCACCTTTTTCATTCCTTGCTAGGCTGACTTTTGTGCTAGCCTCTACCATACCTGTGAGGCTGACTTTTATGCTCACCCTTAACATGCCGTGTGAGACTGACTTGGATGCTCACCCTTTCACTCCTCTGCCACGCCATGAGGCATCGATAGCTAAGTTCCAACATACTACGCTACGACCCTCCCGTCTTGGCATGAGGCAGTCCACTTATACGCCTATACATTCACTCTTCTGTCTTGCTTCGGGGTGGCTGGGTTTACCCCTTACGCGGTTGCCATTCGCTGCGCCAAACCTGCCTCGGCATGAACAGACCATTCACTCCCTTTTTTTTGCGCTTGGCCTTTTTCGCTCCAGCTAACCAATCACTAGTTAGCCGTGCCCGTCGGCTGTTGTTCGGTTCGCCAAATTACCTGTAGCCTACTGGCAATCTGGATGGTAGCAGCCGAGACTGCGTTCCACTTCTCCACCGATTGACACATCCGCTGAATAAGGGTATCAGGGGTTGTGTCCCAGCCACGGACGTCAAGCATTGCTCTTCTTTCGACGTCGAACCGATGACATACGAACAGTATGTGTTCGGCAGTTTCATCTACACCTGGCCAGTCCGGGCAGACTGGGACCTCCGCGTGCCCGAACCTGTGGAGGTACTGACGGAAACAGCCATGGCCTGACAGGAATTGTGTCAGGTGGAAGTGAACTTCCCCATGGGGTCTTCCCACCCAGCTCGATATGCTAGGTATTAGCCGGTGGGTCCACCTACCTTTCGAGGAGTTGTCCCACTCACGCTGCCATCTGGCGACCGAGGTCACCCTGGTGCGCTCGCGGGCTCCCCTATTTCCACGTAGCTCAAAGCACTCCTCATCTTCCCGAATGACCAGCCCGACTGGCATCATGCTCGCTATCACGCAGGATGCATCGTGTGATACCGTGCGGTAGGCAGATATCACTCTGAGGCACATCACGCGGTAGGTGCTCTCCAGTTTCTGTAGGTAACTGGTTACCCTCAGTGCTTTTGACCATGACGGTCCGCCGTACCTGAGGATAGATACGGCAACGCCTCCCAGTAACCTACGTCTACTGGCGCACACCTTTGAGCTGTTGGACATCATTCTCGATAGAGCCGCAACAGCAATCGACGCTCTCTTGCACGTATAGTCGACATGGCTGCCGAAGGTCAGCTTGTCGTCTATAATGACTCCGAGAGACTTCAGACTTCGCTGTGAAGTGATCGCGACTTCTCCCACATGGATAACTGCATGTTGTGCCGACTTGCGGTTGTTGACGATAACTACCTCCGTCTTATGATGAGCGAGCTCCAGGCCTCTCGCGCGCATCCATTCCTCCACCGTGCTAATCGCGTGTTCTGCGGTTAGTTCTACCTCAGGAATTGACTCCCCGTAGACCTCCAAGGTTACGTCGTCGGCAAAGCCGACGAGCTTGACCCCAGGAGGGAACTTCAGTCTCAGAACCCCGTCATACATGAGGTTCCATAGCACCGGGCCTAGGATCGAGCCCTGCGGGACTCCGGCGGTAATCGGAACCCTTTTCTGACCGGCATCGGTCTCGTATAGCAGTGCTCGGTTTTGGAAGTAACTTTCCAGGATCCGGTACAGACCCACCGGTAGGCTAAGCCGGTGTAACGAGAGCGCGATGGCATCCCAGCTTGCGCTGTTGCATGCGTTCTTCACGTCAAGTGTCACTAACGCACAGTATCGAATACCTCGCCTTTTTCGTTGGATCGCTATCTCGGCAGTATTTATCACTGAGTTGAGAGCGTCCACTGTGGACTTACCCTTCCGAAAGCCTTGGTTGCTTGACAGACCGTCCGTACCTTCCGCGTACGGGGTTAGCCTGTTGAGGATGATCCTCTCAAGCAGTTTGCCAGTCGTGTCGATCAGACAGATTGGCCTGTACGCCGATGGGTCGCCTGGCGGCTTCCCGGGCTTCGGCAACAGCACCAGTTTCTGCCTTTTCCATCTATCGGGGAAACGGCACTCGTCAAGGCATCTCTGCATAGCTAGCCTGAACATGTTCGGGTTCGCTATGATCGCTGCCTTGAGAGCGTTGTTTGGAACTCCATCCGGCCCTGGAGCTTTGTTCATTGCTAGGGATTTAGCCACAGCGAGTAGTTCTTCATTCGTCACTGGAGCCACCATTTCGACCGTGCCCGCACTGTCTCGTAGTGCAGGTGGCCAGGGGCTTGTGGCTCGAGATGGGAAGAGTACTTCGATAATCGTTGCCAACCGGTCCGGAGACCGTTCTGGGGGTGAGGTGCCCCCTTTGGTCCTGGTCATCACAATCCGGTAGGCGATTCGCGCTGGCACTCTCGCACAGGGTGTCGAAATACGCTCTCTTGCTGCTTTTAATAGCCTTGTTAAGGGCCAATTTCGCAGCTCGAAACACTTCACGGCGGTTCTCTCTTGCATCCTCGGTGCGAGCCCTTTGCATCCTACGTCTAGCTCTGAGGCAGGCTGATCGTAGAGCTGCAATCTCGGCACTTCACCAGTATACCGGGCATCTACCGTTTCTTGGCAGTGTTTTTCTCGGCTTAGTGGCGTCGCACGCGCGTGGTAGAACAGCTACCAGCGCATCCCCGCTTAGACTGTCGGTGTTGGCCTCCAGCCCCAGGGCCGCGGTGAAAGCTTCGCTGTTGAAGTGATTGGACTTCCACCCGCGTACCTGACAGGGATCTCCCGCCCTCGGATGCTGCACACCATAGTTGATCTTAAAGCGGATTGCTAAATGATCGCTATGGGTGTAGCCTTCGTCTACCCTCCATTCCATGCCTGGAGCCAGACTCGGGCTGGCAAATGTTAGGTCAATCCACGCCTCCACTCCGTTTCTACGGAATGTACTAGCGGAGCCATTATTAGCTAGCACAGTATCGAGTTCCGCAAGCGCTTCCATTAGCGCTTGACCCCTGCTATTTGTACAGCGGCTGCCCCACTCCACTGCCCAAGCGTTAAAGTCTCCCGCTATGACTACCGGTTTCCGACCCACTAGGTCCGACGAGAGCCTGTAGATCATCTGGTAGAACTGTTCTATTGGCCACCTTGGTGGGGCGTAGCAGCTGCAATAGAACACACCATTGATCTTGGCAATCGCCACACCCTCGGCGGAGGGGTGTATTACCTCTTGAACCGGGAACCGTCCGGTTGTACAGATTGCCACCATTCCAGACCCGTCCGACACCCAATTGCCGTTGCCGGCAGGGATGCGGTACGGGTCTGATAAGAGGACGACATCTGTCCTCGACTCCGAGACCGACTGCCACAGCAGCTGTTGGGCTGCTGCACAATGGTTAAGATTTAGCTGTGTGACGTTCACGGCTTCTTCTTATTTAACTCACCGAAGGGACACGAAGGTCCGCCCATAGCATGTTTATGGGCTTGCTTCTTAGCGGTGCAGATAAGGCACTTGTGTGCCTTAGTGCACCCCCGCTCTTTATGTCCCTCCTCGCCGCAGTGACGACATAGTTTGCTCCTATCTATGCCTTTGCACTCGTATGCTTTGTGGCCGGACTCAAGGCACCGATAGCACATATCCACTGAAGGCGGCTGGGGTATACTAATAGGGCATACCGACCAGCCGATCTTCAGCTTCCCTTTCTCGGTTACCTTTTTGGCATCCGCCTTCAGTAGCCTGAGGTAGGCTACTTGGGTGCCAGAGGGTCCATCTCTCAATCGCACAGAGGCCCGCTCGATTGTGACGTCGCAATGCTCCTTAACGGCTGCGACGACGTCTTCTGCGGTCGTGAACTCGTCCAAGTGCTTGCACTGGAGAGTCATTTCCGCCCCTAGCGACCTGACTTGGGCGTCTTCACCAAGGACCTCTTGGGCCAAGGCCTTGTATACCGCACTAGATTGTGCGCCTCGCTTCAGCACCAGAAGCATTCCTCCCGTGTTGGTGCGTCTCACGCTAGGCACATCTTGCCCAAGGGCCGAAAGGCTTTCGGCCGCCTTCATCGACTTTAGGATATCGGCATATTTGTCCTTGTCGGTTTTCAACCACAAGGCCTCGCCTCTGTCCTTGCCTTCTTCGCGGGCCGCGGTACCTCCGGTGTCGGTGCCGGCTTCTTCCTGGTGACCAGCGTCCAGGGGTTTGGGCCCCCCTGCCCCTGTCGCGCCGGGTTGCTTGTACCAACACTCTGCTCAGCGAGGTCACTCTCGCCCTCGCTTACCTCGCCCAAACGGCGTTTGACCTTAACGGTTGCACGCCGTGTGGTGTCGCTTTTTGCACCCTCGCCTGGCGACTTCCTAGGGCGCTTCGCATTCGACGCCGTCTTGCGATTGCCCTTGCCCTTGCCTTTTCCCTTCGAGGGGAACTCGGCCGCCGCTTCAAGCGACGTGGCTGCTCCATAGAAGGTGAAGGGCACTTTCTGAGTGCCCGTATCGACCTTCTCTTTTCCCTCCTTCTTGGAGGCCACTGTCTGGGTTTCTCTGTCGGACTTCTCCCGACATTCCACCCTCTTGGCAT
Organism: Topomyia yanbarensis; assembly: GCF_030247195.1. Lineage (NCBI taxonomy): Eukaryota > Metazoa > Arthropoda > Insecta > Diptera > Culicidae > Topomyia > Topomyia yanbarensis. The sequence continues at coordinate 241,422,217 of NC_080671.1, read as the reverse complement.
AAGCCTGCTGTTTCTGTCTTGCGACACGAACAGTTTTTCGGAGTTCCAGGAGACTCTGTTTTAACTCCTTGCTTATGTTTTGCTTTGCGCTAGTGTACTCGATTATTGCATCGAGCTGCTCCACCACTTTGCGCATCGCAGATAATTTCCCGTCCGGTGCGTTGGTAGGGCTATTGCCTACCGCTGCTGGGGGGTCACTGGTGCTTTCAGTTGCAGCACTCATCGCTCCACTACTCTCCCCACGGGGGGGGGAGACCTCGCCAAACCACCTCTAGCGAAGGGGTTTGGCACCTCCGACTGTTTATTTTTATTTTTTGTTAACTCCATGTAAAATCCCACGAGTCGCGCGAGAAATAAATGTCCGCCACGCCAGAGCTCCGCATTAACGTAGAAAGGGACGCTTACTGTGGGGGTTGCCCAGGTACCCCACAGGCTCCGTTAACGATCGAGCATCTTTTTCACCCCCTCGATCACTCATCCCTCGGCACGGGTCGCTTCACGCCTTGGAATTGGGGTTATGACCTACCTTGCTTTACGTGGTGACCTCGGCCCAGATCATCACAACCATCCTCCTTTACCAGGGCTTTGGACCTGTAGCTCTGGTTCTCAATAGTTCCATGTACGTATATTATTACAGACGTGCCACTATTGAGATCCGTCATTCGCTAGCGGAGTTAAATCGGGATGTGTATAACGGTCGATTTGTCCTTCAGGTCACTGTATAGCGAGCTTAAAACCTGTTGGCGAACAAACTGCAGCATACAGAAGGAACCTACGAGATCTTATTGTTTCCTGCAACATAAACTCATGGTAGCTTTTGTTGCATGATCACACCGCATTTCTTACCGGTTAGCCTTTCTATCGTGGCAAATATGCTGCGGTTAGTGTTTAGCGGGGACAACTGTTAGGTTACGCTAGATTTTAACCAACCGTAGGGAATAGCACTACCCAGGCCCGTGCGCAGAAAATGCTCATGGGGAGGGTTTTGATTTTTCTACGTTTCTTATAAAAGAAAGGGTAAACTTTGACGACTTTTTACATGATTTCTAGTATATTGAAATTTTTACGTGAACTAATTTCACAAAATTTGGAGTATTAGTCGTGGAATCATTCTTGCTCCGTGCACTTTTCATGAAATATCCAGCTGCTAGCGACCAAGAATAGATACAAGCTGTAGATACAAAAAAAATATTAGGACCTCGAACATCGTTATTCATTTGATACGGTTCAGTGTGATGTCTGGATAGAAAACGAAAACTGCGCTGAGCGCCACAAATTGTGTTCGTGATATAGTTTACAGAACAAGATACCGCGAACCAGTAACACTTTTATGATCCAGTTCGACTTATCAAGTTATAACGAGTAAAAAACCGATAGTAACAAAAAATAACAGATCGCGACAAGGCGAAAAGAAATTACGAATACCACTCCACGTGTCAAATTTGAAAGTAAGCTCTAGAATAAAATATCACCATAAGGTCCTGAAATTATAATCATAAATCACACAACTCGTGACAAAAATAGCAAAAATTGTCACTAAGATCCTGAAATCATGAACATAAATAAAAATGAATCCCTACTCGTGACTAAAATATTACAACATGAAATTATGAAAACCATGACAAAGTTCTTGCAGTCATGGACATAAATCACATTACTCGTTAATGAAATATTCAAAATCGTGACTAGGATCCTGAAATTATGAGCATGAATCATTTTACTCATGACTGAAATCTCACGATAACGTGAATAGCAATTACGAAAATCGCAACAAAGATCATGAAATTATGAACATAATCCCGCTACCATGGCATAAAAATCGGATAGTAAACTCATAAATAAAATAGCACGGTAACGTCATACGAAATCATAAAAATCGGGAATTAGCTCCGGAAATCATCAAAATCGCTTGGCTGTCGGATGTGTATTCCCAAATTATGAACAAGACTCATAACTAAATCTGAACATGTCCAGCGAACAACAGTAACCCAACCAAACATTTGAATATAACGCCATGTATATAGTCGGGACGATCTAGTTTTGTGGAAACACAAATTGTTTCATGGATACGAGGTTTATTACTCATAGTTTCAGGAACTTGGTCACGGTTTCCGTAAATCGTTCAGTTCACGAAATAGCTATCATTTTTTCATGAATTTGTGATCGGATTTTTTCCGTGTAGGCACTACTTCAGTGGGGATTGTACTCATGCTCTTTTTATTTTGCGTTCATCGTTCATGTTTTTTCCATTGATGTTTTTTTCTTGTTTGCTGTCCAACCTTCTCGGTATATCTGACCTGCTCAGATCTGCTGCAAATGTCGTCATCTGTTGAGACATGAGCCGATCCAGAGATGTCGACCATAATGATTTACATCTTTTTACAACCACTTTCGCAGGGTTTCTTATCCTTCTTAGCTGTCAGTCACTCCGATGGAGAAATCATCGGCAATAAATAATAATAACGATATCTTGATTTTCTCTGACATTATGCTTTTTCCTTATATCACTTTGTTAGTCCGCTGACGGACCTTTGCTGTGAAGCTGATCTACTCACAACTAGTGCTAATAGTGCCAAAAGTTACCGCAGCACCGTTCCCCCTGGTAAAGACTGTTAGACACCACCCTCCCCTGCATATATTGCTTGAAGCGATTCGAGTGAAGCATGACTGCAATGCTTCTGACACCGTCAGCTATAATTTTAGAAAAGCCAACTATAATAGCATTATTGACTTCCTGTCGAATATCCACTGGACTGAAATTCTCGACAATGATGATGTCATCGTTGCAGTGCAGACCTTCTCCAATGTTATGAGCTATGCTATCGATCGCTATGTACCCAAAGGAAGTGGCCTTCAATCTAAGCACCCAGCGTGGCACACTGCCGAGCTGAGACGGTTAAAAGCGACTAAAAGAGCCGCTCTGAAGAAGTACTCCAAGTTTGGGGGCTACGTGTTGCGACAACACTACGTTCATGTTAACCAAGTCTATAAAAAGACATCGAAGCGTTGCCATGCCGATTACTTGCGAAACGTGCAACGTAAGTTGAAGTCCGAAGCTAAAACATTCTGGAAGCATGTAAACGAGCAAAGAAAGGAATCCGGGTTGCCTTCAACGATGAGCTATGGAGGACGTATGAGCTCTAGTTTACAGGAGATCTGCCAACTATTCTCTGAAAAGTTCGCGAGTGTTTTCTCCAACGAGAAACTGACACCGACCCAGGCTTCACGCGCGGCTCTCAATGTACCTCAATCATACCAGTCTTTGAACTCTATCAATATCGACAATAATATGGTACAACTGGCGATTAGGAAAACGAAGGCTTCAACCTCGGCAGGCCCAGATGGTATACCAACTATTATTCTAAAAAATGCTCTGCCGGTCTAATTGAACCTCTTTGTCATCTGTTTCAATTGTCGCTAACAACCGGAGTATTTCCCGAACTCTGGAAATCCTCCTTCATGTTTCCAGTTCACAAAAAAGGTGATAAAAAGGTAGTTGACAACTACCGTGGTATCACAGCGCTAAGCGCAGTTCCTAAGCTGTTTGAAATGGCTGTGTTGGAGCCCATCTCCAGCCACTGCAAACAGTATATCTCTGAGACTCAGCATGGATTTATGCCGAAACGTTCAACATCTACGAATCTTCTGTCGTTCACAACATATGTTACAGATGCTATGTCGGACGGCCTTCAAACTGACGTTATCTACACGGACCTTTCAGCTGCTTTTGACAAGATAGATCACGCTATTGCAGTGGCAAAATTGGATAGACTTGGCTTTGGTACTAATATTCTTCGTTGGATGCAATCGTATCTCAGTGATCGTCGTCTAGCAGTCAAGATAGGTGATTGTGTATCCGAAGAGTTCTTTGCTTCATCTGGTATTCCGCAAGGCAGCCATCTCGATCCATTGATTTTCCTTCTGTATTTCAACGACGTTAACTTTTGTTTAGAAGGACCACGGTTGTCTTTCGCCGACGACCTCAAGTTATACCATAGCATCCGGAATACTGATGATGCAGCTTTCCTTCAACGCCAACTGGAAACCTTCGCGGAATGGTGCGAGATCAACCGAATGACCCTGAACCCCAAGAAATGTACGGTCATTACGTTCTCGAGGAAAAAAACGCCAATTCGATTCGATTACTGTCTAGCTGAATCCACAATTGACAGAGCGAATTGCGTCAAAGATCTCGGAGTTTTTCTCGATGAACAACTGACGTTTAAACAGCATATCAGCTATATTGTCGCAAAGGCATCACGCTGTTTGGGGTTCATAATGAGAATATCTAAGCACTTTTCAGATATTGACTGCTTGAAATCTCTCTACTGCTCACTCGTTCGATCAACTCTGGAATATTGTTCAGTTGTGTGGAACCCTCATTATCTCAACGGTGTCCATCGAATTGAGACAGTACAGCGCAGATTTGTTCGGTTTACCCTTCGTCGATTGCCTTGGAGCAACCCTCACCAGCTGCCAAGTTATGAAAGCCGGGGTTTGCTTATTGGACTCGATACATTGCAAGTGCGACGGGATCTATTCCGTGCTATGACGATTTCGGATATTTTGCAAGATCGAATTGACTGCCCCGAGCTTCTCAGTGCGATAAACATGAACGTTCGCTCTCGCGCCCTTCGCAATAATTTATTCCTCCGATTACCTCTTCGCCGGACTAACTATGGAGTAAACAGTGCCATCATTGGTTTGCAGCGTACCTTCAACAGAGTTTCATCCGAGGTCGATCTTCACATTCCACGCAGCAGATTTCGATTTGACTTTTTAAATAGATTAAGAAATTATCATTAGGACCACACTGTGTCTGTTGATATTAATTAATTATAAATAATAATAATTAAATAAATAAATAAATAAATATCGAAACATGCCGAAACATGATGCGATCCAGAGATGCCGACCAACATAACATACACCCCTTATCAGCCACCTTCGCGAGGTTTCTTCCTTGGTTTTTTCAACGACTTGTTTCTAGAGTGACCGAACTCGAATGACACGGCTCGCTGTATAATTTCATCCCCGAACAGGAAGTTTATAATATTTTGTAAGTAGTTCAAAACCACCCCCCCCCCTCCCCTTGCGCACGGGCCTGGCACTACTCGAAATTAATTATTAATAAATGTCGCCTTTGTAAGCATACGCACTTCGATCGAACGCTCCTTTTCGTCTGCCCATCTGTATAGTATAGGTCTGCACACTCATTCTGCTCTTCGCTCTCTCGTGTAGTTCACATTTATGCTGAAAGGTACTCAACTCCGCATCTGTTGTCGTTTAGGAAGTATCCGGATACTACACTACTATCAGCAGTTTTGTCAGATTGGCTGTCAGCATTCCCCCCTCCGTTTAGTTCTGGGGATCCCTGCCTCTCGTTCCGGGTTCCGCAAACATTCAACAATGCAAGTTTTACTGCTGGTCGACTGATGATCCCGTTTGCGATGAGAACCATAGCTCTGCGAACTTGGCCGTCCTTGGTTTTGACGACTTCGATTATTCGACCTCTCAACCATCCATTTCGTTTGTTCTATCACAATTACTAAGTCTCCTGGTCACTGGCTTCCAGCTGTCACGAAGAGTCGCTCCTTCATTCATCATCCATGTAGAGCCTGCACCACACCAGGAGATCCGTATAGCAGAAAGTGGTTCGGGGTCAATGCTTCTTGGTCAGTATCGTCAAGAGGGACATACGTGAGTGGTCGCGAATTGATGATCGCTTCCGCTTCCAGTAGTACAGTTTCCAGAACCTCATCGCTTGGATAACGAGGATATTCTGAGACGGTTTTCATTGCAGCTTTCACTGAGCGAACCATTCGCTCCCAGGATCCACCCATGTGAGGAGCAGATGGAGGATTGAAGTGCCAGCTCGTTTTGGAATTAGTAAACGTCACTGCGCAATCTTCATGAATTCCTTGAATCTGCTTCGTCAGTAAGTTGCTGTCTCCTAGAAAATAGGTTCCATTATCCGAGTAAAACGTTTCTGGAGATCCTCTCGGTGCCACGAACCTGCGAATGGCCATAACACAGGCCTGTGGCGATAGACTGTAGACGATTTCAAGGTGCACTGCACGTATAGTGAGGCCCGTGAAGAGCGCCACCCAGCGCTTTGCTAAGCTTCGTCCCTGCTTCACGAGAATTGGTCCGAAATAATCGACGCCAGTATTGGTGAATGCTCGAATATTTGGTGTCAATCAAGCTTGCGGAAGAGGCGTCATCATCGGGGGCTGTGGAGTAGACTTTCGAATCCTGCAGAATTGGCAGTTCTTAGACACTCGTAGGATCAGAGGACGAAGCTTCGGAATGCGAAACTGTTGCCGGATCTCGTTGAACACCGTTTCACGATTTTTTGTGTTTGAAACGGCGATGATAGCTGTTGACAAGCAGTGTTGTGAGATCGTGATTTTTCGGTAATATTCAAATGGGGCGGTAGGCGCAGCAACAATTCTACCATTCATCCGGATCACGCCATCATCGTCCAAGTATGGTGATAACTCATACAGCAGACTATGCTTCTCAATCTTCTTCTGGTCTTTCTCTGGATGAATTTTGTTTAACTCCAGAGTGCAATATTCGTCCGGAAACGCTTGAAACTGCACCTGCCGCCACAGCAAATTCTCCGCATGTAGTAGCTCGCCGCTGGTTAGTGGTCCACATATTTTTTTCCTTATTCAGAAGCTTTAATGCTCTCAGTACGTACGCAGTCGAACGCAGCAGACGATTCCAGTTCGAGAACCTGACGACGTCAATTAAAGGATTCGGCATCTCTCGATGATGCTGATATACAACTCGGAGTTCTTCATCTGTCGTCCACTTCATGGTCGGTTGTTCGGGCCATTCTTGCTCCGGTAGGTAGAGAAATTGGAGACTAATGTACCAACGGCAATTTGGGCTGAAATCCGGGCCATTTCCCCATTTGGTTGCATCATTAGCCACGTTCAACTTTGACGGAACATATCGCCACTCATCCACGACGGAAACGTTTAATATTTCTTCAACTCGAAATCCGACGAAAGGGTGATATCGTCGACTATCCGACCGGATCCAAGAAAGAGATGTTCTGGAGTCAGTCCACATGAACCGCTTTTCAATAGGAAGATCGAGCGACATACAAACGGTTTCCATCAACCGGCACCCTATCAGTGCAGCTTGCAACTCCAGTCGAGGAATGGAAAGCGGCTTAAGTGGCGCCACCTTTGTCTTTGCCCCAACCATCACACATCGCACATTTCCATCTTGGACAATCCGTAAGTACGCTATACACGCGTACGCCAACTCGCTCGCATCGACGAAGCTGTTTTTCACTGTGCTGTATACTATTGCTTCCGCCAAAGAAACAACGAGGGACCTCCACTTCGCTCAGCCGACACAACAAACGTGTCCATTCTTTCCACAAATTATGCAAACCTTCTATAATCTTCTCGTCCCAGTCTGTGCCGGATCTCCAAATGTGCTGCATGAGAATCTTGACATGTATGACGAAGTGAGCAATAAATCCATAGGGATCAAACAGTGACATGACAAGTCTCGGTACCTGTCGCTTCGTGGGTATATCACCTTCCACCAACAGCTTCATCAGATCATCCCGTAGAGTAGCATCAAAGGAAAACACATCCATTGCTGGTTTCCAAACCATCCCTAGCACTCTTTCCACAGTTGCAGTTTTGTCCAAGTACAATGATTTTACTTGTAGATTCTGGTTCTCGCCTAGCCGATGTAATACCTCAGCTGAGTTAGACGAGAAGTTCCTGATATCGAATCCCCCAAGCGAATGTACGTACTTCACCAGTTGAACTGCTTCGTCCAACGTATCTACGCTATCTAGGAAGTCGTCAACGTAGTGAGCGTTTATGATTGCTGCGGCTGCTCTCGGGAACTGCACTGTGCAGTCCTGGGCGTTTTTGTTTTTGACGTATTGCGCAGAACAAGGTGAACACGTCGCTCCGAATGTAGCCACGTCCATGATGAATATTTGCGGGGCCTGATCTAGATGATCTAGATAAACCTTTGCGACTGCTTGTCCCGTTCGATAATCCGGACTTGGTGGAACATTTCTCGGATGTCCCCGCATATTGCGACTGCCCGCTGACGGAACCGTAACAGCACAGCGAACAGTAACGTCAGCATATCTGGCCCTTTCAGGAGCATATCGTTGAATGAAACACCATTCACGCGTGCTGCAGCATCCCAAATTAATCGAATTTTCTCTGGCTTCTTTGGGTCCTTTACGATTCCGAGTTGCAAGTACCAAACGCGATCTGGATTCGTCGACAGCAGTTGCTCCTCAGTGATTCGGTGGGCGTATTCCTTACGCTCATAGTCGGCAATCTGCGTATTTATCTGTTCTCGAAGCCCTGGTTCTTTGGTGAGCTTTTTTCCAGCGACTGCATTCTGCGTACGGCCATTGGATAGCTATTTGGGAAAACTTGTTGATCGAACTTCCACAAAAATCCGGTTTCGTAACCGCCATTTACCCTTCGCGTTGTTTTCTCTAGGAAATCGCGGGCTCGTTTGTCTTCTTCCGACTCAAGTGGAGTAGCTACGGCTGCTTCTTCGATACCAAAATACTGTTTCATTAGCTCGTGTAACTCCTGATTCCCGATCTTTTCTGTGTGCACGTACAATCGTTCTATAGCACTTTTGCTGTCCTTTCGCTTCCCAAACACACACCAGCCTAATCGTGTCTTCGTTGCTACTGGCTCATTGGAACCTCCTTCGCGCACCTTCAGCGATATTAGAAGCTGTACGTGCTCTATCCCGATAATCATCTGTGGAACTGCATTGGTGTAGCTGCATAACGGGAGTCCACGGAGGTGTGGATAGATTTTCTGGAGTTCGCTGTATTGGAGTGTCTGTCTTTGAAGTTTCGATTTCTGCACTGTGTGCACATTGTTCAGCTTGAACTGACTCTTTAAACCGGTGCCAGTGATGGCAACAGAGATTCGCTGCGAACCCTTCTCCTCTCGCGAAATATTTCCGGTCCACGAAAGGAAGAGCGGACTTTCCGGGCCAATGATGTTCAACTCCGAAGCAAGTTCCGCTTCCAACAGGGTGGACTCACATCCATCGTCCAGGAAAGCAAACGTGCATATCTTTTTTCCATTCCCTTCTAGTGTCACGGGTAGGTAGCGAAATAGAGAGTAATTTGTTGCTGTATTGTGATTCTGATGCGCGAAATTCTCGCTGGGTTTCGACAGGCCATCATTTGACTCTGGTTGGGCATGCGAGTGTAGCAATGGATGGTGGCGGAATCGGCAACCATCTAAACCGCACTCTTTGCCCAAACGACACGGCCACTTCCGATGTGGAACTAGACATGTCCTGCACAACCCTTTCGCTCCGACTGCTTTCCACCTTCCGTCGAGATCTAACGCTTTGAACTGGTGGTAACCTGCTGTTCCATGTCGCTCGTCCGAATAGTATGTGCACGACCTTCTATTCGAGTTCGGTAACTGTGGTGGACTAGGTGTGCTAACTGTCACTGCCACTGACGGTTCAGTTCCGGTTTCAGAGTGAACGTACAAATTTTGTTTTTCTCGTACCTCTTTGGTTGGCTTATTTTGTTGCGTTGGATTATCTCCAGGAATTGTCACATCCGATGCTGTGCTCACCATATCTGTCATAAATTCTCCGAACGTCGCTAAAGTGACGTCCGAATTTGCTCGCTTGTACCAACCCGAGCAAATACTCATGGGTTCAAACACCACACAGCCCCTTCAAAAGACCTTAAACATGGTCCGTGCCAAAATTTCCAACCATCAAGACACCATAAAATGATGTCAATAACCCATAAATACACCAACATATGGTATTTTATATGGGATCTACCGGACCATGGTAATGGTGTTTTCATGGGTTGAACCCATTTCAAACACCCATGTCAAGCCCCATGAGCATGGGGGTATTATGGACTTTCCGTTTGCTCGGGAAGACCATTGCATTTTCATTTGTGGCGGAAACTTCTCTACCAGCTCGTGTACCAGCATTGGATTGCGTAGATGCTCTACCAAATTAGCAACACACATATGGTCGACCATATTTCGCACTGCCATCCCGTAGGTAATGATCGACTGTAGATTCTCCACTTTAGGTGGAGGAATACTTCTACGTTTCTGCAGTAATGAATGAATCAGGATTTCCGGCCTACCATACAGCATACGCAATGTTTCCATCACATGCGGCACCGATTGTGGCAACAACAAACGGCTTTTCACCGAATCGAGTGCATGCCCTTTCAGATTACGTTGAAGTCTAGCCAGGTTCTCAGCGTCAGTATATCCACAGGCTGCCGTAGAGTTGTAAAAGGAACTATTTGGTGTTCATCAGATTGTTGAATATAGAGGCAACTTTTGGGGAGGGGTCCCCAGCGCGGACCATTCTCTTGATCTCCAGTCTATCTTAGGTCCAGGATGATTCCACCGGCGATCTCTAACACGATAGACTTGGGCTACTAGAGGGAAATCTATTTTGGCGTACTCTTTAACGAGGACTTTGGCCTTCTCAAAGCTACAAACATTCGAGTTCTCTCCGTATGTTCTCTCGAGATAACTAATAGCCCTACTAGCTGCTGCAATTGTTAGTAGGAAGGGAAAGGGAAGGACGCCAGCTTCTGTACACGTAGCCAAAGTGGGTGAACTGGGAAGTAGTCCGGAGGTGAGTCGTATCATTTTGTTGTACACTGCACTAAAGTAGTGAATCATTATGTAAGGCATGTGCCCTCATGCACAAAGAAATTGGTCTTGTCCAAAAATTTTCCCACTTGAGAATTTTGCATAATTCCAGGCGTTTGGTACTTATACCAAAAGACAGTTTCGGTTCATATTCCTCGTCGGCAAACAGAACCTCTGTGCTTACTATCGAGACATCACTCGGTATAAGCCAGTGGTTTAGTGTTCACGCAAGACGTGTGACTTTTTGGAATTTAGTGTCTAACTAGTGCTAATTTGGGTACTAGTTCAGATACATAGTCTAACTGGACACCCAGATGGTGCTAGTTACTGACGAGGAGAATCTGAAACACTAAAACAAAAAAAACCATACTTTATGTAAGGCATGTGCCCTCATGCACAAAGAAATTGGCCTTGTCCAAAATTTTTCCCACTTGGGAATTTTGTATAATTCCAGGCGTTTGGTACTTATACCAAAAGACAGTTTCGGTTCATATTCCTCGTCGGTAAACAGAACCTCTGTGCTTACTATCGAGACATCACTCGGTATAAGCCAGTGGTTTAGTGTTCACGCAAGACGTGTGACTTTTTGGAATTTAGTGTCTAACTAGTGCTAATTTGGGTACTAGTTCAGATACATAGTCTAACTGGACACCCATATGGTGCTAGTTACTGACGAGGAGAATCCGAAACACTAAAACAAAAAAACAATACTTTATGTACGGCATGTGCCCTCATGCACAAAGAAATTGGTCTTGTCCAAATTTTTTCCCACTTGGGAATTTTGCATAGTGAATCATAGCTGTCCAAGAGCGAACCGTAATTTCCAGTCCGTAAAAGAGTTTACTCATCACTATGCCGATATTGTAGAGCGATTTTCGGTTATTTGTTTTGTGCCTGCCGGAGATAGCTTTCAGTAAACGAATTCTGCTATCTACTTCCTTTTTGACAGATCTGCGATGAAGTTCAAAATTGCATTTTCGGTCTATTGTAACGCCAAGTATTCGAATTACCTTTTTGAATGGGATTTCCATATTTCCAATAGTGACGGGGTTCTTCCAAGGATGGTGTTTGAGCGTGCAGAAGTGTGAAATTGAGCATTTTTCAGCAGCCATGTCGAAACCAACGTCTTTCGCCCATTTTGCCACTATTCTTACAGCTGTTTGGAGTTTTCGTCGAATTAGTTTGGGATGTTTGCCGATCACGACGATAACAATATCAACAGCGTAGAGGAATATGGAGATGTCTTTCGGTAGCTTAGCGAAGACCGAATTCATCACGATCCAGAATAATGTTACAGCTAGTACAGAGCCTTGCGGTACTCCTGTTTCTTCCGGGAACGTTTTAGAGTACGTATTGCCTACCAGAACCTCGAACGTCCTATTTTGTAGGAATCCTTGAATAAACGTTAACATGTTGCCAGCGAACCCCCATTCTACGAGCTATCGAAGAACACCTGGGCGCCATACTCTGTTGTATGCTTTGGCGAAGTGTAAGGCTGCGAGGTCTACGTGTAGGTTGTTTGAAAGAGCGTCGTCAATTATCTGACCTAGAGATGCCAAATACGTTCCTGTTCCTCTGCCTTTTGAAATGCATGCTGTCTTTGGTCTAGTAATTCGCGGTCTTGTAGTGCGGTAGTGAGGCGTCCGTTCACCATACGTTCCATGATCTTCGAGGGACAGTTGGTAAGCGCGATAGCTCTATAATCGTTTGGGTCCGTCGAACCAGTTTTCCATTTCGGTATTGGTATCATCAGGCTATGACCCCATTCCTTTGGAAAAATACCGTTGGTCCATATATGGTTGAGGCTGTCAAGGAAAGATAATTTCACTCGAAGCGGAAGGCGTCTTAAAAGTGGGTAGCTGATGTCGTCCGGTCCCGCGGACTTTTCTTTGGCGGAGTCTAGTGCAAAAAGAAGCTCCGCAATGGTAAACGGACTATTGATGGTACAGTTTTCCAAATCATCTGGTGTTGTATGGTTTATTATCGAACAGCTTCTTTTTTGTTGAGCAATAAAGAACTCTTGCTGGTATGCAGAGTTTGATGATATTTTTGCAAAAAAGTTCCATAGGCTGTTAGCTACCAAATTTGGCTCCCGTCATACTGTGTCACCTTGACGGATGCTGATACCTTTAAACCTTCTTTTACCGTTTAGTGCATTTACTCTCCGCCACATCTCGGTAATGGATTGATCACTGTCGAAGCCTTCTAAAAATGTTTGCCATGATTGCTGTTTTGCTGTTCGGATGACGTCTCTGCACTTATTTCGTAGGCGTTGGTACTCCTCGTGAATTGTATTCCAAGTAGGGTCGTGCTTGGAAGTACGTTTGTATCTCTGAAGTGCTTTTCGACGTGCTTTCACCGCTACTTTTGTCTCATCGTTCCACCAATGTGTTGCTTTTTTACCAGGCCGATTGCTAGTTCTTGGGATGATGGCTTTTGCGGCGTCGTATATAAACTCACACAGTTTTTCTGGGTCATAATTTCGATTCGGGTCCTCCGAGCTAAGAATGTCATTTTCAAAATCGTCCCAGTTACCATCTTCGAGGCGCCACCTGGGGCGCCTGGTAGTGTCTGGAGGCGTGTTGGTACTGCTAATTTCGATGGGGTGATGATCGCTGCCCATTGGATCGGTGTATTTGGTCCAGTTTAGAAGTCTGGTTATTTCGCTGCAAACTAAGGACACATCAATACATGATTTGCAATTTCCTCGGAAAAAGTTGTGTTCCCATCATTGAGCACGATTAAATCATTCTTCTCAGCTATATGCATTACCGTAGCGCCTCTGCCGTCGATTTTTGAGGAGCCCCATGCATAGTGGTGACTGTTAAAATCACCAAGTAATACGTAGGGTTTCTCCAACTGGTCGATCAGTCTCTGGAAAGGCAGTTCAACTTTCACAGCGAGAGCTATGAGGAGTGCGTCGAGTTTTACAGGTGTATGTGGGGTTGATTGGTGCACAGCAATTGCCACGTTTTGGAAGCGCGTTAATCCTGCCTTCACATACCATTGGTACTGTCCCTGCAACAGTCGATCTAGGCCTTTTGAGTCACTGCTATGTACTTCCTGAAGAGGCAGTGTTTGTGGGGGGGTTTTCGCGTATTATTATTTGTAGGTCGCCGAGGTTGTTGAGTAGGCCATTGATGTTCCATTGCAGAGCGACTCGAGTTTTGTTTTTGTAGTTGTCTGTAGTGGGTGTCCATGAACGTCTAGATTCGCAGAATTCGTTTTCAAATGATGTATGTGGGTCTGGTTCTCCTGCACTTATTGCAAATGATGGATTTGTTGATCGGCTGGAGGAAGCGATAGGTTGTATTTGATACATTCGATCATATGACGGTGAGTCCGATGGTAACAGTCGCTTTCTAGTGGGTAGATTGGTTTGGTTGGTGGTTTTCGGTCTGCATTCTTCCGGTGAAATAAACTGTTCAATAGTATTGCTGGTGGACGCTGAAATGTTTAATGAAGATGCAATTGGTGTTTCAGGGGATTAATCTAAAGTACCTGCCTGAGATAACAGGCCCCCCACACCAACAACTGCCAGAGGATCGTCATATGGTTGTGGAACTTCCCCGGTCAGGGTCGGTGTGGGGAAATGCCTAAAGTTTAGCAAACCCATGAAATTGGACGTGGCAGTCGTGCTGAGTAAGTCGCTGTAACTCCGCTTTGAGTGCCATCTTTGGTAGGTTGTAGAAGTGGTTATTTGTGAAGAGTTTCTTCGATGTATACTTGGGCTGTCTTCGGAGGCCGAACTGATAGATTCTCTGTCTACGGGTTGGGGTATGGCGTCCCGGACGGATTCTCTTATCAGTTGCGTTTTTTGGAGTGGGAGGGGTACGTCACATTCCCCGCTCCCAAGCCTCTTGTCACTTTTGTTAACAGTTGGTGGTGTGTGATGGTTGAAGTTTTGAATAGTGAAGGTATTATGTTATGAGAGCGTTATTCGCCTGGGTCCAATTTTCGTGAGAAGGGGGTTTGTTTATATTCATGTCTTTCGGTGATTCACCATCTGAAGTTTCCAATGATTCAACGTCTTCGTATATAACCTTTGTTTTAGGGTATAATTCCAAATCCGATGTTGTAGCTTTTATTGTCTTATTGGGGGTGACCTTGCTCTATCTGGTGATAAACTGTGGGCGATGTTTGTGAAGCTAGCTTTAGTTTTACCCTTGCTTTTGCGTTTTTTCAAAACATTTAGATTTATTTGCTGTTCACTTTGTGGGACATCTTGCGACTGAGTAGGGGTGTTAAATCTAGTTTGGGTGAAGGGAAGTGGTGCGTTTTGCCTATTGCTTTCCATTCTGTCCAGCTTTTCTTGAAGAGATTCTACATTTCGTACGAGGGATTCTATCTGTAACCGTTTCTGTTTGGAGTCTTCAAAGAGTTTTCTTATCATCTCGTCCTTCTGCTTATTATCGTTGAGCAGTTTAGAAATCGATTGATCCTTCTTTTTGGTTTCCTCCACTAGCGCTTCGATTTTGATGGCATCTATGCGGGATTGAGCAGCAACCTGTGCGTATGTCACCCTTCCTTCTGTGATCTGCTTCCTAGCTTCTGGGTATGTCAAATTCTTATCTACCTTCATTTTGACGATATCCATCTCGTTTTTGTAAATTGGGCATTTTCTGCTTCCAGGATAATGTTCTCCGCTGCAATTTATGCAAAAGGGTGTCTTTACACAGATGACGTCTTCGTGTTCGCATTTTAGTATGACCAAACTTAAAACATAAGTAGCAAAGAAGTGGATTGGGGTAGAATGGCCGGGTACTATTTATTATTATTTATTTATTTAAAGGCTTTAACCTCATAGGTCATTCGCCTTGCGAGAAAGAAAAAATATGTTAATTAACATCGCATTATATACATTTACAAGTTTGTTATATAGGTTTTGTTGCTTGGTGTGGTTGATTCCTCAGAGAAGGTCGAAAAGTCCCGCATACTTGAGAAAAGATAGTAGCACTTCCTCTCGGGCGTGGTCGTTGACAAAAATCTCTCTAATGGAGTTCGGTAGATTATGGTGCTGTCGGAGGTCGCTGTACTCCGGACAGTTCACTAAGATATGTTCCACCGTGGTTCGGACTCCGCATGTGACACATGTTGGTGGAGGGACACGCGATACGGTGTGGGCATGGGAGACTTTTGTATGCCCAACTCTGAGTCACGAGAGTACTCGTTGTTCTCTTCTGTCGGTCCGATCCGTCCAGCGGTCGAGCGAGCCTTTGATGCGCTGGGGGTGTCCGCTATTGCTGCGCCAATGACGCACGAAACTTTCGGCTATCTTTAGCTTCAACTTGCCTAATATATCTGCGGCTGGGACGAGTCTGGCGAGGTGTCGGCGGGCGTGTCTCCCTCTGGCCGCCAAGCGGTCAGCCCTTTCGTTACCGTCGATGCTGCAGTGACAGGGGACCCAGCAGATTGTTGTGAGTGGGTCGTACTCGGCCTCGATAGCCTGGATGAAGGAGTGGCGGGATTTTCCCGACTCGAGGGCGGAGATGACTGACAGAGAATCCGACAACAAGACGACGGGTGTACCTTCCGGTTTCTGGACCATTGCGAGGGCGATAGCTGACGCCTCCGCTGAGAAAACCGAGCATTGTGCTAGTAGGCGAAAGGAGAGTCCTTCCCCTATTCCGCTTACTCCTATACTGACCTCATCACCAATCTTGGAGCCGTCGGTGAAAATCCGCACGTGATTGCTATACCTGGTAGCCATTAGACGATTGTATTTGGCTCTGGCTTCACTGCCAGCAGCGCCGGCCCTCAGTTCTGCAGACAGACTTGTGTCTAGGTTGGGTCCGCGGACGTGCCAGGTCCGGTCACGAACTCGGTGTAAGCGGGCGATCGGTGGCAGATCCACGTCTGTGTATTCCTGGTGGATCTCGTTAGCTGTCTGTAGCAGGAAGCAGTCCTCTCCGGAGGTTCGTTCTAAAAATGCCAATGCTCTTCTAGCTATGGTGAGTGCAGCCGCCCAACGAAGGGGGAGAATCCCGGCTTCCATGCAGGCCGCCTCAGCAGGCGTGCTGGGTAGCAGACCAGAGGTAGCACGAATTGTTCCGTGGTATAGCGGGCCTAAAATGTTGGTAAGTCCTTCCGTATTGCAACTTGTCAGCTCAACCCCGTAGAATATCTTGCTGTGGACTAGGGCCTGGCTAATATTCAATGCGGTGTATCGATTGCAGCGCTTGTGCCGGGAGCTGATTGTTTTAATTAGTCGCAACCGGCTCCGGCAGTCGGCTTTGACACGTTGGAAGTGTGGCGCGAAAGTGAGCCGACGGTCCACGGTTATCCTCAAGATCTTCGGTTCCTTACGGTAAGGAACGACCGCCCCGTCCAGAAGGATCGGCCTCCCTATTGCAATGTGGTTTTTGTTGCAGCAGTGTGTAATTACGCTTTTTGCGGGTGCCATGTTAAAACCGACTGATACTGCCCATCGGCTCACCGCGCTTATGGCAGCTTGAAGTTTTCGACGGGTTCGCCCGATTGTCCTTCCTATGGAGACCAACACGATGTCATCGGCGTAGACGAAAACGTATATTCCAGCCGGCAGGTTGGCGAACAAAGAATTCATGGCCACCAGGAACAATGTTACAGCGAGAACGGATCCCTGGGGGACGCCGTTGGCTTCCGGAAAGGCGTTGGATTGGGCACCCCTATTCCTACGCGGAAGGTACGGTCGGATAGGTAGTCGTTTAGGAAGCGGCCCATTTGTCCGGTGATCCCCCAGTTGGCCAGCTGTTGCAGTACTCCATGACGCCACACGGTATTATATGCCTTCGCAACGTCGAGTATCGCGATGTCGGCGTGCAGGCCGTCGGTTACGGATTGGCGTACCACCTCCGAAGCTGGCGAGGTGGAGACCGGTTCCTGCTCCACGTCGTAACGCGAACTGGCGATGATCCAGAAGTTTTCGCTCCTCCAGTAGGTCCACCAGCCGTCTGTTGACCATTCGCTCCATCGTCTTGGCAAAGCAGGGGACTAAACTGATTGGGCGGAAATCATCTGGCGTTCTGCTCCCCTGACATCGCTTTGGGATGGGGATTACTAGGGCTTGTTTCCATGAAGCGGGCATCGGTTCCCCGCTCCAGATGCGGTTAATACTGTCCAAAATCGCCCGCTTGGCTACTGGTGGGGAATGTCGAAGTAGAGGGTAACCAACGTCTTCCAATCCGGCAGACTTGCCGTGTACCGATTCTAGTGCCGCACATAGTTCGCTTCCGGTGAAAGGTAGGTTGTATACTTGACCTGAATCAGGTTCGAAACGAACGGGCCTGCTCTCAGCCCTTCGCTTGATTTGCAGGAACGCAGCTGGTAGGGCGGTGTCTGCGGATAGGGAGGCGGAGTGTTTGCCTAGTTCGTTACCGATGGTCGTGGGATCGACCGTCGTGCACCCGTTAACGGCGATGGCGTAGCCACTATGCCGCCGCTTTCCGCTTAGAGCGTTAACTTTCCGTCAGAGTTCTGTAGTCGACGAGTCAGGAGATATGCCTTCCAAAAATCTAGTCCAGCTGGTGTTTTTTGCCTCTATCGCTTTCCTGGCCTCGTTTCTGGCCTTTCTGAAGTCATCAGCTCGCTGGCTTCGGTGTGGATCGTCCATAGAAGTCTTCTTTAGTGTCCGCAGCGCAGTTCGGCGTGCTCTGATGGCTCTCTTGACTTCTGGGCACCACCAGTGCACTGCCTGTCGGGGAGGGTTACCACTTGTCCTGGGAATACAGGAAACAGCGGCCTTACTGAATATTTTGGTGAGTTCATCCGGAGTGTATGACTCGTCCCGATTCATAAGGTCGTCGACGATCTCTTCATAGCGCGACCAGTCCGCCTGATCGTAAAACCACCGCCTTCGACGGGTTGTAGCAGGTGGCGTCTGGACGTACGTAACTTGGATAGGGAAGTGGTCACTGTTGCATGGGTCGGCAAGAACAGTCCACCCGCAACATCCTGCCAGCACTCCCGAGCAGATAGTGACGTCGATGGCGGATTCCGTCTGTCCGCGGATAAATGTTGAACTGCCGTCGTTGAGAACGACCGCGTCGTTGTTTTCGACTACTCCGGCGATGTCGTTTCCTGTCCTATTACACAGACGTGAGCCCCACATCATATGATGCCCATTTACATCTCCCATGATGATGAATGGTGTCTCAACTTGGTCGATAAAACGCTGGAGTTTGCAACCCACGTTCCGAGTTCCACCAGGAATATATAGGGATATAACGGTGCACTTGACTGGATATTCGATCCTTCGGGCAGCGGCTATTAGTTCGGTATCTAAAGTTATCGGACGGGACGGTATATCGACCCGAATGGCGAGCCCCACCGTCCGGTAGATGTTGTCCCCGCTGGCGGCGTCCCACGAATACCGGTGTCCGAACCACGATGCTGGGTTCGTCTGATCCCGGATGTGTGTCTCCTGCAATGCCAGGCAGATGGGCTGAGTCTTAGCAATAATCATTTGCAGGTCGCCAAGGCATCCTCGCAGTCCATTTGTGTTCCACTGGATGGCCAGTGTCGTTGAATTGATGTTAGAGGCGGTAGACTGGGGCATGACGAGGGCTGGTCCAAATCCGCCTCACCATCTTCTTTTCTATTTCGATTCCGCCGAATGCTTCTTGGTGGTTCGGCGAGGTGTTTCCGTAACCTTCGGCGGCATTGTTGGAGATACCTGCGAGGGATATACAAACGGCAGACAGTTCCGGACTGAGTGTATCGTACGAGCTTACCCGGGGAGAGGCCGGGTCTCCCGCACCAGCAGCCGCCGGGGGCGCGTCGCGGATAGGCGGAACTTCCCCGGACAGGGCCAGCACGGGGAAGCAGGCGCTCGTGTTTAGGCCATTTACGTTTTTAGTCGAGCTAGTAGTGTCTTCGGTGAGGGTACCGTTGCTCCCGTATTGGCAAGGATTAGTTTGCCACTGCTGTTGGGTGGTAGACTGTTCGCTGAGTGCTTCTGGGCTGTAACCCTTTCTGGCAGTGGTACCTGGGGGCGAAAATTTGCCGGCGGATGGATTTCGATCGGGCTTGAGTTTACAGGTACTTACCCGGGATGTGCCCGGGCCTCCCGCACCAGCAGCCGCCGGGGGAGCATCGCTGCACGATTAGTGCATCGGACGTATCCGGGACTTTCCTGGTCTGGGTCGACACAGGCGGGCTTTGTTTTATGTTGCTGTTGAATTCGTTGATTTTTATTGGTATCCCCAGTTGCTATGATCGTTGTAAAGCTAGTCGGACATTACGAAGGACGCTTGGGGCATGGAGTTTTGCGTCGTTTCGGTGTCTGAGATGTTCAAGTGTCCGGATAATGAAGGGCTGTTGTTACGGGTATTCGCTCGGGTTGTCCGTTGTTGTTTCGGTGGTGCTGGCTCTGTTTTGTTTCCGATAGGGCTTCGGGATTTATCCCCATCGCCTGTTCGGCTACGATTTCTTTGCTGCTTTCGTTCGTTACGAAGTCGGGGGTCTCGCTGTTGTTTCGCAGCTACTACGTTACATTCGGTCGATATCGTGGTGGTCGGGTTTAGTTTGTTGACGTTTCCCTGCTCTACTTTTGCTGAAGTGTTAGCTCTGCTAGTTTCCTTCGTTACCTCGGTGAGTTGTTGCTTGGCGATTCTAAGCTGGCGAACGGCCTCCGCCAGGTGGTTTTTTAGGTTTAATATCTCATCGTCCCGATCATCTTTTGGCGGATTGTTCTTCTCGCCCTTTAGCTTAATGAGCTCCGCCTTCAGTCTAGCGATAGTGGAGTCTTTCTCGTTGTCTTTCGATTCCGTGCCTTTCTGGGTTTGCTCGGCGTAACTTGGTCCTTTGCGCTTTTGTGTTATTAAAGCTCTTGCTTCGGGGAAGGAAAGGTTTTGGGAAACTTTCGCTTTAATGATGGCTACCTCTTCCATGTATTTGGGGCACTCTTTGGCTCTAGTTGAGTGCTCTCCGCTGCAGTTTATACACTTCGAGACATTGGTGCATGGGTTATCTTTAGCTGATGGGTGGTTCAGGCTGCAGTTCAGGCAA
Source organism: Topomyia yanbarensis (assembly GCF_030247195.1). Classification (NCBI taxonomy): domain Eukaryota; kingdom Metazoa; phylum Arthropoda; class Insecta; order Diptera; family Culicidae; genus Topomyia; species Topomyia yanbarensis. Next base: position 241,401,554 of record NC_080671.1, on the reverse strand, counting down.
GTTTCCTTGTTGGGGCACACCCTAGTACCATGCCCAAATTTGCCACAGCGGTAGCACAGCATGGGGGATGGGTAGTAGGGCCGGATGCTAGTGCGTACCAATCCGAGGTAAATGTATTCGGGGAGGGTTGAGCCACTAAAAGATATCACCACCAGAGGAGTATTGCTCACTGCTCCGTCGTGCAGCTTGGTGATCCTACGCAGTGTTGGGTGAGAAACCACCTCAACTTTTTGCCCGTTGATCAGCTCGTTCAAACTCATCAGAGCGTTATATGCCTTTTTCGAGGTCGTCCTTAAGACATAGCGGGTCCCTCTACCTTCTTTTGTGGCCGAAACCACCTTTGTCGGATCGCATCCTAACGTACGTTGCACCGATTTCAAAATCGTGAACGGGTTAGTTGGCAGTCGGGCATCGAACTCACCATCCAATGATTTTGCTCGCAGTAGCAGGGTCTGCTTGTCAATGATATCACCAGAGTTTAAGTACCCTGGCAAAGCCCAACTCAAAGATGGACCGCTTCTCCCAGGGGTGGGGAGAGGGGGAGGTTCCCCCATTCGGTGGGTTGTTTATGGGTCGTCAGGTGGGCGGAAACTGGCTATTACAAAATACACCTTCTACACTGCACTACACTACCGCCTGCACCTATGGAGCCGACTACACTATTCCGGTTTGAATTCGCGCGCACGTGCAGCTGTTCAAACCAATGTTCGTGGTGGAGGCGGACGGTTGACCACGGTTTGCACTTTTCGATTTGATGGAGACGCGCTATCGCTCAACTCCTTCGCAGTCTGTGCTCCTGGTATCGGTGGGAAAGTCGATTTTGAATTTTCGGCTTAAAATTCGAGTAGCCTTCGCACTGATTATACACGGCACTTCACACTCGCGTAACCGACCGGGCGGAAACCAGTTGGTATACTAACCTGGTGGCTGAGTCCGAACTTCGGAAACTATATGGGTGGCGTGACCCGGGCGAAAATTTGGGTTTTTTAACGCGGAGCTTGTGTTGAGAACAACTATCGGCTCCGAGTGAATGAACCTAACTGGCCGGGTACTAACACGCACCAGGCCAATCTTCACGTGATTTGGGTAAGTGGTTTGGCTGAATGTTAGAATCAGTGCTGGCGTGTTTATTGGCTTTCCGTTGTCCTTACGCGTGATTCGTTTGACATGAATCACCTTTTGGTTGCTCAGTTGATCCAATATTTCATTTTCGGTATAATTGATGACGTCATATGAAGGGTAATCGAGATTTCTTTACCATCTAAAGCTTAGTATGCACCTCTTGCGAAATGAGGTCGCGAAATATTTTTCCTTCTTCCGTGCGGAATTTTGACATTTGCTCGCGAAAACTATTCTGTGCGTTTGCCGTAAGATGTCGCTTTTGACAGCTGAAAAGCGCTATCAGCTGTTGTTTGTTTATTTCTTCTCCAAGTTTTTGCTATCATTTCCGAATGTTTTGAATGATTTTTTTGGCGAGATGGGCCATCCCTGGCCTTAGCCTGTCACGTTACAGTGACGAAAGTAAAAGAAAAAATTAAAGGGTTGTGTACAGGACACGACCACAGTGATATTAAAAATGTAGCTTTTTTCTAGAGCGTGCAAATGAATTTTATCTATCACACATATCGACTCACGTTCTTGTTCACTCGCCTGTTTTCATATGTTACAATTTACTATATACCCTCCCCATCAAAACATAATTTATTGAAGGTCTTTTAACGGTAATCTATTAATTAATCAAGTATCTCACTAGGTTATTGGCATTATTTGGCTGATCCATCTAGTAAAAATAGGCTGGTCTGTCCAGAAAATATATTCAAAAGAAAAGTTCCATATTGAGAGCTGTGATGAGGAAGCCCACGCCCGCCAACGGAAATATACAGCTTCTCCATGAAATATGAAATTTCATTTTCCATTTAAATTTTCAATAATGTACTAATGAACTTAAGTAAACAATCTTAAGTTTAAGTATTTCTTGATCGATTAGTGGTGGAAAAATAAAATTATTTGATAAATTACATTGTTATGCAACGTTCGCACTACCAGTTAAAACGGGTTTTTATGCTATCTTGGTGACATTTTTCTTGTTGCTAATTATTAAAACGTGTTATAACTCTGTAGTGTAAACATTGTATTATTAAACTAATTCTGCAGCGTTTTATGTTATATAGGTGTTTTATGTGGTAATAGGACTGACATAATTATATCTTCAGTACAGCGGTTTGTTTCATAATTTAAAACAGATTTATTTTAAAATTTAAATTAGTATACCCAACCGTTCTATTTGTTGTATACTTTAAAACGCAATTAGAACTGTGTTTTAAATACATAGGGTAGGACAGATATTCTGACTGGTTAAACTGGGAAAACAATTTTAAGTCCAGTAACGCTTAAGACATGGCTTGAATTTGAATCGAAAAAGAACACCCGCTTCAACTGCTGCTGGGAGGGTAAGTTCTGTTTTAAAATTTTCCGTTGTGTGCAGTACGAAACAAAAGTGTTTGAAATTAGAAAACAAAAAATTCTGCTGGGAATGTGATTGTTTCCGATGCAATTACACTCAGATTTTTCACGCAGGGGATATAGGCCGTGTAAATGAAAACCGCGTAAATTTAAAAAAAAACGCGTTAATGGGCACCGCGTGAATTTCAAAATCCGCGTGAAAAACCTGAGTGTACTCTCCTATATAAAATACTACGCTGCTGAACAGTGTAATAACTACAGAAGCACGTTGTCAGATGCCTTACTGATAAAAAACATATAACCGAAATATGAAACATGAAAACCAATAGGCTCTTCACCCTACGCAGCTACAAAGCGCCGTAAACATGGATTAACAAGTTACAACGCACACGCATGCATAAAAATTAATATATTTTTTTCAAACGCAACACTCTTAAGCAGCACACACCGTATTGAATTAAATCCAAACCACCACGCCCACCCACTTTGCAAATCATTCTGTGACACCGTGCTGGTACCCAAAAAATCCGCACACGGTCACCGCTGCCGAAAATGCATAGCATCTACTGCTTATTGTAGTGCCCAGACGCTGCAGCCATGATCTTACCCGTTCGACATAAGAACAAAACTGATTCAAACGGGTACGCTTCACCTCTATTTATAAACTAACAGTATATGGTTTAGTCACTTAGTTGCGAGTGTGTGCAAATGCCAACGTTACCGAAAATCGATAGCGCTTATTGCATCGCCCGGAGACGATGTTGCTCGTATGGGATAAGAGCAACAACTGATTTAAACGGACATGCGTTGCTTCTATTTATGACTTTTCGTGTTTCATTGAGCAACTAAGCTGCCCTCTTTTGACGGCTGTGTCTGAGAAATCTGCCTCACGAATGGTAATTTTCCCGTTTTTCGTGAACTTTTTAATTTTACCAATTTCCAAAAGTCTACTTTTACTGGGGAGATATTAAATCATTACCAATATTTAAGTTAGGTGTTTCTGAATCGGTTGGTGTATGAATGAATAAAATCCATCTAGTAATATCGAAGTTATAAGCGTGCAAACCTTACATAGTTTCGTTATATGGGAGATAGTTTAGATTTTAGAATGATACCTAGCCCCAGATAGTGGAGTAAGACATTTTTAATGTCAAAAAATTAATCTTTTTTCTTCATATGTCGCTGATGACCAAGTTAATTACCCCCGTGTAACTGTTGGTCACTCGTAAAAACTCAGGAATATCTATACCTATAAGCTGTGAAGATCACTAGAAGAGTATTGACGTGTTTACGAATTTTATTATTGTGTGACATTGGAAGGAGGATCCGATAGATAGTCAACCAAATTCAGAAGCATTGCCGGAGCTCGTGCATATTCCACTGATGTTGCGATGCCGGACTTTGCAAATATGGCTGCAGAAGATGATTCTTTTTGTCATGCAGAATGCGCAACCGAATGCTCCCAAATAATTCGGTTGCAATGCTTCAGTTTTATTCAGATTCCATATACACTCAGACACAAGCAGACACTTATCCTTTGTACAAAATACTAATATCAAATAGGTTTCTTTTTGCTCATTACCCTTATTTTATTCCGGCATACCAGACGGGATGAAACATAAAATAATTTAATTCTATTTGAATATCGTTTAAGCATTCACGTATCTACTTTATGAATTTTATCTCGCTTTTTGATTAACTACAGCAATCTACAAGTGCTACAACACTAATTGCATTGCTCAATCGACTTTATCTCTAGAATTAACTTGTCGGCTCGTTTAACATTTGTAATACCTCACGTAGCTGTTAAAAATAGTCCTATGTTGAAATGAATTGATACACTGTTCCAACATGGTGCAAAGTATGTGAAATATTGAATATTAAATATTAACTATAAAATATACACGAATTATTAATTTTGCGTATTTGTTTCAAATTCTGTTTTTTGCTGAACATCCAAGTTCACTATTTCGATTTTCAACTGCAACCAGAATATTCTATATTACATATTCGCATCAAGTAAACAAAAAGAATAAGATTGTTACTTACGACATAATGAAATTTTTTCCCAGAAATAAAAAAAAATGAAGGAACAAATAAATTGTTATGTATTATTTATCAGGATGCGATTGCACAGGCTGACTCAACAACCAGTTTCTGCAATCTATGTGCATTAACTGTACACCTACCGTTATACTTGACAGTGTGTGCAGTGCTTTATGGTCACACCTACCCGGTCAAACCATTCGGAATTTGATTCGGAATCCTGAATGGAGTCAGTATGGATTCCAAATCAAATGCAACAACCTATTCTGAAACCGATTGAGTCGGAAGCGGTTGTTGCATTTGATTTGGAATCCATAATGACTCCATTCAGAAATCCATGAGCCTTTTGGCGGCTGTCCTTCCATGTTGCTCAGGGATACATTGCTCCTATACACATCTATACATACAAACTTACATTCATACAGAGATGCATACCTACTATTTGCCACAAGTTGAAAGCGGTTAACGTCGTGTCATCTAGTCTGTGTAATCCTCACCATTGCCTTGGGGTCTACGTCATATTGGCAAATTTTACATTGAATCCGCTTCTGTCTCTTCCTAATCTCCTTTTTGTCTCCTAGGTCCGAAGCGGATCAATCGACTATTATTTGAATCGGTAAATATACTAGCAGTATTAGTCCTTACTCGCGAATACTTTTTCCTACAATTGTGCTATTTCATCCCTATCTTATAACAGAATTCGATTATCCCTGTTCTAGTCAATATACGTATTCATTACATTATGGGCCAGGCAAATCCTCATTTTTTTTATTATCATTATGCTGAGTAGCTAGACGAGATAAGGTATTTTAGGGTTTAACAAAAAGAATCTGCCCACAAAGGACAATAAATATTTGTCCACTAGTCCCAATAAAGTATACTCCAACCATATATCCGCTTGGTTCGACTCGAACAGACCACACCGACCCGAAAGGGCTGCTTATCATTTCTGAGAGCCGGTGTGCTTGATCGAGTTAAATATTCATAAGAACAAGTCCTGAATAATTAAGTATCCCTTAGGTGCCATTCATGCACTCCTACCCTGAACAAGCCTCATACCCAAGGTCAAAAGAGTCGATAACCAATGAGAATGGACCATACCAGTCGAAGGTCACAGGCCCAGCATCTCGTACAGCTCCTGAAATTAGATGTTTGTTAGTGCTACTTGCAGATTTCATTTCAATGGTGGTAAGTGTCTCATTCCCATCTTGAATAACTCGTTTACCGCTGCTCATCTCTTGCGGCATTTAGACGCCGTCGGACGACCGTCTCATAGAAGAGATCTTTTTTATCCTCAATTTCCGTCGGAGATGATATATGGTACGCCCAAGGGGTTCTACAAGCTCGAATATCAACTATCTGAAGCAAAAAAAGACGTTAAACATAAATTTATAAATATACCCTAATCCTATAATCAACTAAGGCTATCTGTCGATTCTAAGGCAGAAAGCTAATGATGTGACCATCAAGAATACGTCAAATAAGCTTAATTGACCCCCTTCGACACCAGTTTCGCCTTACCAAGCCGTAACGCGAGTGGCGGCGTGAAAACTGCCGAATAGGAGTTGAGAACGGCTTGAAAAACATCTGATGTTGCTCCAAATGTGTGTGATATCCAGGACTGGCAAGGTTCCATCGAGCCTAGTTTGCATTCCTTACATAACTAGACTCACCCACAAGAATGAAAGAACAAATGTAAAAATATACAAATTAGTAAATGAATAATTAAATAAATAGCAAATGGGCACATAACCATGCGCCTGAGGGGTAAGTCGTTTTAAATTTACACGTGAGAAAAATAATTAGGGTTAAATTTTTTAACGCAGGATGACTGCGAAAATAAAACCATCATTGAAGGTTAGATGTTGGACGCAAAAACAAGCCGAGCAGATTGCTTATAAACTGATTCCGGGCAAGCGGGGTCAGCTGTTTGTCGTGCACAGTTGCTACCGATACAAATCGGATCGGTTGATAAGCGAGGGCGAATTGCATGGAAGTGCACCAAGTGTAAAGTGTTTGTTGTCATCGCCGGTCGTTTCGGTACACTCGAGGATTGTGGAAAGGAGCATGAGCAGGAACAGGATAAGAGTGATTCGTTCTTGGGCTATCAAAAGGTGTAACCTCCATGATCGGTTACATTATAAATCTCGACCGACGGTGTAAATAATAAACAACTTAAATATATAATATGTACATATACCCTAGATACGTTTTGATTTGTTTACCTTTTTATAATATTTTGAATTATTTTTATTTTTTTTAATTAATAATTATTAGTATCACCCTATTGAAAATATTTATTTAAAATTTGAATTTGCTATAAAAATACCGAATGCCCCTCGATCCTTTGCGTGTCCCAATTATCCCACCGATACAATTGCGCCCTGCGAAAGACTGTTATCTCGCTCTGATAGCAAGAGTCATCTCGCTTGCTATGTACCGTGAAGAGCGGAAATATCCACCACCCAGGACTTCGTGGGATATATAAGCAGGAGCCGACAATCATTCGGTCTCTTTTTTAGTAACAAATGATAGTGTTGGTGACAGTACGCGCTGTGTGCGGTAAAACTGTTAGTGCCAGTTGTTTCGCCTAAGTGGAAGAATCCTGACCGGCGATATCGGATCGAAAAGTTATCGAGGCCGGTACTGTTGAAAGGCCTGTGCATTTTACATTACCGACGGCTGATTCAGTGCAACATACGTTCGGTCTGTCACGACCGGCCCGTTCCGTCAATTAGCGGAGACACCACACCAGTCGGCGCAGCGTAGTTGACCCAATGGCAGTAGATACAACATGCTCAAGAGGAATGAGCGAATCAGGTGCCCAATATTGTTTCCTTTGTTTTCCTTCCCAACATTATTAACCCTTGATAGCACATGTAAAATTAAATGATATGATGAACTAAATATTTTTCTTATGGTGTTGTTTTTATTATAATTATTTCTTAAGATTAATAAAATGTAGTGATCTAAATATTTTTCTTATTTAAATATTATATGAGCCCTTTCCGCTCTCTAGTACTTTTGATTTCCGCTGTCGATATTTATATGGGAAGTGTTTCCGCAATTTTCTCCCGGATAGACCCTAGCCGAGCACGTGAAAAAAAGTAGTGCAAAAAAACTGATATTGAATTGTTAAATTGTAACAAATGGCGCCCAACGCTAAATAATTATAAAAAGGTTTTCAATTTTAAACAAAATTGCAACCCTTTCTTACCAGGCTCCGGGAGGAATTGCAACCAATATAAAATTGTTTGAAATATTTTTACCATTTGCAGGTTATATTTATATGATTATATTTGTGATTCAAGTGATTTATATAAAGTGCAAAAAAATCTTTCCGGGTGATGATAATTACTTTAGTGATAAATTTTACCGTCTCTATTGTTTGACCATTTACCAGAATTCAGCCTTTTTCATTTAGACTGACGGGTGAGATTAATTTCCGGGGATTGAGTGATCGTTACCTAGTTCTTTTGTTCTCATTTGAACGCTTTGTTTCGAAACCAATTGTTCTTTTTTTCGTTTTGAAAATGGCAGAGGTTAATCTAAATTTTGATCAAGCAGTGGAATGGATGAAAACGTGGTACTACGAAATGAGGATAGATCACTTAGAACAAGATGAAATAGTTTTTGAAACTACAGTTAGATCCATCGTAATTCGCGAGGATCCCACGTTTTCCCGAAGAAAACGTAGCTTACGGGACCACCTAAAAATTGAAAAAGAAGAAAATAGGTTATACGATGCTCAACTGTCAGTTGACATTGAAGAAGAAATTCTTTTATGTCAGCAAAAATGTGCTGAAATTTGTGGTAGGCTAAAACGAAACGATAGTACCATAATGAGCCGGTGTAAAACACGATTGTCACACTACGCTCACCGTAGTTATCAGCTCCTTAACCAAACAAATAAGACTTCGGAACTAGAAAATACACTTAAAACATTATTTTTTCAAATCGTAAATACAATTAAATCAGAATTTCACCCTGAACTGGAACGCGACGGGAACGCAGTGATCATGGAGATTTACTCGATGATGATACACCAGCTGGCGATGAGTCCGAAAATTCTTCGTCACCTGATGAATCGCAAGATCGAAAAAAGAAACGTAAATCGGTAGATATTGAAATGATAAATTCTCTCCAAGGTCGAATCGAGCAATTAGAAAACGAATTGGCAAGTATGCAGTGCCCGCGTAATACAGCCCCACCAGGGCCCTCAAAAAAGCAACCCTCCATTTTGAAATCAAAAGCAAATAATAACGCATGTCTTGACCAAGCCGGTACATCATCCAACACAGCTAGAAATGCCACTTTTCATCCAACCCTCGATAACAATAACCCATTCTTCGTTTATGCGAACCCGTACCAATACTGGCAACAGTCAAGCAATCACAACCCAGTTCCAACCGATCCTCGGGCATGTAATCACGGTAGCAATAATTGGCAAGAAGTAATTAATAACCATAGGCAACCTTACAATCATTCTACGACAAAGTTTATTCCCACTCCTCCGAGTAATCACTCTCAGCAAAGGTTACCGGTGTCAAAATGGCCCATTTCTAAATATGATGGCGATGATCAGGGACTTAAACTTAACGAATTCTTAGAAATTATACAAGCATTATCTGTGGCGGAACACGTTTCCGAAACCGAGTTATTTGAGTCGGCGGTGCACTTATTCTCAGGTCCAGCACTCAAATGGTACATGACTATGCGTAGTACCGGTCGCCTTTTAAACTGGCAACATTTGGTGCTAGAATTACGACGATCATTTATGCATCCAGACTTAGACGCACTTATTAAAATGAAAGTCTACCAACGTAGACAACAAAGAAATGAAACTTTCCTTGAATTTTACCACGAAATGGAAAGATTATTCCGTACAATGAGCACACAATTGCCTGACTACGAGAAAGTTCAAATTCTATTGCAGAATATTAGAATTGATTACAAAAAACAAATAAATTTTATTCCCATCGCAGACTTGGCAACCTTAGTAGCGGCAGGCCAAAAGGTGGACGCGTTAAATTTTTCAGCCTATAATAAAGTTTTTGGAAACGAAAAATCACTAGCCTCGCTAGAAAATTCCAACTCCACCAAACAAACGAGAAAAGACAGGCAGCAATCTCAGCCTTCACAACAGCAATCGAGTTCGCGTAACGCACCCAAACCTATTACCAATCAGTCATTAAACCACGCGTCCCAACGCAATGAATCTCACACTCAATCTCTCAATGCCAATGCCGCTAGGAATTCTAACAGGTCTTTACTTACCCTCGAGGCCCTAATAGATGGCCATTGTCCACCACCCTCCAACAATTGTTTCAATTGTGGTAAATGGGGTCACAAGATCCAAACCTGCAGACTACCGAGAGGTGTGTTGTGTGAAAACTGTGGTTTTCGCGGATACCCTTCTAATAACTGTCCTTTCTGCATAAAAAACGGCATGGCTGCGAGCGAAAATCGCCGTCCGCAAAGCCAGTAATTGCGTATAAATTCCAATCCACATTTTTGTCTAATTTCCAAATTGCTCCAGAAAATGTGTATGAAACTACTCCATCAACATTCTCCATTTCATACCCTTATCCCAACGATAACCGACCGTATACCACCGTGAGTTTGTACGGTAATAAGGTTCGCGCATTATTAGATAGTGGCAGCAATTTAACCATAATTAATAAATCGGTATATACACAATTAAAGTCTCCCAAAGTATCACCCCTACAAAACGCTATTTTACTACGCACGGCGAGCGGAGAGCAGCTTGATATTTTGGGACAATTATATCTCCCATTCTGTTTTAACGGGATGATGAAAGTTATTCCTACGCTGGTAGTCCCCAACCTTGCCATAAACTGTATTTGTGGCATGGACTTTTGGAAAAAAATCAATATTCAACCCCAGATTCACGAATGTCTCTCAGTGGAAGCCGATGACGAGTCGGCTATCAGTAACCATACGCCCCCATCAACAGTTCTCAATGCCGAGGAAGAAATTTGTATTGCAGAGATAAAAACCTTATTCTTATCTGCAAAACAGGGCGAACCACTTACATTGACTCCCCTAGCTGTTCACCGCATCGAAATCCAAGATGAGTGGAAGCGAAAACCTCCGATTAGACAGTTCCCCTACGTAATGTCTCCTCGAACTCAAGGGCTAGTCGCGGGAGAATTACAGCGGCTGCTTAAAGCAGGCATAATTGAACGCAGCAATTCTGAATGGTCTTTAAACTGCGTACCCGTTATCAAACCGAACAAAGTCCGACTTTGCTTGGACGCACGCAAAATAAACGAGCGCACTATTCGTGATGCATATCCTTTACCACACCCTTGTCGCATATTGGGGCAGCTTCCGAAAGCGAGATATTTATCTACTATCGACCTATCGGAAGCTTTCCTTCAAATACCTCTCGACCCACACTCCAGAAAATTTACGGCATTCAGTGTGCAAGGAAAGGGTCTATTCCAATACACCCGAATGCCATTTGGTTTAGTTAACAGTCCCGCCACGCTTGCCAGACTGATGGACCAGGTTCTTGGCCACGGCATTTTAGAGCCAAATGTCTTCGTATACCTCGATGATATTGTCGTGGTAACGGAGACATTTGAGCAACACGTGCGCTTACTGCGCGAAATTGCCAAGCGCCTGAGGCAAGCAAATCTAAGCATTAACATAGAAAAGTCCCAGTTCGGAGTCTCTGAAATCCCATTCCTAGGTTATCTCCTTGGTACGAAAGGTCTGCGTACTAACCCTGACAAAATCAGGCCAATTGTCGAATACGCAAGACCGGATACCGTAACCAAACTGAGGAGATTTCTAGGAATGGCGAACTATTACCGTCGATTTATACCAGGATTCAGTGGCATTACCTCTGCACTGACAGACCTTTTAAAAACTAAAACAAAAAAGATTATATGGAACGATCATGCCGAGAAAGCATTTTGTGACGTCAAAGAATTACTGATCTCCACTCCTATTCTCGGCAGTCCAAATTTCAACTTACCTTTTTCAATCCAAACTGATGCCAGTGACGTAGCTGTCGCTGGGATTCTCACCCAAAAACACGAAGAGGGGGAGAAAGTTATATCTTACTTCTCTCACAAGCTCACTACTCCTCAGAAAAATTATCATGCCGCTGAGAAGGAGGCACTAGCCGCTCTTCTAGCAATAGACGCATTTCGGGGCTATATTGAAGGCTATCATTTTACATTAGTCACTGATTCGTCAGCTTTAACACACATTCTCAACACTAAATGGAAAGTTGGGTCCCGATGCAGTAGGTGGAGTTTGGTTCTGCAGCAGTACGACATGACGGTGGCACACCGGAAAGGTAAAGACCATATCGTTCCAGATGCCTTGTCCCGAAGCACTGCTGCGATCCAGCCTTCCCCTGCCGCATCGTGGCGCAATTCATTAATAGCAAAAATACAACTTAAACCAGACGACTACATAGATTTTAAAGTTGACAACGGTCAACTCTACAAGTTTGTGACATCAAAAGGCGAACCCTACGACAGTTGCTTTGAGTGGAAACTAATTCCCGAACTGGATGAGGTCACTCAAATCATCAGGGAGAATCATGATGATGTATTCCACCCAGGCTTTGAAAAAACCCGCTCTAGAATTCAAAAGCGATACTACTGGCCCCAAATGGCCACAAACATTCGGTCTTACATTCAAAATTGTCAAACCTGCAAAGAAGTTAAACCAGCCTCCGTACCGGTGGCGCCCGAAATGGGTAAATTTAGGGAGGCCTCTCGACCGTGGCAAATAATATCTTTAGATTTTGTCGGTCCTTTGCCACGCAGTCGCAAAGGTAATCAACATATGTTAGTTATAACCGACTATTTTTCTAAGTGGGTTATGATACATCCCTTACGAAAGCTTGAGAGCTCAGCCATGTGTGCGATTCTTCGCGACCACTGGTTCTTTCGAAATTCCGTCCCAGAGATAGTAATTTCCGATAATGGAAGTCTTTTTATCTCTAAGGAATTTAAGAACTTGGTGGATCGTTTCGGAATAACACACTGGCTGAACTCCAAGTATCATTCTCAAGCAAACCCGGTCGAGAGGGTGAATCGAACGATAAACGCTGCCATTCGGACATACGTTCAAGATGATCAGCGCCTATGGGATACAAAACTACCTGAAATAGAATTAATCTTAAACACCAGCATTCACTCTGCTACTGGGTTTACTCCGTATTTTGTGACACACGGCCACGAACTTTCGGAAAGGGGGGCCGACCATCGCCTATTTCGTCACGGGAAAAATTGCTCAGAGGAGGAAAGGGAATCAAAGCGTAAACAAATGTTTACAAAAATCTACGATTTGGTCATCAAAAACCTGGCCAAAGCACACGAGACCGCGCGAAGGCATTATAACCTCCGACACAAACGGTTTTCCAAATCCTTCTGCCAAGGTCAACTCGTTTTCAGAAGAAACACTAAACTGTCTAGCGCGATCGAGCACTACAACGCGAAGTACGGCCGACAATACCTACCGTGCAAAATATCTGCGAAAGTCGGATCCAACTCATACCGACTGGAAGACCTATCAGGGAAAGATCTGGGGGTTTGGCCGGCCATTCATTTAAAGCCGGGGTAAAAAAAACACTAGGTCTTAATTTCATTCTTTATTTGGTTAGGCTGTATCCTTGTATCGGGGTGGGAAACTGAAAAAAAAGAGCTTTTTAATTGTAAAATATATACTCACCTGAAGCAATGAACCCCCGACGATTTCCCCGGTAACATAATCTAAAAAAAAGAGGTCCAAATTAGCCACCAAAACACCTTAAAAAAACATTTCCTCACCTAAAATAAGCAAACCTACTTTCGGTCATCCATTCTTCAACATAATGTTTTGTATTTGTTGATTCTCTGCTGTCATTATCGTTTTGACGTCTGACATTCTCCTCCGTTCAGGAGTTGACCTAACGGGTGGCACAAAAGTGGGTTCTATGAAAAAGAAAGGCAACCCGGTGCATTCGATGTTATATGTGAGGGAACACGGAGCACAGTGGGTCAAACCTGATCGACTATGGAAATTTATTATTAATCTAAATTCGATCAGTTCGTCGACAAACTAAAATGATCATAATTGAGAAAGCCTATAGAATAGGCATAATATTAGGGCGCCCTAGAATAGAGATAGATTTTTAGTTAAGGAATGAATGATGTGAAGCATGAGAGATAAGTGATTGATGTGAATGAAATGCCTGAATGTAAGATGCGAATGTGATATGATTGAAAGCGTACGAATGTAAGAATGAGCGAGAAAAAAAGAACAAGTGTGTTTCAATAATACTTAGAAACTTTTGGTCTTAGTTTACATGCTAATGACCGGATAAAAATAGAAGGACGATGTTTTCTCGATATCTTCGAAATCTCCTTCCATGAGTAATTCACCTAGTCAATCTAGTCAACCTTTCTTGGCAGGAATTTGGATGAGTTCTGGTATTATGGTCAAATGAGGGAGTGGTATGAAATACTATTTTATCTGACGGATCCTGAGATTGCAAAATAGCACAATTAATAAAAATCACCCTAAATCACAAATATACTCTTCCGTGGCGAGTCTCACCAATTGAAAATCCTATAATACAGCAGAAAAGATCCTTTGGGAAAATCATTGTTCTGTATTAAAATGGATATTCAAAGGGCAGTAGGCCCACGATTTATAATCTGGAATTGGATACCCCAAATCAAACTTCTTTTGAACATGGCGAGTCTCACCGCTCTAAATTCAAATAATGTGGTAGAAAAGAGCTCCTTATGGATCAATCATTGTTCTGCATTATCTTGGAATTGCAGTGGAAGCAGGCCCATGGCTTAGTCAACATATTTTAGTTTTTTTATAAACATGGCGAGTCTCACCGCTCTGAATTCAAATAATGTGGTAGAAAAGAGCTCCTTATGGATCAATCATTGTGCTACATTACCTTGGAATCGCAACGGCAGTAGGCCCATGGCTTAGTCAAAATATTGTCCCCAACATGGCGAGTCTCACCGCTTTAAATTCAAATAATGTGGAAGAAAAGAGCTTCCTATGGATCAATCATTGTTCTACATTACCTTGAAATCGCAGCGGCAGCAGGCCCATGGTGGAGCTTAAACACCACCAAAAAAAAAATAATACTTTTTTTCTAACCAGCTCTGGGAGGATTGTAACCTCCATGATCGGTTACATTATAAATCTCGACCGACGGTGTAAATAATAAACAACTTAAATATATAATATGTACATATACCCTAGATACGTTTTGATTTGTTTACCTTTTTATAATATTTTGAATTATTTTTATTTTTTTTAATTAATAATTATTAGTATCACCCTATTGAAAATATTTATTTAAAATTTGAATTTGCTATAAAAATACCGAATGCCCCTCGATCCTTTGCGTGTCCCAATTATCCCACCGATACAATTGCGCCCTGCGAAAGACTGTTATCTCGCTCTGATAGCAAGAGTCATCTCGCTTGCTATGTACCGTGAAGAGCGGAAATATCCACCACCCAGGACTTCGTGGGATATATAAGCAGGAGCCGACAAGCATTCGGTCTCTTTTTTAGTAACAAATGATAGTGTTGGTGACAGTACGCGCTGTGTGCGGTAAAACTGTTAGTGCCAGTTGTTTCGCCTAAGTGGAAGAATCCTGACCGGCGATATCGGATCGAAAAGTTATCGAGGCCGGTACTGTTGAAAGGCCTGTGCATTTTACATTACCGACGGCTGATTCAGTGCAACATACGTTCGGTCTGTCACGACCGGCCCGTTCCGTCAATTAGCGGAGACACCACACCAGTCGGCGCAGCGTAGTTGACCCAATGGCAGTAGATACAACATGCTCAAGAGGAATGAGCGAATCAGGTGCCCAATATTGTTTCCTTTGTTTTCCTTCCCAACATTATTAACCCTTGATAGCACATGTAAAATTAAATGATATGATGAACTAAATATTTTTCTTATGGTGTTGTTTTTATTATAATTATTTCTTAAGATTAATAAAATGTAGTGATCTAAATATTTTTCTTATTTAAATATTATATGAGCCCTTTCCGCTCTCTAGTACTTTTGATTTCCGCTGTCGATATTTATATGGGAAGTGTTTCCGCAATTTTCTCCCGGATAGACCCTAGCCGAGCACGTGAAAAAAAGTAGTGCAAAAAAACTGATATTGAATTGTTAAATTGTAACAATTCAATATCAGTTTTTTTGCACTACTTTTTTTCACGTGCTCGGCTAGGGTCTATCCGGGAGAAAATTGCGGAAACACTTCCCATATAAATATCGACAGCGGAAATCAAAAGTACTAGAGAGCGGAAAGGGCTCATATAATATTTAAATAAGAAAAATATTTAGATCACTACATTTTATTAATCTTAAGAAATAATTATAATAAAAACAACACCATAAGAAAAATATTTAGTTCATCATATCATTTAATTTTACATGTGCTATCAAGGGTTAATAATGTTGGGAAGGAAAACAAAGGAAACAATATTGGGCACCTGATTCGCTCATTCCTCTTGAGCATGTTGTATCTACTGCCATTGGGTCAACTACGCTGCGCCGACTGGTGTGGTGTCTCCGCTAATTGACGGAACGGGCCGGTCGTGACAGACCGAACGTATGTTGCACTGAATCAGCCGTCGGTAATGTAAAATGCACAGGCCTTTCAACAGTACCGGCCTCGATAACTTTTCGATCCGATATCGCCGGTCAGGATTCTTCCACTTAGGCGAAACAACTGGCACTAACAGTTTTACCGCACACAGCGCGTACTGTCACCAACACTATCATTTGTTACTAAAAAAGAGACCGAATGCTTGTCGGCTCCTGCTTATATATCCCACGAAGTCCTGGGTGGTGGATATTTCCGCTCTTCACGGTACATAGCAAGCGAGATGACTCTTGCTATCAGAGCGAGATAACAGTCTTTCGCAGGGCGCAATTGTATCGGTGGGATAATTGGGACACGCAAAGGATCGAGGGGCATTCGGTATTTTTATAGCAAATTCAAATTTTAAATAAATATTTTCAATAGGGTGATACTAATAATTATTAATTAAAAAAAATAAAAATAATTCAAAATATTATAAAAAGGTAAACAAATCAAAACGTATCTAGGGTATATGTACATATTATATATTTAAGTTGTTTATTATTTACACCGTCGGTCGAGATTTATAATGTAACCGATCATGGAGGTTACAAAGGAGATGACACAGGACGATCTATCGCAATCGGTGGAACTCAATGTTAAGAAGGAACAACTTGCTGAGGATGACGACGACGGAAACGGCGCCAACGAGCCAAACCGAGCTAAGCGCCATAATTTTTTTCGTATATTTTTCGTACCAAAATTCATTTTTCGATAACTTACCATTTACGTAGAAAGTCAAAGAACACTTGCTTGCTTTCGTTTGCTATTTGAGCTCCCAAAACATAATAGATATTAGAGTTCCTGGTGTTACATTGCATGTTAAAGCGATTTTAGATAAAATACCTCAAAATGGCGCTTGGTCCTATTTGGCTTAACACAGGCCATATAATTTCTTTTAGATTTTATTGCTGTTTTATTGCTGTCTGTTCTATCTTCTTGAAATATTTATTTACATGGTAATGAATAAAATATTTTTCATATTCTGCTTCCAGGTGTTTTTCACCAGTAGCTGATCGAAAACACTACGATCCGATCTTTTCAATATCGTCCGAGTTCTCTGCGTCTAGTAGCTGAATCTTGTTCTGGAAGTGTTTTTCGAATGATCTGCAAATCATCATGCTTCGATCACTGCCCACCAGGTTGATGGCGATGCCTGTTAAAGAAGAGGGAAGAAATACAATCTATAGAATCACAAGAATGAGTCGCACTTACCGAATTTACCGGTGCGTCCAATTCGATGCAGATACGTTTCGCAATCGGCTCGTCTCTACTGATCCATCGACAGGTCGAAGTTGACAATGGTAACCTGTTCGACATCGATACCTAAAACGAAAAAATCTCCGTAACCTGGTGCCGCAGCCAGAATGAAGTGGTGGAACTTAGCCCAAGACAAAACGTTCGTTGTAATCAATACCTTCTTTAGTCCGGCTCGGAATCGATTCAGAACGGCAAACCATTGCTCCACCGTTAAATCACCGGACAGTACCGCTACCGAATGACCATCCTACCGGCCCTTTTGCGTGTCTGTTTCCATCGATTAACAATGCCAATCACAACTGTCCTATACTCACACGACAGAAAATGATCGCCTGTCCGATGGTAATCACACCAAAGATGATCGAAATTGCTTGATATTTCTCGTCCTGGTTGCGGTACTTGATGTAGTGCTGTTTGATGTTATCTAGTGATTCTTGCTCCCGCGCTAGCTGAATCACGATCGGATCGGGTAAGATGTACTCGGCGAACTCCATTACCTCCCGCTCGTACGTGGCCAAGAACAGCGATCGTAACGCCCGCTTCGTTTAGTACACAAACGGCAATTTCTGAAGGTCGAACGCCTGAATTTTATATTCCAGTCCATCAGCTTACCGGGTGTTTCGATGATGATATGATTAATCAGCTTCGCCCCTTTGACAATCTTCTCGCCGCAGATGGGGTAACTAAATTTGATTTCCGGACAAAACTTTGTAATTTTGGCAGCTACTACCCCCTTCTGATTTGCCAGTTCATTCGTAAGGGAAAGACGACTCGACTGTGCATTGTCAGCGCGAAAGCAGCGGTTTTTCTTTTTTCTGACTGACTGGGCGATCATGTGCTGGGCGGATCGGCCAACAGAGTAGGTAGAGCCGTTTCCTTAATCTTGGAAGGGGCGTTGGAACCCATAGCATAGACTCCCTGAAGCAGTTCCGGCTTCATGTGCAAAGCTTCGAAAGTTTTAACCGAGCGGCGAAGAAGGATCCTTCCACTGCACCTCCAGATCCAGCTTTCCCTTTCATTCTACTAGACCTTTGAGAATAATTTTTATTAGCAAACTTGCCGGGCTAAAAGATGAATCATGGATATTTTAAAGCTGATACTAGATATTTCTGGAGAAAATTTAGAATAGGACGTAAGCAACAATGAGATTTTCTTTGGCGTCTTTTTCTGTTAATTACTCGGTCGTTTTAATATTTAGTACTCAACTCTTTTCATAATATTCTAGTAAAAACCATCGGCTTTCGATATGTACTGGAAAATTTGTACAAAGTGTTATAGTGACGTCGTAATTAACGAAAGAGAAAATAAACAAAGATAATCTATCAACGTTAATTATGTTCTAATAAAAAATTTCTCCAGATTTCGACTTACTTGAATGCATCTGCACCTTCCGTGTAGGAAGCTGTTTTTCCATTTCCACTAGCAGCTTGTTTTTCTTCAGGAGCAGCCAAAGTCAGAATTTCCATAATTAACGAACTCAAAACTGCAGGTGCAGCCGTTTCTACGGGAGTTACCGTCGCTGGTTCTACTGCCGGTGGACTAGGTTTTTCCGCATCCGCTTTTTCCGGACTGCCAACCGCCGGCTCCGGTTTCTTATCCTTGGTGATACTCAGATCGCTACCTTTTGTATTGAAAAGAAAAATACAAATCCTATGAAACAATGATCGCTCCAAAAACAGGTTAGGCACTTACGAGAGCATAAATTTCCTGATCCTCTGCCTTTTTGACTCAGTTATCGGCAGCATTTGCCATCGTTTCGACCGATTGTATCGCAAAAGAAAATTCTATACATGTTGACAGCTTGTGATGAAAAAATACCAATAATACACAAATCTTGTTTTTTTGAATTTTTTATCGCATTCTGTCAAAATTTCGCAAGCCTCCGAGCGGAATAATACCACTGTTCATTATTTCGCAAGAAAAAAGTTTGCGCAATCTCGTGGAAGTAATATGGAACTTATCGTTTGTCGAACCGTGTCTCGGCTAACTGCAAATTTCGGTATCGTTTTCGCGAGAGCTGCGTACCGCTTACGAAATGGAAATGAAAATTTTTTTCGCGAGCATTTCGCGACGTTTTTTATGCATAGGTTTTGTATAGGAAATTTCATTTCGCAAGAGGTGCATACTTAGCTTAATAGAGTGGTTGTTTTGAGCGACGCGCTGTGACATCAGTGTGCAACATAAACAAAGCTTGATTATGTTGCACAAGAGAGAGATCATCAGATCAGAGAGCTCAACAATCCATCGTATTGTGCGGGCCGATGATTTGGTCAACAAACGGCATCGAGAGGAAAGAGACTTTTAACGTACACATTCCAATACACCAGTTATTTTGCATGCGCTAGTATTGAATTGCTGGTGAATAAGTTTCACTTCTGTGATTAGCACTGCGTATCAGTCGAGTGAGCAGTTTAGAAACTGATTGGACTTGCGCCTGTAGTTTTTTCCTATTTTCTGCTTGGGCAACTTACGCGCACCTTATGTACATTTTAGTTAATAAATTGCTTATCCTAAACACTAGTAGCGCAAATCAGAATACTCTTCCTTTCTTTATGTACTATACTTTTAATGCATTTTTTCAGCTGCCTACAGCTAATTATATAGCTATTTGAGTGTTTTACGTGTTGGGTCTACTAAAAAGGTCTATATGTACTCGTCTCGATGCTTCAGGCATTAATTGAGATGAAACCAAAACTGTTATGAGCATTTATAATTTAAGTTTTATTCGGTGGTAAGTAGTTTCTTCAAAATCGTGCTTTTGAAGATTCAACATTAGATGAGACTCTCATCTTCAGTTTGGTATTTTCTGCTCAGCTGAACGGTCAGTTATTTTTTTCAACTGATAGTTCAGCAACGTGGCTTCAATTTACTGATTTTCAGTGATATATTTTCCGAGTTTCAGCAAAACAAACGCCACTTGTACTGAGATCTTGGTTAGCTGAGTGCTCGGCTGCGTAAAACTTGGTAAAAAGTTGCGGAAAAACTGAGAGTCGGTAGAACAAAATTAAAGGTGTAGCTTCCAATCTGCTTATTTCGTTAACGTTGAAAAATGTCTGTATATTTTTATGAACATATAAGATTTTCTCCTTGTTTCTATTATCACCCTACCTGTTAGATCAGAAAAGCACCTAAGCCATATTTACTGTTGGAAAATACTTCAAACAATAATACGTTCAATGTTGCTGCTGTATGCCAATCACTTAAGCGACCATAAATGTTTTTCTACGATTTCTGACCCATCTTAAAAAATCATTAAACACGAGAATGTAAAATATATTGAGATCTCTTGCGTAATTAAAAACACACTTTAGTGTTTAAATACAATATTTAGCGACATGCAAAAACTGCTTTACTGCCCCTCTTCGGTACCTTGAAGTTGTTTAGGCAAAACAAATGAAAAGCGCAATAATTGCAATGCGAATTTTGAAAATACTTTCGAGAGTCCACAGAGTTCCAGAACAAAAAATAAGCCAGCGGTCACTGCTTGATGAATTTTCGGAAGATCCGGAATATCCGCAGAATTGGTCAATTCACAAATTTTACATTAAATGCGGTGTTGTTTTTGTTAAAAAACTTTTTTAACTGGAACGAATTGGAATTTGAATTCGAGTTTGTGTAAAATTGGTCAATTCATATCCTAGAACTTATATGGACCTTAATCCAGTCACCAGTATATATTAATGTCAGTGAATCTACCAAAAATCTACTAAATACTCTGAGTTTTATCACTGGATGCATGAATTTATCAGTTATACGAATGCTTTGGATCTCCCAGGAGATTCGGATGTAGCTACGAAAGTGAACATTTGAGTGAAAGTTTCAATCTTATTTTAGTTGTGATATTGTACATGCTTTAAAAATTGGGGAGGGGGGGGGGGGGTAGGAGTTGCTTCTGTAATCTTCCGGTCATCACATCGCATGCTTTGGTATTCTTAGTATGTATAACAAACATGAAGATGTGACACAAGGCGCCAAGAGCGCACTAAAATCCTGTCAATCCTATTTTTCATTGGATTGTCTGCTCTAAATTGTAAGTAGGGGTTCTTAATTACCCGGCGGACCCTTCCTTTCAGGGCGGCCTAGGTGCTCCTACCGGAATTTCGGATTTTCGTATAATAACAAACAAAAAAGAGCAAAAAACAAATAAACTAAATTTACCGACTTTTATTCTCCTCTCTTCTGTGCTGCACTCTGCCGGTGAAACTAATCAGCTACTTTCGGCGATGGCAGAAGGCGAAGGTGTATCCGACCGGCCGGGACTCCGACGGCCGTGTTCTCCCGCAGGTACCGTTGGCTGCTATCGCAGCGGTCCTTTACAATTAGTCAGGGAGGTGAGCAAGGCTCTTTTGTTGGAACCTCCCTAGCGATGGGGCGATTAATCGCCGGGTCCACTCACTCCCCGTGAATGGCCCAGGTAGATACCGCAGTAAACTAGTTTCTAACTCGATGGCCGCCTTCCGCACTCGACTATCACACACCGCCTTGTCGCACAGCTGTTAAAGATGAGCAGCATAACCAGTACACACGAATTTTTGCAAGAGGAGAGCGGTAGCCTACCTAAGCCCTATGTTACTAATTCACAAACATAAAACAAAAATTATCTAACCTATCTGTACGAATAAAACCGTTCACAAACGCGAAAATGAACAAAAATTTACAACTAAATGTGAACGGTACCGAACAGCGGTGAGCATAAGGGTGCAGATAAGCTCAGAAACGGAATTCCGTTTTCTTGCATCCCTTTTCCGGCTGCCCTTTTTTCTATTTTTATCTCTCTCTAAAACGGAATGAAAACTATTCCGTTTCGTGATCAGGGTTGTGTTAAACTCGAAGAAATTCTCCGTTCCACAAATATTTGACATTTCGTTCCACAGCTTCCACATAGAGCTGTCAACATTGTTTTGACTGTTGTTACTCTGAATATAAACATTTGATATTATATTATTGCTATTAGATAGATTTCAAATAGTTACAAACAAAAAGTTAATGTTAAATCTTTTTTGTACCACTGTTGTTCCAAATCTTAGGAAAAAAAAAGTTTATTCAGTTGGTATAAGAACAGACATGCAATTTGAAGACAACATATATGTGTAATTAAAATGACGACGAAAATAAGTTGTTTTGAAAACGAGTGCGTAGTGTTCCAGTTATGACCTAGTTCTTGTGGTGGTCAAGTTTCATTGCATTATAGACTGCTTTTATGTGTATCAAAATTTATTCATTGGCTACCATTGTGAATAACTTGCAATGGACAAGTTCATCTGAAACCTTTTTATTAGATATTAAAACTCTAATCATTGGCTTATTGTGTCGCAGTTTTCCCAATTGTAGATAGTAAAATTAAAGTCGTTCCTAGCAAACAATCGTGCATTCTGTTGGTTAATTTGATCTGCATAGTATCAGTGAGTAGTTGAGGGATATAACAATATAAATATTCGCGATATTCTAATCTGCATCTGTTTCTCATGCTGAATTATCGATATATCGTTTTGCATCACCTGCTAGTAAATATATCATTTTGCCTCATGTGCTTTAGTATAATCATTGTTTTGCCTCACCTACTAAAGAAGAAAATTGATGTTGTTTATTTCTGTTTACAGTTTGTGACCAACGTGTATTTGTTCCTGCTGTCCAACAATTCGCTCGTTCAAAGGCAACAAACGGAGGATAGCGAATCGCTACCGGAACCAACGCAAATTCTGCTGATCGATCGTGTCAATTGCGCTTAACAACGAATCGCTATACTCCGGGCTGATCGTGGTCCGGCACAAGATGCTATACCGGATCTACGCTTGCACGGGAAATTGTAACATACCGAAACCGAATGAGGGGGAAGATGCATCAAACGGTGCGGGTAAGTTCGATGGCGAATAAATATGAAAAATCATTACTGACTTCCGTTCATTGCAGTATCGTCCCCACTGGGCTACCGACCAACGTGTAATTGTTCCTGCTGTCTGAAAAGTCGACCGGACTCGCTCGATCAAGTACCAAACGCGATACTGAGTCGCTACCGGAAGCGACACCAATTCCGCTGAAATCTATCGTTTGTGTGTTACCACGAACCGCTATACTCCGCGCTGATCGTGCTCCGGAACGAAATGCTATACCGGTTCTACGCTTGCATGGGAATTTTAATCGTACCGAAATGGTAAGAGTCAATGTCCATCTGCTTCCAGTGTGCGGCAATGAGATTTCAGCTCGCCGGATACACCACGGCCGCAGCTGCTTGTAGCAGGTGAATTTGCTCAACACCATATTACGTTTAAAAGCGACCCAGACCGCCCGAAATGTCACCTGATTTGCTCTCTGAACGCGTTGCTCATCCAGAGTTGCTTATTTTGGCTATTCGCAACTAACCTACACTGGATACAAGTCGTTCCTGCATCCGCCACCCGTGGACGCGCTCGATGGCTCTCAACTGAGTTTGTGTATGTATGTGAGTATCAAATAATATCACTTTTCTCAGAGATGGTTGGACCGATTTAAACATTGTTATACTCAAATGAAAGGTGCAACATAGCCATAGGCTGCTATTGAATTTTATTTGGATCTGGTTCTGGAGTTATGAGTTGGAAAGTGCGATCGCACATGAAATTATCTAAACCTTTGTGCTTTTTGCATATAAAGAAATACTATGCAATCACTCCACAAATCAACTTTTCAACTGAGACTCGGGGGCCGAATGTCATAATCCATTCGATTCAGTTCGTCGAGATCGGTCAATGTCTGTGTGTGCATGTGTGCACATCTAGGGGGAAGTGGCCCAATTCGGACCGCTGGCCAATTCGGACCCCCAGCTGTTTCTCAGCTATGGTAATATTATGAAAAGCACATATATCATTGTCATGGCTGTCATGTAGCTCTGTTTTATATCACAAAATTTTGCGGTTCTCAGTTTTCGTATGCGTGCGCTGGGGGCGAATGTTGTTTTGGAGCGCTTTTTTGAAAAATGTGTAAGCCAAAAAACACAATTTTCGTTGGCAACAACAATATATCAAGTCAAATGCATTATCGTGATTTTGGATCTACTGGATAATATCTTTTATTTAATATCTTGTTTTGGGCGAGACTATCAACTGTTTTCGTTTAATTGGTGTGTGAATAATAGAATATGGGATGAGCTTGTCAAATTCCAGCAAAAATCCGCATTGCCGTCGACGGGGGTACGAATCGATGGGTTGACTTTCTTAAGGAAAATATTGGCACAGAAGAACAGTTCGGTGACGGGGAATTTCGATTCCTGCACCGATTAATCTATGACTTAAGGAAAGCGGTTGAATTGCAAGGTAAGAACATTACAAATTAAAAAAAAAAAATTCACTCGTTACTGATGTCTATTTAACAGATAATCAAAACACCCAAATGCTACAGATTTTACAAAATCTCTCAAAGCGATTTAGAGCACCAGTTACGATAGCGAAATAAGTCGAATTCTGGTGTTGTGTGAAAGTTCTGGCCGGTTGTACCAAATCATGGCCAACATTAATACTTTGTCCCTGGCCCGTGACATTCTACCGAATGCATTTGTATTCTTGCGATCCAGTAACTCTCAGTTGGCTGCTACCGGCGGGAACCCACTTAATTCAAATTTCCCCTCGGTTGGTACACGAACGTATCTGGTGTTCGCTTGTTCCTATTGGACAACGGGCCGTATGTAGCACTAGTGGATTGCACTGGAACCTCGACAACCGGGCTGTTTGGTAAGCACTTCGAACACTCACTCTAGCCAGGAAGTTCAAATTCAATCAGAGAGTGCCGTACTTTGGTTAATGGGAACGACCCCGAAGGATATGTGATAAGAGTATTGCCTGCAACTGAAAATACGCGTTCATGTCAACGGGCTTTTAGGTGCCTAATAAAATTCCCTCATCTCTCTGTATGTTGCTTTATTAGATATAATACAAATATATTGATATAGAATGACAATATTTTATTTTCTTAAAGTAAAAGTGTCAATTTCTAGCTTTTTAGTAATACTGTTCAGAGAAATCGACCTCCGACAATTAATCGGCGATCGTCTTCACATCTAGACATGTAAAATGATTTAATTTTCGCGGGAAACCGGCACAGCATTATTGGTTCGTTTATTTGCTCCGTCATTTTTCGTTCCGGACCCTCCGGAATATCATCGCCAAACTCATAAAAAGTTCCATCATTCTTGGTGACGTTGTTCTCCTTTAGCCAGTCAATAGCATCGACATAGTTCGGTGGCATAAAATTCGGGTTAAGATGACCCCACGGAGATTTCAATACTCGATCGACAACATCTACTATCAAATCTTCCAGCCGATCAAGTAGCTCTTTGAAAGTAATAAAGAGACATTCACCCTCAATATAACTGTATTCTGCTAAATCACGGCGAGCAAGACTCTGCTCTGCACGGTAACTTTGAGAAATGCAATAGTCGCCCAATGCCGGCAAACAGGTTTCCATATATTTTTGTGAGCTTTGCGTCAGGAATGCTTCCGCCCTAAAATGTATTTATTGTTTGAGCAAATACTTTTAATGCGAACATTTTTTATTTACCTAAAATAGTCCAGTTTGAACAGAGTCGACCCTCCTTCAACTTGTGTTTGCACCAGCGTCGGCGGCGTTACCTCCGTGTAACCACGTTCATGATAATGCTCCCTAAATGCCATCATAATGACATCTCTCATCTTGAGAATCTTAGAAGTATTTTCGCCTCTAATCATAATGTGTCTGTTATCGAGCTAGACATCAGGATAAGCATCCTCGTTCAAAATAGAATCTGCCCCACCGGCCGGAGCTAATCCAATTAGCTACCAATAATCAACGTGCAGCTCATGTCCACCGGGAGCGGACTTACCTTCTGGAACCTCTGACACAAGGTATCGCTGAGAACGCTTTTCAAGAATTTTCTTGAGCTGAGATTTGGCTACTAGTTCGTAGGGTGATTCCGATTTTGCATCCTTAGCGTTTACATAAATTCTTGGGAAAGGTTCCTTGCCGGCGTGCTTCATGGCTTGTAGGATTGTTTTGAAGGGTTTTTCCGCTGTTCCATCACCGAACTCGTCATCGACACGCTTTTCCAAGGTGTAGAGATCGTCTAGAGGTGGTGAGAAAAATTGGATCAATATTCAATTATTATTATCCATCACCGTTGGTTGAATTTCAGCGGCCGTTCACTTTCCGGCAAGTGTAATGGATAAGAGTACTTACTGGCAACGTTTGTTGAGTGCCGAACAGGGGATTGATTTCCGTTTCATCCTTGTTACTACGAGTAGGTTATGCTTCTTTTACCATCTCAGCATAGATATCAGTTTCGGCTGCCAACGTCGGATGGTAATCTAACGAGAAGAGATTATATTAAATTCAAAAAAATTTTATCTTAAAGAAAGAAACCACCCAACTTACCACTAAGAATTGAAACTTTTCATAGCTAGCGTCATACTGTTGAACTTCGCTGTCCAAGCATTCCTGACATTCTTCCGGGTGTTGCATGTGCATCTGCGCCCCCCGGAACGAACGGTCGGGGTGAAACGGATAGTAGATTCTTCGTATACCACTAACCGTATCGTGGGGGATAAAACATTCCTTCTTCATAGCCTCCAACAGTTCTTAGTGCATCAGGTGTAGGATAAATCGATTCCAATTTTGAATTAGACTGATCAGATTGATGTTAGCAATGTTGCTTCGGTCCGAAGAAAGTATTAACCCCAGGGCAGCTTCTTCCGGAAAGAGAATTCCTTACAACAGCAGTGCGTAATGGGTCGAAGTGACAGCTGCTATCTAAACCAAGACTATTGAAAACTATAGGTAGGATTATTCAAGATTAGCTAAAACTAGTCGAGATTATTTTGGGAATAAAAAAGTTCACTAATTTATTTTAGTCCAACGTTTAGAGTGATTTCCCCCTAGGGGTATGGATGTTTTTTTATAACCGTTGGCTGAATTTTCGTGAAAAAGTATATGTCGCCACGCGATGGGAGTACAATGTACGATTATTTCAAGTCAATTTGAATAGCTTTCAATAAATATTTTCTTTGATATTTCACAGGTGCCATTAGTAGCCTTGAGGACAACCATAACAACTGGGTGACTAAACAGAACAGCGGGACATTATGATTTAGAGCAACACACCACCGTTCTATGAATCGTTGGGGTTTGCACCATGCGATGTAGAATAATATAGTCAATGAGACAAAATAACTAATCGAATGATTCACTGCGTATAGTTTTTCTCATGTTCCCAATCTTCTATTGGCAGACAGCCGCTTTAAATAATCGGTGCAACGTCGTAACATTATTTAGTGGATTCTTGGTGGAAATGTGGTGCTTCCTGCCGATGTTGGTGACTCGAAGGCAAACCGAATAAAAGGGCTCCAGATTGAAACAGTTAAACATATAGGGTAGATGATTTAATTTTTCTCAAACAATTAGGGTGCTACACTATGTTCCGATGAATATACTGGAAGAGGTAGAGATTTTGTGCGAAGTAGGGATACCAATTTTTTATCCCATAATTTGAACAGCAGACGATGTGTTCGGTTAGGTACAATAAATAGATAGGCTACGATGATATAAAGAGATGTAACCCTCTCAGTGGGAGGCACGATTCTCGAGAGTCTAAGATAGAATATTTATGCAATTTCACCCGATCGAAGTGAATTATAACTCTTACAGAAACATGGACAAATATATTGCGAATGAATAAATTATGTTTCTAAAGTAAATTGCTTTATGTATCGAAAGAAAATATCCAGTTAAGTTATAAAAGTTTGCCCTCTTGCTTTGGAACAATTCAGCAGTTTAAAACTCTCTTAAAATTAGACGTGCACACTCTGGGAGCCAAAAGCGATATACGAAGAATAAACTGAATCGTAATGACATTCTATAGAGAAAAGAAAGGAATTTGGCTTTCTTTCATTCATAATCTTTAGTAAAAACAGCGTGTGGTGATATTTCATTCGTTTGTCTATTCCTTATATAGTTTTAGTCGAATAGTTATCAGCCAGCTCCAAATCGCATTATGGCACGTTGAAATCTCGTATCGAGGGTATCCATTTCCACGTGTAGCCTTCAAAACTGCATGATCGCTGGTCCAAATAGCAGCTGTGTATCAAAGATGCTAACACGTTTCACTCGTTGTAATTTCGTAATTTGTATTGCCATACAAAAGAGCCTTCAACTGAAAGAGTACAGAAAAGAAACAAATATCAAACTGAATTTATTGAAAAACCCCGGGGATTGTTCTCGAGTTGCACTTTCTAGCAGAAGAGCAGGCCACTGGACGTGTTTCATTCCCACTTCTGCTAGAAAGTGAAACACCAAGGCAATCCACCGCCTCGGTATTTTTCAATGAAAAACGACATGAATGAGTTTACAAATGAAAAAGTATTATATCTTCAGTACAATGGAATCACTATCAGTGGGGGGAACCTTGTTTAAGCTTCCGGGGTGAAGTCTTCTCACTACATGATCTTCTTATTGGCTCCTTAAAACACTACACAAGATCTTCCTACACTAGTTTCTAATCTGATTTGGATTAATCGAATTACACATCATAATTACACATCATAATACCAATACACAAAGGTGATTTATTGTTCGCAATAGAATAGAATTTATCATCAGGCATTATTTCAACCGTACATCGCTCATCAACAATTTGTCATTTTTGTTGATATGGTGTTAAAAAATATCCACTCTCGCTAGCTTACTATTCGGAAAAACAACAACAAAACTCCACAAGCACTTCCGGAACTTTTTTATGCTCCGATTGTAGTGAAAAACTTTTGCTAATATATATTTTTAATTGCAGAAAGATAAATGTGATTGAAATTTTCGTTTGCTGCTTTTAATACTATATGTAAACAAAGTTTTTTATCTCTTTCTGACTGGTAACGCAACGCATGATGACACACGAAAGAAAAATTGATAGGAGAAAAAGAGATGATCGATTTGTTTTGCTCTGGTTTAGACATATGCACAGGGTTGAACATAAGTTCCACTGCGATCCACAACGTCAAAACGGAACGGAATCGGAATGGAATTTCAGCTTATCTGGGCCCTAATTTTACGTAAACAATACACTCTACGGAGTGTATACGCAAAAAAAGGGTATATTTCCACCCAGTGCTAAATTGTTACCCTGACGGGTTACAATCTCGCCCACACCGGGTGGAAAAAAATTGGCAACAATTTTTTTCTAAACTAACACCTAACACCGATACAATAATAATGAACGAAATGAATAAATAAATAAATAAACAAAGTAAACCTAACTACACCTAATCATTTCTTCCGCAATTTATAAATTTTCATCTCAAGAACTAATCGACCGGATGTTCTAACCGGTGAACTGTTTGTCTGTGTTGGGTCTGATAATACTGACAGCATACGCGAAGCGAGAGGTTGTCAGCCACTATCATTATTCGGTTATGGGTTGAACCCTAAATCCAATCCGAAACAACTCGATATTCCTAAAATTCTGCAAGTGACATTGACAATTTTCAATGTTCCAATTTGCAGGGGAACGGTTGTCGGCATTATTTTGTTCGTTTTTTTTGTGTATTCGTCCCTTTTCGCCTCAAAACACTTCGTACATGGCAAAAGAAACGTTTGAGAGGGACCAAAGAATGTCTTTCGCATAATTTAAACAGATCAAAATGATTCCCACTGGAATCAAACGAACCACCCCAGGTTTAACCAAAAACCCAAAATTATGCGAAATAAAATTTTATTATTCGATTCGAGATCGAAGATGCGTGGTGCTTTTTAACCCACATCTCCCTCTAACACGCACACCACCCTGATTCGAATCGGGCTACATCTGCATGATGCAGAGCATTGGTGCGAACATCGGGGTAAGTGTCAAAATTGATGATGGTGTCATCCATCGACAGGATGAATGAATCAAAATCAAAACAAGTTCGGTATCGCGAAATCGCCGTGGACGATGTGTTGTTTTCGCGTTTCTAACCCGTTCGTTCGGGTCGCGGGATTCCTGCCGGTTGGGAACTAGTGGCGCGAAATTAACGGTCCCTGTCGAAGAAGGGATTGGTGATTTTTTTTAATGTTCTGGTGCCCCAAATAAGGGGAAATTATATATAATTTTGTGCACCCGTAGGTGCGAGTGTTCCCCATGAAGAGGGGTTTTTGGAAAAAAACATTTATGTTGTCTGGCTGAAAGTTTTTTTTTATGCGTTCGG
This sequence comes from Topomyia yanbarensis, assembly GCF_030247195.1. Classification (NCBI taxonomy): domain Eukaryota; kingdom Metazoa; phylum Arthropoda; class Insecta; order Diptera; family Culicidae; genus Topomyia; species Topomyia yanbarensis. Next base: position 241,370,945 of record NC_080671.1, on the reverse strand, counting down.
GACCCTAAAAAATGTTTTAAAGTGTGGGAATCCCACTTCGCCGCTGCCGTGCCAGGTCCCGGGGCATACGTTTACTGTAATTGTTTGATTACCTCACTGCGCGAGTGGGGCGCAAAAGAATTGTTTTGTTTGCTGAACACTGCAGAAAGTGTCAGGTTAATGCAACCGTTGACCGAATGACGGTACGGTGTAGTGTACTTGTTTTTGTTTTAAGTGGAGAATTCCACCCACCGTAACCGTCACCGGTGCCAGTGCATATATGTTGTGCGGATGATTGTTTACCACACTGCGTGAATGTGGCTCTGAAAAACTGCAAGAAGGTGTTGAAGAACCTTCTCGCGGCAGAGACGGAAAAATGTTTGTTTGTTTTTATTCGGACCAAAGTCCGTGTTGTTGCCGTCGGGAACTGACGGCTGCTTTTGGAAAACTCCCAAGTGAGTAATCCATATAAAAGCATACCGTCAGTCCACAAACGGCACGGAAAAGTTTTTTTATGCTGGTTTAAGGAGATTTGCTGGCCAAACTCCGAGATTTTTACCTGCTAAATCCTCCAGCTCGTAGGAGGATACACCCTTTTTGAGACAATTTTAGCCGGTAAGTATTGTGGTCCAAGTTTAGCATTGTACGACTCGAGTGCATTCGACAACTTCATGTTTCGACGGTACATCATTTGTCCCTCGTTGAATGGCTTGGCATATTTTCGATGGCGCAAGTTGTACTGATGTCAAATGCCCTCGCTCGCCTTTGCCAAATTCTTGACCATAATCTCCCGGATTTTGTCTAACTGTTGGTGTCTTGTTTCTAGGTCACCCTCACCGGAAATCCTGCTGAAGTCATCGGCAGATGCCATTTCACACCCGTGTATAATGAAATGAGGACTAAACCCAGTGGAGCAATGAACGGTAGTATTTAAGATGCGCTCCACATCGGTGATGTGGACATCCCAGTTGCGCTGCTCGGTTCGAGCATATGCCCGGATTGCGGTGTTTATCGAGCGATTTGTTCGCTCCACTGGGTTAGCCTGCGAATGATAGCGGGAGTTCACCCAAAGTTTGACGTTGGTTTCTTTTAAGAATTGACTGAACTCCTTCGAGGTGAAAGTTGAGGCATTATCGCTTAGCAGAATTTCCGGGCTGCCATGGCGATTGAACCACTGTTCGCGCAGTGTCGTACAGAGTGACGTACTAGCGATTTTGCGAACTGGGGTCAACATGACGTACTTGCTGAAGACGTCGAGGACGACCAGCAAGTGTTGATTGCCACGTTTGCTTTTTGGAAGAGGACCAATGTAGTTCACAGAAACCATTCGCCATGGTGAATTAGTCGCACGCGACTGACCCATTTCGGGCTGGACTGGGACGAAAGGAGCTTTGATTTCCTTGCACGTCCCACATTCTCGAATAAACTTTCGTACTTCAGATCCCATACGAGGCCAGTAATATCGTAACTGCACTTCGTGGATCGTTTTATCGTATCCCACGTGAAGCAAATTTTCGTGGGTACGTTGAATCAAATCTTGACGGAACTCGGGTGCTGGGACGAGTTTCCAACTGAACCGCGAGTCGCACGGAACAACTTTCGAATTTACATACTCGAAAAGTTGATCATTTTCTACTTTGAAGTAGGCATAGTCGTCAGGATTTTGGATAACTTTGGACTTCATGGAACAGTACCAGTCTGAGGTGGACAAAGCGGAAACGGCTGCTACGGCCCGGGATAACGCATCTGGAACGACATTGTCCTTGCCTTTCCGGTGCTCAATAGACATGTCGTAGAGTTGCAATTCTAAACTCCAACGACTCAAACGTGAACTGGTTTTCCATTTAGTCTTCAGTATCCATGTAATCGCTGACGAATCAGTGACCAGTCGAAAATGATAACCTTCCAAGTAACCTCGGAAGTGTTCAACCGCCATTATTACCGCCAGACCTTCCTTCTCAGTTGCATGGTAGTTCCTTTGGGGAGTGGTCAGTTTGTGCGAAAAGTAAGCAACTACTTTCTCGCCCTCGGGATACTCCTGCACCAGAACAGCAGCGACTGCTACGTCACTAGCGTCTGTCTGAAGGATGAACTCTTTGTAGAAGTCTGGTGGGACTAAAACTGGAGGAGTGACTAGTAGTTCCTAAATTTTAAGGAACGCGAGTTCTGCCTCGGAGTTCCAAACTAAGCTCTTGGTCTTCGTTTTGAGCAGATCGGTCAAGGGAGCAGTGACCTCACTGAACCGATCAATGAAACGGCGGTAATAAGCGCACATACCGACGAAACGACGAAGCTTCGTCACGGTAACCGGTCTCTCGTAGTCGAGAATCGGTTGAATTTTGTCAGGATTGACCTTGAGTCCGTCCCCATTCAACAAATAACCGAGAAACTTAAGTTCGGGGACTCCAAAACGGGATTTTTTCAAATTGATGGTTAGGTTGGCTCTTGCTAGACAATCGGCGACTGCTTTGAGCAACTGTATGTGATGCTCTAACGTTTCGCTTACGACGATGATGTCATCTAGGTAGACGAAAACGTAAGGTTCTCATTTACCGCGTCCTAGAATCTGGTTCATCAGTCGCGCCAGAGTAGCGGGGCTGTTGACGAGACCAAATGGTAGACGAGTAAATTGGAACATACCCCTGCCGGGAACACTGAAAGCGGTATATTTGCGACTATCCTTGACCAGGGGTACCTGAAGAAAGGCCTCCTTCAAGTCTATAGTAGACAGGTACTTCGCCTTGGGTAAGCCGCCCAATATTCGCCCAGGGTGGGGCAGAGGGTAGTCGGTTCCGACAGCATGAAGTAACAAGTTACTTTACGCTTGTCCGGATATGCCGTAGACTCAGGTGATTCGCATTTCTAATGCCAACAGACCCTGACTCCTACGGTAGCAAACAAAAAGTTAAGCCGGTGAGCTCTAAGCTTGCATATATGATCCTTCCACGCTTTTCTAAACTTTCTCCTTTCAACACCTTGCTCTCCCTTGAGTACTATGGCTCTAAATATTGAAAAATATACTTCACCTTCCAGTCCCTTGCTAATTAAATGCCGTAAAAACTGTTGACAAATTGACTCAATAGGTCGTTAACAAAATGGTTAACAAAAAAATGGTAAAAACAGAGGGTATGCATCTCGTACAGTACGCTCAATGAGAGGCCTAACGTCTAGACAAAGGTGAATTGATTCGTCTGGTTTCGTGACCGCCACAATATTAAGCGACCAATCCGAATCAGACTCCTCGATAATTCCCATAGACCGCCATCGGTCAACTTCTTCCCAGACCTTTGACAGTTTCTTTGGGCTCATGTGATAAGGATATCGGCAAACGGGTGCTGCACCTTGGAATTCATCTTTGATGACAATCCTGTGCTCTGTGAATGAGGTTGGGCTTAGCTTTCCGGGTTCTACTGCCAGGAAACACTTCTTTACTTCTTCTACGCGCGCTAACTGTTCCGAAGTGAGTATCGACTCACGCGGTACTTCATCTTCATCATCGTCTTCTGATTCCTAACCTGAGTTCAACAGAGCACAGTTTTGTATCTCAGGAGAAATCCCAAAGGCGCGCCAAAAGTTCATACCTAGAATGAAGTTGACGGTCAGATGCTCTACTACAAGCATGCATAAGACCTTTGTCAAATTTTGAAAAGTATACGGGAGATACGCTTGTCCAATGATTGGTAAGGATTGACCATTTGCAGAACGTAGTTCGAATGGTCGTTCCAAACTTTTCAAGGGACTTTTCGGAAACTTTCGGTATAGCTTTTTAGTCATAATCGTGGCGTTACTACCACTGTCGAGCAAGGCTTTGAAGGATTTGCCGTATACTGCGACAATTGCAAATGGACGGTTATCGAACGGGTCGTCAAGGACGATGGTTTCGACAGACAACGAATTATCATAGTCCTCATCACGAGCCGGTCGAAAACTATCGTAAATCTGGGAATTAATAATGAGTTGTTGTTTGGAGCGCTGTTTTACTGCCAACTGCGACTTCAGTTGGTTCTGATCCCGTTTTTTAGTCAGTAAGGGCAAAGAGAAACATCAAAACCTTTAAATCCGCACACTATGCAGAAGACCCACCTTGGTTTCTGGCATTCCTCATATTCGTGTCCTTTGTCTCCACAATTGTAGCAGACGCCGAGCACTGGAGGACGATGCTTTTCCACCAAATATTCTAGGCACATCATAGGTTTCTGCGGTGGTTCGATCGGTTTTTGATTGTTTCCCTTGAGATTCTTGCCATCCTGATTCCCTTGCTGTTTCTTTTTCTGGTTGTCAGGAGGCTTATTTGAATCAAGACCTGCCGGTTTGGCATTCTTGCTCCAAAACGTTTTGGATTTTGCGTTGCTGTTATTCTGTCCACCTCCCTTTTGGTTTTGATTATTTTGTTTTTGTTTGTTTTGTGGTGGATTATCAGAATAAGCAGCAACTTCCCGAGAAGAACCGAAAACTTTCTGATAAATCGGCGTCTTGGAGGCGTCGATCGATTTACCAAGACTCATCAATTCTGAGAGCGTGTTCACTGGCCTGAGGATAAGCATTTGTTTATAGTCGGCTTTCAGGTTCCGCTTGAGCACGTCGAGTTTTTCACTCGGTGCCATTGGAACCGTCATAGCACGAAATATTTTCTCCATTTCCAGGAAATATTCCTGGAAAGATTCGTTACGCATCTGCCGGCGCTGGAGAGCCTTCATCTTGAGCGTAGCATCAAGTTCAGGATGTACAAAATTTACCTTGAGCTCGCTACAAGATGGTTCCAGTTAAACAACCGGTTTTGCGCACGCATAGCCTGATACCAGGTCAAAGCATTGCCAGTGAACAAATACATCGCAGAATTGAAAAGTTCGTCTTCGCACATTTGTTCACACGCAGCGTAACTCGCTACGGTGTCCAAGAATTCATTTAGTCCAGTTCCTTCATCAGTTCCAGCATACTTCCGAATTTTCCAATCAGCGACGCGTTGCGGGTTTTGCGAGTAATTCCTTGAAGCTGCCATCGATCCGTTTCCCGCGTTGGATGAAAAGTTCGGATAGGATGGTCCCGCCCGCTGTTCGGTCCATTCAGGAACGTAAGGCTGGTTCTGAGTTTGGTACGGGGCTGTGAATCCGGTATTTTGTTTCGGTTTCTCGATTGGAAGTGATGGACATAGATTTTGTTGACCCGAGAATCCTCCCTTTAACACAAATTGATCGGGACTGGGCGCCAGGGTTGGGCGAGGAATATCTGGTGCATCAAGTGAATCGGGTACGTCCATCAAACGCAAATGTTCCAGATCGGTCTGCAGATCCATCTCGGGAGCACTTTCCTTCTGATGTACTAGTGCTCGAAGTTCACTGACGGTTTCACGAAGTGAGACAACTTCTTGAACCGTCTTTCTTAAAACTGACGAAATTGTTGTCAGTGAAGCAATCCCACCCATTAGCGTTTCAGTAGCTTTTGAGAAAGCATCGGACCCCTGAGATGCTATAGCTCTATTATCGTCGGATTGCTGTCGCAATAGACCTTTCTCGTCCGACCTAACACATGTTTTTCTTATTTTTAATCGAAAGATTACACATTTATAAGAACATTTCCGTAAAAATGAGTTTTTTAGGAGCTATCATGATTTTTTAATGATTTTTTAAAATTTGAAATATGCAAGAATGTTGAATATTTTTTTCACCTCAGCAAGAATGGTGGGACTTAAAATGTGCGTTTGGGCAGCACTGCTTTGAATATTTTCACTTAAGTTCTTGGTAACGCGGTAAATGAAGTAGTGAATCGCAGTACAAAATTCATTAGCAATGTAAACAAACTAAAATGAACCTTTCGCTGTATGAACATTGGATGAAAATGTTTAACCTCACTTTTTTGACAGTTCGCAGAGCTTGTTTACATTGACTTGAAATTTTTTGTATTCGACCACAGTATGAGAAACTTGATTTGGTTCGCTTTTAAATGCGAATATCTTGTATTAACAAGCTCGCTAGGCTTTCATTTTTATTTGACCTCATTAGGCATTAAATCCGTTAAATTTGGCATTTGGATTTTTCTTGTCCACGATTCGTTGAAGAAAGCGATTTTATTTGTTGCGATCAATTTAACTTTCGTTTTTTTTGCTGAATTACAACGTTAGCCACGAAACATTTTGATGATGTCCTTGAAATTATATACATCGCTTCATAGGTCCGCACCAATTGCAGCCGCTCCACCTCGCCGGAATCGAGTTAGCCGATGGTCCAGCCTGCGTTACACTCGGCTGTCGCTGCACCAATGGTAGCTCCCAACCAGGCACTTGGATTAATTGCTCAAATCGCAGCTACTGCTGGTAGTGTAGCGATCGGCTCCGTCGGTAATACCGTTGGACATACCCTCATCGGAATGTTCAGCGGTTCCGATTCACAAGAGGCAGCCTCGCCTAGCCCCGGTATCGGGCGAGGCAAACACTCCGGCGGGACCATGCTCGTGGGAGATCAAGCAGTTATTATCTTGTACCCAAGGCCAGGCCGAGTGTGATTCGTAACAATTACCAAATTTAGAAGTCCATATACATAATGTTCACGTGATAGTTTTTTTGAATAAAAATAGTATAAATGTTGGCAAAATCCTGCAGCACTAGGATCAAAGATAGAGCTTTAACACCAACTCACTGTGCTTTGGTGATTTTTTTGCAAACGAACTATCAGGTCTGTTTTTATTTAGTAAATGTTTTAATAAATATTAGTTCATTAGGAGTATGATTTATTTTGATGGCGCGGTGACGGGGTGGTTAAAATGCGAGTCGTATCTTAAAAATCGATCGCTTGAAAGTAGTATAAATGATTATAAAATGCGACAACATAAACTCATAACGTTTCTAATGTTTATTTAGCCATAGGTAACGAGAAAATAGGTATGTTTTATTGATGTACAACAAAAATTTCTCAGCAATAATTTAATTTATTATTAATTGTTACGCGTGATTTTGTCTCCAGTGATTGGCCAAAATTGGTCGCTTTCAGAATCTGGTGCTCTAAGCATAACTGTCCCATGTTAATAGCAAATCCCATAACAAATGGGACAGTATAGCGACCATACAGCTGTAACAGTGAATTTAGCATTGACATCAATATAACCAGGTTGGTTGCAAGCAGAAAGAACAATACTAGCTGGGCTACTAGCTGTTTGTGCTACTAATAACACTTCTGTCTGTCAAATTAACATAATTCTATGATCTAGCTCTAATGACGATGGAATATAGCCGAATCCAAAGCCCAACCCATCAGCGCATTTGATCATGTAATGGATATTATCAACTTTGAAAGAAATACATTTTATTGTTGTCTGTTTTTGAGGTTAGAACTTAGAACTTTTATACTATTGTGAGAATGGTCCTCAGCAACTATCCTTCCAAATCAAAGACTCCTGCTAGCAATGGCTTCGTTCAGAGGCTGCTGCTGTACATTTGTTTTCGTTAGCTGGCCCATTACGATTCCCCGGACCGAACCACTTTTCCGCCACCACAAGTGGGAAACGAACGATTCACATTTGATTTCCGTAGTTACAAATTACCGAACCACTGGCAGGTAGCATAATCTTCGGACTTAGTTGTGAATTGGAACAGTCAAGCCTGACTTCCCGAGCTACATCTCCAGTATTGTCGTCCCATAAGACTAGTGAACCTAAATGTGTCCCACGCGCCCATCTCGGCCTGCCACTGGTCTATGAAAATACATGAGATTTTAAAATATAGGAATACGGAGATTTTAAAATATAGGAATACTTTTTAATAAAAAAAATATTAATATCGAAATAAAAAAAAATAATAATAGACAGACAACACAGGTCCAGGTGACAATTTCACACATGCCACCGTACTGCAAACAACCATCAACAAAACCTATGAATGCGGAATGTGTGACCAATTATTCCTCAAGAAGAGACAGCTGGCAGTTCACAAGCGCGTACATGCCGGCACGCGACCGTACTCCTGTGATATTTGCGGTAAAGCATGCACCAAGGGTATAAATCTAAACCGGCACAAACGGATACACACCGGCGAACCACGGCACCGTTGTCGGATATGTGGCAGAGAATTTTTCACTTCTGAGCAGTTGGATCAGCACCAGCTTACCCATAAAGATCAGGCTTACGTTTGCGATATCTGCAGTAGGAAGTTTACCGAAAACAGTAGTCTCACGCGACACAAACTTATCCATGCGGGTGAGAGATCGCACAAGTGCGATATTTGTGGCAAATAATTCATAACTAGTGCTGAACTCACTCGCCACATGCGCATGGATACTGGAGAGCGTCTGTATAAGTGTGATATCTGTGGCAAAGGCTACGTAGAAAGAAGCAGTTTGAAACGTCACCAGCGTGTTCACATCGATATGAATCTTGCGGATCAGATATTTAGTTGCGACATCTGTGGTAGAAAGTTTCTTGAATCTAAAGAACTTACGCAGCACAAACTTATCCACAGCAAAGATCGAGAATTCAGATGTGAAGTCTGTGGTGGCGGGTTTATAAAATATTCTCACGTGACTCGGCACATGCAAATCCATACAAACGAACGCTCATACAAATATGACCTCTGCGAGCAGGAGTTTCTTTGAAGAGCACATTTGACCCAGCATAATCGCAGGCATGTTGGCGAACGACCCCATGGCTGTGATTTGTGTGGAAAAAGATTTGTTGAACGTAAGTCATTTGATGGGACACAAGCAGCTGTACGACAGGTCAACGAATGGTAGCATGCGAAAAGGAAAAATTAAGGAATCTACCGCGACCGAAAGCATCCACGCGTTCGCTAGAGGCGGTAATGGGAAAATAAAAAAGGAAAAGCAAGTTCTAACATAAATTATCTGATTGAAAGCAATGTAAAGTCTTGTTTATTATAAAAATGTATTTAGTAACTTTCTCTATATTAAATTACGGCGCCATTAAATGACCCTGTTATCAACAATCGACACTATAAAAATTATCCACTTTCTTACCAACGGCCTGCTGAACACTCTCGTAACCATTGTCTTGTAGGAGCTGTTCTAGTTCAAGTCCCACACACATAGCAAACCATCCTGGCGACCAGATGCTCCCATCTCGGCCTGCCACTGGTCTATGAAAATACATGTGATAGGACCGCAATGGCCGTTTAGGGTGAACTGCAATAGGTGGCTATCGAGTCGGAACACTTTAACAGTGTGGCCCTGGCTGCCAGTCATGACTGTACCGCCCGCCACTTCCAAACATGTCACCGGTGACCCTGCTGGTGAAACTCCAAGATACATCGAAGCTCCTCCTCGGATGCGTTATGTTGAGCTGGCAACGTTGTGGACGGATTGCTGAAATAAACTAATGCTTCCTGCCGAACCGGTGCGTACGTGAGCTAAAAAAGAATAAGAATTAGGGCACTTGATGACATACTTATTGCAGACTGAAAATTAAATGACTTAGAATATACAGTATTTTAAAATAACAAGTAAAATCTGTCTGTTCTGCGCCCTAGGTGAGCTTAAAAAATTGCTTGAAACATAGTACTTACTTCGCCCATATGCAGACGTAAATCCCCAATCGATCTGACAACCTTGCGTGTACGTTTCCAGTCTCAGAGAATCGATTCGTCCACTCAACCGTGCAACTATCACTTTGTCACCGGCGAGCTTTATGTTCGTTACCCCATTGTTGTGGGTGTTTTTGTCATATATACCCTGCAATGAAACGTCCGTCAATAGTTGTAATAAAAAACAAATGACTCCATACAATTTACCTTAAAGTTACCAGTCGTTCCCTCCCAGAACTCCAACCGCCCGTCTGCACACCCAATCTCTGAGATTACCAAAAAAGTCCAGGCACCTCCTCCAGGTGGCTGAGAACATTCGCCAGCGCTCATCTGCTGTCGGGGTGGGATGAAGCCGTAAGATTGGACTTACTCTCCACCGCTGCTACATCATAGCCCTTGGTCGAATTATTCCACAAAAACCGAATTCGCAGATCCGCACAAAATACCTTTTGGGCATACACGATTATCATTTGTAAAATGTTTCTCATAGTGGACGGTAAAATGAAACCATTCTGGGTTAATATTTTCCTGCATCTCATTCTGATGATGTGCCTGGTGAAGTTAAACTGTAGTTTTTTCTTCAGTTTGGAAGCAAAACTGGTCGGCGAACTTTCGGAAAACGGGAGACAGCTGATGTTTTTGGATTCCTTGGCAGGATGAAATACATATCAGATAGGTATAGCTATATAGAGAAAACAGGAAAAAACAAAAAAGATGTCATCGATGTTTGAAGAGCACTTTTCACTTTAGAGCAGCGTTGTCAGATGGTTTTGTATAATAGGTTTGTTCTAGTACACAGAAGTTGCTCCGGAGCAAACAGAAGCAAAAAATACTTGCTTTTTACTCCAGTTTGCTAACGGAAGAAGAAAAAAAAGAACATAGGAACGATTTTCTCTCTGTTTGCTCCGGAGTACTTCCACTTTCTACTGGTACTGAAAAAAATCTAATATCGGTATAGTTCTAAATAAAAAATAGGTATTTATCGGTGTGAAGATGTATGCTAACCAAAAGTTACCTGCAAATTATTGGTTTTAAATTATAGATCATTCTAATGTTATGTAATCAAACCTACCGAGCTCAATCGATTTCAGAATCAGTTGGTGAGCTTTATTTTAAAATTTTGATAGTAACCTGGCAGATTGCTGAATCAATTTCCGGATGATTTGATGTGGGGAAGACATTTTCTAAAAAGGTCCAAACGTAATATTAATTGATCTTATTATATGAAAATCGTTATTTTTTGGAAAGAAAAAAGAAATCGGTATTTTTAGTAACTTTATTGGTTTTGAAATTAAAAATCGGTTTAGATATCGATAAATCGGTATATTCTGCAACACTGATTTGGGGTTCATCTACGTCAAAACAATGTTTTTGACAAATTGGAATGAACTCTTGAAGTTCATACCCAGTAAACGAAACGGCGAATAGCCAGATTAAAATAGATGCCGGCGAGCGGTAGGCTACTGGAACTTTGTTATAGGCTACCCGCCGTAACTTTATTTCATATTCCCCACTCGAAGTTCATCCAAATGGTGTAAAAGTATGGAGAATCGAGGTAAAATAGGACAGGGTAATACAAAGTAAAATGGGCAGTTCGAAGATTTTTTTATTTTTTCAATAGTTAGAGACACCAAATTAACGTGACAGTATTCAGAATCGATCCAGCGATGAAAACGGAAGCTGTTCTGCATATAAAATTTTTTGACGAGAAAGGTCTATTGTCGAATCTCGTCCCTCATCTCGCACAAGACACGCAACAGGTCATCTCCAACGAGCTGTTTAGAAAGAGATCCTTCGTTATCGGAAGGATTGGATCCCTGTGGAATTGCAGGTACGTCTGTACTCAGCAAATCTCCCAAAATTTCTCCATCCTCCCCTTCTTGGTTGTCGGGAGGAAGTGCTGCCTGTTCGTCATTAAAATGACTGGCATAAACTGCTAGAACTTCCTCCAGCAACCCCGAAATTTCCTGGTTGACCTCCCCTGCCGCATAATTTCGGATAACTTGGAGCCTAGGCCCCAAATGAAGCAACCGTGTTAGATAAATCTCCTTGTTTGGGTACCTGTACTGGAGATCTTCCTTGATTGTTAGTAGTTTACCAAGGCAGATCTCCTTTTCTTCACCCACGTCACCCCGAAAATTACGAACTAATTCCCTCCGAGACGACCGCTCATGCGACAAAATTCCCCGAAGACGCCGCTGCCGCTGGACACCCGAAAGATCCGAATCAGGAGAGATAAAAATGCTTCGAGATAGCAACTCAAAATCCAGCTCATCGAAATGCAAATGATCGACGCGCATGAACACACACGCTTGGTTGAATTTCTCCAACGCCATCATAACTCGTGCTATATTGGAAGAAATCACCAAGACACAAAGCATGTAAGTACTGACACAGTATTAATTTCAATTTTTCGCCCACTAACGATTCCCCCCTGCTCCAAAAATGTCTCAAATCGGATTGAGAATTCAAGGCAATTGGCCACCGCAACCGAATAAATGACAACAACCTTCAAACTACTCGTCCGGCAGACCAAACACAAACAACGCAATCCACAAATTCGGACAAAAAAGGAAAATACAAAAAATCGAAAAAATATACCAAAAATATAAATAAATAAATAATACGACCGCGGTACAATATTGCGGAAGAAACCTCACCGACTGTTCTACGAAAATGCTCGATTTAGTAGAAGCACCCCACACTCTGGAAGAAAAAAATATTTTCCAAAATAGGAAAATATTTTTTTCAGCGTGCCCCACGTTGGGCGCCAAATGTAAGTAGGGGTTTGCCCACTACTCGGGTTCTTAATTGCCCGGCGGACCCTTCCTTTCAGGGCGGCCTAGGTGCTCCTACCGGAATTTCGGATTGTCGTATAATAACAAACAAAAAAGAGCAAAAAACAAATAAACTAAATTTACCGACTTTTATTCTCCTCTCCTCTGTGCTGCACTCTGCCGGTGAAACTAATCAGCTACTGTGGTAGCTGTGGTGTATCCGACCGGCCGGGACTCCGACGGCCGTGTTCTCCCGCAGGTACCGTTGGCTGCTATCGCAGCGGTCCTTTACAATTAGCCAGGGAGGTGAGCAAGGCTCTTTTGTTGGAACCTCCCTAGCGACGGGGCGATTAATCGCCGGATCCACTCACTCCCCGTGAATGGCCCAGGTAGATACCGCAGTAAACTACCTCAGGTGGATCCGTTGTCCTACCTGCTTCGCCCTCCTTTGCGATTAACTGTGGAGGAGAGCTATGCTCGTTCGGCTGATCCTCCACAGTGAGGGCGGCGTGGTGTCGCTGGGTCCTTGGTAATTAGCCGGGGAAGCGAGTGGCTCCTTTGCGTTTAGCTTCTGATATCCGGCGACCCAACACCACAAAACACTATGGTAACCGAACCACGACCGACACTTTTCGACGGGATTACTTGCCGTCGCACGCGCGCACTGGAACGTTTTCTAGTGGCGGAAAACTCCCGAGAAAAAAAAACTTCTAAATGGACGTCTGTTCTACGCCGTGGTTCGTCACTTTCTAACTCGATGGCCGCCTTCCGCACTCGACTATCACAAACCGCCAACCGCCTTGTCGCACAGCTGTCAAAGACGAGCAGCATAACCAGTACACACGAATTTTTGCAAGAGGAGAGCGGTAGCCTACCTAAGCCCTATGTTACTAATTCACAAACATAAAACAAAAATTATCTAACCTATCTGTATGAATAAAACCGTTCACAAACGCGAAAATGAACAAAAATTTACAACTAAATATGAACGGTACCGAACAGCGGTGAGCATAATTTTACGTAAACAATACACTCTACGGAGTGTATACGCAAAAAACGGGTTACAAAATATATCACCAGGGGACCATTCATAAATGATGTTGGATATTGACAATAGGGGAAGAGCGTCACGTAACGAGATAAAAACTAAAAATGAATTTTAGACGTATCAGCGGATCAGGGATAAAAAACCAACAACATTGCTTATGAATGGCCCCCACACAAAGAATATTCCATAACGAATATCACGTAACATCGGTGACAGAGCATTGGGATCAAGGCCAAGTCCCCCTGGGTCGTGCAAAACTGAGAAGCAACATCAATTTAGGCACAGATAGCAGACGTCCATTTATTTTCATTTTGTTTTGTTTTGTCTTTTCATTTGTTTCTCCTGCTATGATGTGTGCGGATCGGTGCGGATCGAGCGTGACGGCCAAGGAAACGGAAAGCCAGTGGCTCAAACAGATCAGGAACAGGAGGGAGGACTACGAACAAGGGAACGGACAACAGAGGAGAAATCGTTTACTTATTTATTATAACTACGATACTAATCACAATTATTTTGCTTTTTTTGTTTCGTTTCAGCAAACCAAAATCTATACGGACTAGCACATACGAACAGTTAGGCTTTGTATGCCTGTATGCATGGATGTGTATAGGATCAATGTATCCCTGAGCAACATGGAAGGACACCTCTGAGCCGCCAAAACGCTCATGGGAAGCCGGGTGCGCGGTCGTAGGTGTGACCATAAAGCACTGCACACACTGTCAAGTGCAACGGATAGACGGTAGGTGTACAGTTAATGCACATAGGTTGCAGAAATAGGTTGTTGAGACAGCCCGATTGCACACTGATAAATAACAATAACAATATTCTACATGCTTTAAAAATGATTACAAAGGTTTTGAATCAGTTTTATTGATTGACCACATTATCTTTGTACAGTATTATTGAGACCACACATGATCCACTTCGGCACCGATTTCTGTTGGCCAACCGCATAAATGACAGTAATATTTACTTAACTCTGAATTTCTAAGAAACAATTTGATTTCAAAAACATTTTAATATGGCTTAAAATGATTTCGAAATTATTCATTACAAAAATGTTACACCTAACGAAGGCTAACAATTTTCTCGTTGTTTCACTTCATATAGTTTCGTAGTAAGTAGGGGAAAGTGGTCGGTTGCCGTCACTGGACGGCTGTCGACAATTGATTCGTAGGTTCTGTACTACAACCAAAATATTTGTTGAACAAGTGAAAACCTGCTTTAAAGTTTTTTTTTGATCATTTGCTTAGTGTTATAGAAAGAAGCAGATCAATCGAAAAAGTATGCCCATAGAATATTTACGAAGTGAATTAATTTTATATTATGGTTCAAAAATTGAATGCCACCGAAATGTTCGCTACAATTGTTTTTATTCTGTTTTTTAAAATGGTTACTAAATCGGTTGTCGGTTCCCAAATATGATCGGTTATGTGCACCCCATTTTTGTAGCAAATGCTTAATTCTCTCTAACCCAATCAATATGGGTATTTTCGGAACAGGCTTTACTAGTAGATACCAGAGATCGATTTTGGACGCAATTCTGAAACCCAACATGGCAACTTCCGGTGAACCGTTTTTGATAATTTACATGAGAAAAGCCCATGGGTCGTGTTTTCACCGCTGGGTAGCACTGTATACACCAAATTGTCAGGACTAGAGAGACAAGGGGCCATTCATAAACCACGTAGACCAAAATTTGAGAATTTGATTACATTGCTTGAAAATTTTCCATCACGGTATTACACTTAAATGGCAGCAACAGAAGCACATCTTACCTGTGAGGCGATCGTAAGCCAAGAGATGGCCGGTCGAGGTTGCTGCGATCAATGAGCCCTTTGGCTCGTCGTTGATAACGCTGGTGTGCGTAAACGAGCAATGTATTAATGGCTAAAAAAAATCGTGTTGCCCAAGGCATTTAGCTGAATACAATGCGGTCGTCCCGATCTGCCATGCCAAACTTTATAGCGGTAATATTTTATGCTGGCGGCCATTTTGTTTTAGTCTTACGATTGATTATATGCAATTATGCGATGCCGTTATGCTAGAACAAAAGGAAACTATTTGTTTTGTGATTTGAATATAATGTGGTTGTCCCGAACCGTCATGCCTAGTCTTCATTGCGGCAAGGTATTTTTAGCTGATATTTATGCGCGAGCGTTTTTATTCAATTGCGATGTGGCGTACTATAAGGGTCCGTTCATATACCACATGGAAAAAAACCTTCTTTTCTGACCCCCTTGTGGACAAGTGTGGACAATTCCTAAACCCCTACCACCTCCCTACGGTGTCCATGTGGACTTTCCAAAAATGGGTAGTTTCATTAAAATGGGATTTAGAAAATTTTCCCATGTGGAAGACTAATATGAAGCAAACCTTATGAAAATCGTTCAAATCTCAACGACTTATGATATTTTATATTTACATTTCAAAGATTCATCACAAAATTGAAATAACCTTTGAATTCTTGAATTGATTGGTAATTTCAACCTCTAGCTATGAAATCCAAAATTAATGTGATTAGACCATGTTACAGATGATTGCATCAACCCGAGCAAAGTCGAACATCAAAATTACAACAAGTAGAAATTATATTTTGATAATAGCATCAAATTGAAATCTTATTTTGCTATCAGTTTTAGATTTTTTTAAATATGACATCAGATTTTGATCTCATTTTGCTATCCTTCTTTCTTGGAAGAATTTTCTATGTTTATATTTCTTTGGTGAAACATCGAAGTGAATTCATATTTTGTTTCAAAAAAAAAATTCAACATCTCAATGAGCTTTCAATTTACTCTCATTGATAGCACAATTAGTTTTCTGTTTGATGTCATAGGGCAATTTTGCTGCTCTCCATTTTGATCTTTTAACCGTTAAAACGACCAAAACGACAACAACCTGCGTAATCACAACATCAAGTTTAGTTTTCAATTTGTTGCCAGACTCTGCTCGAAAAGTGATTTAGATAAAAAAATTCTGATTCTTTTTCGTGCGAATTCTTATGATTTTTTCGATGATAGTTGTCATAGATGTTTTCAATTTTCACACGTGCTGCACACGCACATACTATGCTGTTATAACTAGGGGCAGATCACTCTAAGAATGTATAACAAATTTGCATCAAATTAGAAAAAAATGCATTTAATTTCCATTTTTGCATCAGCCTTGCACTCCCTCGTAGAAAAGTTTGTTTAACAAACGTCCTACGCTGATCCACTTTGTTCGACGTTTTGTTAAACGTAGGGCTAGTTTTTCTGTATGGTTTTGACGTCTTACACGCAACGCAAAGAACATTGCACGCAACGCAAAATACATTATGAATTTCTATATTGATGGAAATAAATGCATTTATTCCCTAGTGTTATAAGCACTTGGATTATTCAAAAATCGTGAAAAAATTTGAATATAACCACTAACACCAATGACAATGCAAATTTAAAACAAATTATAAAAGACAAAAATATGATGACGTGGACATTATCCATACCCCCATCCCCATGGACAAGCATGGACTTTCTTGTAACCTCTACCCTTTCCTAAATTGTCCACTTGGTATATGGATAGCCCCTAAGGTGATTTTTGCGAAATATAATTTTTGCATGCGGCTGTTAAATTTTTTCTTTGCAGACTACAAAGCAGCCATTTTTCATGACAGGCGACCAAGCAGCAATTTTGCTAGTATGAAAAGGCACTTGGTTTAGACGCTTTCACAATTCTTTTTGCCTTTCTCAATAGAAAGGTATTGCAATTCCTCTGAAAACCGACTTTTTAACGGAGGCCCGGAGCGCCGAGTGACATATACCGTTCGATTCAGTTCGTCGAGTTCGGCAAATGTCTGTGTGTGTGTGTCCGGAATTACAGGGTGATGCAGAAAATGTCGATTTTAATAAATTCTGCAATGAAAGCGTCTAAATTACAGGGTGATAAGTACGAACACGCAGAAAATGTCGATTTTAATAAATTCTGCAATGAATGTATAAAGGTGAAAAAATTTCCAAAATATGACCACAACTGCTTCGATTTGTAGTATTAGGTCACTAACATCCATTCAAAGTCTATTCGGCCACATTGGCCACCATCCTCCGTTCCGGAAGTCCCGGCGGAAGCATCTAAATTCAGAATAACAGTTACATCGGTTTCTCGGAGATGGCTAGATCGATTCGACTAAACTTGGCCTCAAATGAAAGGTATTGCGTCCCCGTAAATGGCTATTTAATTTCATCCCGATCCGACTTCCGGTTCCGGAGTTACAGGTTGTGGCGTGCGATCACATAGCAAATTGTGATTCAAACCGATACTCCGATGAAAGCAAAAAAGGTAAAAATTTCGCTAAAATGTCTCTCAAACAACTTAAATTTGCTGTTCTAGGTCACCGACGGCCAACCAAACTTTCATTGACTACATTGACCACCATAGACGGTTCCGGAAGTGCCCGGGAAAAGCGGCCATCTTTCAAAATTTACGAACTCACATCAGTTTCCCGGAAATGGTTGGGCCGATTTTCACAAACTTAGTCTCAAATGATAGCTATAATATCCCCATAGATGTCTATAAAATTTCGTACGGATCGCTTATATGGGTCCGGAAATATAGACTAAATCGTCCGGTCACATATGAAATTCCCATATAAGCCGGAACTCAAATTTTTTTTCAAAGGGGGGACCTCATGAAATTTCAGATATCGAATTCGTATTTTTAATGCCAAACATCTTTAAAATGCATGAAACGTCGAGATTTTATGTTATCTCGAAAAAAATTTTTTTTATAAAAATCGACTTTTTGGGACTTTGCCGATTTCGCACCTTTTTGCCTTTCTCAATAGAAAGGTATTGCAATTGCTCTGAAAACCGACTTTTTAACGGAGGCCCGGAGGGCCGAGTGACATATACCATTCGATTCAGTTCGTCGAGTTCGGCAAATGTCTGTGTGTATGTATGTGTGTATGTATGTATGTGTGTGTATGTGTGTGTGTGTATGTGACCAAAAATGTCACTCATTTTTCTCAGAGATGGCTGAACCGATTTTGACAAACTTAGTCTCAAATGAAAGGTGCAACGTTCCCATAGGCTGCTATTGAATTTCTAATGGATCCGACTTCCGGTTCCGGAATTACAGGTTTACAGGTTTTCATTAACGCGTTTTTTTTTTAAATTTACGCGGTTTTCATTTACACGGCCTGTATCCCCCGCGTGAAAAATCTGAGTGTAATTGCATCGGAAACAATCACATTCCCAGCAGAACTTTTTGTTTTTTAATTTCAAACACTTTTGTTTCGTACTGCACACAACGGAAAATTTTAAAACAGAACTTACCGTCCCAGCAGCAGTTGAAGCGGGTGTTCTTTTTCGATTCAAATTCAAGCCATGTCTTAAGCGTTACTGGACTTAAAATTGTTTTCCCAGTTTAACCAGTCGGAATATCTGTCCTACCCTATGTATTTAAAACACAGTTCTAATTGCGTTTTAAGGTATACAACAAATACGGTTGGGTATACTAATTTAAATTTTAAAATAAATCTGTTTTAAATTATGAAACAAACCGCTGTACTGAAGATATAATTATGTCAGTCTTATTACCACATAAAACACCTATATAACATAAAACGCTGCAGAATTGGTTTAATAATACAATGTTTACACTACAGAGTTATAACACGTTTTAATAATTAGCAACAAGAAAAATGTCACCAAGATAGCATAAAAACCCGTTTTAACTGGTAGTGCGAACGTTGCATAACAATGTAATTTATCAAATAATTTCATTTTTCCACCACTAATCGATCAAGAAATACTTACACTTAAGATTGTTTACTTAAGTTCATTAGTACATTATTGAAAATTTAAATGGAAAATGAAATTTCATATTTTATGGAGAATCTGTATATTTCCGTTGGCGGGCGTGGGTTTCCTCATCACAGCTCTCAATATGGAACTTTTCTTTTGAATATATTTTCTGGACAGACCAGCCTATTTTTACTAGATGGATCAGCCAAATAATGCCAATCACCTAGTGAGATACTTGATTAATTAATAGATTACCGTTAAAAGACCTTCAATAAATTATGTTTTAATGGGGAGGGTATATAGCAAATTATAGCATATGAAAACAGGCGAGTGAACAAGAACGTGTGTCGATATGTGTGATAGATAAAAAAGCTATATTTTTAATGTCACCGTGGTCGTGTCCTGTACACAACCCTTTAATTTTTTAAATTTTTTACACGGACAAGGTGGGGGAGGGTTACCGTCAAGCTACGTAATTACCAGAGTGGGTACTTAGAGTTTTGTTACGAAATGCTACAATGGGGGAGGGGGTGTTAAAAATCACTCAAAAAATGCTACATCATTTATGGATGATCCCTAATGAAGAATGATGTTCAAAATGCCTTTGATGGTAGTTGAAATGAATAAATTTCCTTTTTTAATGCAAAAAAAATAAAGATTTTTTTCTGAAAAAATTAAAGGGTTGTGTACAAAAAATTAAAGGGTTCCGGTTCCGGAGTTACAGGTTGTGGCGTGCGATCACATAGCAAATTGTGATTCAAACCGATACTCCGATGAAAGCAAAAAAGGTAAAAATTTCGCTAAAATGTCTCTCAAACAACTTAAATTTGCTGTTCTAGGTCACCGACGGCCAACCAAACTTTCATTGACTACATTGACCACCATAGACGGTTCCGGAAGTGCCCGGGAAAAGCGGCCATCTTTCAAAATTTACGAACTCACATAAGTTTCCCGGAAATGGTTGGGCCGATTTTCACAAACTTAGTCTCAAATGATAGCTATAATATCCCCATAGATGTCTATAAAATTTCGTACGGATCGCTTATATGGGTCCGGAAATATAGACTAAATCGTCCGGTCACATATGAAATTCCCATATAAGCCGGAACTCAAATTTTTTTTCAAAGGGGGGACCTCATGAAATTTCAGAAATCGAATTCGTATTTTTAATGCCAAACATCTTTAAAATGCATGAAACGTCGAGATTTTATGTTATCTCGAAAAAAATTTTTTTTGTAAAAATCGACTTTTTGGGACTTTGCCGATTTCGCACCTTTTTGCCTTTCTCAATAGAAAGGTATTGCAATTGCTCTGAAAACCGACTTTTTAACGGAGGCCCGGAGGGCCGAGTGACATATACCATTCGATTCAGTTCGTCGAGTTCGGCAAATGTCTGTGTGTATGTATGTGTGTATGTATGTATGTGTGTGTGTATGTGTGTGTGTATGTGACCAAAAATGTCACTCATTTTTCTCAGAGATGGCTGAACCGATTTTGACAAACTTAGTCTCAAATGAAAGTTCCCATAGGCTGCTATTGAATTTCTAATGGATCCGACTTCCGGTTCCGGAATTACAGGGTGATAAGTACGAACACGCAGAAAATGTCGATTTTAATAAATTCTGCAATGAATGTATAAAGGTGAAAAATTTTCCAAAATATGACCACAACTGCTTCGATTTGTAGTATTAGGTCACTAACATCCATTCAAAGTCTATTCGGCCACATTGGCCACCATCCTCCGTTCCGGAAGCCCCGGCGGAAGCATCTAAATTCAGAATAACAGTCACATCGGTTTCTCGGAGATGGCTAGACCGATTCGACTAAACTTGGCCTCAAATGAAAGGTATTGCGTCCCCGTAAATGGCTATTTAATTTCATCCCGATCCGACTTCCGGTTCCGGAGTTACAGGTTGTGGCGTGCGATCACATAGCAAATTGTGATTCAAACCGATACTCCGATGAAAGCAAAAAAGGTAAAAATTTCGCTAAAATGTCTCTCAAACAACTTAAATTTGCTGTTCTAGGTCACCGACGGTTTTTGTAAAAATCGACTTTTTAGGACTTTGCCGATTTTGCACCTTTTTTCAGTTCAATATTACCGTGGCTGTTTTTTCTTTTTCAAAATTTTAGAACTCAAATAATGATTTATTTTCCTGTATATAGTTGTCATGTGATGTATAATAATAAAATGTAATATATGCATTTAAAAGCTTTTAATGAATATAAACAACGCACACATTCTCGTGATTCGTGATTGAGAAAGGTACAATTGCACCGCTAGGTGGATTAAAATAGGTTTTTTTCTTTCGAGTCGCCATTTTGTTTTTGGGAAGCCTTTCAGTTTACACGCTTTCAATCTTTCCTTATTTTGGTTACCGCGTGGGGGATTCTAACTGGATTCTTTTTACAATAACCGGCAGGATCGCCCATGTAAGAATTTGATTTCGCCAATGCTCCATCTACTATTAAATTTATTCTACATCATTTTCACATCAATTTGTTCGATCTTTTTCTAGGTTATCCACGATACACAAAACTCTCGCCGAGATACACGCTTATTTGGAATTATTATATTTTTGCCTTTCTCAATAAAAAGGTATTGCAATTGCTCTGAAAACTCTGAATTTCAAATGGATCCGACTTCCGGTTCCGGTGGTGAGCTCAATCACGCAGAAAATGTCGATTTTAATAAATTCTGCAATGAATGTATAAAGGTGAATTTTTTTTCCAAAATATGACCACAACTGCTTCGATTTGTAGTATTAGGCCACTAACATCCATTCAAAGTCTCTTTGTCAACATTGGCCACCATCATCGGTGCCGGAAGCCCCGGCGGAAGTATCTAAATTCAGAATAACAGTCACATCGGTTTCTCGGAGATGGCTAGACCGATTCGACTAAACTTGGCCTCAAATGAAAGGTATTGCGTCCCCGTAAATGGCTATTTAATTTCATCCCGATCCGACTTCCGGTTCCGGAGTTACAGGTTGTGACGTGCGATCACATAGCAAATTGTGATTCAAACCGATACTCCGATGAAAGCAAAAAAGGTAAAAATTTCGCTAAAATGTCTCTCAAACAACTTAAATTTGCTGTTCTAGGTCACCGACGGCCAACCAAACTTTCGTTGACTACATTGACCACCATAGTCGGTTCCGGAAGTGCCCGGGAAATCCGCGGCCATCTTTAAAAATTAACGAACTCACATCAGTTTCCCGGAAATGGTTGGGCCGATTTTCACAAACTTAGTCCCAAATGATAGCTATAATATCCCCACAGATGTCTATAAAATTTTGTACAGATTGCTTATATGGTTCCGTAAATATAGACTAAACCGTTTTTTTCGAAGGGGGGACACCATGAAATTTCAGAAATCGAATTCGTACTATCTTTAAAATGCAAGAAACGTCGAGATTTTATGTTATCTCGAATTTTTTTTTATAAACGTCGACTTTTTGGGATTGCCGATTTCGCAATTCAATTTTATATTAATGTAGCTGTTTTTTTTGTTTAACAAAATTTTAGAACTCGAATAATGATTTCTTTTCTTGTATATAGTTGTCATGTCGTGTATAATAAAAATGTAATATATACATTTGGAAGCTTATAATGAATATAAACAACGCAAAAATTCTCGTGTTCATGATTGAGAAAGGCACAATTGCACCGCTAGGTGGATTAAAACAGGGTTTTTTTATTTGTGATCACATCATTATTCCCGAAAATGTGGTGGGGAAGCGGAGTTACCCTTTAGATTCCCCCTCCTTCCCTCTTGCTACGTGCCAGCGTGGACTTTGTACTAATCTTTAGTTAAAATATAGGTTGCCTGAAACTCACTCAATTGCAATGAATGTGATCCGTCAGTGCAATAGTAGTGCGTAATATTCGCACCAGTTTTTCACATAGGTACATAGATTGTGCATCTAAGGGACCATCCATAAATGAGGTAGCATTATATAGGGGAGGGGGGAGTTTTGTATTTTGTGATGATGTGTGACGACAGGGGGTAGGGGGTCATATCATGCTACGTAGCTTTTTTTAAGGGGAATAGGGGTTGACTTGTTGTCACGACAACCTTACCTGTTTCATGTAACTAAGATAATTTTTTATTTTATTGACATTAAAAATGTCTTACTCCACTATCTGGGGCTAGGTGTCATTCTAAAATCTAAACTATCTCCCATGTAACGAAACTATGTAAGGTTTGCACGCTTATAACTCCGATATTACTAGATGGATTTTAATCATTCACACACCAACCGATTCAGAAACACCTAACTTAAATATTGGTAATAATTTAATATCTCCCCAATAAAAGTAGACTTTTGAAAATTGGTAAAATTAAAAAGTTCACAAAAAACGGGAAAAATACCATTCGTGATGCAGATTTCTCAGACACAGCCGTCATTAGAGGGTAGGTTAGTGGCTCAATCACACGCGAAAAGTCATAAATAGAAGCAACGCATGTCCGTTTAAATCAGTTGTTGCTCTTATCCCACACGAACAACGTCGTCTCCGGGCGATGCAATAAGCGCTATCGATTTTCGGTAACGTTGGCATTTGCACACACTCGCACCTAAGTGACTAAACCATATACGGTTAGTTTATAAATAGAGGTGACGCGTACCCGTTTGAATCAGTTTTTGTTCTTATGTCGAACGGGTGAGATCATGGCTGCAGCGTCTGGGCACTACAATAAGCGGTAGACGCTATGCATTTTCGGCAGCGGTGGCCGTGTGCGGATTTGTCAGGTACCAGCATGGTGTCACAGAATGATTTGCAAAGTGGGTGGGCGGGGTGGCTGGATTTAATTCAATACGGTGTGTGCTGCTTAAGAGCGTTGCGTTTGAAAAAAATATATTTATTTTTATGCATGCGTGTGCGTTGTAACTTGTTAATCCATGTGTACGGCGCTTTGTAGCTGCGTAGGGTAAAGAGCCAATTGGTTTTCATGTTTCATATTTCGGTTATATGTTTTTTATGAGTAAGGCATCTGACAACGTGCTTCTGTAGTTATTGCACTGTTCAGCAGCGTAGTATTTTATATAGGAGAGTACACTCAGGTTTTTTACGCGGATTTTGAAATTTACGCGGTTTTCATTAACGCGTTTTTTTTTTAAATTTACGCGGTTTTCATTTACACGGCCTGTATCCCCTGCGTGAAAAATCTGAGTGCAATTGCATCGGAAACAATCACATTCCCAGCAGAACTTTTTGTTTTTTAATTTCAAACACTTTTGTTTCGTACTGCACACAACGGAAAATTTTAAAACAGAACTTACCGTCCCAGCAGCAGTTGAAGCGGGTGTTCTTTTTCGATTCAAATTCAAGCCATGTCTTAAGCGTTACTGGACTTAAAATTGTTTTCCCAGTTTAACCAGTCGGAATATCTGTCCTACCCTATGTATTTAAAACACAGTTCTAATTGCGTTTTAAGGTATACAACAAATACGGTTGGGTATACTAATTTAAATTTTAAAATAAATCTGTTTTAAATTATGAAACAAACCGCTGTACTGAAGATATAATTATGTCAGTCTTATTACCACATAAAACACCTATATAACATAAAACCCTGCAGAATTGGTTTAATAATACAATGTTTACACTACAGAGTTATAACACGTTTTAATAATTAGCAACAAGAAAAATGTCACCAAGATAGCATAAAAACCCGTTTTAACTGGTAGTGCGAACGTTGCATAACAATGTAATTTATCAAATAATTTCATTTTTCCACCACTAATCGATCAAGAAATACTTACACTTAAGATTGTTTACTTAAGTTCATTAGTACATTATTGAAAATTTAAATGGAAAATGAAATTTCATATTTTATGGAGAATCTGTATATTTCCGTTGGCGGGCGTGGGTTTCCTCATCACAGCTCTCAATATGGAACTTTTCTTTTGAATATATTTTCTGGACAGACCAGCCTATTTTTACTAGATGGATCAGCCAAATAATGCCAATCACCTAGTGAGATACTTGATTAATTAATAGATTACCGTTAAAAGACCTTCAATAAATTATGTTTTAATGGGGAGGGTATATAGCAAATTATAGCATATGAAAACAGGCGAGTGAACAAGAACGTGTGTCGATATGTGTGATAGATAAAAAAGCTATATTTTTAATGTCACCGTGGTCGTGTCCTGTACACAACCCTTTAATTTTTTAAATTTTTTACACGGACAAGGTGGGGGAGGGTTACCGTCAAGCTACGTAATTACCAGAGTGGGTACTTAGAGTTTTGTTACGAAATGCTACAATGGGGGAGGGGGTGTTAAAAATCACTCAAAAAATGCTACATCATTTATGGATGATCCCTAATGAAGAATGATGTTCAAAATGCCTTTGATGGTAGTTGAAATGAATAAATTTCCTTTTTTAATGCAAAAAAAATAAAGATGTTTTTCTGAAAAAATTAAAGGGTTGTGTACAGGACACGACCACAGTGACATTAAAAATGTAGCTTTTTCAAGAGCGTGCAAATGAATTTTATCTATCACACATATCGACTCACGTTCTTGCTCACTCGCCTATTTTCATATGTTACAATTTGCTATATACCCTCCCCATTAAAACATAATTTATTGAAGGTCATTTAACGGTAATCTATTGTTACAATTAATCAAGTATCTCACTAGGTGATTGGCATTATTTGGCTGATCCATCTAGCTGGTCTGTCCAGAAAATATATTCAAAAGAAAAGTTCCATATTGAGAACTGTGATGAGGAAGCCCACGCCCGCCAACGGAAATATACAGATTCTCCATGAAATATGAAATTTCATTTTCCATTTAAATTTTCAATAATGTACTAATGAACTTAAGTAAACAATCTTAAGGTTAAGTATTTCTTGATCGATTAGTGGTTGAACAAATGAAATTATTTGATAAATTACACTGTTATACAACGTTCGCACTACCGGTTAAAAAGGGTTTTTATGCTATCTTGGTGACATTTTTCTTGTTGCTAATTATAACGTGTTATAACTGTAGTGTAAACATTGTATTATTAAACTAACTCTGCAGTGTTTTATGTGGTAATAGGACTGACATAATTATATTTTCAGTATAGCGGTTTGTTTCATAATTTAAAACAGAATTATTTTAAAATTTAAATTAATATACCTAACCGTTCTATTTGTTGTATACTTTGAAACGCGATTAGAACTGTGTTTTAAATGCATAGGGCAGGACAGATACTCTGACTGCATAAACTTGGAAAACAATTTGAAGTTAAGTAACGCTTAAGACATGGCTTGAATTTTAATCGAATAAGAACACCCGCCTTAACTGCTGCTGGGACGGTAAGTTCTGTTTTAAAATTTTCCGTTTTGTACAGTACGAAACAAAAGTGTTTGAAATTAGAAAACAAAAAGTTCTGCTAGGAATGTGATTGTTTCCGATGCAATTACGGGATTTTTTACGCGGGGGGTACAGGCCGCGCAAAATGAAAACCGCGTAAATTTCCAAAAACGCGTAAATGATAACCGCGTAAATTTAAAAATCCGCGTAAAAAACCTGAGTGTATTCTCCTATATAAAATACCACGCTGCCGAACAGTGCAATAACTACAGAAGCACGTTGTCAGATGCCTTACTGATAAAAAACATATAACCGAAATATGAAACATATGAAAGCCAATAGGCTCTTTACCCTACGCAGCTACAAAGCGCCGTAAACATGGATTAACAAGTTATAACGCACACGCATGCATAAAAACAAATATTTTTTTTCAACGCAACGCTCAAGCAACACACATAAGTCGCATCCTGCCGTATTGAATTGAATCCAAACCACCCCACCCACCCACTTTGCAAATCATTCTATGACACCGTGCTGGTACCCGAAAAATCCGCACACGGCACCCGCTGCCGAAAATGCATAGCGTCTACCGCTTAGCATCCAGACGCTGCAACCATGATCTTACCCGACATAAGAACAAAAACTGCTTCAAACGTGTACGCGTCACCTCTATTTATAAACTAACCGTATATGGTTTAGTCACTTAGTTACGAGTGTGTGCAAATGCCAACGTTGCCGAATATCGATAGCGCTTATTGCATCATCCGGAGACGGTGTTGCTCGTAGGGGATATTAGCAACAACTGATTTAAACGGACATGCGTCGCTTCTATTTATGACTTTTCGTGCTTGATTGAGCGACTAAGGTGCCCTCTAATGACGGCTGTGTCTGAGAAATCTGCCTCACGAATGGTAATTTTCCCGTTTTGACGTAGGACTTACGTCTTTCTTTACTATACTGGGTGTCATTTCAAAATTTTCAAAACGGATGCGTTACGTACACTTTGAACTCTAATAACTTTTCTCCTACTAAAGGAATTACTAATTTTGTTTCATAAATCGAAAGGAAAACGTTCAACGCTTGCTATTGATACCTTGTTTGCTATGTAAAACTTGTTTAAAAAGTTCAAAAACTACTTTTAATGCGAATCAACATTAATGCTAAAACCTATAAATATGGGTGTCACAGTTTTTCTTAAAGCCAGACGTGTGTAAGCCACAGAGCAGAACACACGTACGTGTGCTGCTCAACGAGAAGCTGCATTTTGACCACCAACCAAATCATAGCTACTGCCTTATCGCTGCCAACCAAGAACAGTCGTCGCCCTGCGTGAAATTCATTGCTCTCAGAAGTGGACAGAGTTACTAATTCGCAAGCTGCTCTTCCAGTGCCTGGTCCGTGAGATTGCACAGAATTTCAAAACCTACTCTTCCGGAGCTCAGCCGTAATGGCCCTTTAAGAAGCCAGCGAGGCCTGCCTGGTTAGTTTGTTGGAAAATACCAATCTGTGCGCTATCCATGCCAAGCGAATAATCATCATGCCGAGCGGGAAACGGCGAAATGATATTCACAACAAACGGTCCTTATTAGGACCACAAAATCGTTCTCAGAAGAATTACAATTGAAATTTCCATTTCGTGCTTTGGAAAATAACTTCCCTCTTATCGGGTTAGTTATTTTCTATAATAATATCCGAAAAATGTGCGATAAAACCAATAAACTGACCAATTGGACGGAAGCAATAAAATACCTACAACAATTTGAGTCAGAAAAGTGATATTAACGGAAAAATGCTTCGATCGTTTCTAAGTGTTTGGCAGCTGAAGTTGCCGATTTGTTTTCCAACGTCAATTATTTGCGCTGTGCTGTACGGAACAGATTTTTGCGCGATGTGTTGGGAAATAATTAAAACAATTGTGTAGTAGATTCCGTAGATTTTACCGTAAATTTTGATAGAAATGATTTTGTAAAAGCATTAATTAGCCGTGCTTTGAATGGTGGTTTTTGCAAATCTTTCTAGAACATTAGTGAATGTGGAAACCCTGCTACTAAGCGAATGCCACGCCAAAAAGAATGATGAAAATATTTTCATTTGTCGCACAAAGGGATGGACTACCATCTGCACTAAGAAGTTTATAAAAGAGATCGCATTCCGACATACAATGCTCATTCGATGTGAGCTGCGAAAGGGGAATGTTCGTGTATGTACGCAGCAGAAGCGAATTCGGGCAAGGTTCGAATCGTTAGCAAGGATTCTCGTCTGGTATCACCAAACATAGTTATCTACAAACCGTTATTTTTAGGATGAAAACATAATGGAGAAAGAATTGAATTAGAAAGTTCCATTTAATAACTTGCATTGAGTTTGCGCCTGTCAAGTCTGCTGTACTTTATCAATGACACATATAAACCAATGTTTATCGAATTAATCTACAATGCAAATCTTTCTAGAACATTAGTGAATGTGGCAACCCTGCTACTAAGCGAATGCCACGCCAAAACGAATGATGAAAATATTTTCATTTGTCGCACAAAGGGATGGACTACCATCTGCACTAAGAAGTTTATAAAAGAGATCGCATTCCGACATACAATGCTCATTCGATGTGAGCTGCGAAAGGGGAATGTTCGTGTATGTACGCAGTAGAAGCGAATTCGGGCAAGGTTCGAATCGTTAGCAAGGATTCTCGTCTGGTATCACCAAACATAGTTATCTACAAACCGTTCTTTTTAGGATGAAAACATAAAGGAGAAAGAATTGAATTAGAAAGTTCCATTTAATAACTTGCATTGAGTTTGCGCCTGTCAAGTCTGCTGTACTTTATCAATGACACATATAAACCAATGTTTATCGAATTAATCTACAATGCAAATCTTTCTAGAACATTAGTGAATGTGGCAACCCTGCTACTAAGCGAATGCCACGCCAAAACGAATGATGAAAATATTTTCATTTGTCGCACAAAGGGATGGACTACCATCTGCACTAAGAAGTTTATAAAAGAGATCGCATTCCGACATACAATGCTCATTCGATGTGAGCTGCAAAAGGGGAATGTTCGTGTATGTACGCAGTAGAAGCGAATTCGGGCAAGGTTAGAATCGTTAGCAAGGATTCTCGTCTGGTATCACCAAACATAGTTATCTACAAACCGTTCTTTTTAGGATGAAAACATAAAGGAGAAAGAATTGAATTAGAAAGTTCCATTTAATAACTTGAATTGAGTTTGCGCCTGTCAATTCTTGTATACATTTACCAGTGATTCATATAAGCAAATGTTTATCAAATTAATCTACAAACCCGAAGGTTTTTGCAAGTCCTAGAAAATCAGTGAATGTGGCAATCTCATTCGACATGAAATTTCCAGTAAACATTCATTCAAAAAGTGCATTGGCTCAAATTATCCATGAATGTCATATGATATGCCCAAGTTTAGTCCTACGTCAACACCGCGGTTACGTCCCTGGCATTACCCACTCCTAGTTTTTCGTGAACTTTTCAATTTTACCAATTTCCAAAAGTCTACTTTTATTGGGAGATATTAAATAATTACCAGTATTTAAGTTAGGTGTTTCTGAATCGGTTGGTGTATGAATGATTAAAATCCATCTAGTAATATTGGAGTTATGAGCGTGCAAACCTTACATAGTTTCGTTACATGGGAGATAGTTTAGATTTTAGAATGACACCTAGCCCCAGATAGTGGAGTAAGACATTTTTAATGTTAAAAAGTCCTTTGAAATGCAAAGAACTTAGAAGAATTTTGGCAGTTTATTTTTTGCGTGGATTTCGAAATTAACACGGTTTTTTAAAAAAAATATTCTAAGTCCTTTTGAATGCAAAAGACTTAGAAGATTTTCGGAAAGCTGGAAGAGACGGGTCTGGAAGACTCCTTATGGCCCACACTAGAGATGGTCGGGTTTCAGTTTTTTCGAACCCGAACCCGACCCGAACCCGAGCGCATGAAAATTTAAAAACCCGAACCCGACCCGAGCCCGAAATTATAAAATTTGAAAAACCCGAACCCGACCCGAGCCCGAACATTTTAAAACTTAAAAACCCGAACCCGACCCGTACCCGAGAATGAAAATTTTGTAAAACCCGACCCGAGAATATTAAAATTTGAAAACCCGAACCCGACCCGAACCCGAAAATTTAAAATTTGAGAAGCCCGATCCGAATCTAACTTGCTAATACGGAGAATCTACCAAAGATCTCGAAGATTTTTAATTCAAGGCACCCGAGCTAGACCCTTGACTCATCTAAGAATAGTAGAATCTCTCGAATCTGAAGTACCACCATCAGAGTCGAAAAATGTTTTTTTCGTTTACCAAAATCTGACGAAAATGACGAGCGAGCGATGCTACTTTCTAAACTACTAGACCATTACGAAACCGAAAATGAGACAACGGCCTACGACAAAGCATGCGGATAAATTCAATTTCATTATTTCCTCCATACATTCGTTTTCGCTTCGAAATTAAGAACGACATTAGTCTCTTCGATATTGCACATAGCGCTGGCCAAACGAATAGAAACTAGTAACGATATTTATTTGTCGTTGTTCTATTTGGGAGCATTACAAGCTAGCGATTATATTTAACGATTGAAGCACTATTGGTGTGCATATTTCCTGTGTTTGCGGCGTTCTAGTTGCATTTTATGATGCACATTGCTATAATTTCATTTAATGAAAATTAAAATAAAAAATCAAAATTACTGATTTGAAATTAAAACGAGATTGAATTTTCGTATTGTCATAGGAAAACGAAAGTCACTACTTCTGCTACTCGCTTCCATAGAATCGAAAGAAGAAGGGGCGTTGTTTTTATTGTTTTGCTTTGTGTGAATTTAGTAACGAAGAAGGCAGCGAAAAGACGAAGGTGAATTCAGTGAATTTCATCGTTCATTGAATGGGTATGAGAATTTTAGGGGCCCTGACCACCATACGCATTGAGTTATATCTGCATATGGAAAAACAAATCACTGCCGAGTTGAATCCGCATTTATATTTACTATTATTGAACGTCAAATTTGTAACGTGCTGAGAAACTTGATAAATCGTTGATATCTTAACCGGAAATTAAGTTAAATCGGCGGCCAACTCATGGGGAAACAGAAAGCTTCATGGTCACAGTTTCCAACAACCTTGCCCGTCGTAATTAACCAAATTTTCTGATTTTTTTATCAGAAACCATTCCTGCAAGGCAGTTTTGTGTAATTTATTACATGTATTGAATTAAGCTATGGCAATTGGCAATTTGTATTCGACAGTTTACATGACGTCACCCACGTTACTGGTTGGAACGGTCAAACCTGTATCGAAGGGTATCAATCATTTTCTGACGTGTTCTTGATGTACCATCATTAGCGTTAGGACGATCTATGATTGGGTATCTAAGTTATTTTATGCTTCAGATTATACGGTATGCGCGCCAATAGAGATGCTTCGACATCTCCAATGGAGCTCTCGGAACGACTCCAAACTTTTAAAAACCCGTAATGGCTTCAACAGAACACACAAAATTTTTGCGATCATTTCGTTAAGTTCATGAAAATTCATGTATTTTCATGAAGGGATCATCCAGATCATGCAACAGCTCAGCCCGGGAGCAATCTGACAGAAAGGTCTTGTATCATATATGTATCACTGATTTGATAATGGTGCTATTATCCCATCACCATATGAGTGTCATGACCAACGAAACCTGGCGGAAGTGAAGCTAGGTTTAGGTATGATGGAACAAAGACAGTCTCTAGAAAATAAATTTGGCCTAAACTATCTGCTTTTAAAAAAATGTGCCCTTTTTAAATTGGAGCCGCCATAATGAGTCCAAATCCTTATTTTTCCGTTACAGTTTATTTTAATTGCAAGAAATCTTTATCATAAACCAATTTGATTGTCAAACTTTCGTGAAGGCAGGTACAACCTATTTGTTTCATTTGACCAATTTAACAGTGCTTGCTTAAAGTTTGTTTAGGGTACAAATGTGCCCCACAAAACCGTTAGCGTTACCCAAGTAACCACTAAGCCGTGAAAATGGCATCAATTCGGTTTTATAGTCGCTTATAGATCACGGGTAGCAGAGCTTATAGGTGCAATATCGTACTTTAGTGTTGTTTAAAGGCCACTTTTGGCGAAATATTCGGCTGATATACTGCCTACTCCTACTTTTTCCACCGCGCCTATGGAAATATGTCAAAACAATTTGTGGTGGGTATAACCCACTGCTTGAAAAAAAACAAAACAAAAACAGGAAATAAAAAGTTCTCTCTCGTTCTTTCTTTCATGGTCTTTCTATCGCATGCGCCGTTTGCTTTTTTTGCAGTGCCGCGTGCGTTCCAGGTTCGAACTTCTACCTTTAGAAGATTTGGAAGTTACTTTGCTCCAGCGCGTTTGCTGTTTGATCGATTTGGGAGTTGGTTAATCTAGCTGATATTTGCCGTTCTTAAATTGAGAGATTTCTGTTGTGAATATACTTATAATTGGGCGCAAGGTTTTGATCATATTTTTTAAAACTATCATTAGATGTATACTAAATTGAAAGAAATCATGTATCATATCATTTATGGCTCGAAGGTTATGTGTCCTTTAATTTGTTTACGACGACATGCCCAAACCTCGGAAGCTGATAAAGTTTTTTTATGCTTAGAATGTGTCTCATATCATTTGTTTTGATTTGGAATTTATTGTTTAGAGTAATGGAAATGTCAACTATAACAGGCATTAAAATGGCATCGGTGACTACCGTATCTGGCTTATAGTTACAGGGTTTATAAGCTCTACAATAGAGCCTCATATACCTATATAGGACCTGTTTTAATGCTTAAAATTCGTAGTGCTTATAAGCATTAGCAAGGCTTATATAAAGCTTATAGACATTTGCAAAGCTTGTATAGAACCTATAAGCATCGAAAAGCTGTTATAAGGTGAATATAATGCTTGCTTTAGTGCTTAGTGGTTACTTGTGTAGTGTTTTGTCATGTGTACATAATTCAAAAAAAATATATTTTTTTTAAAAGCAAAATGTCGATACATAGTAAGCGAGAAACTTGTGTAAAATTGTATAAGTTCCAACTCTGCTGAATAATGGTATCTGTTATTCGGTATAATAAAGCACTATAGCAAAGTAACTAGTAATGCGTTTGGATCGGTATCGTAATTTTTGCTTTTGCGGATGAAAGAGTCAAAACACATTCGTGAATATGATTTGTATATAGTATGCAAGACGCATCATTCGATTCGTTATCTTCTGCAGCCCAGGCTCTGGAACATACTTACTTTATATACACGTACAATGCACCGGCTCTACCTATTCCTTCGACGCCTTCCTGTTTCATCTCTGTTGCTGCATATTGCTGTATTTTTAACGTTTGTGTTGGCGTTTGGTTTTCAAAAAAGCATCTTTTTGCACTATTTCAACCAAGAATAGAACCTCTGGGAACTGCTCCCATGTCGTAAGAGGCGACTAACAACATGCTAGGAGTTCCTAGGCCGACGTTTTGCTCCGTACCGATGACTTAATCTGGACGGACCTTAAGGTTTTCCATATTACCCTCTTTCCAGTCTGTATTTAGTGAATCACTGACATATACTCACCTTTTCTGATTCGCCTTTCTTGATTGTGTACCAACGTTTTAAGTTTCTTCTGGCGGTTGTATATTAGCCGTAAATGACGAAATCTAATTCTACACTAAGTAACAGAATGTATTAATATACCGGCACTTCCACGCCAAGGTTTAACTTCCAAAGCTTTGGTTTAAAAACCGTTTTTAAAAAATGGAAACTTTCATGTAGGAAATTTATTGAATTGGCCTAAGATGGAGCTGTCGAATTTCACAAAAAGTTTTTTATGTTGCAAGTGATCTGTAGTTGTGTTAAATTAGGTATTTTTCTATTATATTTGGAACCGTCTACCGACAAATCTACATTTGGGTCATTCCATGCGAAGTGATCAAGGCACGTGTAATCGACCTCCACGGATTTGAACAAAATTTGGAGGAATTGTTCATCTAGGGCCAATATAAAAAAACCCAAATTTTTGTGTCAATTGAACCACCCCTCGGGTCATGGGAGCACCCCCCGTTTTGGCAAATTGCCAAAACCCTTGATTTTCTTTTGATCATATCTCCGGTTCTATTTAATCTAGAATCAAACCACAAGATGGCTTTTGAAGAAAATTGTTCAAGGAGACTATAAAAAATATTATTTTTTGCCGACAGTGTTGCCAACTATGCAATTTTATCAGTTAAATATTAAAAGTTAATTTTTCTCAAAATACGTATATTTTAATTTTGAAAATTTTAATGCCATCGCGTTCCTCAGACATTTTTACATAAAAAACACTTATCATCTCAATATAATATGAGCGCATCCTGAGATACACCGTTTTGAAGAGAAAAAACCGCAATTTCCCATATAAAATCGCAAGCGCACAACACTAAAAAACCAACTTGAGTATTCTGAGTTCAAACATAATTTTTCGTGAAGTAGACGAGAAATGATGAAAAACTACGTATTTGGTTTGCTTCTAGCAGATCAGGGTCGATTTTTATGACAGTTTGAAGATTTTCTCAATTTTGGCCAATAAAAATGGATTTTTATATGAGAAAATCGGAGTTTTTCCCTTCGAAACGGTATATCTCAGGATGCGCTCATATTATATTGGGATGATAAGTGTTTTTTATGTAAAAATGTCTGAGGAACGCGATGGCATTAAAATTTTCAAAATTAAAATATACGTATTTTGAGAAAAATTAACTTTTAATATTTAACTGAAAAAATTGCATAGTTGGCAACACTGTCGGCAAAAAATAATATTTTTTATAGTCTCCTTGAACAATTTTCTTCAAAAGCCATCTTGTGGTTTGATTCTAGATTAAATAGAACCGGAGATATGATCAAAAGAAAATCAAGGGTTTTGGCAATTTGCCAAAACGGGGGGTGCTCCCATGACCCGAGGGGTGGTTCAATTGACACAAAAATTTGGGTTTTTTTATATTGGCCCTAGATGAACAATTCCTCCAAATTTTGTTCAAATCCGTGAAGGTCGATTTCAAGTTTGCATCTTTTTTTGATCACTTCGCGTGGAATGACCCATTTACAAATACCTCCAAAAGTGACTCCTTGAGGTCTCATGAAGGCCTGACACTAGCTTTATGATACTTTTGCTTTTCTAAACAGTAATAAAAATCGCAACATTCAAGAACTTCACTTTGTCAGAAAATGTAGGGCCATCGGAAGCTAAAACTTCGTAAAATCGCACTCCTGGTCCTTTTTTCAGTGCAGTACTCTACGTCACTCGTTCAAATTTGCACCGCTCTTATGGTAGTCGGTATTTGCTAGTATTACTGTTCTCCCATCCATTCTGGTAGTCAAACGGTGGGATAGCAAAATTCTTACAAGTTTCCTATCTCATGCCTCCACGCGAGTCTAAGTCTATTGATGACATTTGGTCCTTAGACCGCAGAATGAGAGGGTGCGAACAGAATGAGAGGGTGCGAACAGATCTAGTCGAGAAAACATTGCCGTAAAAATGAATAGTTGATCGGAAATTAGCCCCAATACGACTAATCTGACTAGTATCTATGAACACGGGTCAATACGTATTGAAAATTCGCCGCGTCTGTTTTTATGAACCTAATTTAAAGCTCCGTTATTGCTAACAAGCCCGTGCATCAGGTTAACAATCCTTTATATTTCCCTTCAGTGTTCGGTATTATCGCTCGTATACTTGTATTCCACAAACAATCCGATATGGAAAATAAGAAATACTTTCCTTGATTTATAACATCTCTCGCTATTTTTGCCTGTATAATGTGTTATCACTCGGTAGTTTTCAAGCCAATTAATATATCGTAGAGAAGAATTAGCGAATTCTGTCCAAATACTGTTGCAATAAATAGTGATCCGGCCCATTACGCGGATAAGATTAGCTTTTCTAGGCAATACTCTCACGGTCGGCCGTGTGGAGTTCAAATTGCTTTTGTTTAGGGAACATAGTATACTCTCGGTAGCCGGCTGCCCAGAGTTTAAAAATAACCAAAAACTAAACAAGATCATCTCTTTTTCGAGTGATCGTGCACTCGAAGACTAACTAAACAACTACCTAATAAAACATGCTTTACAGGTCGCATCGTTTGCTTGGAGCGAATCCTAGACCTGATACCCTTCCAAACCACCAACTCCGCGACACCTATGGAAGAGTCTGATGAATCGTCGTCCTTCCGTTAAGTAGGTGGAGCATCAACACTTCCCGTCTACCTTATTCTTTATCCTTCCCCGTGAACGATGGAGATGGGGGCGGCCGGCAATGATGGCTATCATGCTGTTGAGGTTTTAATATGGGTCGGATTGGTATGAATTCCTACTTACCACTTCCTAAGCAACTCTTATTAGATAATCAGCAGTCAAACATGATGAAGTCAGTGTGCAATCCGCCAAAATCATCGTCACAACGCAACGCAACGCAACGCAACGCAACG
This sequence comes from Topomyia yanbarensis, assembly GCF_030247195.1. Taxonomy (NCBI): domain Eukaryota; kingdom Metazoa; phylum Arthropoda; class Insecta; order Diptera; family Culicidae; genus Topomyia; species Topomyia yanbarensis. The sequence goes on along the minus strand of NC_080671.1, from coordinate 241,334,031 downwards.
CAACGCGTTTGGTTTTCAAAAAAGCATCGGAATAAATATACTTTTCGACCCGTTTTTGAAAAAAAATGTTCAAAAGGAAATTTAATAAGCTTTACAATGTCGTATAAATGGTCAAAATCGATTTGAAACTACGGGAGTTATAGCAATATGAAGAAACAAGGGAATTTTGACGTATTTTAAAGACTTGTTCCACACAAAATGAAATATTACATACTTAAATAGTCAAAACACGAATATTTTTAAACAGGTTACTTTACGAATGATTTTAGAATAAAACTATCCAAGTTAATTATAAATTTAATAAAAATTAGACACACTAGAGCGATTTTAGTTCTGGAGTACGAATGTACCCCACAAAACCGTTTACGTAGAGAAAAAGTCGCCGCGGCCTAAGTATCGGTTTTAAAGTACCTGTCGAAATTTATATTCCATCATAGAAAGTTGAACCGATATTTTCCAATAAAATCCTGTTGACTTGGTTTATTATTAATTATCATGAAAAATAATACGCAAAGAGATTTTGCGTATTGAAACACGTATTGTTGAATGATCTTTCATGAATGTTCGTTTAAAAAATTAAATAATTCAGGCAGTTTGCGAATCTGAAGAGAAGTAATTTTATGCAAGAATGAAAAATACAATATCTGAGCACCAGAAAATACGACGAATTCTAGCGATTCAGAGGTGCTAACATTTGGTACGGTTATATGTGTCATCCATTCGTATTACGAAGTATAATTCACTACTACAAAAAAGACTACGTTTTGTGTATAGACGCAAACAGTGTCATGAAATGGATGGGTTGTTTTGTTCAAAACCCGAACCCGACCCGACCCCGATAATTTCCAATTTGAAAAACCCGAACCCGACCCGAGCCCGAAAGTCCAAAATTTCATAAACCCGGAGCCGACCCGAACCCGAGAATTTCAAATTTGAAAACACGGAACCCGACCCGAACCCGAGAAGCTTAAATTTACAGAACCCGAACCCGACCCGAAACCCGTCGTGTTCGGGTCGGGTCCGGGTTTCGGGTCCAAAAACCCGAACCCGACCATCTCTAGCCCACACCTCCACAATATGGATATTTTCGGAATGGTCTTGAAGTAGGTACCAGAAATTGATTTTTAACGCCATTTTAAATCTAAGATGGCGACTTCCGGTTTAGCGAAATTCACTATAACCCAATCAATATGTGTAGTACAAATAGCTTTAATTAAACAGTTGAATTTTGGCTACACCCATAGTGATCATTTAGCAATCCGCTTTAAGATCAACTATGGTGTGCAGCATCCGAGGGCGGGAGATCCCTGTCAGGTACGCGGGTGGAAGTCCAATCACTTCGACAGCGAAGCTTTCACCGCGGCCCTGGGACTGGAGGCCAACACCGACAGTCTAAGCGGGGATGCGCTGGTAGCTGTTCTATCACGCGCGTGCGACGCCACTATGCCGAGAAAAACACTGCCAAGAAACGGTAGATGCCCGGTATACTGGTGGAGTGCCGAGATTGCAGCTCTACGGTCAGCCTGTCTCAGAGCTAGACGTAGGATGCAAAGAGCTCGCACCGAGGATGCAAGAGAGAACCGCCGTGAAGTGTTTCGAGCTGCGAAATTAGCCCTTAACAAGGCTATTAAAAGCAGCAAGAGAGCGTGTTTCGACAACCTGTGCGAGAGTGCCAACGCGAATCCGTGGGGTGACGCCTACCGGATTGTGATGGCCAAGACCAAAGGGGGCTCCTCACCCCCAGAACGGTCTCCGGACCGGTTGGCAACGATTATCGAAGTACTCTTCCCGTCTCGAGCCACAAGCCCCTGGCCACCTGCACTACGAGACAGTGCGGGCACGGTCGAAATGGTGGCTCCAGTGACGAACGAAGAACTACTCGCAGTGGCTAAATCCCTAGCAATGAACAAAGCTCCAGGGCCGGATGGAGTTCCGAACAACGCTCTCAAGGCAGCGATCATAGCGAACCCGAACATGTTCAGGCTAGCTATGCAGAGATGCCTTGACGAGTGCCGTTTCCCCGATAGATGGAAAAGGCAGAAACTGGTGCTGTTGCCGAAGCCCGGGAAGCCGCCAGGCGACCCATCGGCGTACAGACCAATCTGTCTGATAGACACGACTGGCAAACTGCTTGAGAGGATCATCCTCAACAGGCTCACCCCGTACGCGGAAGGTACGGACGGTCTGTCAAGCAACCAGTTTGGCTTTCGGAAGGGTAAGTCCACAGTGGACGCTCTCAACTCAGTGATAAATACTGCCGAGATAGCGATCCAACGAAAAAGGCGAGGTATTCGATACTGTGCGTTAGTGACACTTGACGTGAAGAACGCATTCAACAGCGCAAGCTGGGATGCCATCGCGCTCTCGTTACACCGGCTTAGCCTACCGGTGGGTCTGTACCGGATCCTGGAAAGTTACTTCCAAAACCGCGTACTGCTATACGAGACCGATGCCGGTCAGAAAAGGGTTCCGATTACCGCCGGAGTCCCGCAGGGCTCGATCCTAGGCCCGGTGCTATGGAACCTCATGTATGACGGGGTTCTGAGACTGAAGTTCCCTCCTGGGGTCAAGATCGTCGGCTTTGCCGACGACGTAACCTTGGAGGTCTACGGGGAGTCAATTCCTGAGGTAGAACTAACCGCAGAACACGCGATTAGCACGGTGGAGGAATGGATGAGCGCGAGAGGCCTGGAGCTCGCTCATCATAAGACGGAGGTAGTTATCGTCAACAACCGCAAGTCGGCACAACATGCAGTTATCCATGTGGGAGAAGTCGCGATCACTTCACAGCGAAGTCTGAAGTCTCTCGGAGTCATTATAGACGACAAGCTGACCTTCGGCAGCCATGTCGACTATACGTGCAAGAGAGCGTCGACTGCTGTTGCGGCACTATCGAGAATGATGTCCAACAGCTCAAAGGTGTGCGCCAGTAGACGTAGGTTACTGGCAGGCGTTGCCGTATCTATCCTCAGGTACGGCGGCCCGTCATGGTCAAGAGCACTGAGGGTAACCAGTTACCTACAGAAACTGGAGAGCACCTACCGCGTGATGTGCCTCAGAGTGATATCTGCCTACCGCACGGTATCACACGATGCATCTTGCGTGATAGCGAGCATGATGCCAGTCGGGCTGGTCATTCGGGAAGATGAGGAGTGCTTTGAGCTACGTGGAAATAGGGGAGCCCGCGAGCGCACCAGGGTGACCTCGGTCGCCAGATGGCAGCGTGAGTGGGACAACTCCTCGAAAGGTAGGTGGACCCACCGGCTGATACCTAGCATATCGAGCTGGGTGGGAAGACCCCATGGGGAAGTTCACTTCCACCTGACACAATTCCTGTCAGGCCATGGCTGTTTCCGTCAGTACCTCCACAGGTTCGGACACGCGGAGGTCCCAGTCTGCCCGGACTGCCCAGGTGTAGATGAAACTGCCGAACACATACTGTTCGTATGTCATCGGTTCGACGTCGAAAGAAGAGCAATGCTTGACGTCTGTGGCTGGGACAGAACCCCGGATACCCTTATTCAGCGGATGTGTCAAACGGTGGAGAAGTGGAACGCAGTCTCGGCTGCTACCATCCAGATTGCCAGTAGGCTACAGGTAATCTGGCGAACCGAGCAACAGACGGCGGGCACAGCTAACTAGTGATTGGTTAGTTGGAGCGAAAAAGGCCAAGCGCAAAATAAGAGAGTGAATGGTCTGTTCATGCCGAGGTAGGTTGGCGCAGCGAATGGCAACCGCGTAAGGGGTAAACCCAGCCACCCCGAAGCAAGACAGAAGAGTGAGTGTATAGGCATATAAGTGGACTGCCTCATGCCAAGACGGGAGGGTCGTAGCGTAGTATGTTGGAACTAAGCTATCGATGCCTCATGGCGTGGCAGAGGAGTGAAAGGGTGAGCATCCAAGTCAGTCTCACACGGCATGTTAAGGGTGAGCATAAAAGTCAGCCTCACAGGTATGGTAGAGGCTAGCACAAAAGTCAGCCTAGCAAGGAATGAAAAAGGTGAGCACAAAAGTCAGCCTCGCATGGTATGTCAGAAGTGGGGCCTAAGAAAAATGTCCCACATGGGATGCCAGAGGGAGTGACAAAGGTACAATAGAGTGGCACGATTGAGAGTGAATCAGGTGATAGGGTGAGCACTCAAGTCAGCCTCACATGGATGGGTAGGGCGAGCACAAAAGTAAGCCTAGCAAGGAATGAGTAAGGTGAGCACACAAGTCAGCCTCGCATGGAACGTAAAAGGTGAGCACAAAAGTCAGCCTCATGTGGGAGTGTTTGAGAGTGAATCAAAGTGTGATTGAGAGAGCACCCAAGTAAGCCTCATACAGGATGTATGATCGCGTGAGTGAGAGTGAATGAGTACAATTAGTACAGCCATCCCCCGAGAAGTAATACCGAGAGGTAGTTCCTGGGAGGAATGATGGCGGAGCCCAATGGAGTTTAGTCGGTATTAATGGCTGGTCACCATTCGAGTCCGACACGCCCCCAGTGCACCCCGTGTGGTAGATTGGACCCTACCGTTAGCACGTGTACTGGGCTAGGACATAAAGGTCTTCTCCATTGTAAAAAAAAACAGTTGAATTTACATGAATTTTATCAATGTGTTAAATTTGAATCAATTAAAACCCCCAACTCACATTACATACATCTCTTTTTTCTCCCACTTCCATTCTCACCGCACTCTTCTGGATGAACACGTAAAAATATTTTACGTTTCGCTGGTTTATGATTAGGTCTCATATTCGAGGATGTTTTGGATGATCGCCCAGATTTTTCATTCGGGAATTTCGGTTAACCGGAAGTCGCCATCTAGAATTTCAAAATGACGTCAAACATCGACATTTGTCTCCTACTCGTCAAAAACCATTCCGAAAATATTCATATTGATTAAGTTGTAGAGAATCTCGCTAAGCCGGAAATCACCATATTCACGGAAAACCGATTCATCACAATTTCAACTAAAAAATTAGTTGAGTTTTTGATTTCGTCTAGTAAATATTTGGGCGAATTAAATGTTGGTTGAAAACAATAATCCAAAGCTGTTGGTTTGATGATGTCAGTTTCAGTTTGGACACGGACGTTTCAGCCTAGCACAAAACTTAAAAAGCCTACCTGAGCTAAAGCTTGAAATGCTTGTCTCAGCTTCTAACGCTTGTTTTTGTTCCTGCCCATGCCGAGATGGGAGAGTCGTAACGTAGCAAATATTGCTGGTGCCTATCGCTACTGACACCTCGAGGCGTGGCAGAGGAATGTTGGGCGTGCGTGAGTGCGAATGTCAGGCACGATTGAGCGAGTACGTTAAGTACGGCCATCCCCCCAGAAGTAATGCCGAAAGGTAGTTCCTGGGGAAAGATGGCAGAGCCTAATGGAGTTTAGTCGGTATGGCCCCCTGGTTGAGCCCGACAACCCCCCGGTACACCCCGTGTGGTAGCTTGGCACCTACCAATAGCACGTGTACTAGGCAAGTACGTAAACTGTATTCTCCATTGTAAGAAAAGACACAATTGCATATGCCGTTACACTACCTTTTCAGCCAAGACACAAACGACTGGAATTCAACTAATCTCATTATTGAATTAAACTAATTCATCGTAAAATACAACATAGGATATTCCAACCATTTTGTTTCAACTACCGACGGATGAAGGTATGGAATTAAATTGTTGAAATACTCCGTATGCCAGTAATTCACACGTAAATATAATACAGAGTTATGTTTCTCATAATGCTATCTTTTTATAAACTGCACTCTTAAATGAGACGAAATAGCCAAAGGTATTTAAGGATTATTTCACTGATCTGGGGGGTGGTGGATTTTGAGTGGAACGAGACAGAAATTGGAATCAAAGCGATTGCTAGGCGTTTTAGAGCACTTTAATCGCTTTTTATTACCACGTTAAAGTAGAACTGTAAATTTTTCACGCTTGAGAACAGTTTTATCGGTTTAATGTGGTGTAGTATCTCACTTCCTCGACTAAATGCTAAGAATACACAAGCACCAGCTACTCTCACTGTGGAGTTCGAACGAGCATTGCTCTCCTCCACAATTAACAGGAGAAGGAGGCAGAGCTGCGACATCACACTATGTGGTGTCGGTTATACGTCACCAACAAATTTTAATTTCGCAACAAAGGGGCAAAACTCACCTCCCTAGTCCAGTTAAGGATCGCTGCTGGAGTAGCAACAGCACCGCAAGAACTCGTTTGATGTTGACCTGGTCAGTTGGATTAGAAAAAATCTGCCAAACCTTAGTGCAGCTGGTGATAAGCACCACTAAGAGTGAAATGATTTGGTAAAATTGTAGTAAATAATTTCAATTGTTGCACATTGCGAAATATTACTTTCCTTAACCCTCCGGAAGTCGCGTATATGGCTTATCGAACGAGCAGCCGCTGGTCCCCTAAGACGATTTCGCTAGATTTTCAGAGCAGCGTGCACTCAGTGTACTAGCGCGACTTCCTGAAGGTTAATTTGTAGTACATTTTATTTGTTTTTAATTTTCATTGCTTTGTGAAAGAAATTAGCAATATTTGGTGAACTCTTGGCCACCTTGAAACGAAGGGTTAGTCGGGAAAATTAAATCTGAACCAGAGTGATAGTTAATTTAGACTTTTTAAATATTTTGTAAAGAAACAATTAATTCCAAAAAATTTAACTTATGCTTCTTCCCACCAAACCTGGAGAAATTGATGTAAAACCCGGAGACCCGGAGATCGCTCCCAAAAACCGGAGTGTACGGGTCAAACCCGGAGGGGTGGCAACCCTATGAAAGGTATATTTTTTTTCTATTCGGTCAGCCAGCACTACAAAAAAACTTCATACTTATTCCACATCTAGTTTGAAATCTCAAAAGATGAAAAATAATTATCATATTACATATTACATTTCTTAATAATTGACATTTTGCTATATAATCGACTAAATCTGAAATAGAATGATTTTGACAATTTTGGACTATACTTTCAACTTTTAGTATACATAAATTGAAAAAATGTCAGTCAAAATCATTCCTTTATTGAAATGTTTTAAAGAAAAACTAGGTAAAACCAAAATAAAGTCAGTTGAATTTCTGTTTTTTGTGTACTGTTTCAGGTAATTGCGTCCAAGCTAAAACAAGCTTTCCAAGCTGAGGCAACTACCTGCGAACATAACCGTTATGCCCAGCGTGTATGAACATAGTTGCTGTCGCTACCTTGATGTACAGTCGGGTCTCCTACTACGCGATTAACTGGGGGCGTGAAAAAGGAATCCGCGTTGTAGGATACCCATAGCTTATGGGATTTCGACTAATTGGGATGTGGCCGATTATTTCGTCCGCGTCAGCATGTGGCGCCATACTTTCTTTGGCAAAGTTGTTGTACTCACTTGGGCCTACAACTTAGAGTTATAGAGTATCTAATTAGTTGAGAACTATGCCGCCAGGGGTGCTATGAAGAAAGAGTAAATAAATCGAACCTCTCGTCGTAAATTCGACTATCATTGAATGGATTCAATGTCAAATATATCAAGACCCTGATTATTTTGAAAGCAGGTGTCTTCGGGGAATTTGTAAAAAAAGTCTAGAGCTTCTGGATGGTAGAAAGTATAACTCGCAATTGCCCCACCAGGCGGCGCTAGTGCTAATGCAAATATTCAACACATGTTAAAATAATTCTATATCTCAACATCGTGATTAGATAGAGTAGAACTGACTTCAGCAAAGTTGTTCGAGAGGTCGAGGACTACCCAACGGTAACAGATTAGTTTAGAATACTCTCACTATGCGGCGCTAGTGAGCGTAGAAGCTTTCAACATATGGTAAACTATGATATATCTCAAAAGTCTAATAACTTGGAAAAGTGGTGTTTTCGGCAAAGTTCTCGAGGAGGTCAAAGGCTACTAGATTATGAATAGATTAAATTGGAATGGACCCGCCAGGTGGCGCTAGTGAACATTTTCTTTCAAAGCATGTAGCTCGAGATCAGGATCATTTGGAAGGGTGGTGTCTTTGGCAATATTCATAGGCAGGTCGAGCTCTGTCCTACGGCGAACAAATTAGTTCAGACATATTTCTAATGTCCGTTTTTGGTAAAGTTCTCCAGGGCGACAAATGCTGTTTGACAATGTATAGAAAAATTTCCATTTTACTCGCTAGGTAACTAGTGAGTACGCATTTTACCTATCAATTTCTGCATCTCAATATAAAGAGAGTTTAGAAGGGTGGTGTCTTCAACAAAGTTGCTCCAGTGGTCGAGGATTAACCAACGGTAACAGATTAGTTTATAATACTCTCACTATGCGGCGCTAGTGAGCGTTCATGCTTTCTGCATGTGGTAGATTGTGATATATCTCAAATGTCTAATGATAGCGCTTTCGGCAAAGTTTTTGAAGAGCTCATGGACTACTCGATCATGGATAGATTAAATTAGAATGGACCCGCAAGGTTACGATGGTGAGCAAGTATATATTATATTCTGTATCTCGAGATCATGATCATTTGCAACGGTGATGTCTTTGGTAATATTCATCGGCAGTTTGAGTACTGCCTTACGGTGAACAGATTAGTTTAGAACTCCCCCATTAGGCGGCGCTAAGGAGGATAAAACTTTCAGAATATTGTAGATCTTTTTTTGAAGTATGGTAATTACTAGGTTACGCGAGTAAACACGTGTTCTGGTTGACACTAATAAGCACGCATTTTTTTTTAATTTAATCATTTCAATATTAAGGCAGTTTAGAAAGGTGGTGTCTTCAAAAAAATTGTTGGATAGGTCAAGGACTACTCAATGGTGACCGATTAGTTTGGTAGACTCTCACTATGCGGTGTTAGTGGGCGTGGAAGCTTTCAGCATATGGTAGATTATGAATTATCTCAGAAGTCTAATAAATTAGAAAGATGGTGTTTTCGGAAAAGTTTTTGAGAAAGAATAAGGGCTTCTTGTTAATTTTATTTAAATTTCTGAAGTAGTCTCGAAACGGATAAGAGGATAAATTCATCAACCCATTCTCTGGCGCATTATGAAAGTATTCAAAACCAATCTGCCATCATCAGACAGCTCTAGAACTACCGATGAATTTCACTGAAGAAAGCCTTCTTCTAAACTGTCATGATTTTGAGGTGCTCAAATTCGTAAATATTTTGTTTCTCTCTAATGCCACCTAGTAACTGAAATCCACGTTAATCTGATAACACCATTTTCATGAATTATCAAACTTTTGACTTAAGCTACTACGTAGTAGAAATTGTATTCTCCCTAGCAATGAGTGAGTTCTGAACTAATCTGATCACAATAAGATAAAACTCAACCTGTCGATGAATTTTGCCAAAGATACCACTCATCCAAATTATCCTGATTCCGAGAAATAAAATTTGAAAAAGAGCTTGCTCACTAGCGCTGCCTGGCGGGTTCATTCCAATTCAGTCTATCTATAATCGAGCAGCCCTTGATTTCCTCAAGAACTTTGCCGAAAACACCATCTTTCTAAGCTACACTCGTGAGATATATCATAATTTACCAGGTCCTAAAAGTTTCTGCGCTCACTAGCGCAGTGAGTGATTCTAAACTAATCGTTGGGTAGTTCTCGACCTCTCAAGCAACTTTGTTGAAGATACCACCCTTCTAAACTGCCTTTATGTTGAGATGCAGAAATTGAAAGAAAAAATGCGTGCTCACTAGTTACCTAGCGGATTAATCCAAAATATTTTTTACATTGTCAAACAGCACTTGTCCCCCTGGAGAACTTTACCAAAAACAGCGTTTTCCTACTTATCGTACTTTATCTATAATGTTGAGAAAGTAGCATTCTCGTTAGCGACGCCTGGTGGGCAAGTTCAGAACTAATTTATTCGCCTTAAAACACAGCTTGACCTGTCTATGAATATTGCCAAAGACAACACCCTTCCAAATGATCATGATCTCGAGATACAGGATATGAAAATAATGCTCACCAGCGCCAACTGGCGGGTTCATTCAACTTTAATCTATCCACAATCGAGTAGCCTTTGACCTCCTCAAGACCTTTGCCGAAAACACCGTCTTTCTAAGTTATTAAACTTTTGAGATATATCATTATCTACTACATGCTGAAAGCATCTACGCTCACTAGCGCCGCATAGTGAGAGTATTGTAAACTAATCTGTTACCGTTGGGTAATCCTCGACCACTCGAGCAATTTTGTTGAAAGCACCATCCTTCTAAACTGCCTTTATGTTGAGATGCAGAAATTGAAAGGAAAAATTCGTGCTCACTTGCTTCATCTAGTGGGTAAAATCGAATTTTTTTCTATACATTGTCAAACAACACTTGTCGCCCTGGAGAACTTTACCAAAATCAGCGTTTTACTAAATTATCAGGCTTTAGAAATAATAATGTTATGAAAGTTTCGTTCTCATTAGCGCCATCTAGTGGGCGAGTTCTGAACTAATTTGTTCGCCGTAGGACAGAGCTCACCACCCTTCCAAATGATCATGATATCGAGATATATGCTTTGAAAGAAATGTTCACTAGTGCCGCCATTCCAATTTAATCTATCCATAATCTAGTAGCCTTTGATCTCCTCGAGAACTTTGCCGAAAACACCATTTTACCAAGTTATTAGACTTTTGAGATATTTCATAATTTACCATATGTTGAAAGCTTCTACGCTCACTAGCGCCGCATACTGAGAGTATTCCAAACTAATCTGTTACCGTTGGGTAGTCCTCGACCTCTCGAACAACTTTACTGATGTCAGTACTACTCTATCTAATCACGATGTTGAGATATAGAATTATTTTGACATGTGTTTTCAAAAATCCAACGACCTATCATCAGGATTGCGTCGGAGAAGAATCCATCTGGTGGTGGACAGTAGCGCCAAGCTGTTCCGGATAAACTCATCTGTCCAACTTCTTGTATCCCGGCGAGCGATTTAGGTCTACCTGCCGAATCGGCGATTTCTTCTGTGTCAGGTAAAGCCAAGAAGGGTATATGTCCTTCCGAAGCAATACAAGATGCTGCACGCCCTCAATGTAAATTTCACTTACAGTCTGCTGATGAACACAACTCTACCGCCGCTGTGAATCTTCAATGTCAAAAACAAAATTTGGATCCCATCGTAACGAGTTCGTCTCTTCATAGCACATTCTCTACAACGATCACAGAAGGACTAAGCACTCTATGCTATGCTGGTATGACTCATCGCACCCTGGGACGCACTGCAGCTAGCACTATGGAATCCCTTGATCCCCCTGCCACAGTCGAGCCATTGCAGCCAGCGTTCACCAGTCGTCCCGGTACTGTGTGCAGGAGTGGTGAAGGGGTCTTCCAAATCGATACCAACGGCAATCAATCGCGGCATTCAAACTTACAAATATATTACCAGAATGCCGGTGGTATGAATTCAGTAATCGAAGATTATTTGGTAGCAAGTTCGGATGAATGCTTCGACATAATCGCCCTCACAGAGACGTGGCTTAGCGATAGCACTCTGTCAGTGCAAGCATTTGGTGCCAACTACGATGTTTTTCGAACTGATCGCAGCTCACGCAACAGTCTCAAGGCTACCGGCGGCGGGGTACTTGTGGCTATCCATCGTCGATTGAAAGCGCAACTGATTGACGATACTTTGGGGGTCTGTGTCGAGCAGGTGTGGGTGCGAATCAAACTGGCTGGCTACGCACTTTTTCTTTGCGTGGTTTATCTTCCACCGGACCGCACTCGCGATTCGACATTGATTGATTCACATACTGAGTCACTGGAACGGATTTCCGCTCAAGCAAGCCCGGTTGATGAGATCCTGATTGTTGGTGATTTCAATTTCTCCGGATTAAAATGGCGCTCTGCTTCTGACGGATTTATGGTCGCTGATCCCGAACTGTCATCTTTTCATGCTGGTATCACCAGTTTGCTTGACTGCTACAGTCTAAATCTGCTGCGCCAAACGAATAATGTGGTGAACGAGAACAACAGAATCCTTGATCTCTGTTTTTAGAGCAAATCTGACTACGCGCCAAAAGTTACGGCAGCACCGTTTCTCCTGGTAAAGTCTGTTAGACACCACCCTCCCCTGCATATATTGCTTGAAGCGATTCGAGTGAAGCATGACTGCAATGCTTCTGTCACCGTCAGCTATAATTTTAGAAAAGCCAACTATAATAGCATTATTGATTTCTTGTCGAATATCCACTGGACTGAAATTCTCGACAATGATGATGTCAACGTTGCAGTTCAGACCTTCTCCAATGTTATGAGCTATGCTATCGATCGCTATGTACCCAAAAGAAGTGGCCTTCAATCTAAGCACCCAGCGTGGCACACTGCCGAGCTGAGACGGTTAAAGCGACTAAAAGAGCCGCTCTGAAGAAGTACTCCAAGTTTGGGGGCTACGTGCTGCGACAACACTACGTTCATGTTAACCAAGTCTATAAAAAGACATCGAAGCGTTGCCATGCCGATTACTTGCGAAACGTGCAACGTAAGTTGAAGTCCGAACCTAAAACATTCTGGAAGCATGTAAACGAGCAAAGAAAGGAATCCGGGTTGCCTTCAACGATGAGCTATGGAGGACGTATGAGCTCTAGTTTACAGGAGATCTGCCAACTATTCTCTGAAAAGTTCGCGAGTGTTTTCTCCAACGAGAAACTGACACCGACCCAGGCTTCACGCGCGGCTCTCAATGTACCTCAATCATACCAGTCTTTGAACTCTATCAATATCGACAATAATATGGTACAACTGGCGATTAGCAAAATGAAGGCTTCAACCTCGGCAGGCCCAGGTGGTATACCAACTATTATGGCCTATACCGTGACCCGCTCTAACTCCGTGAAACACCCAACAACGATACAGAATGTAGCAATGCTATGTGCTATTCACCTCGTAGTCGTAGGAATTATATCTACTATCCTAACACTGAATATTCGGAGAAATGGCTTCAAAGTCGATTATATAAATATTCAAAAAATAAATTGCATGGATCTCTCCAGCGTGTTAGGACACCCAGCAGCCCGTATAATAGTCTGCGCACCGACATCCCTCCGGTCGCCTCTTCCGGGTAGTTCGCTGTAGGACGACGGCCTGTAACTGAATTTGATTGTTCGTTGCGTGCCCAATCCGGCTGCTTTCCATTGTCGTCTCTTTGTTTGCCAGGGCGGAGAAAAACTTTAAGCAATTGTGATCCCGCAAGATTCCGGAACAGTCTGTGACGCCAACACCTGTGACTGCAAGAACACCCATTGCACACGTACACACACACATTTTATATTTCTTTCAGTATCAAAAGGATATTTCAATACCACACTCCGACATTGAACGAAAATTGAAAAAGACCCAATTTTCTGCAACACGAAAAAAATGCGTCCAGGTGGTATACCAACTATTATTCTAAAAAAATGCTCTGCCGGTCTAATTGAACCTCTTTGTCATCTGTTTCAATTGTCGCTAACAACCGGAGTATTTCCCGAACTCTGGAAATCCTCCTTCATGTTTCCAGTTCACAAAAAAGGTGATAAAAAGGTAGTTGACAACTACCGTGGTATTACAACGCTAAGCGCAGTTCCTAAGCTGTTTGAAATGGCTGTGTTGGAACCCATCTCCAGCCACTGCAAACAGTATATCTCCGAGACTCAGCATGGATTTATGCCGAAACGTTCAACATCTACGAATCTTCTGTCGTTCACAACATATGTTACAGATGCTATGTCGGACGGCCTTCAAACTGACGTTATCTACACGGACCTTTCAGCTGCTTTTGACAAGATTAATCACGCTATTGCAGTGGCAAAATTGGATAGACTTGGCTTTGGTACTAATATTCTTCGTTGGATGCAATCGTATCTCAGTGATCGTCGTCTAGCAGTCAAGATAGGTGATTGTGTATCCGAAGAGTTCTTTGCTTCATCTAGTATTCCGCAAGGCAGCCATCTCGATCCATTGATTTTTCTTCTGTATTTCAACGACGTTAACTTTTGTTTAGAAGGACCACGGTTGTCTTTCGCCGACGACCTCAAGTTATACCATAGAATCCGGAATACTGATGATGCAGCTTTCCTTCAACGCCAACTGGAAACCTTCGCGGAATGGTGCGAGATCAACCGAATGACCCTGAACCCCAAGAAATGTACGGTCATTACGTTCTCGAGGAAAAAACGCCAATTCGATTCGATTACTGTCTAGCTGAATCCACAATTGACAGAGCGAATTGCGTCAAAGATCTCGGAGTTTTTCTCGATGAACAACTGACGTTTAAACAGCATATCAGCTATATTGTCGCAAAGGCATCACGCTGTTTGGGGTTCATAATGAGAATATCTAAGCACTTTTCAGATATTGACTGCTTGAAATCTCTCTACTGCTCACTCGTTCGAGCAACTCTGGAATATTGTTCAGTTGTGTGGAGCCCTCATTATCTCAGCGGTGTCCATCGAATTGAGACAGTACAGCGCAGATTTGTTCGGTTTGCCCTTCATCGATTGCCTTGGAGCAACCCACACCAGCTGCCAAGTTAAAGCCGGGGTTTGCTTATTGGACTCGATACATTGCAAGTGCGACGGGATCTATTCCGTACTATGACGATTTCGGATATTTTGCAAGATCGAATTGACTGTTCCGAGCTTCTCAGTGCGATAAACATGAACGTTCGCCCTCGCGCCCTTCGCAATAATTTATTCCTCCGATTACCTCTTCGCCGGACTAACTATGGAGTAAACGGTGCCATCATTGGTTTGCAGCGGACCTTCAACAGAGTTTCATCCGAGTTCGATCTTCACATTCCACGTAGCAGATTACAATTTGACTTTTTAAATAGATTAAGAAATTATCATTAGGACCACACTGTGTCTGTTGATATTAATTAATTATAAATAAATGTGTTGAATATTTGCATTAGCACTAACGCCGCCTGGTGGGGCAATTGCGAGTTATACTTTCTACAATCCAGAAGCTATGGACTTCTTTTATAAATTCTCCGAAGACAACACCTTTCAAAATAATCAGGGTCTTGATATATTTGACATTAAATCCATTTGATGATAGTCGAATTTACGACGAGAATTTCGATTTATTTACTCTTTCTTCATAGCACCCCTGGCGGCATAGCTCTCAACTAATTGGATACCCAATTACTCTAAGTTGTAGGCTCAAGTGAGTACAACAACTTTACCAAAGAAGTATGGCGCTACATGTTGACACAGACTAAATAATCGGCCACAGCCCCAATTAGTCGAAATCCCATAAGCTATGGGTATCCTACAACGCGGGTACCGCGCAGTAGGAAGCCGCGTTGTAGGAATCCGCGTAGTAGGAGACCCGACTGTACCATCAAAAGGCATTTTGAACATCATTCTTCATTAGTTGCACAATATATGTACCTATGTGAAAAACTGAAGTCCACGCTGGTACATAGTCAGAGGGAAGGAAGGGGTGTATATAGGGTAACTCCGCTCCCCCACCACATTTTCGGGAATAATGATAAATGATCACACATAAAAAAATCTAATAATTCCATACAAGCGTGAATCTCGGTCAGAGTTACATTGGCGATCCGGCCGGTTATTGTTAAAAAAAATCCAGTTAGAATCCCCCATGCGGTAACGAAAATAAGGAAAGAGTGAAAGCGTGTAAACTGAAAGGCTTCCCAAAATCAATATGGCGACCCGAAAGAAAAAAAGAATTGTGAAAGCGTGTAAACCACGTGCCTTTTCACACTAGCAAAATTTGTGCTTGGTGTTATGTCATGAAAAATGGCTGCTTGGTAGCCTGCAAAGAAAAAACTCAACAGCCGCATGCATGACAAGGCGGATCGCGACGACCGCATTATATTTCGCAAAAATCACCTTAGGGGCCATTCATATACCACGTGGACAATTTTGTAAAGGGTAGGGGTCACGAGAAAGTCCATGGGGATGGATAATGTCCACGTCATTATAGTTTTGTCTTTTATAAAAAATTGAATCAGTAATTGGTGTGTGCGGTTATATTCAATTTTTTCAAGATTTTTAAATAGTCCAAGTGCTTATAACAACATAGTTTGTGCGTGTAGGGGAGAGAGGGTAACAGTCGATCAGCAGGAACTATGAAACATTCGCAATAAAATAATAATTCATGGTCAGAATCGTCTCATTCCATCATATTTCACAATTTCTAATTCTTTACACGTGTTGATGTATTATGAGAGAGATCTGATAACTGCATCTCATTTAATGAATATTTGTTTTGTTATAGCCTGAGTAAATTTGCAATGAAAAACATTATTTCATTGAATAAATATTTAGTCCATTGTTATTTATAGCAAATTGGGGGAAGCTGGCAGGACGGCGGCGCGATAGCTGGCTTGTTTTTTGTATTCGTTAATTGAACCGTTTTTTCGAGTGTTAACGTGACTTTCGAACGCGAAGTGGTGTTTTATTGTGTGGAAGGGAGACCCCTGCGAATGCTGAAACTGGAGTTTGATTGAAATACTCCAGTGTGGGGCATAAAATCATTATTTTCCGAAATGTCGAAAGTGTACAGTGACAAAATAGTATCGTCAGCAAATTTGTGTGGGGGGCGCCTATTAGAAAATTTTGGTTTGTGTTCCTAAATCCGAAATATATATGCGTACATGAGGCTGTATGTTTACACCCGATGTCTCTCGGCCTTATCAACGGCGATAATTGGCTCCATTAAGTACCAGCAAAACGATAAGTACACGTTTATTTTTCATATTAACATACATTCATATCAACAATATCGGCACCGTATCGGTGCGAGTTACTTAAACAGAAGGAGATCGCCCCTCGGCTCAATCGATGTGAGTGCTTGGAGTAATGTGTGTATCGTGTTGTTTTTTATATACGTGGTGCATGCGAGTGTGTGTGACACCAGCGACAGTGTGCAGCGCCCATTTTCGAGTCATCCAGTCCTTCCGTGTCGTGTGGTGGCACACACGCACACCCAGCCCTTTCGTGTCCCAACTTTTTGACTGGTACGTTCTCTTTTATTTTCTCTTTCGCTGGCTGTTCGGCAGTGTGTGCATTTGCCTTCGACCTTGCATGGTGTGAACCATTTGCGAATGTTTGATTGAATGCTTGATGATTGAGCCGTAGTGGCATGGATGGACTCTTGTTGATTGTGTGTTTGGCGATCATCGGCACACTTGCCGTTGCATTTTACTGTTAGACTCAATCGACGTTTGGTGTTTGAAAACGATGTGTTATGTCGTTCAATCGTGCATGTAGAACCAACGACAATGTCCCACAAACACTGGTGTGGGTCGAATGTGTGCTCGGACGGGCTTGGGGAGCGAGTCTCTTTCACTCTCCCGTTGCAGGTTTGCTCGTATATGTGTGCGTTTCGAATCATTCGGCATGGAATGCTGATTGCTGACTAGCGTCTGACAAGCATTGACTGTGCGCGTGACAGAACGAAGGGATGCATATGTAGGTCTTTGTTCTTTTTCTTTTCGTTGATCATTTATCAACACACTCGCAGTTGGCTATATTTTGCGGTACTCATTTGTCGGTTGATTTCGTGTATGAGGTGGTAAATGATAGGTTACGTAGCGGTGCTTTTTGGACCCTTGCTTGGCCGGGGTGACACTTGCTGCTTGATAGGATTTGTATAGAGTACTTGACAAACTGTAACTGTATTAGTGTGTTCAACGGTTGTTTTCCTCCACCTGTCATAGATGGAGGAAAACAAATCGAAAATAACTTTTCGGTCGAATTATTTTCATGTTGGCTTATAACCAACCGGAATTGTACGTCCCCCGAATAAGTTTTACGGCGAAATAGAGCATTTCAACACCATTATAAATACTTTACGAGAGCTATTTCTAACGTTTAAATTGGCTGACAGTTTTATATATGACAGCTGGAGGAAAACAAACCTCCAATTAGTGTGTGTGTGTGTGTGTGTGTGTGTGTGTGTGTGTGTGTGTGAAATGATTTGCATAGAACTCTTATACCCTACCATTTCGGTACGGTACCGTGTCTCCTTAGTTAACCGGATCGTCATGTGCAACTCCCCCAATGCAGCTTCAGTGCACCTTTCAGCTCGTTCACAGTCCTGATATCATCCTGGTATAGTTGAACTGTTAATCTTGGGGTCCTCCTTCAACTCGAGTATAGTATGTAATTGTGTATATGTGTGTATATATGTATACATGTATTACAATGCGTATATGTATGTAGGTATTTGTATATGTATGTGTGTATGAATGTATGTGTATATTTTTTATGTATACATGTGTGTATCTATGTATGTATATATGCACAGAAAAAAAATGGAATTTTGAATTTATTTTAATGCACGTATTTGGAGCGTGAATATAAATGTAAAATTGCATTCCACCACAAATACACATAGATTGTCGTGCTTTCTTCGACGAATTTCATTGTAGTTTTACACGTTGATTGAAGATTACAGTTGCATTGAACGAGATGCCAGTGCACTTTAATGTATTTTTAATCCAGTATTGTTGTGGAGTGGATGACATGTGATATAATACGAACGGGGGTGTAAGGTCATGTGCTTTTTTATGCTTCCATTGAGTGCATGGAATTCAACTTAATTGTCAATCACATTTTTGATTCAAGCTTTGTGGGTTTGCATTCGTGTTGGTTTGCATGTCGTTTGGGTTTCATTATTTTTTGGTGTGTGTATGTGTATATGTGTGTATATGTACATATAAATGTTCAAAAAATGGTTGCATTATACACGGAATTGTTTTGTAGTGCACACATATAATCTATTAATGTGAAAAACTGATACTTCTGGATAGAAGTCGGATCTTCCTCCAATTACAGCCCCTTGAAGATCTCCAATGGAACAACTTACACAAGTCCAACAGGCAGTGAAACCAGACTAAGAGAAACGAAAGCGCTGCGAGGAAAACACGGAGTCTACCGGTTCTTTTTTAGTATTTCCCCTTTTCTTTCTTAAATAAGCAGGAATTCAAAAAATGTGGATGAGAGTCAAAGGAGACATAAATGGGAGATAGAAATGAAGGTAGAAAACTGCAAAAATGGTAAGTTTTCTAGTACACATATGTTATGTTGTATATACAAATTGAACCAATATACTAAATACGCGTCGATTTCCTGCTTAAATGGAATCGAAAGTCTTACTGTAATGTTACAATCCAATTGATACAAACATTACAGTAAGGCGGGGCTAGTTGATGGAACGATGACCTCGGAACATGTCTGGCACTGTACACGAAATGGGCCATCGGAAAGTCAATTGAGCTAACATCTTCTTAAATCCGTAAACCAAGTTATTTGCATGAATGTTTAAATACATGCAAACATCTTTTTTCTGTAAATCACTACCAGCTAGTGGGAGATAGGATCAGAATATATTGGCTCAAATGGCACGTTTATGCTCAACATTTGCCGCGAACAAAGCTTTTTGGTAACTTGTCATGGTTCTGTGTAATTTCACAATTTTCGTGAATAGACCTTTCTCGTCAAAAAATTTTATATGATAGGATGCTTCCTTTTTTATCCCCAATTCGTTACTGCTGATTGCCGCGATGATTTGGTACCTCTAACTATTGAAAAAATCAAAAATAGTGCAAGCTGCTCATTTAACCCCATATTCTGAATACCTATCTTGCCTTGTTTCCCCGTATTTTTACACCATTTGGATGAATTTCCTGTGGGGAATACTAAAAGGATGCCAGATCTGCATATATATTAGTAAATCTGCAGATTTTGCATTTTCACTGCAGATGTTTTGCAGATTACAAATATTTAGCAGAACAAAGCCTATGCCAGCCAATTTGTACACAAGCCTTCAACATTTTTGATCATTTAAAATATATACATACTACATTTCTATGTTAAATTTATTGAAGATTTTTGTAGCAATCTGCAGACTTTTATATTTTCACTGCAGGCTATTGTTTGAATAGACCTGGCATCACTGATGCTGAAATGATTCATTCATATACCTGTCAAAAACATAGAGCATTGCATGAAAATGTATAACCTCACTTTTCTGACAGTTCAGTGTGCTTGTTTACCAAAGACTTGTTTACATGGACTTTTAAAATTTACATTACTTGAATACTTTCGATGCTCTTTGAAAGACTATCAACTCAAGAGGGATGAGGATTGGAACAATGGGAACCTGGTGCCACATTATGCAACCAATTCGAATCGACCTTTTCACACAAGCTTGAATACAATAAACCTTTCGTTTCGAGATGCGTAATGTCACCCCATAAATACATTGACCAATCGGCGCTGGATGCAAAACCCGGTGGCATATGCTGAATCGTAAGATCAAGCATTGGGCTATAAAACGATTGCTTTCTGGATGATGGATAAGGATTTGTACACATTTGTTTGTTTGCTCGTGGGTTAAGTCCTAACAAGATGATCCGATTTATTACTCATTTTTAGGTGGTGAAGTTTACCTGTACTTTATAGGTAACGAATTCGGTCGATGATAAGTTGTTGAAATGATCGTTCAATGTCCATACCGAAAAACGTTTCCGTTGGTCAGAATGCCTACCAGCGTATGATAGCTGCAAACATGAGGACAACAAGGTTATCGCTTTCGAATGGAACAATTATTTATTATTCGTGTTCAAGTTCCATTACAGCAAAAGTTTCGTCGATTGACGATTATCGCATTGTCGTTGATTTAGCCGGCAAATGCAAAACAGTGCTCGGCACTGACGATAAGGAGTAAGAAGGATTGGATAGGAGTGATAAGAATGCAGAGCATTATACATTCTGGAAGAATATCAGCACATAGAACAGACGTCCATCTTCAGCATTCAACTTGTGTAAAATCTCTAACGGTTTCGAAGGTAGTTGGGATATCCAAACCAGGTGCGCTACTGTCGTCATGTTTTTGTGGCTGAGTTCGACAGAATTGACAGCGGTTATTTCTCTACCCAGTCAAACTAGTCCGGAACCGGTTCGGACTTCCAGCATGAATTCCAGTTAAAATGCATCAACCGATAGAGTCGGAATCGGTTGTTTTCTTTGAGCAAGAATCCATACTGAATCCATTTAGGATTTCGAACCGGTTCCGGAATGGATTTGACGGATAGTTGGGATAAATTGGTTTGGCGGCGCTAGTGTTTATCGTATATTAATTCAAATGTTTACACACGTTTTTTAAATATTTTTATTCGATCATGGATGTCTGTTCTCTGTGATATCAGGGAGGAGAAATTATATGTAAATTTATATTATATCCCGAGTTGCCATCATTTTTGCACCGCAATAAAGCTTTCTGCAACTGCTGTCTTGCTCAAATTGGCAGGAAATAACTAGGCAGCGAATGATAAATTGCATAGTCAATTTATTTACTTTTTCGGAAGGATAAGTAATTAGTATGTTGTGAATATATATGTGTCACCGGTGCCGTGTGTTATGGTGGTACCGGACGGAACCGTTGGTCAGCAAACCGTCCTTGTCGTACTGGTCATAGATGCGACGTTTTTTCTCATCTGATAGCACTTGACATGTTTCGGAAATCTGTCTTAACGCTCTCTACTTAGCGCAGGATACGCGAAACCGCTGCTAGCTTTCGAAAGAAAATTCCTAGCTGCTGCTACTCTATCAGTCTTTCTCTCGACTGAGGACTACAATTTCGGTCGACTAAATTGTGCTATGAAAATTGTACTTCGTGGAATTTCACCTAACGAGATCAATTCATTGTGAGGAATTCCGCTGCGTTCCAATATTGCTTGCCTATGTAGGTGATGATGTGTGTGTATTCACTTCGGCAGCCAGGTCTTATGTTTTGGGTAATTTTGCTATCTTATTCTGCTGAATAAATCATCTGGCTAAAGCCTCTACGTTATACTATGGTCACTTTAAAATCGCATTGCTATTTAATCTTGTAGCTGTTGGCAAGTCAGTCCTGGCACTGTTCTCGACTAATCCTGGCACTATACCGCTGACGTCGCACTTATTACGGTGATCAAACTTGGCGAGAGCGGCAGTGGTTTCGTCGGAATTGTTCACTCGACAAGCAGGAAGTGCAAGGACTCTGCTACTTATGCCTGAGCCCCTCGTTGAAACCTTCGTCCTGTCGGAGTGTTAGCTTCGTCCGATACCGGAGCGTATTGCTGAACCAAAGCAGTCTGCTACTGGCGCTGCTTCCTTCGAATCGGAATCGCTGAATATTCCCGTTAGCCGAATGTCCAACGTGGCCGAAGGCAAACCGGTTGCAGCAACACCACCAACCGTAGCTGAAATGTTGGCCTGCCAAGTCCCTGCCATTGACATAGCGACAGACGAGTGAGGCGCAGGTTGGACCATCGGTTGACTCGGTGCCGGACAGGGCGAAACAGCTGCAACAGGAGCGGACCTAGTATGGGGTGTAAAGGTCATCAATTGCCATAGATCACCAAAATGCTCTGCGACTAACATTGTGAACAAAACAAACCAAACGAAATTGATCGCAACAACGATAAAATAATCTAAATTCTACCCAAACATTTGAAAATGAGAAAAAGGCAAAAGAAGTTTTGGTCGAATTCATTATAATTCTATTTAAAAATTGAATACTGTTTTATTTAGTTCGATTGCGCATATTGTTTACATCAGTCACACCCCTTAATTCATTGAGTACGTATTTCACTGCCTTTATAATCCTTTTGGAATCAGTTACAATAATCCTTTATAATCATTTTATAATAAGTGTATTGC
This sequence comes from Topomyia yanbarensis, assembly GCF_030247195.1. Classification (NCBI taxonomy): domain Eukaryota; kingdom Metazoa; phylum Arthropoda; class Insecta; order Diptera; family Culicidae; genus Topomyia; species Topomyia yanbarensis. The sequence goes on along the minus strand of NC_080671.1, from coordinate 241,311,418 downwards.
TAGTTAGGACTTTTATATCAGCCAGGCTCTTTTATAATTTGTTATAAAACCATTATCAAAATTCTTCATAATCCATTGTTGCGTTATGTTTATGTACGTGGCCAGATAGATAGTTTTTAACTGGGACGGAACGTGTGGATACGAAAAAAACTAATGTCAATTGTAGCCAGGGGGAGCTGTCAAATGCAGCCAAAGGGAACCGTCAAATGCAGTCAGGGGGGACTGTCAAATGTAGCCAGTCCATTTAAAATATGTGAGGAAGAAAGAGTGGCCATGCAAGACAAGAGATAAAATGAACAGAAAAAAGAAAAAGAAAACATCTATCCACAGGTTCTGTCCCAGGATTTTAATAGAGAACATCAAAATTCGATTTGTTTGCATTTGGCAGTAGGCCTTTTTCAAATGTTTGGCTAGAAATTCCTTGCTTCTTCAATGAATCATGTACAAGAAAAGTAAAAATGTTAAATTTAACGGGACAATGTATGATGCCGACATCAAATAAAAAATACAGCTGAGCGACCTTGTTGGGAAAGTGTTAACATTTGGCAGCGAACCAAACCAAGTTTCTCATACTATGATCGAATCAACAAAAATTCCAAGATCATGTAAACAATCTCTTTGAACTGTCAAAAAAGTGAGGTTAAACATTACCGTGCAACGTTCTCCACCGAGAGGTTCACTTTAGTTTGTTTACATAACCAATGAACTTTGTACCGCGACTCACCACTTCATTTGCCGCGTTGCCAGGAAGCCAAGGAAAAATATACAAAACAGTGCTGCCCAAACACATATTTTGAGTCACACCATTCTTGCAATGGTGAAAAAAATACTCAACATTCTTGCATTTTTCAAATTTAAAAAAAAATCATTAAAAAATCACGATAGCTCTAAAAAGTCTCATTTCAGCGGAAATATTCTTAAAAATGTGTAGTATTTTGAATAAAAATAAGAAAAAAGGGGGTTAGGTCGGACGAGAAAGGTCTATAGACCCATTGGATAACTGTGAAACGATGACGTATGGGGAACAGTGGAATTTTCTTGTTTTTGTGGTCTGTCTCAAAATGTGAATGGGTTCCGATTTTCCACAGTAAATACTGCTCATATAGTGCAAAATTGGTGAATTTGGACAAATTTTGTAGAAATTGTCGCTACTTTCAGGATTGCAGCTAAGGCTGCGTTTACCTAGCGATGTGAATGCATGCATTTGGGATGCAAGCATGTAACGCACATCAGAAATGAGAACTGACTTTTTCTCCAGTGTTTTTCTTGTAGTTCTCGTTTTGTTTTTTCTCGTCCACTACCTGTCAAATTCGCAAAATGTCATCCATATTCGCCAGAATCACCCCTCAACAGTGAAAATTTGCTCAAAAGTTGTTAAAAATCTCTGCTGGTTCGATTAAAAATGGAAACTGGTCCAGACAGTAAAGCACAAAAGGTTAATTACTATATCATCAATTATAAAACCTTTGTGAACGTCGTCAAGTACAAGCTCGATCATATGCGGAAGCGTATGGAAACCGAGGAACGTGATGCCACTAGTCGTGTAAGTTTCAAGTGTCCTTCCTGCGATAAGACTTTTACCGATCTGGAGGCAGACCAGTTGTTCTATTTTGCATCTGGCGAATTCCGCCGTACATATTGTGGCAGTGCTGTGGAGGAAGACAGTTCAGCACTACCGAAAAAAGATTCACGCGTACTGTTGGCCAAGTTCAACGAGCAATTACAGCCGCTGTACGATCTGTTAAGACAAGTTGAAAATATCAAGCTTGCTCCGGAAATTCTCGAGCCTGTACCGGTTGATATTGACACTATTAGAGGGTATGGATGTAGTATTGTTTTTGTTTAGTATTTTCTTCACATTTTTTTGTGTTTTAGTATTGCCAAACCAACCAACAGGATTTCAAATGAGCAATGGTCCGGCGAAGCAACGCGAACCAGTTGATTCGCTGTGAAAGAAACCCGTGTCGATGTTACCATTGGTGATTCAGATGCAGTGGAAACCACAACACATAGGAAAGATCGTCCGGTGTGTATGACGGAATCAACTGTTATTACGAACGATGTGGATGAAAATTCAGTCGAGTCAATTTTAGAGAAGGCTGCATTCACCTCCACACAACCCCCCGTGGTCACTAACAGCACTAGTGTTATTTCTTCCGCACGGAACCGTAAAGATGCCGACGATATTATGTCGGTATTGCAATAGCACGAGAAGCAAAGCTCTCACAATGCAACGAATGATGCCATCAAGGGGCTAGGTATCAACAACGCGCCAAGTAGTGATAGTAGTGACTATGAGAAGGATATTGACAATACAGAGATTCCCCCCTAGTTCTTGAGATTTGAGTTTTTATTATGAACGTTCGATTTGAAATTTATATATGTCACTGTCTTCGTTCGTGGAATCAGTGTGTGTGAGTTTCGGTATCCGACTCTTTTGTGATGTTAGAAGGATTGAAGAAGGGTGATGTGTGCATTTTCAGATTTTTCGTTCCTTATGGCGCTCGAATGTCTAATACGACTATTCCTACTTCCAACTTCAAACGTTAAACTTCAAGCTTCCAACATCAAACTTCCAACTTTCAACTTCCAAACTCCAACTTCAAACTTCCAACTTTCAACTTTAAACTTCCAACTTTTAACTTTCATTTTCCAAATTCCAACTTCGAACTTCAAGCTCCCAACTTTCAACTATCAACTTTCAATTTCCAAATTCCAACTTTCAATTTTCAACTTCCAAACTCCAACTTCAAATTTCAAGCTTCCAACTTCAAACTTCCAACTTTCAACATCAAACTTCTAAATTCCAACTTCCAACTTCCAGCTTCAAACATCCAACTGCAAACTTCCAACTTCTAACTGCAAACTTCCAACTTCAAACGTTGAACTTCAAGCTTCCAACTTCAAACTTCCAAATTCCAACTTTCAACTTCAAACTTTCAACTTTCTACTTCAAACTTTCTACTTCCAACTTCAAACTTCGACCTTTAAACGGTAAACTTCGAACTTCAAGCTTCAAACTTCCAACTTTCAAGTTTCAACTTCCAACGTCCAAACTCCAACTTCAAACTTCCTACTTCAAACTTCCAACAGCAAACTTCCAACTTTCAACTATCAATTTCCAACTTCCAGCTTCAAACGTTAAACTTCAAGCTTCCAACTTCAAACTGTCACCTTCCAATTTTCTACTTCAAACATCCAACTTCAACTTCCAACTTTCAACTATCAACTTTCAATTTCCAACTTCAAACGTTAAACTTCGAACTTCAAGCTTCCAACTTCCAACTTTCAACTTCCAACTTTCAGCTTCCAAACTCCAACCTCAAACTTCAAGCTTCCAACTTCAAACTGCAAACTTCCATCTTCAAACTTCCAACTTCAAACTTTCAACTATCAACTTTCAATTTCCAACTACCAGCTTCAAACGTTAAACTTCAATCTTCAAGCTTCCAACTTCAAACTTCCAAATTCCAACTTCAAACGTTAAACTTCAAACTTCCAACTTTCATTTTTCAACTTCCAACTTTTATCTTTAAATTTGAAACTTGGAACTCTAAGATTTAACCTTTCAACATTCAACTATCAACTTTAGTTTTTTAACTTTTAATTTTAAACTTTAAATTTCAAACTTTAAACTTTTACCTTTCAACTATCAACTTTAAATTTTTAACTTTAAACATTAAAATTTAAACATTAGACTATACTTTATATCAGTGATTCTCAACCGGACCCCTAGGGGGGCACGAAGTCATTGCGGGGGTCCGCGAAGAAAACTATATTTTCCGAGGGCATATTGAAATTTCAAGTTATATTGCCCTAGGATCCTAGATATTGCCTAACAAACTGAAAATGACATATTGATAGCATACAAAATAGATGTGGGGATCCGCAGCAACCCAGTGTGATTTCTAAGGGGTCCGTGGTACGAAAACCGCTGATATATACTTTAAACTTTAAATTCTAAACTTTAAACAGGAAACCTTTTGAATTCTTAATTTTTTAAGATTAAATCTCTGAATTTTTGAATTTTAAAATAGTGAATATTTTTTTTAATTGTTAAGCTTTAAAAACATTTCAATTTTAAAATTTAAAGATTATAAAATTACAAAATTTTGAAAGTGTGGTTTTGAAAATCTAAATATTTTTTCAATTTTACACTTTAAAAAATTTTGAATCAAGTTTGGTTTTGAAAATAATTTTTTTTTAATTTTACACTTTAAAAAAAATTGAATCATAAATTTTTTTAAGTTTTTAAATTTATAAATATTTTGTTTCTTAAAATTCTTGGAGTTTTTAAACTTTTTTTTTTATTTTTGAATATGCAAATTTACTAATTTTCGAAATTTTTAATTTTTGGCCTTGTAAATTTTCAAATATTGAAATCTTTGAATTTTAAAATATTTCAACATTCAACATTTAAAGACTTAAATGCATAAATATTTAAAAATTTAAATATTTAGGTATCCAAATATATAAACATTCAAATATTTAAATGTTAAAATATATAAATATTAAATATTTGAATAATAAAATATTTAAATATTCAAATCTTGAAACATTTAAATATTAAAAATAATGAAATGTTTATTATTTTTAAATATTTAAACATTTAAATCTTCTAAGATTTAAGTATCTCAATGTATAAATATTTAAGCGTTTAAATTTGTTAATATTTTAATATTTAAGTGTTTAAATATTTGAATATTTCAATATTTGAATGTTTAAATCAACGACTTTAAATTAAGTTTAAAAACAGAATTATTTCAATATTTGAACATTCAGATATTTGAATTGAAATGATTAAATTTTTGATTATTCATAGATTTAAATATTTAAATTTATTTAAATAGTAAAATTTTAACAGAATATTGTAATCTTTAAATATTTATATATTTAAAAATTCAATAAATTCATAATTTTCATGTTTTTCTTACATTCAAATATTTTAAAATTTAAAAGATTCAAATGTTTAAATATGCCAATACTCAAATGTTTAAATATTTAAAAATTTAAGTATTGAAACATTTAAATATCTAAATATTCAAATATTTCAACATTTAAATATAGATATTGGCATATCTGAATATTTGAATCTTACTATTTAAATTTTAAAAAATTTAAATGTAAAAAATATTTAAAAATTATGAAATATTTAAATATATAAAATTAATAAAATATTTAAATATTTATATGAACATACTAATATTTAGATTTTAAAATATTTAAACATTTAAATAGTTATTTTTTTAAACTTCATGACTTTATATTTCCGAATTGTTAAATTCTTAAGTTTTAAAAAGTAATTTAAATTTCCTAAACTTTTAGTTACAAAAATTTAAAATCTTGAATTTGTGTGATATTCGAATTTGGTGGGAAACTGACAATATTCAGGAGAAAGCTGTTTTGTTTCTAGGAATAACGGAATGTGTTATATGATATATAAAAAAAGCATTGAGAAAACTTCAGCAGGTTATATTATGAATTCATTAACTTTTTCAACTAACATCTACATTACTTTCTCATATTCGCTTGCGATCTGACAATACCCGCTAATAATGGAATCATTTTGATTAGCAGCTTTTCCCAATAGATGCGCTGTTTCTTGAAGAGTGGCCATCAGTTGGGATTCTTCTGGGTCTTTCCTCTGCAGTTTTTTTCGGGATGGAATGTCATCAGTCGTCCAATCTGTCGCACGGCGTTTACGGCAATTTCCGTCCTCTTGAGGATTTTCGCCTGTGTCAGAATCCATGTATGATTCAGACCGACTACTTTCCAGCGAGGACCTTTCGCACAAGTTTACTTCCTCTATTGGTATCGTGTTGCACCTCTCTGGCTCCGTTTCCACAAAAGAATCCAACTTGCTGTGAGTTTTCCTGGAATAAACAAGATAAGTTGAGGTGTAGACTATTAGCTGATTTATATTTAATTACCGCTAACTAGACCACTAATGAAAAGTAACTTTCGAAATAATTTAAAAACTTGCGCATTTTTCTCCATATGGTCGTCTAGAAATGCCATCACTGAAGCAAATGGATACTTCGGAGGCAATGCTTTCGACGAAGATCCACTTCGTGAAAAATCTTTTTCTTTTTTTTTTTTTGAAATTAACATAATTTCTTCTTGCTTTTGACCAGTTATCCCGACAAGAAGCTGGGTCTGAAAGGAACATGCAAAAATAATTCATTAAAACATATAGTCATTAACTACGTTATTACCTATTCCAAGTTTGTCTGCGATACGTTTCCATGCTGCATTGACAGATGCTCGATTCTTATGATACGGATGCCGAACTGAATATATTAATTCTTCTTCCGATACCAACTCGATCAAAGAGTTTAAATCGACATTTGTTTCCATCATGTGAATAATGGACAAGAACGTGCGGTGGCTATGCTTGCCGACTGAAAATGATGTGATATGAACGAAATGCACAGAGCAATATAGACAAACATTTTGGCAGGTACACAGCTATGCTCATTCTCTTTTCTCTGCTGTGGTTCTATTCTTCAATCAGCATGAAGGATAATTATGTGACTAGCAGGTAGGTTTGTATAGAAAGAACAAGTATTTATTCTGGGCGTAATCCTGAAACAAGTAAACGCTGCATAGCTATATTCATTCTCTTTGCACTGTTGAAGTGCAGTCCTTCAATTGGCTTGAAGGATAACTGCTTGTATTAGGCAGGTAAAATTAGTTTGTAAAATGAAAACGAAAGCAAAAAACTACATATTGAGCGGGACCATCCTGAAGCGGGAGCAAACAAAACACGTTTGTATTGAAACACCTTTACTTTCGTAAATGTAGTTCTTTTCGGAATAGAATGAGTATGCAAACTGGCAAATCGAACCAAAAGATTAAAATAAAAGTGTGTTCAGTAGTAATAATTTAATATTTCGTTTGCAAATCACTTCACCATAGCCAAACTGGGATGTGGAATGTGAACTACTTTCGTTACCAATATGTTGAAAAGATATATTTAAATGGATAAAAAACGATGGAAAATAATATTTATATAAAAAAGAATGTTATGTCAGACAAAAAAAAAAGAATGTTATACAGTATATTTCCCTTACTAAATCTGGAGACCAATGTCATAACAGGTGATAGGTACAACGGAACTTTACGGTTTATTATTTTTGGCCAGAAAGGACAGCTTCATTCAGCCATGGTAATGGATTTTTCGTGATTAGGTTCTGCATTAGAAGTTGTCGTTGTTGCTTGTAGGTAATGCTCGAACTAGGATTCTGGAAATTAACATATGCAAAAACGGTGGTCGGCGGAGTTGTACGTATTCTTGTGTAGTATTCCTTTTGCTCATTGTCCGAGAGTAAAAAATTGTGTAGTACAACGCACGCTTTTACTATCTTTTCAAGCACCGTTAATTTGGCGTTGATACGGTTCGACAGGATTCTCCATGCAGCACACGAGATCCCAAATGTCCGTTCGATGCACTGCCGAGCTCTAGAAATCCGGGCATTAAAAATCCTTTCTTCATTTGTGAGCCATTGTCCACCAATCGGCCTCATAATGTGACGGTGGAGTGGGAATGCTTCATCATAATACGGGAACGGCATACCGTCATCGTTTGGAAGTGGTTCGTCGAGAGGAAAATTGAGACGGTCACTAAAGAGAAGCTCTCCAAAAAGAGTTGCTTTGAGCGTCCCTCCATTACTAGCACTACCATATTGACCAATATCAACCCATGTGTATAAACATGTTGGATCACATACCGCAAGAAGTACTATACTGAAATTTTTTTGTAATTGAAATAAACAGTACCTAAAAAGTGAACGGAAGAATAGTTTTATAGGCTTAAATCTAAAATATCAGGAAAACTAGTTATGCTGTGAGAAGTAACACACGTAGCACGTAGTACCTGAGTTTGGGGGGCTTGCAATTGAAATGTGTTTTCCATCGATGCATCCTACACAATTTGGGAGATCCCATATCCTCCAAAATTCATTTGCGTGATTTTTCCATTCTTCTGTTGTTGGAAATGGCAAATACGTAGGACTTAGCGAATCGTAAATAGCGTCACATGTTTCTCTTATTATACAAGTAACCGTTGATGGATGAATCATATAAGTTAAGCTCAGTGACTTCATGGAATCTCCTGAAGCCAAATACCTGTAAGTAAACTTCAACTTAATCGGATACGAAGACATAATAAATGTTTTCGAGAACTTGATGAGATTTTTAAGTTTCTGAATACTAAACATGTTTCAATGTTTACCTTAATGTAACACACATTCTGAACTCTGCTGGTAAAGCACGCGCGGATTCTTTTGTCAATTTAGTTTTCAACAATGAAAGTAAATTGTTGTATTGTTCAATATTCAATCGAAAATAATTTTTAAAATATTCTGCGTCTTTTTTCAATGCTGGTATAAGAGCAAAAAAAAGGAGAATTTTTATTCCTGCTCAACCACAGTGGCCGTACTGTAAACCGTCGCTTTGTGTATTTGCGCCTAGAAGAAAAGGATACACACACACATCTCATATTATTCGTTACCATAAATCTAATAGGGATCATTTTTTTCTATGAAATTTACGATAAAAAATCTAGGTGGAACAACATACGAAAAATTTAAGGATTTAGAAGTTGAAGACATCGAACAATTGAAAAATTTGAAAACAATTGGCTTAAAAGCTTCATGAATTTTTGAAGTCTGAATTTTTTTAAATATTGAATTCTTGCATTTTAAATGTTTAAATTTTAAATTCGTAAATTTTTAATTGCTAAAATTTTGAATTACTGAATTAATATTTTTTTATATCAAAATGAATTTATGCCAGAATGAATTATACATTTGAACTTTGAAATTTCACGATTTTTAAATTTCTGCATTCTCAATTTTTTTTTTATTTTAATGTTATTGAATTTTTGAATTCAAATTTCAAAAGTAGATCAATTTACAGTTTTTTAGCATTCTTGAACGTTTGTACTCCGTAAATTTTTGCTTCAGTGATTTTTTAAATTCTCGAATTTTAAAATTTCTGAATTACAAAACTTCATACACCCAGGTTTTTTTATGCGGGAGATACGTACCGCGTAAAAAAACTGCGCAAAAACGCGTTAATTGGAAAATCTGCGTAAAAAAACCGCGTTAATTCGAAAATCCGCGTAAAAAATTTCGCGGATTTCGCAATTAACACGGTTTTTGCAAAAAAATATTCCAAGTCCTTTTGAATGCAAAAGACTTTTGGAAAGATGGTAGAGACGGGTCTGGAAGACTCCTTATGGCCCACACCCCAACAATACGGGTATTTCCGGAATGGTATTGAAGAGTAGGTACCAGAAATTGATTTTTGGCGTTATTTTGAAATCAAAGATGGAGACTTCCGGTTTAGCAAAATTAGCTACAATTCAATCAATATGGATATTTTCGGAATGGTCGGTCGATCGCCGCCCCGTCTGATGATATCGTTATACTGGGCGACTTCAACTTACCTGGCTTGACGTGGTGCCAAGCAAGTAATGGTTTTCTACGATTGGATATAGAAAAATCTGCGCTTATTAACAATGCCAGTTGTATTTTGGACAACTACAGTAGCGCAAATCTTCGGCAAATTAATAATGTCACCAACGAGAATGGACGTACATTGGACCTCTGCTTTGTAAGTGCCCGGGACTGCGCTCCGTACTGCTGCACTGCACCGACTCCTTTAGTCAAGCAGGTGCGTCATCATCCCCCACTACATCTTGTATTCGCTGGTAACCTAGGAGTTAATTTTGAAGACGTCTCAAGCTCTATCGTCTACGATTTTAAAAACGCTGACTACGACAGCATCGTTAGCATGCTGTTGGATATAAACTGGGACGAAAATATTAACAATGACGACGCGAACGAAGCAGCGATGACGTTTTCTAGTATTCTTAACTACCTTATCGACCGCCATGTACCAAAACGAACAATTAGTACCAATGAACACCCTCCCTGGCAATCAACCGTCCTTAGACGTTTAAAATCTGCCAAACGAGCTGCATTTAAAAAATTCTCGAAGCATAAGACTCTTGCATTACGAATTCACTACTTTCAACTCAACCACGAATACAAACAACAAAGCAGACGCGCCTTTTTTAGACACCAGCGAAACGTCGAGCGTCAACTGAAATCCAAGCCCAAGTCGTTCTGGAAGTATGTTAACGAGCAGCGAAAAGAATCGGGTGTGCCATCTTGTATGTCGTTTAATGGAGTTTTAGGCACTGACACTAAGGAAATTTGCCAACTGTTCTCCGACAAATTTTCAAGCGTTTTTTCCAACGAGCGCCTGCCACCACAACAAGTCGCTGCCGCCGCTAATTTAACTCCTTCTCTAGGACGAACCATCAACCGAATTTGTGTCGATAATGCTGCCATTCTTGCAGCAAATGCCAAACTGAAAGCATCTTGTTCCCCGGGTCCAGATGGTGTTCCCTCGATTTTTGTCAAAAAGTGCATCAGCGGGCTTCTTGAACCACTTCGGCGAGTCTTCGAGCTATCACTCACTACTGGTACATTCCCTTCCTGCTGGAAAGCAGCGCACATGTTTCCAGTTCATAAAAAAGGAAACAAATCGGAATGCGATAAAAGTGAAAATGTTGTCAATACTAAAATGTAATTAGTTTAAGCAACCACAATTGGGGCCAAAGGGGCCTGTTGGTGAAGGTAATAAACAACATAAACATAAACATAAAGAGTAGGTGCCAGAAATTGATTTTTGACGCCATTTTGAAATCCAAGATAGCGACTTCCGGTTCAGCGAAATTCGCTGTAACCCAATCAATATGGCAATATTTTCGGCCAGTAATAAATAAATCTGCACCTTCACCGCAAGGTTTTCCATGGAAATTTATTTTTGGCGCCATTTTCAAATCCCAAATGGCGACTTCCTGCTTAGCGAGATTCTCTACAACTCAATCAACATGAGTATTTTCGGAATGGTTTTGACGAGTAGTAGACAAACGGTTGGCGTCATTTTAAAATTCTAGATGGCGACTTCCGGTTTACCGAAATTCCCGCATGAAAAATTTGGGCAATCATCTAAATCACCCTCAAATATAAGATCTAATCATAAATGTTCATCCAGGAAAGTGCGGTGAGAATGGAAGAGAGAAAAGAAAGAGACGTATGTGGTGTGAGTTGGAGGTTTGAATTTATTCAAATTAAACATATTGCTTAAATTTAAGTAAATTTCAACTTCAACTTCCAAAAATAACAATATTGATTGGGTTATAACGAATTTCGCGAGATCGGAAATCGCCATCTTGGATTCAAAAATGGCGCCAAAATCAATTTTTGGAACCTACTTGTTAAGATCATTCCAAAAACACTAATATTGACTGGGTTATAGTGAATGTGGCTAACCCGGAAGTCGCCATCTTAGAATTCAAAATGGTGTCAAAAATCGATCTTTGTCTACTACTCGTCAAGACCATTCCGAAAATACCCATATTGATTGGGTTATAGCGAATTTCGCTAAACCGGAAGTCGCCACCTTAAATTTCAAAATGGCGCCAAACATACATTTCTGGTACCTACTCTTCAAGACCATTCCGACAATACCCATATTGCATGAGTTGTAGGGAATTTCCGCTAAACCGGATGTCGCCATCTTGGATTTCAAAATGGCGTCAAATTTATAGCACCTACTTGTCAATACCATTCCGAAAATACCCATATCGGGGTATTTTCCATTCCGAAAATACCCCGATTTTCGCTAAACCGGAAGTCGCCATCTTTGATTTCAAAATGGCGTCAAAAATCAATTTTTGGCACTTACTCCTCAAGACCATTCCAAAAATATCCATATTGATTGAGTTGTAGCGAATTTCACTAAACCGGAAGTCGCCATCTTTGATTTGAAAATGGCGTCAAAAACCAATTTCTGGCACCTACTCTTCAAGTCCATTCCGAAAATACCCATATTGATTGGGTTATAGCAAATTTCGCTAAACCGGAAGTCGCCATCTTTGATTTTAAAAAGGCGTCAAAAATCAATTTCTGGCACCTACTCAAGACCATTCCAAAAATATCCATATTGATTGAGTTATAGCGAATTTCGCTAAACCGGAAGTGATTTCAAAATGGCGTCAAAAATCAATTTCTGGCACCTACTCTTCAAGTCCATTCCGAAAATACCCATATTGATTGGGTTATAGCGAATTTCACTAAACCGGAAGTCGCCATCTTTGATTTCAAGATGTCGTTAAAAATCAATTTCTGGCACCTACTCTTCAAGACCATTCCGAAAATACCCATATTGTTGGGGTACGGGCCATAAGGAATCTTCCAGACCCGTCTCTTCCATCTTTCTGAAAACCTTCTAAGTCTATTGCATTCAAAAAGATTTTTTGCAAAAACCGTGTTAATTGCGAAATCCGCGCAAAATAAAAACTGCCAAAATTCTTCTAAGTTCTTTGCATTTAAAAGGACTTAGAAAAAATTTTCAGGAAAAAGTCTAAGTCTTTTGCATTCAAAAGGACATTCAAAAGGAAAGAAAAGGAATATTTTTGCAAAAACCGCGTTAATTGGAAAATCCGCGTGAAAAAAACCTCGTAAAAAACGCGCAAAAAAAAACGCGTAAAACACCTGGGTGTAGATTTTGAATTCACGGCCTCAAAAATTTTTTGATTTTTTTTTTAAATTAAATGATTGAATTTATGATTTCAAATTTCAAAATTATATCAATTTTCACATTTTTAGCATTCTTGAACGCTTTTACTCATTGAATTTTTCTTTTATTGATTTTAAAAAATTTTGAATTTCAATTTCTGAATTAGAAAATTTCATATATTTTAAATTTATGACATTAAAAAATTCTTGAATTACAAATATAAGATCTTTTAAAATTTTGAATTTTTAATTGCACAAATTTCTTAAATTATCCAATTTAAAATTCGTTAGGAATCAAATGTTAAAATTTTAGAATTTCTAAATTTTCAAAACAATGTGATTTTTAAATTTTGAAATTTAATTTAATATCTATTTTTATTGATTGTTTGAATTCTCGAACTAATACGTTTTTGAATACAGTGAAGACCAGATTTTATCAGTCCTCGATTTTATCTACCCCCGATTATATCAGCTTTTTGACCCGGTTTTATCAGCTTCATATGAAAATTGATAGTTGGTAGTTTGATGAGCTCTAGCAGACGAACCAAGTTGAATTCGAGTAAATCCTTTCTTGAGCATATTTTTGTTATCATACAGGTCTAAAATATGCAATTTTTTTTTAAATTTTGCACTGTCAGACCCCCTTAAGGGAAGTTTAAGCTAAGTAATCAGGAAAGGTTATGATGCTATATCTAGGGACCAAAGAAGAATATTTTAAAGCTTCAGTTTCTTAAAAAGAAAGAAAAATATATGTCCCGATTTTATCAATGTCCCCGTTTTATCGGCCTAAAATTCACCAAGGGGCTGATAAAAACGGGTCTTCTACTATACTTAAAAATTTTCCAATTAATAAATGTTTAAATTTTAGAATCGAAATTCTTGAAATTATTGTACTTATTGTAATTATTGTAACGGAACTCAATTCTAGAATTTGCAACAAATTCCTTATTTTTAGAAATTTAATATTTGAATGTTGAAATCTCGATATTTTAAGTTTTCTTATTTCAATAGCTTTTTTCAAAACGTCATATCTAACCAACCCTCCCGCAACTTGACGTTTAGCCTAAGTTGCATGAAACCACCGTGTTTCGAATGATGTCGCCATCATAGAACGCCGTCCACAAATTGCGATACTGTAAATTTCTATGCGAGAAAATAATGCCGTGGCGTCTTTTACGAACTTGTTTTCTTTATTTACATTCGGAAGCGGTAATCAAGATGATCATTTCAAAACAGCGTAATAATTTAATATCAATATAAACAAGTTAATTCGTCATTTTGGAGTTTCATAAAAGGATTACAAATTGTGCCGAATGTAAAATGCATGATTTGATTTGAGTGCGCTTCTAGTGTGAACTTTTGCTTCTCCCGTCGCCCTTGAAATATCTTTCGCATATAACAATTCTCGAAAGTTTGTCGTTAATCTTAAATACATTTAGTTTTGTGATTATCATTTTTCACTTCGTATTTAACAAAGGCGGGATTGACTTCGATTGTTTATTTCTGACAGCATGCGACATTTACGGTGCAAAGGTTTCCACAAAATTCAGAACTGATGACAGCTCATTTTCTATCGGAGAGGGAGAAAAACAGTCCAGTATCATTGTGTGTGTTGTTTACATTGCAATGCAAATATTACTACCTAATATCTTAAAACTAAATGAAGATGCTCACTAACTAGCATAAGCGCCGCTTGTTTGTATGCTGATGATTCCAAAAAATCATGAATCATTTAAAAATAATGCATCGGAATGAAGATGCATTATTTTTATAATAAAACAACACCAAACCCAAAAAGTCTTCAAAAATGAATTGACCGAAAGGAAAAAAAATCTGACCAAGAAAATTTTCACTGTGGAAAAGTTTACGCTTTTTTTAGAAATTGCTCTTGAATAAAGATTGATCCGCCATTTTAGACCCACAGACCCAAAAAAAGTGGTTTCAACGATTTGTATAGGAGCTGTCAAGTTGTTCCCCCTCTGTATCTAACGAACTCTCTCTGTTTACTTTCTTTCGAATTTGTAGTGTTACTATACTACCCATAATCGCAAGTCAGTCTCATGTTCTATGGAGTATCCTATCTACATGGGACTGACTTGCGATTATAGGTAGTGTAACACTCTCTTATTGTTAGATATGCATTTGTGAAAAAAGCTCATCGAAAAAGTTACTTTAGTGCTAGGGGCAGATCACTTGTGATGTATTTTTAAAAATCAGCGAAATTAAATGCATTTCTTTCCATCAAAATAGAAATTCATAATGTATTTTGCGTTGCGTGCAATGTTTTTGCGTTACCTGCAATGTGGTTTGCGTTGCGTGTAAGACGTCAAACCCCTACAGAAAAACTAGCCCTACATTTAACAAAACGTCGAACAAAGTGGATCAGCGTAGGACGTTTGTTAAACAAACTTTTCTGCGAGGGTGTGCCAAGCTGATGCAAAAATGGAAATTAAATGCATTTTTTCTAATTTGATGCAAATTTGTTATACATTCTTAGAGTGATCTGCCCCTAGCTTTAGTGTCTTTTTCAATGTCCTTTCGAATGGTTTTTTTTTCCAAAACGACTTTTTTTGCCAAAAATTAAAAAAAATATCAAAGGCGGAACTTCCAAATTTTTAAAATAAAGTTTTTTAAACTAAAATATGTTGGACTAACTAATCTTACTAACATTGATATACTGCTCAAGGAAATAAAGGCACAGCGAGTGTGATGCAGCATTGCTAATCAGCATCACATTTGATTCGCCCTCACTTTTTCAAGCACTATATCACTGTTAGCGAAACCGCTGAGGTTCCGCCCGAAATTTAATAGTAAGCCCACCATCGGAAACGCATAGTGCCTAATTTTGAGAATACTGGGCAAACGAGTGGATCATAGGTTTGCTTGTGCTTGCGTCGGTAGGTTTGCGGTCGACTCGTCCAGCGGATTGGGCTCGGCCAAGTCGCATCACACTTGCTTCTACCTCACTATCACGGACACTGTATCACTGTTAATAAGTTAAGCTCAAACAATTTTGGTGTAGAAATTTAAAATTGCCCTCTGATTTCTTTTATTTTGGCCAAAATACGTCGTTCTGATAAAAATCCGATTCAGAATTCCTACTTGAAAAAGGGGCCGAAGTAAACAATTACCTTCTTGAATTTGTTATAATTTGGTTCATTTGAAATCCTTGGACTTCACTGTTAACATATCTTCTTACCTCCGTCCGCAAATATTTTTACTCCTGCTTCGAATGTACATCGCATTATTTACTAAAAATAGCAAACCTACTTTTAAAAACTGAATAGATCGCATTCTTAATAAAAATATATGAATATTACTCGTTGATGTTCCGCAATATACAACCAGAAACGTCATTACTGTCAAACTGACAATCGATTCGCCCAAAACTGCAATAATAGCCAACCCTCGAAAGAACAGGGCTGTGCAAATTTTTAGTATCGTTATGCCCATGTAGCTAAATCGTGATGTCGATAAATCGCCATGCGAGAAATGCATTTGTGTTCAGACAACAGGTTTAGCAAAAAGTTATTTAAAATTGGCGAAAGACCATGCTGGTGCAACTTCTCATAAAGAATGTTGATAGAAACTGAATCGAAAGCCCCCGTAATATCCAAGAATACTGATGCCATCTGCTCTTTGTTAGCATATGCCATTTGAATTTCTGTTGAGAGCAACGCAAGGCAATCGTTCGTCCCTTTGCCTTTGCGGAAGCCAAATTGTGTATCTGACAGTAAGCCATTTGTTTCGACCCAATTATCGAGGCGAAACAAGATCATTTTTTCGAATAACTTCCGGATACAGGACAGCATTGCAATCGGACGATACGAATTGTGGTCGGAGGCTGGTTTTCCTGGTTTTTGAATGGCGATGACCCTCACCTGTCTCCAGTCATGTGGGACAATGTTACCCTCAAGAAACCTATTAAATAAATTCAACAAGCGTCTTTTGGCAGTCTGGCAGATTCTTCAACAAGTTGAATTTGATTCTATCTGGCCCCGGGGCTTTATTGTTACATGATAAGAGAGCAAGTGAGAACTCCACCATCGTAAACGGTGTTTCGTTCGCGGTATTGTAAGGCGACGCGGCGCGGTAGATTTTCTGTGCCGGGGCGGAATCCGGACAAACCTTCTTGGCGAAATCGAATATCCAACGGTTTGAATATTCCACGCTCTCGTTAGTACTGTTTCGGTTTCGCATACGTCGGGCCGTGCTCCAAAGAGTGCTCATCGATGTTTCTCTTGTTAACCCGTCGACAAACCGGCGCCAGTAACTGCGTTTCTTAGCTTTCATTAAATTTTTCATTCGCTTTTCTAATATCGCGTACACTCGATAACTAGCAACTAACCCGTCGTTCCGGAAGGTTTTATACGCGGCAGCTTTCTCCGCGTACACGTCTGAGCACTCTTTGTCCCACCACGGGTGGGAAGAACGTTTTTGGGTGTTCACGTCGGGTACTCGTTTCGTCTGAGTTTGAATCGCGGTATCGAGAATCGAGTTGGACAAAAACTTATATTCTTCCTCCGGGGGAAGTACCTGTATTGAATCGATAGTTTTGGATATCTCAGCAGCGTAGCTCTTCCAATCAATGTTTCGTGTGAGGTCATAGGGAACATTGATTGGTGCCGATGGTCTTGAACCAGTGGTGATTGCAATTACAATTGGTAAGTGGTCACTACCGTGGGGATCAGATATTACCTTCCACTTGCAATCTAACCGTAGTGATGTCGAGCATAAAGATATGTCCAGTGCACTTGCTTGCGCAGGTGGTCTAGGGATCCGTGTCATTTCCCCTGTGTTCAGAATTGTCATATTGAAGTTGTCACAAAGGTCTTGAATTGTCGAAGATCGATTATCGTCATATAGACAGCCCCACCCCGTACCGTGAGAGTTAAAGTCTCCAAGAAGCAGGCGGGGCGAGGGAAGGTGTTCAATCACGTTGGAGAATCTTCGATATCCCATCATGGCCCTAGGAGGAATGTAAATAGAAGCAATGCAAAGATCTTTGCCTTTGATTGTTGTTTGACAAGCGACAACTTCAATGCCTGGCGTCGAAGGGAGGTAGATTCGATTGAAGGAGTAGCACTTTTTGATCCCTAAAAGTACCCCTCCATATGAGTCTTCTCGATCCAAGCGGATAATGTTAAAATCGTGGAAGTTGAGGTTTATATTAGAAGTTAGCCATGTTTCACATAGGGAAAAGGCATCACAATTATTGTAATCTAGCAAGTGTTTTAATGAATCAATTTTGGGGATAATACTTCTGCAGTTCCACTGTAAGACAGTGATCAGATCCGTGATTCCGTTTGATAAGTTAGCCATCGAAGGATACGATCGCTGCAAGGAGGGGCCATTGTTCAGTCAACTGTTTTAAAAATGTTGTTACTGTTGGTAGAATAGCAACCAGCAAGCTTTTCAGAGGATCGGTAATGTTGAAAGCTGTGAATATCCAGTCCACAATGTCAGAAAAT
Organism: Topomyia yanbarensis; assembly: GCF_030247195.1. NCBI lineage: Eukaryota > Metazoa > Arthropoda > Insecta > Diptera > Culicidae > Topomyia > Topomyia yanbarensis. The sequence goes on along the minus strand of NC_080671.1, from coordinate 241,293,351 downwards.
TAAGGAATCCCGTTTTAGGTTGAGTTTCTGACTGTAAAATTGGAGCACTTGGGATTTTTGGTGCCCCGGGGAGTGCTGGGAACTCCTAATTGTATCTCAATTTCCCAAAACCAGGAGGTATTATCTTCGGATTTGTACCAGCACTTCCAGTTGATGAATTATTTTTATTTTGTACCCTTGTTTGGGACAACCTAGGACCCTTACGAGGAAGTTCAGGTGAGTTTTGATTAGGTCTTTTCCTAGAGTTTCCAAGCGGAGCCAAAGAATGCCCCTCGCAAGGGTCGTTAGAGGCGTTATCATCAGTTGGCAAGAGAACGAATGGGTTTTCGGAGATAAGTGGAACAGCTCTTTTAAGCATTTCTGCGTAAGAGCGTCTGGAGAGATCTTTGGCGGATCGCTTCAGTTTATCCGCGCGAAGTTTGTGCGTTGGGCATGTCAAAAGTTCATGCGGATTCTCCCCACAGTAAACACACTTCTCAGCGGGCCTACTGCAAGTATCATCCGCATGGCGTTCCCCACATTTACCGCACCGTTGCTTGTTGCTACAGTAGGTGGCCGTGTGACCTAGCTGCTTGCAATTGGAACAATTCATGACCCGCGGTACAAACAGACGTACAGGTAGACGAGCTCCTCCCACTTCAACGTAGCTTGGAAGTGCAAATCCGGCGAAGGTTACGCGAAACGAGTCTGATGGATAGTAATTCTCATCTTCGATGGACTTTGAGTGCAATTGCTTGCACTCCAAAATCTTAACTGATTGAAGGTTAGGGTCCTTAAAGCGGCCAGTCCCATCATTCATCAGATCATCGACAGTTAGACCCGTATCACTTACCACACCGTCGATCTCCACATCACGAGAAGGGATGTAGACGCGATACTCCAGCGTAAAGAGGCTATTGCTAACGATATCATTGGCCTGTTTCAAGTCAGTAACGACTACGCGCAGTTTATCTGACTGAACCTTTTTGATCTCGGTTACGGCCGAGTAACGTTTTGTCAGCTCCCGTGCAACAGTTATGCTGTTTAACGGTTTATTTTTTGGCCGAAAGTATACCACCCAAGGACCAGCGGATCCATCCTGGTAAACCTTGACTCGGGGGGGGGGGGGGGCTGTTGGACATTGGGGGAAGTGGATCGACCATAACATTATCTGTCTCCGAATCAGATATACGTTCCTCTTCCCCATAAGATTCGTATTCGGAGGGTGATCCTTCTGTTTTTTCCATTTTGTAGCGGGAGCAACACGCTCGACCGCACTGTTTAACTGAAATCAAAATAAAAAATTAAAAGCAATAAAAAGAAAAAAAATCGATAAGAAAAGTAAAAAACGAAACACTTCACCAGTTGGTTCCTGGCGAGCTGGTAGGTGAATTGATCCTTCGTTTGTTTTATCCGTCACCCGCGTGACCTTCACACAGTAGAGAGCTGATATAGCTCGTCCAAACAAAGCCATCTTTCAGGCAAGAAAACTGTTTAGTAACGCACTTCACTGCACTACCTTCACCGATATCGCAGGTAATAATTATCACTCGCGGGACTGTTTATTAGTAAGGCTTTACTGCAGCCTCTGCCACAGCAAGCACCTTCGTACTACCGAAAAAACTAAACCACACCGGAGAGAACAAAAAGCACTTGTTTCCCGGTACAAAGTTGGGTTACGAATGGATTAGGTATTCTGTTAGCCTTCTATTTTCTGTTATATCATTTTAATTTAATTACAAAATTTCGAAATCTTAAAAATTCTACAGTGGTGTATTATGGTTTTCACCGAAGTTTACCATGCGACGAAATCGATTCAAAATAGTAAAAGAATTGAAAACATACCATTTTGTCTGAATCCGCAAAATCTGGAACCAATATCAGCCAAAATATAAGATGTTCATATAATGATCAATTTAAAAAAAATATTTTAACTATCGCGGAATCGAATAGATTAAATATTTAAAATGACAGTTTCGCAATCTTGTTTTTCGCCAATTTTCAATGATAACCCCAGTAACAACTCAAGATAAAAATATTTTCAAACAACTTTTTATCACAGAGAACAGACATCCATGATCGAACAAAAATATTTAAAAAACGTGTGTAAACATTTGAATTAATATACGTTAAACACTAGCGCCGCCACACCAACCTATCCCAACTATCCTTCAAATCCATTCCGGAACCGGTTCGAAATCCTGAATGGATTCAGTATGGAATCTTACTCAAAGAAAACAGCCGATTCCGACACTATCGGTTGATGCATTTGAGCTGGAATTCATGCTGGAAGTCCGAACCGGCTCTGGACTAGTTTGACTGGGTAGAGGAATAACCGCTGTCAATTCAGTCGAACTCAGCCACAAAAAACATGACGACAGTAGCGCACCTGGTTTGGATATCCCAACTACCTTCGAAACTGTTAGAGATTTTACACAAGTTGAATGCTGAAGATGGACGTCTGTTCTCTGTGTTTTTATGTTCTAAAGTAGGTAAAATCTCCTAGAACACAGTTTGGTCGGTGAGTTACGAGGTTTTTTTTATTTTCCGGGAAATTCAGCAGAATTGTTTACTAGGAAGTGATACATTTCAGAAAACGGTTTTCCGGGAAATGACACATTAGCGAGATCGCGGGCGTGAGTATGATCATGGATTGGTCACATCCGAAAGTCCCTTTCCTCGGTTATAGTAGCCTAGACTCATGCCTTCAGTTGAACCAATAAAGGAATGTCGCTCATATCCACTAGACAACAACATAGCGACATGAGCGGGAACTCTAATGATATGGAGGAACTTTCTTCTCGTATCTGAACCCGTACACTGAAAATTAAGCATCAGATTCACGGTCCGCGCGATCATTCAAGAACACACGCGAATATGCGAATAACCACATGGTTATAAAATCGAATTCCTCCACACGAAGTTACATATACGCTAGCACACGCGACAAACATGTCTTAAGCCCTTCGTTATCGTCTACGCACACCTACGCCCGCAATCGCGCAAGCTTGATAATATGCCAGTAATAAGGTGAACGTTTAAGTACTTACCAAGTTACAAACGCGAACCCAAAAACGCTCGTGTTCGCTCGATCATCTTTGCCCTCTGTCCTAGCACAGAGAACAGACATCCATGATCGAACGAAAATATTTAAAAAATGTGTGTAAACATTTGAATTAATATACGATAACCACTAGCGCCGCCACACCAACCTATCCCAACTAACCGTCAAATTCATTCCGGAACCGGTTCGAAATCCTGAACGGATTCAGTATGGAATCTTGCTCAAAAAAAACAACCGATTCCGACTCTATCGGTTGACTAGTTTGACAGAGTAGAGGAATAACCGCTGTCAATTCTGTCGAACTCAGCCACAAAAAAACATGACGACAGTAGCGCACCTGTTTTGGATATCCCAACTACCTTTGAAACCGTTAGAGATTTTACACAAGTTGAATGCTGAAGATGGACGTCTGTTATCTGTGGTCCTAGCAACTTAGGTCCATACATTCAGTTGGACAAATCAAAAAATATCGCTCATATCCACTAAATAACACTGGCGACATGACGGAACTCTAGTGAAATGGTAGAACTCTCTTTCTTCTAGTATCTGAACCGTACACCAAAAATTAAGTACATATCAGATTAATGGCCCGCGCACAATCGTCCAAGAACACACGCGAATATGCGAAAGGACATACGGTTATAAAATAGATTTTATACAAGAGGAAGTTACATACGCGTTAGCACACGAGACATACAAACGTACACTCGATCGAACACGTTAACGCATAAACACTCGAGACTTCCGCGATGATATATGCGATCGCGAAATCCCTAAGCCCACACATATCTGAACTTTACAGTGAATATCACATTCATAATCACGGCTCGCTGCAATAGGCCTTAAGCAATGTTTTAGTGGGTGACATTACCCGTCTCGTCTGCAATTGTAGTGAATGATTCTGACGGGGAGCCCTTCCGAGATTCTAGCTCTACAGCTCCTGTAGAAACACCCGAGAAAAAAAATTTCTCGTTTCAGATAACTTAAAAGAACTCAAATCCCTTATGACCATGATTGCCGAAAAAGTTTTCAACCGATTTATTTTTTTTTATTTGTTCGCAATTTAACTGCCGTGTCCTTGAACGATTTTATTTTCTCGTCTAAATTTTCATATCAATGTCATCAATTTTTTGAAAAAAAAATCGGGCGAAAGTAGTAGCTTTCTTGAAAAAAATCATCTCCAATCGCAAAAAAAAGTTTTTTTTAATGAATCATCCAAAGGCAAGTCCCTTCTTTTTCGGGAGTTGTTCTACTGGAGCTGTATAGCTAGGTTCTTGGAAGGGCTCTCCGTCAGGATCACACACTACAATTACAGACAAGACAGGCAACGTCGCCAACTAAAATAAATGAGCGTTTGTACGTTAACGCTTTTCGCCTAGTGCACATGTGGTTCAAAAAAAACGAGTATCAGTATTTGCACCCTATCTATCGACTCATCAAAATACTATCCAGGACCTACAAGCTGCCCCCGCAGCATCCTCGTACACTACTATCGAGATGAAATACAATCAACGTCGCATAACAAATTGTCGGGTTTTTCAGAAATCATAGACTACGGATTGGTATTCCGTGAAATGATGTACATCTCCCCGATCCATTCGTATTATATACAAAATAATATCAATGTGCAGAAATATAATCTTACCTTAATGATTTGTTCTATTCCAATTTTCGACTGTTCCAATTTATCTTCGTTAGCGGTTTTGACATCCTCGGGAACTTTCGTGCAATAAACGGAAGAAGCCTCGATAAGTCCCTTCAACAAAAGATATACAATGCATGCCCCAGAATTGGTAAGAATCGCACAGCCAGACGGCCGTTCGTCGCCGGTAAGGTGGCTCTGCGAATAACTCATTGTTGCTAGATCAGCTGCAAACCAAGTGTGGTCTTCAGTTTCTTCGCTGCAGACAATGTACGCTTGTCTTGGTCTTATTAGGTAGGTTATAGTCGCTTCGAGGAGACCGAATTACCTTGGCCACACGTTTGACAAACTCAAATTCCTTCTCCAGTACCTCATTATGCCAGCTCCGGATACGGTGCAACACAAATACTGGCAATATAATGGGTATCGGCACAAGGCAACATCTGATACAATTCCTCTGTGATAAACAGTTTCAAGCCAAGGTTCAGACAGGTATACAACGATCTTGTAGCGGAAGCCTTAGCTTCTCCCGAGCCGGACTGTAACACGGGTTTAAGACACTCCAGGTACACGTCGCACAGATCGTTTATCCAAAGCGTTTGTGGCCTGGGCAAACTCGTAATTTTCAAAGCCCTTGTTCGAGGTATCGATGCAGTTGGATAGCCGCGATAGGATCCAGAGGCTCTCCGAGCCGGTCTGCAATGTGAGGATGAAAAACTGACAACCTGCGAAAAAATAGCCATAGGTAACTGATTGGCAAATCGTTCTTTTCTGTAACGATGAGGCTTTATTTACTTTTAACTTACTGAAGATTCTCCTGTCAGCAAGCAGGAATATTAAAATGTTTTTTTGTTTATCGACTGCGATAGTCGTAAAAAATATACTCTTGCTTACGAAAGAAAGAGCAAAACAAACACCTTTCAGCCAACAATTTGACAGATTATCTGTCAAAAGTGCAATAATAGCCAACCCTTTGAATAACTTTTTTCCGCATCGTTATGCGTTACATACCTGCATTTGCGGTAGATGTAAGCAAACATTGCCAAAACTAAAAATTGGCTGTTTTCAACAATTTCCTCTTTAAAATGCTAAACATTTTATGCCAATCCTGTTTAAATATATCCAAAAATCGATTTCATTGAAATCCCAGTTTAAAAATAGTGTTTTTCCAAGAAAACCAAATACATGCATTTTATGCATGGTTTACGTAAACGCACCACTAAAAATGCCACCAAAACATCGAAGGCTGCAGCGAACATGCCGAAGAATCCAAAGCCAAAGAAAGCCGCCAAACCTGCCAAGAAAGCTGCCCAAAGAAGATATGTAAATTCACGCGTCTCTAATGTTGCCAACAGTCCTTTTCAGGACTAACAAAATACTTGTAAAGAATTAGTGGTGCTTATTTTCCGTTAGCGCTGTTAATTGTAGATGGATTTGTGTCATAGTTATAAGCAAACCGTCCTTAGGATGAATATAGAATGGAAAAAGAATTTTATTAGGAAGTTCCTTTTATTAATTTGTATAATTAAAAATAGTTATATAAGAAAATATTTTTCAAACTTATCTACAAACCTGAAGATTTTTGCAATTCCTTCCAAGAAAATCAGTGAATGTGGCAACTCTGCCACTAAGCGAAAGCTACACCAAAACGAATGATGAAAATATTTTCATTTATCGCACAACAGGATGGTCTTCCATCTGCAACGAAAAGTTAATAAATAGGAACGCCTTGATGCAAAGCGTACTCATTCGGTGTGAGCTGCGAAAGGGGAATGTTCATATGTGTGTACGGAGTAGAAACATATCGTCGACATGGTTTGAATCGTTTCAAAAGATTCTCGTCTTGTATCACTATAGTTATCTACAAAACGTCCTTATTAGGACGAATGCAAAATGGAAAAATAATTTAATTGGAAAGTTTCTTTTATTAATTAGTCTTAAGTTTGCGCTTGTTAATTCTGTATTTTTACCAGTGAATCATAAGAAAATGTTTTTCTAATCTACAAACCTGAAGATTTATGCAAATCCTTCCAAGAAAATCTGTGAATGTGGCAACTCTGCCACTAAGCGAAAGCTACACCAAAACGAATGATGAAAATATTTTCATTTATCGCACAAAAGGATGGCCTTCCATCTGCAATGAAAAGTAAATAAATAGGAACGACTTGATGCAAAGCGTACACATTCGGTGTGAGCTGCGAAAGGGTAATGTTCATATGTATGTACGCAGTAGAAACAAATCGTCGACAAGGTTTGAATCGTTTCAAAAGATTCTAGTCTTGTATCACCATAGTTATCTACAAACCATCCTTATTAGGACGAATGCATAATGGAAACAGATGGGTTGGTAATGTATATGACATAACAGGGGTGTCGTGACCACACTTCGAAGTTATTTCAAATCTTGCAAAGCATAAATTGACATAATTTTAATGATTGTTCCTTTATGAATGGTATTGGGGAGATGGCCAATTACCTTCAATCCGTCGATAGTCCTGAGCAATGGTAGCGTTGGAAGGAATTCCAATTCCCAACATCGAGGGGCACTGCAGCAACCCAGCCACAGCACAACCAAATTTCGTTCCTATTCCAGGGGAACAACCAACCGTGGAACCACCAGTAAATGTTTTTCGGTTTAAAATCCGGAATACACCATGCGTAACTTAAACAACTCCTTTATTTTATAAATGCATCAAATTTCTGAAAAAGATAAGAAAAAACGGATCCTCTTCGATGGGATGGGATAGTGGAATGGTGGGTTTCAGTTGGACGTTTTTGGTGCATCGGGTCCAGTGTCCTCATCCGAGAGTGGTAGGATGCAAATCTTTTCCACCGGTCGAGAAAGCAGTCCTGTGGCTGTCCTTAGGGTGACTACTCTCACCACTCCATCTGCACCTGGATGAACCTAGCAAATTCTTCCTATCTTCCATTTCATGGGAGGTTGGTTGTCTTCCCTGAGGATTACTAGCCTTCCCACCTCAATGGAACTTGCTGGTTTCCATCGCTTCGTCCTCGCTTGCAACTGACAGAGGTATTCCCTACGCCATCTAGTCCAAAAGGCTTGCAGCTTGCATTGGATGAGTTGCCAGTGGTTGAGTCGATTCACTGGTACCGTAGCTAGATCTGGTTCTGGTATAGCATGGATAGACGAACCGATGAGAAAATGCGCTGGCGTCAGTGGTTCTAGATCGTTGGGATCGTCAGACATTGGTGTTAAAGGTCGGGAATTCAGACATCCTTCCACCTGAGCCAGCAATGTAACGAAATCCTCTGGAGACACAGGTGTTTCACCTACTACCCTTAGCAGGTGATGCTTGGCCGAACGAACTGCAGCTTCCCAGAGGCCCCCGAAATGGGGTGCGCTTGGCGGATTAAAGTACCATTGAATTCCTTCTTTCGCACATTCCTTAGACACTGCATCATGGTGATCGCGATTCTTTAGCATCTTGAGGAACTCTTGCAATTGGTTTCGCGCACCGACAAAGTTGGTTCCGTTGTCGGAATACATGTCCGTGCATCGTCCTCTCCTGGACACAAATCGTCGCAGTGCTTGAAGAAACCGATTGGTAGAAAGGTCTGTAACGAGCTCCAAATGAACAGCCTTGGTGCTAAGGCAAATAAAAATGGCTACGTATGCCTTTACTGCTGCTCGTCGCGGAACAGGCCTTATGTAGACAGGGCCAAAATAGTCAACTCCGGAACGGGAAAACGGGCGGGACACCGTAACTCGTGAGGCTGGTAGGTCTCCCATAAACTGTTGAACTAGTGTTGGTTTTGAACGAAAGAATCGTTGGCATTTATGCACAATGTGTCTTGCAACACTTCTACCTCCCAATGGCCAAAACTTGAGCCTGACTACTCCCAATAACAACTGCGGGCCAGCGTGGAGTAGTCGCTCGTGGTATTATCGTAAAATCAATCGAGTAAACTGGTGTTGTGCTGGTAAAGCGATTGGATGTTTGGTGTTCTCCGATTCGAGAGAGTGCCGCAATCGTCCGCCAAGTCTGATTAGCTCATCATTCGAAATAAATGGATTGTACCAACGTATCGGGGATCCCCGTGAAACTGCAGTACCCTTGGATAGAGCCTTCCACTCATCTGCAAAGACCTCTTTCTGCACTCGACGGATCAGTGTGTTCTCCGCCTGTCTCAATTCGTCCGTGGTAAAAAATTCTGCGCAATTTCGATCCCTTGCTGGTACTCGTAGAAGATTCATCAATCGCAACCAGTATGCAGTACGGCGAATGAGATCACTATACGATGAAAATTTTCCTAGATATTCTTGGTAGTCCATCTGGTTGTAGTCGCTTGAAGCCATCGTAAGACACATGTCGAATCAGTCCAGAAGAAGGTTTTTGTAGGTATCCTAATCGATTGCTTGGCCTTCTCATATAGCTGGGTTGCTAAAAGAGCACCGCAGAGCTCCAGTCTAGGTATAGTTTGGCACTTCAGAGGAGCAACCTTTGATTTGGAGGATAGCAGTCGGACTCTAAACCCCCCTTTTGCATTCTGACTCTTCAAGTACAGACATGCACCGTAAGCTTTCTCCGAGGCATCCGAGAATCTCGATCTTCAAGGCTTCCGGTATGATCACGCAACGATCAATCAGGAGTTGGTTGAAAAGCGGAAGTTGTTCGTGGTATCTTTTCCAGGACTCACCCACCGTTGGAGGTAGTGGCTGGTCCCAACCTAATCTGTTATTGGTTTCGTCTCGTAACGTCCACAATAGCTGCATAAAAACCTTCGCCGACGTAACAGCAGCTCCCAAAAGCCCCAAAGGGTCAAATAGAGTGGCAATCACAGACAACACATAGCGTTTAGTTAGCGGTGTTGCAGTGTCCAGGGTGGGAATCGTGAATTGGAACTTTAACGTATCCGTGATTGGCATCCATGCCAATCCTAAGGTTTTAACTGTCGGATCTGGGTCCAAATCGATTCCATCCGAAGTCCGCATTGCTAGCTCCTCCTCGAAAATACCTTCTAGCACTGAAGGGCAGTTCGATGCCCACTTTCGTAATCGAAATCTTCCCCTTGACATCATCGTTTCCAGCTGCTTTCGTAGCTTCAGTGCTGTATCGACCTCGTCTGCGCCAGTGCCATCATCCATGTACGTGTCTTCGCCCTTGCAGCAAGTGGAAAGTGGTTCTCCTCATCTACAGCCAGCTGTTGAATCGTCCTGGTAGCCAAAAATGACGCTGGTTTGGTACCATACGTAACTGTATTTAGCTCGTAAGTGTCAATTTTGTCTGTTGGCGTGGCACGCCAAAGAATACTCTGAAGTGGTCGATCTTGTGGGCTTACGTTGATCTGCCGGAACATTTTCTCCACGTCGGACACGAGCATGATCTGTTTGGTCCGACTTCGTAAGATTATTGATCGTAGATCCTCCTGTATCACTGGCCCAACCAGCAACACATCGTTGAGCGATACTCCCGAAGAGGTCTTACAAGAAGCATCGAAGACCACGCGAACCTTGGTGGTAGTGCTTGATTCCTTGACCACCGGGTGGTGCGGTAGATAGCACCGTTTGACTGATCCTGCAGAAACATTGTCGACCTTACTCATGTGCCCCAGCGCTAGATATTCCTCCATGAAGGCAACGTACTGATCCCGTAGTGATGAGTCTCTTGCCAGCCTACGTTCTGTTCCCTGAAGTCGTCGGATTGCGATGCCCCTTGACTCGCCCAACCGTGAAAGTACGTCTTCATTCTTGGGTAAAGCGACGTAGAAAAAGCTCCTCGCAGCGTTTCTTCTCCAGTGAGTGAGCCTTACCAGATTCTACCTCCTCACAAGACCAAAAGCGAGACATCAACTCGTCAAGCCCATCCAATGTAGATACGTTGCAATTAATGTGTAGGGCTTGGGTTGAAACCGAAACGCCGCCGCATATAACCCATCCAAACACGGACTCGTTGAGAGTCGGTAGGCCTTCCCCAATGGAAATTCTTCGACCGGTTTCAAAAAAGTCGAAGAAGGATTCGATGCCGAGCACGAGGTCCACTGCGCTAGACTCGAAAAATGCAGGATCTGTAAGTTGAATCCCATCCGGTATTATCCATCTATCCGTGTTGTGAGTAGAGGTTGGAAGGTTGACCGTAGCCTTGGGTAGAACTAATAAACCCAACTCTAGAGAAAATGAAGATATACGTGACCGGATCACCGCACGTAACCTGTGCTTAACCTTGGTTCCAGTTTGTCCAATTCCGAGGACTGATATATCGACACGATCACGAAATATCTTTAACCGCTGACTTAACCGCTCCGTAATGAAGTTGCTTTCCGAGCCCGAATCCAGAAGGGCGCGAGCGGGAAGTCGATTACCTTTCTCGTCCTCAATCAAAACAACTGCTGTAGCCAGTAACAGCTTAGAAGAATACTGGTGAGTCGCACCAGACACCAGGACATCAGTTGCAGCCACATTAGCCACTTGGGTTGAAGTAGAGGTAGTTGGTTCCTTGGAAATTGGTGATTTACTGCTCGCAGCAGCTGCTGTAACCTTAGAATTTTTATTTCTCAGCAGTGTGCAAAGCAGACCAGTGTGTGGTGACGACCCTTACAATTTCGACAAGAGAATTTAGATTGGCAATCCCTTGCCTGGTGTCCTGCCCTGAAGCAATTCCGACAGAGCGCATGAACCTTCAACAGTGCATCTCTGTCCAATACGGCCGTCTTTTGAAAAGCGCTACACTGGTACAGTAGGTGATCCGCTGAACAGGATACACAGCGCCCCTCAGACGCTTGGGTCGAACTATAGCTGGTCCTCACTGGTTGCTGTTTCGGCTTCAGTTGTTGCGCTGCCTGTTGAACACCCCTAGTGTCAACCGCTCTTGACGGTAAGCAATTTAAAACCTGGATTCTACGCCGCAAAAAATCCGACAAATCTACCAGCGTATCATTCTCCTTTTAAGCGGAGACCTCTTCCCACCCCCGTCGAGTGACCGGATCCAGTCTAGCAGTGAGAATGTTGACCAACAGCAAGTCCTTATAATCCGCCGGTTGAATCACCTGATCGAGAGTCTGCACGATTCTTTCGAAGCCTTCAACGAGAACGTGGAGATCTGTGACTGATTCCTTAGAGAGTGAAGGTAGATTAAAAAGCGACTGCACCTGCCGCTTCTTCAATTGCTTGCTGTTGTTGTATCGCCTCAACAGCATTTCCCATGCCACCTGATAATTGGCTTTGGTGATTTGGAGTGGGTCGATCAAGCTTTTAGGCTCCCCTTGAAGACACCCCTTCAAATAGTGGAACTTCTCCACCTCTGGTAGGTCCACCTTCCAGTGTATAAGCGAAGTGAACAAGTCCCGGAAGCTCAACCATTCGTCCACGTCACCATTGAATATTTGAAGTTTAATTTGGGGAAGGCGGACGTGGTCTGAGGTCCCATGCGGCAAACCATCACCTGCTCGAAGAGACTGCTCCAAAACCTGGGGTTCCTGAAGCTCCTTGACCTTGTCCATTAAGAAGGTCTTGACCTCGTAATAGTTGTCACTGAATTCCATTCGCTCCTTCTCGTACGCCGATCCTTCGGCGTTGTAGTCATCGTGGGATAGGATTTCAACAAAGGTATCACTGAAGCTTTCCCACAATTCTTCCAACTTACCAAGGCGTACTTCGATATCAGTAACCGTGTTAGACTCCTTGAAGGATTGTACAAACCGCCAAATATCGCTGAAGGATAGTTGTATTTCCTTCAACCTTGCCGTCAACGCCCGCATTGATGGTGGTTTTTTGTTTGAAGACGAACTTGCCGCAGGCATCATGCACTTCACAGTAAACAGAAAGAGAGAGGCGTGGTGTAGTTATCTGTGAAGAATCCTAGCTTCGCTAGGCATATACTGCATGAAGCTACTGACCCGACAGAACAAATAGCGACGCTCCAGTCCTATCAGTGAGATAAATCAGTCTTCACAACGTCGTGACGTCACACCAAATCCTCCAAGGATATTAAAACTCGCAAATCAGCAAACAAGTGGAGCGAAGAGGAAAGAACGTGGTGTAGTAATCGAAAACCTCCGGCTTCGGCCGGGCATATACCGTGCAACTCACCACACAAACCAATAACGGCACCAATTGTTTGATAAGTTCCGACCAAATGCAAAAAAACGGTGAAATATTCCAAAAATGTTGCAAAATCACCAGTTCGAAGACTTATTTGTGCCGAATAGGCAAACAGGGCTCAGCAATAGTAGTGGTAACACGAAGAGGATCAATTCAAAATTAAAATGGTGTATTTCTGAATGCCTAGCTTCGGTAGTACACTAATTGTAAATTTACCTGAGCAAAACAATCGCGGCGCCTCCTCCTCGTACCACGGGTGTCCTTGAGTTGCTCATAGCGTAGTCGATTGGCTTAGTTGATCCTTGCAAAGGACGGCTTTCCTCACCGTCAGCGTTGTTGCGATAATTTCATACTCGCGGATAACCACGCCGTGTAGAAATCGTAGGCCAAATTGCCGAACCACGGCAATCAACCGTGTTTTCCTGCAGATGATTCCAGTTGAGTCACACAACAGCTCCAATGAATGGGTTCGGATCAACAAGGGCATAGAAAACCATGTGTTAGCTTGTTGAATTTGCCAAGTTCGGCTGGACATATAGCATGCAAGAATTCAATAACCTGGACAAAAATCCAATCCGCTGGGTCCAAGCCACGTGTAAACTAGCAGCAGCAATGGCGGTCCGTTCGAAGCGATGCCAATTCCAGGCGCCAAGCGAGTTGTTGAATAGGCCAATTGTTCGTTGGCACTATGGCGCCCGCTATTGAATTCCAGCGGCTTCAGCAATGGTGATTCCTAGCATCGGTGTGGTACCAGCGTCGACCCAGTGTCGACAGCGTCCTTTCCAAGGCGGTTCCGATCTGACTCGAAGGACCAGAATGTTGGGGAGATGGCCAATTACCTTCACTCCGTCGATAGTCCTGAGCAATGGTAGCGTTGGAAGGAATTAAACTGAAACTAAAACAATATTTTATACACAAAAGAAATTCTAACGCGTAAGAGGATGATTCTGTAAAAGCCGAAATTGCTTCATTTATACTAAATTCACGAAATATACACATTAGTAATTAAGGAAATCTGTAGTCTACATCGATTGACGAAATAAATAAATAAATAAATTCCCAACATCGAGGGGCACTGCAGCAACCCAGCCACAGCACAACCAAATTTCGTTCCTATTCCAGGGGAACAACCAACCGTGGAACCACCAGTAAATGTTTTTCGGTTTAAAATCCGGAACACACCATGCGTAACTTAAACAACTCCTTTATTTGCTACATACTAGATACACATGCTACTAGATTTATTTTACACTTAAACTAACAGAACATATTACAGAACAAATTAAAACTTCATGCGGATCCACCGCGTATGCTTCCCGGTGGACTAATTGCAGATTGATTTCGATGGTGACTGATCGGTGCTCCAAATTCAGGTCATCATCAGACCTTCGGCAGCAGTGATGCGATGTTTTCCGTCGGGTGTGGGAGCGGGAGATTGTTATCAACTCTCCCCGCTCTTATCAGTGGTGTCTCCGGGATAATCGGCCGTCCTTATCACTCGCACGGTTGATGGTTTCTGTCGATGTGTTGCTGGAGGTGATCGTCAAAATCGTCTCTGGGACATCTCGCGCTGCTACCTGCGATGGCAATCACCACACGAATCCCCATATGTGGTTTTACTCGCTGTCGTTCGTGCTGGTGTGATATAGTCGCAGGGTTGTAGTGTAGGGTGGCTGATCGTACTCCCAAATAAATGGAATGACAAATTTTCAGGTTAACACGGCAATAACTTTGCAATTTATAGAACAAATTTATATTTCTAGTTATCATATAACTGTCACCTCTTCCAAACAACTTAACCCTCTGCTGCCAACCCCGTGGTTTTGCAGGGTTAAGGCGAATCATTGTAAAATGTCCAATACACGATTTTATGTTGTAACCTCCACTAAAACCACTTCAAAACACTCTCACCTGTCATACAAGTACATTGCCCGCTTGTTGAAATCATTATATGAAATTATTGACCTGTATTCAATACGGAGAATTCGGTAATAAAATTGTTTTACTGAATAGATTAAAGAACGGGAAAATTTCGCTGAGCCCGATGAATCGAACTTAATGCGTAACATTTATCCATTTGAAAGAGTTAAAAGCAGAATTTTAAGAATATGATCATCGTGGTTATGGATTTACGGATCGTTTTACAATTCTTTATGGATTATTTTAAATATTTTATATGCAAAAGTATATTTTCCCGATTTTAACATTGATATTTCAAAGCAAGAAAATATGAAATTTGTTCATTTCATTTCATGAATGTCTCAATTAGCTTAGCATCCAGCGTATCCCCTATCAAAGCAGAAGCCAACAACAAAGGTTCTTTTGAGTATCATTCGATTTGAATTACAAGTCAAACGAATAGTCACGACACTCCGGTTATGTCCTAGACATTACCCACCCATCTTTTTTCAGTAGGATGTTTTAAATCTACTTGTCTTGTGAATAAGGAGCTAAACAAATCTTATAAACTAACTAACTATAAAGAGAGCTAATCGTTGCAATTGAAGATTGCAACGATTTTTGTCGGAAGTTGATTATAATACTGTTCGTCATGATTTCTAATGTTTCTATGTTTGCGAGTCTGTGCAACTCATTTGTGCTAAACGTTCAAGAAGGACGCTTCAAAATCATTTTCAGAATTTTATTCTGAATCCTTTGAAGCGTTTTCTTCCTAGTAGCACAACAACTTGCCCAGATTGGCAATGCATATAGCATTGCCGGTCTAAATATTTGTTTATAAATTAATAGTTTGGTCTTTAGGAAAAGCCTAAAATTCCTATTTATAATGCAGCGCGCACGACGTCGCTACGGATTCAATCTGCCCAATCGTCCCACCTTTCCAAACAACCCAGTTAAGCTCAGCCGGAAATTAACTGGAATTCTGGCTGGTTCCAGTTCGTACACGGGCTCCAGTGACACAACCGATTCTAACTAGAATCGGTTGTGTCACTGGAGCCCGTGTACGAACTGGAACCAGCCAGAATTCCAGTTCAATTCCGGCTGAGTTTTACTGGGAAATGGCTTAAGCGCCATCTCTTTCGAGGACCACTTGTCGTGCTTTAGGGTTGCCCGACCAGAAACCCAACCTCAGGGCGGGTCGATATAATGAAGGTTTGGCAGACGCAACTGAATCGAGAGGTACTCAGTTTCATGCATCAAAATACCGACGAAAAAACCCAAAGAAGTTCGCTTTCCTATCCCGAGATACCTAAGAACACCACTCGTATTGTCTCATCACTGGAAAAATGCCTCAAAACCCAAATAACTATACCGAAAAAGAGACTGGTGGGGCTAAGATTCCCAAGTAGCCCAACTTGGAGTAAAGAACCCAAAAAACTACAAAACTAACACGACGCGAAACATGAGACACCTCTTCAAATCAGTTAACTCTATGGGAACATGACGAGCAATACAATTTTAAGACCAAAGCAATGTTTTACCAAAACAACAACTAACATCTCTAATTTATTTAACTCGGCATTTTTCAACACTTAACCTAGGATTTTTTTACTGGAGTTGCCTATCATTACTGTTCCCTACTGTGTGCTGATGAGCGATCGCTTTTTACTACCGGGCTACTGTGCCGTAATGTGGCCGAGCTTTTGTTTGCCGGGTGCGTGTATCGGCTAAATTTTCACCATGCGCATGGATTTTATGGTAGTTGTACTTACAGTTTTTTCTTCTGTTGTTTGCCCACTCACTTTCGCACTACTGCGAAGACTGTCCTGATGCGACGATGCGGTAGCGAAGATGTATCTACACCGGCGGTGATGAACTTGCGCAGGCGGCGATTAAGGATGTGCCGCCAGATGATTACAGATGTTCCTCTGCGTACAGGATTGGATAACTGCTGGCACTGTCGGTACGCCGGACAAGCTACCAGCAACAAAAAACGTACACACCGGATGGTTGTGACGTGCAGCTCAAGTGAGCAAAGCGTTGTAGAAATCGTCACACTTATGATTTTTGGTTGAAGCGCCAGAATTTCCAAAGCTAGCGCTTGTGTCTAGAGTGCGTCGGTGGTCGAAGGGGCGGAGTGGTGAGCCGATGAATAGCACCAAATTAAATGGGAGAATAAAAGCCGTCGCACGGCTATTCGATGCCGTGAATTCATTGTTCCTTTTTATAGAGTACCATTGTATGTTACCTTTTAATTTTCAGCTAACGCACACGAAATTTCCGCACTTCCTACTATTTGACTTGACGCAACACCTAATAATAAACTAATTACTGAATTTTAGAGACATCTCATATTTAAATTTGACAAACCTTCGACACACCGCGGGAAAAATTCAAACAACACGCACTCTAACCCCTTTCACGGTCTAGATTGAAATGGATGAGAAGCTATTCCTAAAACCCTCAGATAAGAGATTTTTGGTTCTAGATACCCGAAAGTACGTAATTTTACCGAAGTAAAATTCGTATTTCGAAAAACGAACTTCTTGGACAATTGATCTTGGAATCGTTATCTCATTCCCTCTCGAAACAATCGCATCATACTATTCCGCGCCAATACCATCACTTGCGTTCAAATAGATTTTTTCTGGTCGGGCGGTTGATAAGACAACGACAACGAGGTCCGTTCGGCGACCGAAACTCAACCATTTGCTTTAGTTTGTGCAATCCACAGTGGTCCAGGAAGCGAAATTAGCGGGAAACAATTCTTAACGCATTCATATTTAGGTTTAGAGATTTGGTGTCTTAGAAACATTTATTGTGCGTGACAAACTGCATCTTTTGGCTGAAACGGTTTTAGGGTGGTCCTTAAAATGTCAAAGTTGTAGACATTATTTCATATTATAGTTCAGAGAGAATGATACTTTCTTCTGTAATATTCTAGAACAATCAATAGACCTTTCTCGTCCGACCTAACCCCCTTTTTTCTTATTTTTATTCAAAAGACTACACATTTTTAAGAATATTGCCGTTGAAATGAGACTATTTCGAGCTATCGTGATTTTTTAATGATTTTTTTAAATTTGAAAAATGCAAGAATGTTGAGTATTTTTTTCACCTTTGCAAGAATGGTGGGACTCAAAATGTGTGTTTGGGCAACACTGTTTTGAATATTTTTGCTTGAGTTCCTGGCAACGCGGCAAATGAAGTGGTGAGTCGCGGTACAAAGTTCATTGGTTATGTAAACAAACTAAAGTGAACCTCTCGGTGGAGAACATGGCATGATAATGTTTAACCTCACTTTTTTGACAGTTCAGAGAGATTGTTTACATGGTCTTGGAAGTTTTGTTGATTCGGTCACAGTATGAGAAACTTGGTTTGGTTCGCTGCCAAATATTAACTCTTTCCAAACAAGCTCGCTCAGGTGTAATTTTTTATTCGATGTCGGCATCATACATTGTTCCGTTAAATTTAACATTTTTACTTTTCTTGTACATGATTCATTGAAGAAGTAAGGAATTTCTAACCAAACATTTGAAAAAGGCCTACTGCCAAATCGAATTTTCATGTTCTCTATTAAAATCCTGGGACAGAACCTGTGGATAGATGTTTTCTGTTTCTTTTTTTCTGTTCATTTTATCTCTTGTCTTGCATAGCCACTCTTTCTTACTCACATATTTTAAATGGACTGGCTACATTTGACAGTTCCCTCTGACAGCATTTGACGGTTCCCTTTGGCTGCATTTGACAGCTCCCCCTGGCTGCAATTGACATTAGGTTTTTCGTATCCATACGCCCCGTCCCAGTTAAAAACTATCTATCTGGCCATGTACATAAACATAACGCAACAATGGATTATGAATTTTGATAATGATTTTATAACAAATTATAAAAGGGCCCGGCTGATATAAAAGTCCTAACTAGCAATACACTTATTATAAAATGATTATAAAGGATTATTGTAAATGATTCCAAAAGGATTATAAAGGCAGTGAAATACGTACTCAATGAATTAAGGGGAGTGTCTGATGTAAACAATATGCACAATTAAACTAAATAAAACAGCATTAAATTTTTTAAATTATGGCAGGGACTTGGATTAAAGACTAAAATGTCAGCTACGGCTGGTGATGTTACTGCAATCGGTGTGCCTTCGGCCACGTTGGACATTCGGCTAACGGGAATATTCAGCGATTCCGATTCGAAGGAAGCAGCGCCAGTAGCAGACTGCTTCGGTTCAGCAATACGCTCCGGTATCGGGCGAAGCTAACACTCCGACAGGACGAAGGTTTCAACGAGGGGCTCAGGCATAAGTAGTAGAGTCCTTGCACTTACTGCGTGTCGAGTGAATAATTCCGACGAAACTACTGCTGCTCTCGCCAAGTTTGAATACCGTAATAAGTGCGACATCAGCGGTATAGTGCCAGGAATAGTCGAGAAGAGTGCCAGGACTGACTTGCCGAGAGCTACAAGATTAAATAGCAGGGCGTTTTTAAAGTGACCATAGTATAACCTAGAGGCTTTTTAGCAAAATTAGCCAAAACATAAGAGCGGGCTGCCGAAGTGAATCCACACACAGCATCACCTACAGAGGCAAGCAATATTGAAACGCAGCGAAATTCCTCACAATGAATTGATCTCGTCAGATGAAATTCCAGAAAATACAATTTTCATAGCATAATTTATCCGACCGAAATTGTAGTCCTCAATTGAGAGACTAATAGAGTAGCAGCAGCTAAGAATTTTCTTTCGAAAGCTGGCAGCGGTTTCGCGTATCCTGCGCTAAGTAGAGAGTGTTAAGACAGATCTCCGAAGCATGCCTAGTTATTTCCTACCAATTTGAACAAGACAGCAGATGAAAGATAGCTTTATTGCGGTGCCAAAATGATGGCAACTCGGGATATAATATAAATTTACATATAATTTCTCCTCCCTGATATTCTTCCAGAATGTATAATGCTCTGCATTCTTATCACTCCTATCAAATCCTTCTAACTCCTTATCGTCAGTGCCGAGCACTGTTTTGCATTTGCCGGCTAAATCAACGACAATGTGATCATCGACGAAACTTTTGCTGTAATGGAACTTGAACACGATTAATAAATAATTGTTCCATTCGAAAGCGATAACCTTGTTGTCCTCATGTTTGCAGCTATCATACGCTGGTAGGCATTCTGACCAATGGAAACGTTCTTCGATATGGGCATTGAACGAACAAAATCATTTCAACAACTTTTCATAGACCGAATTCGTTACCTATACAGTTCAGGTAAACTTCACCACCTAAAATGAGTAATCATCTTGTTAGGACTTAACCCACGAGCAAACAAACAAATGTGTACAAATCCTTATCCATCATCCAGAAAGCAATCGTTTAATAGCCCAATACTTGATCTTGCGATTCAGCATATGTCACCGGGTATTACATCCAGCGCCGATTGGTCAATGCATGAACAAAGAGCATCAAAATTATTCAAGTAATGTAAATTTTAAAAGTCCATGTAAACAAGTTTTAGGTAAACAAGCACACTGAACTGTCAGAAAAGTGAGGTTATTAGGTTTTACACCAACCGACATAACCCCGCAAAACGAGCCGGATGAACTTCTTTTGACAATTCTCGGTGGTTTGTTTACATGGAAGTTACGTGAGTTCGAATGTAACAGATGAGCAACCGTTGCGCTCACACTCACGCATCTGACAAAGTAAACAAACCACCGAGAATTGTCAAACATGAACTTCATTCATTATGAGTTCATTCGTGTCGTCATCTTGTAGAACTCAATACATTTTCATACAATGCTCTATGTTTTTGACAGGTATATGAATGAATCATTTCAGCATCAGTGATGCCAGGTCCATTTAAACAATAGCCTGCAGTAAAAATATAAAAGTCTGCAGATTGCTACAAAAATCTTCAATAAATTTGACATAGAAATGTAGTATGTATATATTTTAAATGATCAAAAATGTTGAAAGCAGATGTATAAATTGGCTGGCATCGGCTTTGTTCTGCTAAATATTTGTAATCTGCAAAAGATCTGCAGTGAAAATGCAAAATCTGCAGATTTACTAATATATATGCAGATCTGGCATCCTTTTAGTATTCCCCTCAGGAAATTCATCCAAATGGTGTAAAAATACGGGGAAGCAAGGCAAGATAGGTATTCAGAATATGGGGTTAAATGGGCAGCTTGTACTATTTTTTATTTTTTCAATAGTTAGAGGTACCAAATCATCGCGGCAATAGGCAGTAACGAATTGGGAATGAAAAAGGAAGCATCCTATCATATAAAAAATTTTGACGAGAAAGGTCTATTCTGAGCAACTTTGTTGCAGATACTAAATTTGTATCTCAAACCGTTTTCATTTTATAGTGAGTTCCATATCATACCTTAGGGTGTCTCTCAAAAAAGCAGTCTCCGTACAGTTTTTTAATATGATTTTTCTCACAAAAGTACCCTTCAGTGCACTTTTAGAGCATGATTAGAGGCAACTTTTGCAGAAGAAAGGAAAATTTTGTCTTGTCGGGTTCAAAAGTTATACTTAATTTTCGCTTAAAAATACGCCCTTTTCAAATGTCGATATCTCAAAAGGGGGCAAACAAAAATTGATAATTTTGATTGCATCTTTCAAATGCTGTACTTTTGCCTACAATATAGTGAAAAATTGGAGAACGCTTTTCTGTCTTTCTCAAATAAATCATATTTAAGTACAGCGCTCATATTTAAAAATATTTGTTTTACGCGGCTTCTGTGAATTCTTGTCAAAACTTTTCAAGGATCACATACATTTGCAGGTTTTTCATATTGCAAATAGGGTGATGACCCTATTTTGAGATCACTCGTTAGGGTGGCGCACTCTATCATTAATTACTCGACCTAAGTACAATCGTTGAAATGCAAATAAATGATGATCAATGCGTTGTGGTCAATATATTTGCTTTATTCCCGAGAACCAGTATATTAAATAGATTGTATACGAGTGTAATAGAAACTAGAATCGCTTTCCTCTTACTTCCACTCTACCATACCACCAACAAACACTGAAGTCTTTTTAGGCGGTTTAAAGTCTTTTAGGCGGTTTAAAGAAGCCTAAGTGTACAGTATGTAGAATAATTAAAGACACCCTCGTTCTTTTCTATTTAATCCCATTACCACTACTACTATTACGACGACTAACTTATTCAGTTTTTCATTTGTTGGCTGTGAAACGGTAAATCAAAAATTTTAAAAGAATGCTCATCGTACAATACAACAAACCTTTCCTATGACCAAAACTACTGAAACTATATAGGGGTATCTTTAATTTTTTACATACTGTATATAGGAATTGTTGCATTC
This sequence comes from Topomyia yanbarensis, assembly GCF_030247195.1. Taxonomy (NCBI): domain Eukaryota; kingdom Metazoa; phylum Arthropoda; class Insecta; order Diptera; family Culicidae; genus Topomyia; species Topomyia yanbarensis. The sequence goes on along the minus strand of NC_080671.1, from coordinate 241,271,367 downwards.
GCGCAATTCTCTGTTTTCATCTTTGTCGATGAATCTTTGATCATACCCATTAATTTTTGTAGTAGAAGATTAGTTTGATGATTTAAAAACCACAATAAGCACGTCTTTTAAAGATTACTGCTAGTGTGTGTAATACTGGAAATCGTTACCAAACACCTTAACTGCAATGAGTCGAACTCTCATCAGTTCCTCATTTGATAATCAAAATCATGCTTAGTTTCTGGGTTTCAGTATTGCACTTGATGTACTCAATTCTCTTATTTCATTTAAAAATATTAAAAACTATATTGAATAATTTGTTGCGTTTATATAACAGAAGGATATCAGATTTTTTTTTACTTGAACAATACTGTTATATGAAGGTCAATTTTGTTTTTGGTTTGAGGTTAGTAGATTGCAGATCTTGACACTGCTACCTGCTGAAACCGTTCAGGCAAATGAACGAAATCGATTGTAAATTTGTGTAGATTTTGGGAAATCTTGGCAATAATTGGAATCAAATTATAGATCAAGTCATTGGTGATTGGTGGTCTTTACCCTATCTGCATTATGAAAAGCCTGCAAATGTATGTGATCCTTGAAAAGTCTTTATAAGAATTCACAGAATCAGCGTAAAACAAATATTTTTTAATGCGAGAGCTGTAGGATTATACGCAAAAATGCTTTTACTTAAATTTGATTTATTTGAGAAAGACAAAAAAGCGTTCTCCAATTCTTCAATATATTGTAGGCAAAAGTACAGCCTTTTAAATGCAATCAAAATTATCAATTTTTGTTTGCCCCCTTTTGAGATATCGACATTTGAAAAGGGCGTATTTTTAAGTGAAAATTAAGTATAACTTTTGAACCCGATGAGATAAAATTTTTCTTTCTTCAGCAAAAGTTGCTTCTAATCATGCTATAAAAGTACACTGAAGGGTACTTTTGTGAGAAAAATCATATTAAAAAACTGTACGGAGAAAACTGCTTTTTTGAGAGACACCCTAAATTATGATATGGAACTCACTATAAAATGAAAACGGTTTGAGATACAAAGTTAATATCTTCAACAAAGTTGCTCAGAATTCTCTCTGTACTATAATTTGAAATAATATCTACAACTTTGACATTTTAAGAACCACCCTAAAACCGTTTCAGCCGAAAGATGCAGTTTGTCACGTACAATAAATGTTTCTAAGACAACAAATCTCTAAACCTAAAGATGAATGCGTTTAGAATTGTTTCCCGCTAATTTCGCTTCCTGGACCACTGTGCAATCGTGAGATAGATTGGGAAAGAGAAAAACGTGTGTGCGCGAGCGGATAGTACGTTTTAGCCGCCTAGTGTTCATTCTTCCTCCTACGGAATGGAAGAAGTGAACACATATTTGCAACAGGGAACTTGGGTTACTGAATTTGGAAGTTATTTGACTTCAGATACACGTGATCGCTACATAACATCCCAGCCTTTTTTACGAAAATTTGGTTGAAGGAGAAAAACCAAATTTTCGTAACTGTATACTGTAAAGAAGAAAAAATAACACATTGAAGACTTACACATTACAAGCAATCACCTAATAGAAACTAAAGAACTATGTACAAATATTTACAAATGATCGGTTCATATATCGTACAGAAATACTGAGTGGGTCTGACATCGCTTTCGTTTTTTTGTTGGCGGTTCAAACATCAAACACCCAAGCACATACAAAATTCCCAAAATAGCATTGTAGAAGGGCTAATTTTGAGTTGTCTTACCCCTCGACTCCCTGTGAACTTTTGTGAGCGTCTTATCCCCCAGTTTTATTTTAACTAAGTTTTTGTCGTTTCTGAACGTAAAGTGCACGCTCTCGCCAGCACACATCCTGTATAGCCATCGCAGAAACCCCATCTTGAAATAAATCTTACAAATTTCAGAAGTGGGATGGCGGAAATTAGTTGTGTAAAAACAGGTTGAATATCTATATAAATATCCCGCGACGGCAGTCCTGAACGAAAGTATAAAGCGAATAACGGACGATACGAGATAACGAACAAAAAACGAAATCATCGGGTTACGATATTTCACCGGTGAAACGCCATTTTGGAACGGATGCCGAAGATTAAACGGCGACGAAACGCGACTGACGAACGAGAGGACGAGGCGAAAAGTAAGCAGGAATACAGCTGCCAAGAAGGAGACAACAGCTCACAGACGAAAATCACGGATAATAGTAGAATGTCACTGTTTCCAGTTCCTCAAACAACGCAAGAGGCAAGAGCTGCGCGTCCACTTCATCCGGAAGAAATAAAAGCATTAATCAGCGAGTTTGACGGATCGTACGATGCTGCAATTTGGATACGGAAAGTGGAACATTACCAGAAATTATATGGATGGACGGATAACGCTACTCTATTGTATGCAACAACAAGATTGTTTGGCCCTGCGAAGTTGTGGTACAATTCAGTGGAAGAAAAAATATTCGGTTTTCATGGATTCAGAGTGATGTTGCTAACTACATTCCCGAACTACCACGACGAAGCGGAGATTCACCGGGAGCTAATGACTGTAATGAAGAGACAGCAAGAAACGTATGACAATTATAGAATCTCCGGAGTGTACCGATTTGGAGTTTTCTAGAAGCGAAGCAGCAAATCATATTCGTAAAATCTGTTAGAAGAGTGTATTTGTGTGAGAAAACCGGGTAGGGTCTTCACCACACTTCCGAACCTGTAAAAGGGTTTTTCTTTCATAAATCATAAATAATACCGCAACTCAGAATCAGTTCAAATAATATGCCTTTCGCATTCTTTATTTGACCATTCTTTAGTATCGGTATGATCGACTCAAAGTACCTTCGAGTTTAGAGATACATTCATTGGATCAGATCGCCTATGTCTATATTATGATCCCTAGTTCAACAGCGATGGATACTCATCACTTTACTACCTTCCCTACTCAGAGCGTCGGCATCGTCCCTACTAATGGCAAAAGCTCTCTCTCTCTCTCAACATTGCTCTCTTTTGGTATCCCGAGTGTACAGGTGTACAGAATAAACATAGTAATGATGAATTGATATTACATACAGAAAATTCATTTTTCCAACACTTCCTCTCAATTTATCATTCCTAAACTGCTGACTAATTTGCAAAATCGAGTTTTATGTAATGGTTTAGTAAACAAATCTGCAATCTGTTCTTCACTTTTAATATATTCCAGTATCATTTTCTTCTCTTTAATCAGGTTTCTCATATACATATATTTAATATCGATGTGTTTGCTTCGTTGATGCTCTCTTGGCTCTCCTGCTATTCTAATACAGGGTATGTTGTCCTCGTATATAGTGAACGGGACAAATTGTATCCCAACTTCACGCAATATACCCGACATCCATACACCTTCTTTAGAAGCATAGCAAAGCGAAACCAACTCAGCCTCTGTAGAAGAAAGCGTCACGAGCTGTTGCCTCTTGCTGCTCCAGGACACGATGTTTCCGTACACCGTAAAAGCATATCCCGAATTAGACCGACGTTCCTCAACGTCATTTGCGAAGTCAGCATCCGCGTAACCCTTAAGTGGCACGTCGTCTTTATCTTGATGATAAAGCAAACGAAAAGATATCGTCCCCTTAAGGTATCGAAGAATCCTCTTCAACCCAATCCAGTGTTCCTCACTTGGACAGCTCTGAAATTGACTCAAAATATTTACAGCAATGGTTATATCAGGTCTAGACATCAGGGATAAATATTGCAAACAACCCAGAAGTTCCTTATATGGTTCATTAGTTAAGTTTCCTGACTTCACCCATTTACAATTTGCATCCATAGGAGTGGCAACTGATTTACAATCGGCCATTCCAAATCTGTTCAATATTTTCGCAATATAAGTCGACTGAAATAATTCTAATGATCCCTTTTCAATATTTCGCGTACATTCTAGCCCTAGGAAAGTTTTTAACTGTCCCAGATCCTTCATTTTAAATATTTTAGAAAGATTGCTTTTAATGCAATTGACATTTTCGGTATTACTTCCAAAAATAAGAATATCGTCAACGTATAATAGAATGAATAACCCTTTTTAAAAACAAGCATACAGGCAAGTATCACTGTTGAGCTGTTTGAAACCAAATTTAGGATAATTTCAGTGAAATGATGATTCCAACTTCTACCCGCTTGTTTTAAACCATACAAACTCTTATTTAGTTTACATATTTTTGGGTTTTTATTCTTGGCTCTAGGTAAATTCATAAATATTTCTTCTTCCAAATTCCCATATAGGAAGACAGTTTTTACGTCCATTTGATGAATTAACCAGTTTTTCTTCACGGCAATTGCCAGCATAGCACCCGCACCAATGCGTTGCTATTCGGGTTGGCAAAGCATGCTAGATTGACAACTTTATTAGTCACTATTTTGGTTAACAACCGTGTTACGCACCGGTAGTTACTATCATGATTGTTATTTTATCTACTATTTTTCGCACCGGTAGTTGGTAAATAAAGTTGCTACTCCCAGGTAGAACAAAATAATGGAGAACGCGGAAATTTTTCTTGAATATTTTTCTGATTCGAGCGATGAAGAAAATCATTTCGCGGAACAAATAGTGACATACGCATATGGAACGACAAATTCAATCAGTGGCAGATGCCAAGGTGGTTCTCAACCCAACCTGGGACACGACCGAATCTTGATCGACGAGCAGAGGAGATGCAATCCGGTTGTTCAAAGTATACTTTTCAGAAACATCTAAATATATACGGAAAAAAATCCTGAGCGCTGACAGTGGTCTTTGTCGACAACTATTGATGCAGTTCCTATCCGATATGTGGACAATCCAGAAATGGGACCGTACACAAACCACATTTCGACTATACTCCAGCTCCGTCCTGGCTAGTGTACAATGCGCGTCGTCTGAAACCAATACTTCAGTATCAACCGAAAAGTCTGTTTAGTTATAGTTCTGTACCCAACAGCAACACTGTAGGTTCTGGTAGTCCCACAGGTATCAGTGATGGATCGAATAGTCCAATCGCTGGCCCAGATCACCGGTACAGCTTTCGCCTATCGGGGAGGATATGGGTATCGATTCACTGCAATTTTATCAATAGATGGGTTAACCATCTATTGATAAAATTTTAACTATTTTCTAAATTTTTGAACCAAGGAAAAAAAACAAAGCGTGAAAATTACGTTTTTTATGAAAGATAATCTAGTCGGATCGTTCAACAACAAAGTATGGGCAAGCGCTCGCATGATTGATTTTGCACATGTCTTCATGGCAGAGGATAGTCCCATCGATAGCAACTATCTACAGGGACTTGAGAGTTTGGTGAAAATTTTCGAAGGTTTCCTGAATTAATGTGAATCAGAGAATGTCCCCAAACTAGGTGTGCCATAAAGGGAGAGCCGATGACAATATAAAACGTTCACATTTGTGTCGTGATCATAAATCTTAAACTTCGATCAATCTAAGTGTTCACGGATGAGGTTAGTCCCGTTAGACTGTCTACGGGGTATAGATGATTTGAGTGTTTAATGAAGTGATATAAATTTAACTATTAATGCCCGTACAGGTTGAAAAAATGCATTTGCATAATAATTCTAAATAATAAAATTTTATTTCGATTATACTTTCCTATTTAGTTTACTCATTCAGAATTGTTACAAAATACTCACGAGAAAGATTTGCCATTAACATATGTGACAATGTTGACCCGTACATTACATAGCTTATATTTTTGTCTTTCTCATATAAAGAAAGGCTATGTAATCACTGTAAAAACATTTTACAGTGATTGCATAACCGAGGCCCGGAGGGCAGAGTCATATACCATTCGACTCAGTTCGTCGAGATCGGAAAATGTCTGTGTGTATGTGTGTGTCATTTAAACTCACACAATTTTCTCAGAGATTGCTGAACCGATTTTCACAAACTTAGTGAATGAAAGGTATAACGCTCCCATAGGCTGCTATTGAATTTTTAGTTGATCCGACGTTCGGTTCCGGAGTTACGGGTTGAAGAGTGCGGTCAGACAGCAAATTCCAATATAAACTGGTAACAACATGATGTCTAAATAATGTAATACATAGTAAAATGGGTGCAACATTACTTGGATTTGCAGGTCTAGATCACTTTTGACCAATCAAAGTAACTTTGACCTCATTGGCCACCTATGACAGTTCTTGATGCCCCCGGGGAACTCACCAAGTTCCTAAATTAATATCATACCTATTTCCCAGAGAATTCTCTACAGATTTTTAAAAACTTGATTTCAAATGAAAGATACAGTAATACCATTGACTGCTGCTGAATTTCATTCGGTTCTGACTCTTGGTTCCGGAGTTACAGGTTGGTTAGTAAGGTCACACTGAAATTTCCCATATAAACCGTTACAATCGTAATACCTCATAGGCTAAAAATCTATTGAAATGGTCACCAAATTACTTCTACTCGCAGGTCTAGATCACTGATTGCCAATCATACCGGAAGTTCCGGATTCCGGGCATATTCCACAATTGAAGTCACATCGATTCTTAGGTGATGATTGAGCCGATTTTCTCAAACCAAGTCTCAAATGGACCACCCTCATACCTGCATTTTCTTCATCCACACCGTATACCAAAATAAGATGAAGGGTTTCTGACGCACCCTTCATTCTCAAACCACTAAACCACACCCCCTCCGCTTCCAAACCCATTCCCCCAACACTTCAAAAGCTGTTCACATGAATATAACATTGAATTCAGGCTGATAAAGTCAATTGAATATCGTACTTTTTTGTTTGAAGTGATTTGGTGTCAACTTTCGTGGGATACGTGCTACGTATAATAAGAATGTAAAAGACATTTGCACAATTATATTGAACAACCCCAGCTAATTAGCAAGGAACAGGAAGGTGTGAAATATTTGTAAATATTAAGAGCTATAGTACTCAAGGAAGAGGAAGGAGTTGAAGGAAGAAAGTTTAGAAAAGCGTGGAATAGGGCCATATGTGCAAGCTTAAAGTTTTACGGCGATTCAGTGGCGGATCCAGGGGAAGGGTCCTGGGGGTCCGGATCCCTCCCGAAATTTTTGAACTTGTTGAGAAATTTTGAAATATAATTCGTTCTAAATTCAAATTCATTCCAAATCAAATTCAACTACCAAAAATGATTTTAATTAAAGGAGGTTATTCTAGGGGCAGATCACTTATGATATATTTTTAAAAATCAGCGAAGTTGAATGCATTTCTTTCCATCAAAATAGAAATTCACAATGTATTATGCGCTGCGTGTAAGACGTCAACATCCTACAAAAATTTAGCCCAACATTCAACAAAACATCGAACAAAATGGATCAACGTAGGACGTCTGTTAAACAAACTTTTCTGCGAGGGAGAGAAAAGTGGATGCAAAAATGGAAATTAAATACATTTTTATAAATTTGATGCAAATTTGTTATACATTCCTAAAGTGATCTGCCCCTAGAGGTTATTACATATTACATATTGGACCTCCTCCGAAATTTTTTTCTGGATCCACCCTTGCGGCGATTTAACCTTTTGTCTTCTGCAACGCAGGGGTGCGAACGCGAATGATCTGAGTTTGCGGCATACATGGACAAGCGTAAATTCACTTAATGATTTATGCTGCAGGAACCGGGAAACTGTAAGCTTGCACATATGACCCTATTCCACGCTTTTCTAAACTTTCTTCCTTCAACTCCTCACTCTTCCTTCAGTACTATGGCTCGAAATAATGAAAAATATTTCACACCTTCCAGTCCCTTGCTAATTAAATATCGTTACAATATAGAAAAGGAAAAAGATTTTTTTTTATCTTAAATACGTTTATTTACGCTCAAATGCTTTAGCTTAACGAGGCCGATAATTCATTTTTTTTAATTACATGTCACATGTTAGTGGGGGAACAGAAAGCCGTATTTAAGGGCGGCTTGCTCCCCTCTTATGTAAGTAAAGGAAAAAGGTAGGAAGTGGGATACATATTGTGTAATTGACATCGTCGTTTGCTGATTGATCATTGTGGCGGATATGCACACTTTGTTGTAGTGTTGTAGTTTCCAGCCTGTAATCGCAGGGGCGAGGGGAGGGTCGATATTTCGGATAATTATTGGCACTCTGATGCTGTCATGATGTTCTCTATATCATCTGCATGTGAGGTATGTCATGATGTTCTGGGTAGACGGTTATCAAGAAGGGTATGCACCGAAGACTCGTGAAGCAATGTCATATTGTAGATACAGGGATAGGTTGGTGACATTCTACTGTGAATGAAAGAGGGGAAAATGTATTAAACTTGGACATCAATGGTTTTCAAAAAGATATAGATAAGAAAAATATAGGGGTGGTCACGGCTTGCCAGGACGTCCCGGACTGGCACATAGGGTGATCTACCTCGGGCCCGAAGGGAATCTATTAGTTGGGACCTGGCAACACAGTACTCTACGCACAGCCAAACAACATGCTCGATGTCGTGATAGCCGTTCTCACAAACACAATGATTACTTTCAGCAAGCCCTATACGACGGAGATGCGCGTCAAACGAGTAATGGTTGGACATGATCCTTGACATCGTACGAATAAAGTCCCGGTTCACATCCAACCCCTTAAACCAAGCATTCGTTGATACCTTCGGGATAATGGAATGTAGCCACCGTCCCAGATGCCCATTGCTCCATGAGGTTTGCCAACTATCGAGCGTCCTCTGACGAGAGATACTGAAAAATTCGTTGAAGCAAATTGGTCTTTCGTAAGTGTCGCCTTCTAATGCGCCCACTTTGGCTAAAGAGTCCGCCTTCTCATTGCCCGCAATAGAACAACGTGACGGGACCCAAACCCATGTAATCTGGTAAGATTTTTCAGATAAAGCACTCAGATATTCCCGTATTTTCCCCAGGAAATACGGTGAGTGCTTTCCAGGCTTCGCCTCACGGATGGCCTCAATGGAGCTGAGACTATCCGAAACGATGAAGTAATGGTCTGAGGGCAGGGTGTCAATGATCCCGCGAGTACACTGAATGGCAGCTAATTCTGCGACGTAAATTGAAGCAGGATCATTGAGTTTGAATGAGGCAGCAAGATTTTCGTTGAAGATCCCGAAGCCTGTGGATCCATCGAGAATTGATCCGTCAGTGTAGAACATTTTGGCGCAGTCGACTTGATGGTATTTGTTATAGAAAATATTTGGGACCACTTGTGGGCGAATATGATCCGGAATTCCACAAATCTCTTCCTTCATGGATGTATTGAAAAATACAGTTGGATCAGAAGTATCTAAGAGATGAGCACGGTTGACGTTATACGTAGATGAATTGATGTTCTGTGCCATGTAATCGAAGTACAAGGACATGAATCGGGTCTGAGAATTAAGCTCGACAAGCCTTTCGCAATTTGCAATCACCAATGGGTTCAGAATATCGCATCGAATGAGCAATCGATATGAGAGGTCCCAAAATCGATTTTTCAGCGGAAGAACTCCCGCCAGCACTTCGAGACTCATCGTATGGGTCGAGTGCATGCAACCCAAGGCAATACGCAAGCAACGATACTGGATTCGCTCCAGTTTGATGAAGTGTATGCTCGCAGCGGAGCGAAAGCAGAAACATCCGTACTCCAACACTGATAATATCGTTGTTTGGTACAGCCTGATTAGGTCTCCTGGATGGGCACCCCACCATGTTCCAGTTATTGTACGGAAAAAGTTGATCATTTGTTGGCACTTCTGTTTCAGATACCTAATGTGACATCCCCAGGTACCTTTAGAGTCGAACCATACCCCGAGATATTTGAATGTTGAAGCCTGAGCAGTAGTTTGATCCATTAATTGAAGCTGTAGTTGCGCTGGTTCACGCTTTCTAGAAAATACGACTAGCTCAGTTTTCTCCGTGGAGAACTCGATACCCAGCTGGAGAGCCCAAGCAGATAAATTGTCCAAGGTATCTTGCAGTGGTCCTTGCAAGTCGACGGCTTTAGGACCTGTAATAGAGACCACACCGTCATCTGCAAGCTGCCTTAGCGTGCAGGAATTGACAAGACATTCGTCAATGTCATTCACGTAAAAATTGTAGAGGAGAGGGCTTAGACATGAGCCCTGGGGAAGGCCCATGTAGCTAAATCGTGATGTCGATAAATCGCCATGCGAGAAATGCATTTGTTTTTCAGACAACAGGTTTAGCAAAAAGTTATTTAAAATTGGCGAAAGACCATGCTGGTGCAACTTCTCATAAAGAATGTTGATCGAAACTGAATCGAAAGCCCCTTTAATATCCAAGAATACTGATGCCATCTGCTCTTTGTTAGCATATGCCATTTGAATTTCTGTTGAGAGCAACGCAAGGCAATCGTTCGTCCCTTTGCCTTTGCGGAAGCCAAATTGTGTATCTGACAGTAAGCCATTTGTTTCGACCCAATTATCGAGGCGAAACAAGATCATTTTTTCGAATAACTTCCGGATACAGGACAGCATTGCAATCGGACGATACGAATTGTGGTCGGAGGCTGGTTTTCCTGGTTTTTGGATGGCGATGACCCTCACCTGTCTCCAGTCATGTGGGACAATGTTACCCTCAAGAAACCTATTAAATAAATTCAACAAGCGTCTTTTGGCAGTCTGGCAGATTCTTCAACAAGTTGAATTTGATTCTATCTGGCCCCGGGGCTTTATTGTTACATGACAAGAGAGCAAGTGAGAACTCCACCATCGTAAACGGTGTTTCGTTCGCGGTATTGTAAGGCAACGCGGCGCGGTAGATTTTCTGTGCCGGGGCGGAATCCGGACAAACCTTCTTAGCGAAATCGAATATCCAACGGTTTGAATATTTCACGCTCTCGTTAGTACTGTTTCGGTTTCGCATTCGTCGGGCCGTGCCCCAAAGAGTGCTCATCGATGTTTCTCTTGTTAACCCGTCGACAAACCGGCGCCAGTAACTGCGTTTCTTAGCTTTCATTAAATTTTTCATTCGCTTTTCTAATATCGCGTACACTCGATAACTAGCAACTAACCCGTCGTTCCGGAAGGTTTTATACGCGACAGCTTTCTCCGCGTACACGTCTGAGCACTCTTTGTCCCACCAGGGGTTGGGAGAACGTTTTTAGGTGTTCACGTCGTGTACTCGTTTGGTCTGAGTTTGAATCGCGCTATCGAGGATCGAGTTGGCCAAAAACTTATATTCTTCCTCCGGGGGAAGTACCTGTGTTGAATCGATAGTTTTGGATATCTCAGCAGCATAGCTCTTCCAATCAATGTTTCGTGTGAGGTCATAGGGAACATTGATTGGTGCCGATGGTCTTGAACCAGTGGTGATTGCAATTACAATTGGTAAGTGATCACTACCGTGGGAATCAGATATTACCTTCCACTTGCAATCTAACCGTAGTGATGTCGAGCATAAAGATATGTCCAGTGCACTTGCTTGCGCAGGTGGTCTAGGAATCCGTGTCATTTCCCCTGTGTTCAGAATTGTCATATTGAAGTTGTCACAAAGGTCTTGAATTGTCGAAGATCGATTATCGTCGTATAGACAGCCCCACCCCGTACCGTGAGAGTTAAAGTCTCCAAGAAGTAGGCGGGGCGAGGGAAGGTGTTCAATCACGTTGGAAAATCTTCGATATCCCATCATGGCCCTAGGAGGAATGTAAATAGAAGCAATGCAAAGATTAAAGTCTCCAAGAAGCAGGCGGGGCGAGGGAAGGTGTTCAATCACGTTGGAAAATCTTCGATATCCCATCATGGCCCTAGGAGGAATGTAAATAGAAGCAATGCAAAGATTGCAACTTTGATTGTTGTTTGACAAGCGACAACTTCAATGCCTGGCGTCGAAGGGAGGTTGATTCGATTGAAGGAGTAGCACTTTTTGATCCCTAAAAGTACTTCCCCATATAAGTCTTCTCGATCCAAGCGGATAATGTTAAAATCGTGGAAGTTGATGTTTATATTAGAAGTTAGCCATGTTTCACATAGGGAAAATGCATCACAATGATTGTAATTTAGCAAGTGTTTTAATGGATCAATTTTGGGGATAATACTTCTGCAGTTCCACTGTAAAACAGTGATCAGATCCCTGATTCCGTCTAATAAGTTAGCCATCGAAGGATACGATCGCTGTAAGGAGGGGCCATTGTTCAGTCAACTGTTTTAAAAATGTTCTTACTGTTGGTAGAATACCAATCAGCAAGCTTTTCATAGGATCGGTAATGTTGAAAGCTGTGAATATCTTAGTTTTAGGTTGAGTTTCTGACTGTAAAATTGGAGCACTTGGGATTTTTGGTGCCCCGGGGAGTGCTGGGAACTCCTGGTTGTATCTCAATTTCCCAAAACCAGGAGGTATTATCTTCGGATTTGTACCAGCACTTCCAGTTGATGAATTATTTTTATTTTGTACCCTTGCTTGGGACAACCTCACGACCCTTACGAGGAAGTTCAGGTGAGTTTTGATTAGGTCTTTTCCTAGAGTTTCCAAGCGGAGCCAAAAAAAAGCCCCTCGCAAGGGTCGTTAGAGGCGTTATCGTCAGTTGGCAAGAATGGGTTTTCGGAGATAAATGGAACAGCTCTTTTGAGCATTTCTGCGTAAGAGCGTGTGGAGTGATCTTTGGCGGATCGCTTTAGTTTATCCGCGCGAAGTTTGTACGTTGGGCATGTCAAAAGTGCATGCGGATTCTCCCCACAGTAAACACACTTATCAGCGGGCCTACTGCAAGTATCATCCGCATGGCGTTCCCCACATTTACCGCACCGTTGCTTGTTGCTACAGTAGGTGGCCGTGTGACCTAGCTGCTTGCAATTGGAACAATTCATGACCCGCGGTACAAACAGGCGTACAGGTAGACGAGCTCCTCCCACTTCAACGTAGCTCGGAAGTGCAGATCCGGCGAAGGTTACGCGAAACGAGTCTGATGGATAGTAATTACCATCTTCGATGGACTTTGAGTGCAATTGCTTGCACTCCAAAATCTTAACTGATTGAAGGTTAGGGTCCTTAAAGCGGCCAGCCCCATCATTCATCAGATCATCGACAGTTAGACCCGCATCACTTACCACACCGTCGATCTCCACATCACGAGAAGGGATGTAGACGCGATACTCCAGCGTAAAGAGGCTATTGCTAACGATATCATTGGCCTGTTTCAAGTCAGTAACGACTACGCGCAGTTTATCTGACTGAACCTTTTTAATCTCGGTTACGGCCGAGTAACGTTTTGTCAGCTCCCGTGCAACAATTATAATGTTTATCGGTTTATTTTTGGGCCGAAAGTATACCACCCAAGGACCAGCGGATCCATCCTGGTAAACCTTGACTCGGGGGGGGGGGGCTGTGAGACATTGGGGGAAGTGGATCGACCATAACATTATCTGTCTCCGAATCAGATATACGTTCCTCTTCCCCATAAGATTCGTATTCGGAGGGTGATCCTTCTGTTTGTTCGATTTTGTTGCGGGAGCAACACGCTCGACCGCACTGTTTAACTTAAATCAAAATAAAAAATCAAAAGCAATAAAAAGGAAAAAAATCGATAAGAAAAGTAAAAAACGAAACACTTCACCAGTTGGTTCCTGACGAGCTGGTAGGTGAATTGATCCTTCGTTTGTTTTATCCGTCACCCGCGTGACCTTCACACAGTAGAGCTGATATAGCTCGTCTAAACAAAGCCGTTTTTCAAGCAAAAAAACTGTTTAGTAACGCACTTCACTGCACTACCTTCACCGATATCGCAGGTAATAATTATCACTCGCGGGACTGTTTATTAGTAATGCTTTACTGCAGCCTCTGCCACAGCAAGCACCTTCGTACTACCGAAAAAACTAAACCACACCGGAGAGAACAAAAAGCACTTGTTTCCCGGTACAAAGTTGGGTTACGTGTGATGAGACATTTCTTATAACTCTTACCACTCTCTTCGGATATTATTTCGTTTGTGAACATTTAGAACTTGATGCTTCGCGATGTTTTTGATAACACATACTACATGGGATAGTGGCAGGACTCAGAGAATCGCTCAAATCAGCATAGGACAACATCAGTGCTAGAAATCTCAAATCAATTCAATGGGAAATCAAAAAATGGCCCATAAAATAGACATACCAACGAATTATTGCTAATGCTCTGTTAATAAAAATATCTAAATTGTGGTGGGAAAACTGAATTTGCTAAAGGGGTTATATATTGTACTGAGCCGAAAAATCGATTTTTTTAATCGATTTGAAGTTTATACTTTACTCAAATTTCCAACGCGACTGAGAACTAAGAAATCAACGCTTTTTCTTGAAAAGGGCAATACTAGCAGTGATACCATTCAAAGAAAATCAACAGTGAATATTTCCAGACTTGGTTTTATTTCCTATTTAAGAGCTATTGTGTTTTTTACATCCTAGATTGCATGATTCAGTGATCGAAACCCAAAACTTCATAAAGTATTTGAAATTACTAAATTAAAATTTGTTTTTGCCTTTCTCAATAGAAAGGTATTGCAATTGCTCTGAAAACCGACTTTTTAACGGAGGCCCGGAGGGCCGAGTGACATATACCATTCGATTCAGTTCGTCGAGTTCGGCAAATGTCTGTGTGTGTATGTATGTGTGTATGTATGTATGTGTGTGTATGTGTGTGTGTATTAGGGTGTCCCAAAATGACATCATGTTAAAAAAGTCATCGGGCTCACTTCTTAAATGAGAGGTTAGGGTATTAGGACCATTTTCTTCTTCGGAGTGAGTTTGCTAAAACGCTTCCTACTGGTGGCGACTTTTGATTTTTTGAAAAATGGGCCGATTTTGGATAAAATTTTAAATTTATGCCTGTTGAAGTGGTCCTGAACTGTCTTAGATTTTTTTCAGCATTTTTTTATTTTTTTGGAGATCCAAACGGAGAAGTTTGGTTAGTTAGTTTGTACAAATTTGGAATTGTAAGAGCGGCAGGGCCATTAAAACTTAGTAAAAAGTGAAATTTTTGGTGCTTTTCAGTATTTTTTCTTCAAAACTGGGTATCTACAATATTTTAAAAGTACAGAAAATACTTTATATAGATGAGCCGAATTCAGGGGCGTAATTTTGCTGAAGAAAGTGTATAGCTATGGCTAATGGGGTATGAGTTATTTAAGTTTTTGTTAGATAACCTTTGACATTTTTAGCAATTTATCAAAAATAATTTTGTTCCAAAAAGTAAATCAGTTCAAATGTGCTTTGACCACACATTATTTTTCGAAAAATAGAAGGAAAATTATGAATAATGACGTTTTCTGTACGTATTTAGTATGTCAGGACGAGGTTTAATGAGCATCTGATGATTTTTTTTGTAACTTAAATTATAAAAATAATAACTTTGCTAATGACGCCAAGTCTCTAATTATTTTTAGAAGAGTTAATTCTCCATAATTACTTCTAGGAGGCATCTTCAACAAATCGATTGTGTCAGAAGATGCGCTGTATTCTGTTGTAAAACTTTTTCGAGGATATTTGCCCCAAATTTGACTATATCGGAATTATGTGATCTAAACAGTAAATATCAGTTTTTCAACACTCACCTCACTCTTCTGCATTTTTCTCCACTTCCAAATTCCTAACATGAAAATAAGACTTTATATACTAAATGTAAGTACGTTAATCAATTCAGCCTTCAAATATACGCCATAACTTGCCATTAACTCGACATATTCGTTTAATTTTAGTGATTTTCAAACCCGCTAGGTGGCTATTAATATAGAAAATATTTTTAAAAAAATCGTCAAATGCTCATAGAAACCGATTCTGATGTACTAGAGACAAGCGAAAAACGCCATTTTTCATCATTTTCCTTCTATTTTCCGAAAAATAATATGCGGACTAAGCCCACTCAAATTGTTTTATTTTGTAGAACAGTGTTATTTCTTATGAATGTCATAAAAGGCCAAAAGGTTATTTAACAAAAACGTAAATAACTTATACCCCATTGGCCGTAGCTATAGACTTTCTTCAGCAAAATTACGCCCCTGAATTCGGCTCAACTATATAAAGTGTTTTCTGTACTTTTAAAATTTTGTAGATACCCAGTTTTGAAGAAAAAATACTGAAAAACACCAAAAATTTCACTTTTTACTAAGTTTTAATGACCCTGCCGCTCTTATAATTCCAAATTTGTACAAACTAACTAACCAAACTTCTCCGTTTGAATCTCCAGAAAAATAAAAAAATGCTGAAAAAAATCTTAGACAGTTCAGGACCACTTCAACAGGCATAAATTTAAAATTTTATCCAAAATCGGCCCATTTTTCAAAAAATCAAAAGTCGCCACCAGTAGGAAGCGTTTTAGCAAACTCACTCCGAAGAAGAAAGTGGTCCTAATACCCTAACCTTTCATTTAAGAAGTGAGCCCGATGACTTTTTTAACATGATGTCATTTTGGGACACCCTAGTGTGTATGTGACCAAAAATGTCACTCATTTTTCTCAGAGATGGCTGAACCGATTTTGACAAACTTAGTTTCAAATGAAAGTCACATCGGTTTCTCGGAGATGGCTAGACCGATTCGACTAAACTTGGCCTCAAATGAAAGGTATTGCGTCCCCATAAATGGCTATTTAATTTCATCCCGATCCGACTTCCGGTTCCGGAGTTACAGGTTGTGACGTGCGATCACATAGCAAATTATGATTCAAACCGATACTCCGATGAAAGCAAAAAAGGTAAAAATTTCGCTAAAATGTCTCTCAAACAACTTAAATTTGCTGTTCTAGGTCACCGACGGCCAACCAAACTTTCGTTGACTACATTAACCACCATAGACGGTTCCGGAAGTGCCCGGGAAAAGCGGCCATCTTTCAAAATTTACGAACTCACATCAGTTTCCCGGAAATGGTTGGGCCAATTTTCACAAACTTAGTCCCAAATGATAGCTATAATATCCCCATAGATGTCTATAAAATTTTGTACGTATCGCTTATATGGTTCCGGAAATATAGACTAAACCGTCCGGTCACATATGAAATTCCCATATAAACCGGAACTCAAATTTTTTTTCAAAGGGGGGACCACATGAAATTTCAGAAATCGAATTCGTATTTTTGATGCCATACATCTTTAAAATGCATGAAACGTCGAGATTTTATGTTATCTCGAAAAAAATTTTTTTTATAAAAATCGACTTTTTGGGACTGCCGATTTCGCACCTTTTTGCCTTTCTCAATAGAAAGGTATTGCAATTGCTCTGAAAACCGACTTTTTAACGGAGGCCCGGAGGGCCGAGTGACATATACCATTCGATTCAGTTCGTCGAGTTCGGCAAATGTCTGTGTGTGTGTATGTATGTGTGTATGTATGTATGTATGTGTGTGTGTATGTGTGTGTGTATGTGACCAAAAATGTCACTCATTTTTCTCAGAGATGGCTGAACCGATTTTGACAAACTTAGTCTCAAATGAAAGGTGCAACGTTCCCATAGGCTGCTATTGAATTTCTAATGGATCCGACTTCCGGTTCCGGAATTACAGGGTGATAAGTACGAACACGCAGAAAATGTCGATTTTAATAAATTCTGCAATGAATGTATAAAGGTGAAAAATTTTCCAAAATATGACCACAACTGCTTCGATTTGTAGTATTAGGTCACTAACATCCATTCAAAGTCTATTTGGCCACATTGGCCACCATCCTCGGTTCCGGAAGCCCCGGCGGAAGTATCTAAATTCAGAATAATCTAAATTCGGTTTCTCGGAGATGGCTAGACCGATTCGACTAAACTTGGCCTCAAATGAAAGGTATTGCGTCCCCGTAAATGGCTATTTAATTTCATCCCGATCCGACTTCCGGTTCCGGAGTTACAGGTTGTGGCGTGCGATCACATAGCAAATTGTGATTCAAACCGATACTCCGATGAAAGCAAAAAAGGTAAAAATTTCGCTAAAATGTCTCTCAAACAACTTAAATTTGCTGTTCTAGGTCACCGACGGCCAACCAAACTTTCGTTGACTACATTAACCACCATAGACGGTTCCGGAAGTGCCCGGGAAAAGCGGCCATCTTTCAAAATTTACGAACTCACATCAGTTTCCCGGAAATGGTTGGGCCAATTTTCACAAACTTAGTCCCAAATGATAGCTATAATTTCCCCATAGATGTCTATAAAATTTTGTACGGATCGCTTATATGGTTCCGGATATATAGACTAAACCGTCCGGTCACATATGAAATTCCCATATAAGCCGGAACTCAAATTTTTTTTCAAAGAGGGGACCACATGAAATTTCAGAAATCGAATTCGTATTTTTGATGCCATACATCTTTAAAATGCATGAAACGTCGAGATTTTATGTTATCTCGAAAAAAATTTTTTTTATAAAAATCGACTTTTTGGGACTGCCGATTTCGCACCTTTTTGCCTTTCTCAATAGAAAGGTATTGCAATTGCTCTGAAAACCGACTTTTTAACGGAGGCCCGGAGGGCCGAGTGACATATACCATTCGATTCAGTTCGTCGAGTTCGGCAAATGTCTGTGTGTGTATGTATGTGTGTATGTATGTATGTGTGTGTATGTGTGTGTGTATGTGACCAAAAATGTCACTCATTTTTCTCAGAGATGGCTGAACCGATTTTGACAAACTTAGTCTCAAATGAAAGGTGCAACATTCCCATAGGCTGCTATTGAATTTCTAATGGATCCAACTTCCGGTTCCGGAATTACAGGGTGATAAGTACGAACACGCAGAAAATGTCGATTTTAATAAATTCTGCAATGAATGTATAAAGGTGAAAAATTTTCCAAAATATGACCACAACTGCTTCGATTTGTAGTATTAGGTCACTAACATCCATTCAAAGTCTATTTGGCCACATTGGCCACCATCCTCGGTTCCGGAAGCCCCGGCGGAAGTATCTAAATTCAGAATAATCTAAATTCGGTTTCTCGGAGATGGCTAGACCGATTCGACTAAACTTGGCCTCAAATGAAAGGTATTGCGTCCCCGTAAATGGCTATTTAATTTCATCCCGATCCGACTTCCGGTTCCGGAGTTACAGGTTGTGGCGTGCGATCACATAGCAAATTGTGATTCAAACCGATACTCCGATGAAAGCAAAAAAGGTAAAAATTTCGCTAAAATGTCTCTCAAACAACTTAAATTTGCTGTTCTAGGTCACCGTCGGCCAACCAAACTTTCGTTGACTACATTGACCACCATAGACGGTTCCGGAAGTGTCCGGGAAAAGCGGCCATCTTTCAAAATTTACGAACTCATATCAGTTTCCCTGAAATGGTTGGGCCGATTTTCACAAACTTAGTTCCAAATGATAGCTATAATATCCCCACAGATGTCTATAAAATTTCGTACGGATCGCTTATATGGGTCCGGAAATATAGACTAAATCGTCCGGTCACATATGAAATTCCCATATAAGCCAGAATTCAAATTTTTTTTTTCAAAGGGGGGACCACATGAAATTTCAGAAATCGAATTCGTATTTTTGATGCCAAACATCTTTAAAATGCATGAAACGTCGAGATTTTATGTTATCTCGAAAATTTTTTTTTTTTGTAAAAATCGACTTTTTGGGACTTTGCCGATTTCGCACCTTTTTGCCTTTCTCAATAGAAAGGTATTGCAATTGCTCTGAAAACCGACTTTTTAACGGAGGCCCGGAGGGCCGAGTGACATATACCATTCGATTCAGTTCGTCGAGTTCGGCAAATGTCTGTGTATGTATGTGTGTATGTATGTATGTGTGTGTGTGTATGTGTGTGTGTATGTGACCAAAAATGTCACTCATTTTTCTCAGAGATGGCTGAACCGATTTTGACAAACTTAGTCTCAAAAGGTGCAACGTTCCCATAGGCTGCTATTGAATTTCTAATGGATCCGACTTCCGGTTCCGGAATTACAGGGTGATAAGTACGAACACGCAGAAAATGTCGATTTTAATAAATTCTGCAATGAATGTATAAAGGTGAAATTTTTTCCAAAATATGACCACAACTGCTTCGATTTGTAGTATTAGGTCACTAACATCCATTCAAAGACTAGTTGGCTACATTGGCCACCATCCTCGGTTCCGGAAGCCCCGGCGGAAGTATCCAAATTCAGAATAACAGTCACTTCGGTTTCTCGGAGATGGCTAGACCGATTCGACTAAACTTGGCCTCAAATGAAAGGTATTGCGTCCCCGTAAATGGCTATTTAATTTCATCCCGATCCGACTTCCGGTTCCGGAGTTACAGGTTGTGGCGTGCGATCACATAGCAAATTGTGATTCAAACCGATACTCCGACGAAAGCAAAA
Organism: Topomyia yanbarensis; assembly: GCF_030247195.1. NCBI lineage: Eukaryota > Metazoa > Arthropoda > Insecta > Diptera > Culicidae > Topomyia > Topomyia yanbarensis. Next base: position 241,251,175 of record NC_080671.1, on the reverse strand, counting down.
GAGGTAAAAATTTCGCTAAAATGTCTCTCAAACAACTTAAATTTGCTGTTCTAGGTCACCGACGGCCAACCAAACTTTCGTTGACTACATTAACCACCATAGACGGTTCCGGAAGTGCCCGGGAAAAGCGGCCATCTTTCAAAATTTACGAACTCACATCAGTTTCCCGGAAATGGTTGGGCCAATTTTCACAAACTTAGTCCCAAATGATAGCTATAATTTTCCCATAGATGTCTATAAAATTTTGTACGGATCGCTTATATGGTTCCGGATATATAGACTAAACCGTCCGGTCACATATGAAATTCCCATATAAGCCGGAACTCAAATTTTTTTTCAAAGGGGGGACCACATGAAATTTCAGAAATCGAATTCGTATTTTTGATGCCATACATCTTTAAAATGCATGAAACGTCGAGATTTTATGTTATCTCGAAAAAATTTTTTTTTATAAAAATCGACTTTTTGGGACTTTGCCGATTTCGCACCTTTTTGCCTTTCTCAATAGAAAGGTATTGCAATTGCTCTGAAAACCGACTTTCTAACGGAGGCCCGGAGGGCCGAGTGACATATACCATTCGATTCAGTTCGTCGAGTTCGGCAAATGTCTGTGTGTGTGCAGTGATGGTTTGCTCATCAGTGTTCGTTGAGAGAAAAGAGCTATCACACGCTACACACGTATTTTCATTGAGAGTGCGAGTGCGCGCCGGTAGGTCTCTTACACACAATGCCATCGCACGATCTCGGGCATCTCACACAGCTCGCTTCAGAACTGTGCACAGGCAAAATAAAATGATAAAATCAGTTCTCACACAACTGAAATAGACGAAGAAATGTGTACGCAGCTCGCACAGCTCTGCGTAGTTTACAGTTGTATGCACAGAGCTATGCACAGTGTTATGAGTGAGCAGAATTGAAATAAATCACTTTTAAAGAGGCAACATTATTTGATATATTATATGACACGTAGAGATCTATATTGGTAATTGGCATCCACATCAAAGATTTTCTTCTTTAACAAAATAGTCAACTTCGTATTCATTGTTTGATTATCATGTTCAATGTTGATATTTTTGAAATTCAACTTCTGAGAACAAAAAAGCAACACATTTTTTTTAATAGCCCGCCTCACCCCCACACTAAAAAGCTCACAAACGAAGCCCCCTGGTAGTGGACACATCAGTTCTCAGCGTACAAAAAAAAAGGTCAGCACAACAAAACAAAGTTACGAATCGCGGAAACGCTGAGAACAAAAAAAAAACAATACGAGACCGACAAAACACAAAATTTGACAAGAAGCTACGGCGAGTACCCAGCGGAAAAGGATCCCTTTAAGGGTCCCATCGTAGCTTTGCAGGAAGCTCATAATAATTTAAATTTATTTATTACTTATTGCTAGAAAAAATGCATTTATCAATTGTTTTTATTTAAAAAAATGTTAACCAATTATAGCTAAAGGAATAAGCTCGATTGGTGGTGAACGAAGTTTATATTAAAAATTCTCCTATTTTATTTTTTAAAATTAGTTTCAATTTTGCTTGGAAACGAGTGCGACATGTTATTTGCTTTAAATCAGTAGGAAGCTGGTTGAATAACTTAGGTCCGATGAAAGAAATGCGTCTTTGACCAAGGTTCGTGGATACTCTGGAGTATAATAAATGATTGGCTTGTCTGGTGCTGTGAGCTCGAATTCCTGTCGTAAATTCTAGATTATTATGAGCAATAGTATTATGCAAAGCATTGTGGATGTACATTATTGTTTGGTAGTTAGTCAACCCAAGCAAAGGTAAAATGTTATGGGCATTATTATTGTATAACAAAATAGTAGGGTACATAAATGGTTTTTTATAAATAATTTTAAGACATCTGTTTTGAAGCGTTTGTAGCTTTTTCAGATTCGAAATACTGGCGCGGCCCCACACAGATACAAGGTAGTTCAGCAATGAGTGGATGTGCGCATAATAAAATTTTAGAAGTACATGCTGGGGAACAAAAGAGCATACTTTACGCATAGCCCCACATAACGATGCAACTTTTCTCTCTATAGATGTTATATGCTCAATCCAGGAGAGTGTGGGGTCTAAGTGAAGTCCTAAATATTTGAAGCAGTTAGTTTCCTGAATTACAGACTGTCTCATTCTTGGGTCTGGATGCACGCCCATAGCTCTTCTAGATGAACGAAACAGCATATATTTAGTTTTTGATAGGTTCAAGGAAAGAAGGTTTTCGTTGAAATAGGTCGTTAGTGTTTTTAAATCCGATTCAATGTCGCGTACAATTTCCAGGCAGTTGTTGTTCGGGTAGAACAACGCGGTGTCATCCGCGACGAGGAGTCCCTTTTAACCTGAGTCTACCTAGGTCATTGATATACAATAAAAATAACAGTGGCCCAATATTACTGCCTTGGGGCACTCCTATTTCTATTGGTCTATGAGAGCTACACGAGTCTCCAATAGATACGAATTGGTTCCTATGCGACAGATAGCTACGAATAATATGATTTGATAATCCTCTGATACCATAGCATTCTAACTTCTTAAGCAGGATTGAGTGATCCAGAGTATCGAATGCTTTTTTTAGGTCCAGAAAAAGGGCACCAACAATTCTTTTGCTATCAATTTGACTAATGATGGAATCAATTAGTTCGGTCATTGCAATTAAAGTGCTGCAGCCCTGTCTGAACCCATACTGGTAGTTGTAAATTATGTTGTGTTTGTTCAAAAACTCGAGTAGTCGAGTGATGAGCAATTTCTCAAGAATTTTATTGAAAACGCACAATGTTGAAATTGGTCTATAGTTGAAAGGTTGGTTTGGATCACCAGCTTTGAAAATTGGAATTACTCGGGCTATTTTTAAACAGTCTGGGTACCTGCCGGTTTGAATTATTAAATTAAAAGCTTTGGTTAGGATATTTGCAAAAGTGGTACAGTTACTCTTAAGAACACTAGCGGGGATCTTATCAGGACCACAACTGTTATTTTTTTCGAGGTCTTTAATCAAAAGGATCACTTCGTTTATTATTGCAGGACGCAAGAAGATTGTTTCTTGGACGTGTTGTATATTTATAATAGGATTTGAGTTGGGACTCGTGGGAATATTGCAGCCAAATTTTCGCCAATACTAGAGAAATATTCGTTGAAAACATTACATAGTTCTTTAGTCTCAGTGACTCTGATATCATTGCAAATTAGGCTGATGGGAACATCCGACTTTGAACGACCAAAAATGGTATTAATATTTTTCCAAAGTTTTGAATGAGTTGTGTTGGATAGAAGGTTTTCAAAGTAGGCCTTTTTGCACCGCTTTTTCATTACATTAACTTTTTTAGTTATGTGTTGCAGAAGAGCTTTGAGGTTTTCATCATTGGGGTTATTTTTTACTCGTTTCAGATAATTACTTTTGATTTTAATCAGTGTCCACAAATCGAAATTGATCCAGGGGCAAAAAACGCCTTTACATTTAAAAGTTTTGGAGACCGCTCTAGTGTTTTCCGCAAGTAAAGAATTGTAGGTTGTGATGATATTTGTAAGACATACATCTACATCATCAATCAACTCGATGTTTTCTATGAAATTTTGGAAGTCGTTATTGAGTTTTTCATGATTGATTATTGATTTAGTCAAATTAACGGGTTCTCTTTTTACTGCAAGTTTATATGAAGATATAATTTGAACGAGATCACTAACTATGGTGTAAACCGTGTCGTTTCGTAAGCGAGCAGCATCCTCCAGTCTACAAACAACGTGATCAAGAATATTTGAACTAGCTGGGCGAGTCGGAAATGTGTTCGTACATATGAAACCATACGATTCCAGGAGAGTTTTATAACGTGAGACGACATTGTTATTCGATAGGTTAACCGGTATATTGAGATCTCCTACAATGAAACAGGGGCGCGAATTTGAAGCGGAAGCGAGAACACTTTCAAGCTTGGTAAGGAATTGACCAATATCGTAAGATGGAGGGCGATAAAAACAATGCACATCGAAATAATGTTGCATTATGCAGAGTTCGATGTGAGCATGATGAAAGCCGTTAACAACAGTGTTCAGCACTACTCTATGAGAAATATTCTTCCTGACGTAGATAGCTACTCCACCGTTCGATTGTTCTCTACAGGAAAAAAAAATCCCATTATAGCCCCTAATTTTAAAGATATCTTCATTGCCCGACTTGATCCACGTTTCCCCGATAACAAGCACATCAATTAATTTATTGCAACGATCCAATGTTTGCAAGATTTGATCAAATTTACAAAGCTCATTCATACCCCTTATATTCCATTGCAAAATATTCAGCGATTTACTATTATTCATTGAAACACTCGCATTATAACTGTCTATATCATCGTGAAAGAAATTTTCTATATAAGCCATTGAAATGAAATGTAAATTATATGTAAAAGAGCAAAATGTTATAAAAGCAAGAAGCACTATTCCCTCGGGATATTGTTTGTTCGTTTTCTTTTGGGTGATGGAGAAATATTCGCAGGTAGCGAGTCTGCAGCGTCAGAAGAACCATTTGAGTATAGGCTAGTTATGCGGTTTAGATCATTCCGGTTATTTTGCTAAATCTTCATGAAAAATTAATCAGCACTTTCCCCTAACAATGATAACTGCTTTGCGTTTACATCACACAAATTACAACATGCAACTTTAACAAGTTTTCCACTTCCGTTATCAATCTGCTTTCTCGAAAAAGAAGTTCTCGACCACACTTTCTGGCAGGAGCGGATCCAGAAAAAAATTTCGAGGGGGGGGGGGTCCGAAATTTTGATTTTTGAATGAACATTGTACAATACGTTATGTGTAACAACCTCATTTAATGAAAGCCAGTTTTGGTGGTCAAATTTGGTTTGCAATGATTTTAAGTTTGAAACTAATATAAAATCGAAACTCATATTCAAAATTTCTCACCAAGTTGAAAATTTTCGGAGGGGGTCCCTCTAGGGTTCGTCGCGGTGCGGATGTGGGCGGTAAATGGATTGTCCGCACCGCAACCGCAAAAAAATTATAAAACCGCAGCGCTTACCGCAACCGCAATTTATTTACCGCACCGCACCGCGCGGTAATGCGGTAAATGCGGTAAAATTTTTATATTTTTAAAAATAGTGTGGAAAAATTGTACATACCATATATAATAAAATGTTATTCTTATTCACACGAAAATTTAACTTTAAGAGACTCCTCAGAATGTAATGTTTATGAAAAAAATCAACTTTTGTATTTTCTATTAATAAAATTCCGTACATTTTAAGGCAAACATTATACATTCAAAAACGTTCTAGTGCAGTAATAGGAAAACTTTTATTTTAGCAACCCTTCAGTTAATTGAAAAATGTGGAATGAAAATGTAATAAGAAATGAAGTTGCATATTTTTTCTTTAAATTTTCATATTTTCAATGTTTTTGACATATGAAAATGAAACGGATGATTTTCACATTTACGTAGTAAAAACCACCTTTCATTCTTAAAGGAATCTCACCAAAAAATAAAGTCGAAATACCAGTACTTCTATATAGTACCGCATATATTCCAATACAGTGAAATAAAAACATATTGTATTTCATCAATAAGAACGACGCCATATTTGACGAAATAAAAATGCTCTATACATTACATCTAAGCAGGAGTCCGGTCTCAACCGGTACAGAATTATTGAGCATTAGAAAAACTGCAAAAAATGTATGGTTTTTAAAAATAGGGGGTTTTACGGACAAAATATCCCAAAACTCTAACTTCAGCATTCTTCAAGAAACAGATGTATTATCATTCAAAAACTAGGATTGCTCCCTTTAAAAATGTACGAAGTGTAATTTTCTAAAGGCTAGTTCGAAAGTTCTAGCATTTAATGTATTTTCCTATAATTTTTTCCCAAAGAGCCAATGGCAAAAACTTCAATTGAAGTGAACCGGAGTCAAACTATGTGGTATTTGTGGCTTCATAAAAGCTACAAAATAGTCTTAACTGAAAAATATTAGGACTTAATTTGGTAGAAAATTATAGTAAATTTGAATGAAAGTACGCAAAAAAAGTTATGTAGCATACTTTTTGAGAAAGAGTCCAATAAAATTGACTGCAGAATATTCACATTGAATTTACACAGCAATCAAAGAAGATAGAAATACGATGTTGATGAACGAATGATAGAATATCCATCCTAATTTGGATCCCTCCTTATTTTGGACGCTTTCATACATTTGTATCCTTTACTGCCAATTACTCCAAATTCGTTTGGTTTGATGAAGAGGGTTGTGTTTAAGTCCTAGCATAATTAGTTCATCTCTAATTCTATTAAATTAGTCAAAATTCACAGCTGAAAAATTGATATCGAAAACGATTCATAATTTCACGATTTCCAACAGAAATCGAGAGAAGTGATGCACTTTTAAATAGGATTTAAGAGTACAAATTTATTATTTTAAATGATCTAATAATTTTGTCCCTATTGGGTTCTTGAATTTTATGTATTTGAAATGGTTAGTTTGTGAAGTTTTACTTAGAAGTATAAAATAACTAGTCCAAAATATGTCGTAAAAATAATAGCGCCAAATATTTCGGACACAGCTAGATTTTCTTTCGTTATAGCAGTCTGTTTATCAATTTAGAATAATCAAAATTATTACTTTATCAATTTTTTTTGCGGTGCGGTTGCGGTAAAACCGCGCGGTAAAAGCTCTTTCCCGCACCGCATCTACGGGAAAAAGTGTCTCACCGCACCGCAGATTTCGCGGTGCGGGTGCGGTAAATACCGCGCGGTTGCGGTAATTACCGCAACCGCTACGAACCCTAGGTCCCTCTGGATCCGCCACTGCTTTCTGCTAACATGCTCTTCGCCATTTTCACATCAGACAAAACGCACGCATTTACCTGATTGCTGCTGTTTACTCGATGAGATCAGTTTGCATTGAAAACAGAAGAGTTCAGCTAACTGCGCAGAAAACTGTGCACAGAGAAGTTTCCATGAGCACGCAGAGCATGCTGCTGTGCTTTCGCATATTTACGAAAGATAAGCTACAGAGAACATCTCACAGTACAGCAGCACTCATAGAAGATTTTCTACCGCTCACACAATATTGCCCTCGCGCAGTATTATCCGGTTTGTAAATGAGTGGGCTTCGCAGTGGTAGAAGTGAGAAACAGAGCTGCGCGCACAATTTATGGAAGATGTGCGAGAGTGCGCATATATGATGTGCGCCATGCCATCTCTGTGTGTGTATGTATGTGTGTATGTATGTATGTGTGTGTATGTATGTATGTGTGTGTATGTGTGTGTGTATGTGACCAAAAATGTCACTCATTTTTCTCAGAGATGGCTGAACCGATTTTGACAAACTTAGTCTCAAATGAAAGGTGCAACGTTCCCATAGGCTGCTATTGTATTTCTAATGGATCCGACTTCCGGTTCCGGAATTACAGGGTGATAAGTACGAACACGCAGAAAATGTCGATTTTAATAAATTCTGCAATGAATGTATAAAGGTGAAAAATTTTCCAAAATATGACCACAATTGCTTCGATTTGTAGTATTAGGTCACTAACATCCATTCAAAGTCTATTTGGCCACATTGGCCACCATCCTCGGTTCCGGAAGCCCCGGCGGAAGTATCTAAATTCAGAATAACAGTCACATCGGTTTCTCGGAGATGGCTAGACCGATTCGACTAAACTTGGCCTCAAATGAAAGGTATTGCGTCCCCGTAAATGGCTATTTAATTTCATCCCTATCCGACTTCCGGTTCCGGAGTTACAGGTTGTGGCGTGCGATCACATAGCAAATTGTGATTCAAACCGATACTCCGATGAAAGCAAAAAAGGTAAAAATTTCGCTAAAATGTCTCTCAAACAACTTAAATTTGCTGTTCTAGGTCACCGACGGCCAACCAAACTTTCGTTGACTACATTGACCACCATAGACGGTTCCGGAAGTGCCCGGGAAAAGCGGCCATCTTTCAAAATTTACGAACTCACATCAGTTTCCCTGAAATGGTTGGGCCGATTTTCACAAACTTAGTTCCAAATGATAGCTATAATATCCCCACAGATGTCTATAAAATTTCGTACGGATCGTTTATATGGGTCCGGAAATATAGGCTAAATCGTCCGGTCACATATGAAATTCCCATATAAGCCAGAACTCAATTTTTTTTTTCAAAGGGGGGACCCCATGAAATTTCAGAAATCGAATTCGTATTTTTGATGCCAAACATCTTTAAAATGCATGAAACGTCGAGATTTTATGTTATCTCGAAAAAAAATTTTTTTGTAAAAATCGACTTTTTGGGACTTTGCCGATTTCGCAATATTACCGTGGCTGTTTTTTTCAAAATTTTAGAACTCGAACTCTTTTAATGAATATAAACAACGCACACATTCTCGTGATTCATAATTGAGAAAGGCACAATTGCACCGCTAGGTGGATTAAAATAGGTTTTTGCTATTGAAATTGACAAAATGATAGTATCGCCCCTTTGGCGATTGTTTACTTTTTCGGTCCCACCTATCAGTATTGTAGTATCGCCCTTACGTTTTTTTACAATAACTACTGTTTTACACCACCGATTTCGTCCGTGTTTTTTCAATAGCGATCATTGTTACTATTTACAACTGGTATCAGCTTGATAATCCTAAAAAAAATACGAAAAAACAGTTTCGCCTCTAAACTGCTAGCAAAAAAAGTATCGCCCTGTTTGTTTGCATGGAGCGTGGGGGGGGCGAAACTTTAAATAAACAAACAAAAATACAGTTTCGCCCGTTGTATTTTTTGCTGTAGTTTAAGAAAGCAATATCGTAGAATCCAAATTTTTAGGTTAATTTGTTGCGTTTCAAAGCCCTCATTCGCATGTATGAAAAACCTGTTTTAATCCACCTAGAGGTGCAATTGTGCCTTTCTCATTTCTTCAAACTATGATTTAATATCTGGCTCGTACAATATAACATTATGGAAATGTCTTTCATTCTTATTACACTTGGTAAGTATATATAAGAGCACCTTTTTGCATTCATCGCGGTATCGGTTTGAATCGGAGTTTACTATGTGATCGCAGTCCACAACCCGTAACTCCGGAGCCGGAAGTCGGATGGAGATGGAATTTAATATCAGTTTCCTGGGACGCAACACCTTTCATTTGAGACTAAGTTGATCAAATCGATCTAGCCATTTTCGAGAAACCAATATAACCGTTATTCTAAATTTGGATGCTTCCGGATCCGTCAATGGTGGCCAGTGTGGCCAAAGAGACTTTGAATGACTGTTGGTGACCTAGATCTACAAAATTCAACAGCAGCTGATGGACCTTTCATTTAAAATCAAGTTTGTCAAAATCGGTTCAGAAAATTCCGAGAAACCGATGTGGACAAATCAACAAATTTTGTTTTGTAACCATACTCTTCAACTCGTAATCCGGAACAATATGTCGGTTGAAAATGAAATTCAATAGCAACCTATGGGAATATTATACCTTTCATTTGAATCTTAGTTTGTAAAAATCGGTTCAGCCATCTCCAAGAAACCGATGTGGACATTTTGTTAACAAATCCGCACATACACACATACATACATACATACATACATACATACATACATACATACATACATACATACATACATACATACATACATGCACACATACATACACACATACATACACACATACATACACACATACATACACACATACATGCACACAGATATTTTGCGATCTCGGCGAACTGAGTCGAATGTTATATGAGACTCGGCCCTCCGGGCCTCGGTTAGAAAGTCGGTTTTTGGGGCAATTGCGTAACCTTTCTATATGAGAAAGGCAAAAGAATAATATTTAATTAGCTTAATCAGCATGAGTTTAATGTTATCTTCATGTGATTACATTTTGAAATGTTGGTGGAATGGGTTTGAAAGTGGAGGGAATGGGGGGTTAGTAGAGTGGGAGTGGAGCATGCGTCAGAAATCCTTCATCTTATTTCGGTATACGGGGTGGATAGAGGAAATGCGGACGTGAGGGTGGTCCAAGGGGAAGGGAGTGATGAAGGAGGGAGGTGTAAGGGCAAGGCGGAGGGAGAGGCGGCGACGCTATACTCAACTGCATGTTTTGCCTTCTATATGAGACTTGGTTTGAGAAAATCGGTTCAGTCATCACCGAAGAACCAGTGTGACTTTAATTGTGTAATATGCCCGGAATTCCGAACTTCCGGAATCGATAGTGGACAATATGTTCAAAGAATGTTTGATTGGCAATCAGTGATCTAGATCTGCGATTAGAAGTAATTTGGTAACAATTTCAATAGTTTTTAGCCTCTGAGGCATTACGATTGTACCGATTTATATGGGAAATTCCAGTGTATCCTTACTAACACCCCTGTAACTCCGGAAGCAAGAGTCAGAACCGAATGAAATTTAGCAGCAGTCAATGGTATTACTGTATCTTTAATTTGGAATCAAGTTTGTAAAAATCGGTAGAGAATTCGTTGGGGAATGGGTGTGATATTAGCTTAGGAACTTGGCGGGTTCCCCGGGGGCATCATGAACCGTCATAGGTGGCCAATGTGGTCAAAGCTGCTTTGATTGATCATTAGTGATCCAGACCCGCAAACTAGAGTAATATTACATCAATTTTAATATGTTTATATGGGAATTTGCTGTGTGACCGCACTCTTCAACCCGTAACTCCGGAACCGGAAGTCGGATCAACTAAAAATTCAATAGCAGCTTATGGGAGCATTATACCTTTTAGATGAAACGAAGTTTGCGAAATCCGTTCTGCCATCTCTGAGAAAATTGTGTGAGTTTAAATGACACACACATACACATACACACACATACACACACATACATACACACACAGACATTTGCCGATCTCGACGAACTGAATCGAGTGGTGTATGACACTCGGCACTCCGGGCCTCGGTTAAAAAGTCGATTTTTACAGTGATTGCATAGCCTTTCTTTATATGAAAAACTACAAGGGGCAGCCCTATGGGGTTGCAAGAACTGTAGACGTAGGACTATACTACTTAATGTAAAATATTTATTTTCTTAGTACTTAGTGTGTGGGAAAAAACACCCGGACCGGCGAAGAAAAATCAAATTTTAGACAATATAATCACATCTCATGTATAGAACAAGCTTTCTAGTTGCTCTCAAACAGATCCTAAAAGTTCAAACACCCATGGATAACCCCAAGTTTGTAGATGTGTTTCGATGCCGCAGGATTGTGAAATGGTTAATATTACGTCATGAAAATTCAATTCTTCCGTGACATTTTTTTTTGCCTGCAAAATGCCCTGTGTGTATGCAAAGCTCATAATTTGTTGGGATATTAGCATTGATCGGAAAATGCTTTCGAACGCTGCGCATTGCATACATACAGGACATTTTGCAGGTCACCAGAATCTGTTCATTTTACCCACTCGCTATACTGCCGTGATATGCATAACAGTCCCACCTGCATAGGAAATCCATAGCAAATGGGACTGTTATGCGTATCACGGCAGTATAAACATGTCTCATTTTTGGACATGTTTAGAAATCAAGAATCATGTTTGAAAAAATGTGTTTATGACGAAGTATTTTTACCAGATATGTACAAAACATGTCTAACAAGAAACATAAGGTGATTGTAATATCTCAGTCACTTATTAGTTAGAAAATAATGACTTTGCTGTTCATTTTACCGCCAGTTTCCCTACCTACCAACACATTCGCCCCAAATATTGAACCCAAGCGTACAATGCAAAATGAGTCAACGCTGATGATGATGGGTAGAGCGAAAGAGACAACTAGTACCACGACGACACTATTAGCGCGTTTCACCAAAATTCCACGCGGCCTTTCCCGATTGAAAGGAACGACCGCGCTTAGCCCGTCTGTCATAATATCGTAATTTTGCATAGCGAAGGGCTGAATGATTTTGTTCCAAAAAACAGCCCTGCGTTATGCAACACTTTGTGCAGGTTGATTATACCAGTTGCAAGTGGGGCCAAATTCACCAAGTTCCGTAAAATTCCTTTTAAATTACAGAATTGATAAAATTGCTTAGATGAGCTAAACTAATTAATCAAATCCTGTTTTAAAAACTGTCCTTGCGTTTAAACCAAAATGGGAAGCTTATTACTACCACTACATTACTTAATTTCAAGCGAAAATAGCAAATACATGTGTTAGTTAAACCAAAAATTTACTGGCAACATTACATCGGCATTTAGGAAGCAGTTGGAGCGGTCGCCTGTTGGACGACACAGGGTAGCGTCCCTCCACAGCCAGTGTAACGGACTTCTAGCTCAGCTACAATGGCTGTAAAAAACACAGCGCAGTGATCTGCTTCGCCAGCCGTTCAACAGGGAACTGAGCGTGTCTGGCCAAGTCCGTTCTTTAAATAGTCGATGATGACGTCATTCATAGAAGCGTTGCGCGCTAGGTACACCAATCCGTCGTACAGGGCTTGGGAAGCGCTATCTTCTGTGTGTTAATGCGCGATATTTTGACAAGGTTGTATATTATTTAATTTTTTAATGCTATGATATCAAAAATCCTTGGGTTTATCTATTGGAATCTATTCTTAGAAGTATTTCGGGGCGATTTGCGCAAAAAATTTGAAAATTTATCGTGAGATGGCTGGATTATATGCGTTTAAAATTGGACCACTTTTCGTTACATACCATTTTTGTAGAATTTGCAGAGTGCACCCCCATATCGAAAACAAAGACGTAGTCCTACGTCAAAAGGCAAAAAGCCTTATGTTTACATTTGTGTCGCCCTTTTCACAAAAAAGCGTTGAAATGAAATCGCAGCTATCAGAAGCAAAATCACGCTATCTCTGAAGTGCATGCGTGCATAGTTCCAAATTTTACTTCGACATCGACTTTTTCTAATGGTGACTTCCCAGTATTATCCTTGATTTGAATTATTATCGCTAATCCTAATGCCAAAGAACAAATAATAACTACTCGAAAACGAACCGTTTGGGAAAATCATTACTGGAATTTTCATTTTAACGAAACTTTTCGATAACCTTCCGACACTTGCGTTAATGCACTGGGTGCACAGTGCTCTGAAAATCTAGCGAAATAGTCTTAGGGCACCAGCGGGTCTAATTCAAAGCTATCTGCGCGGCGAGTTAAATCTGTAAAGAATACTAAAAATTAATTTCTATTCCATAATTTTCAGTTCAGCAATTCGAAACATCGTGCTCACCGCAAGCCATGAAAAATAGACTACGTTGTGAAGCGATGGTCACTATTTATTAAAAAATCACGGTTAAATAAAAAATAAAACCATTAAAAATTTCAAATGGTTTATAATTTTCACAAACTTATTAGGAAAAATTGTTTAATGAGCTTTCGTAATATTGTGTAGGAAAAAAGCTGAAAATTTCAGTATTTTCTCTATCTGCAACATATAGACCCTTAAGTATACCAATTAATTGGTATACGAATTGGAATATGTTCGCCAAATTTTGGAAGAAGTCTATAAAATAACCCCTTGAAAACTACCTAAAAATTGTTGTAGTTCGATGCAATAAAAAATCCACAAAAATAAAATGTACCTATTAATGAGAAACACAGTGAATAATACATACTATAAAGACCCATTTTTATCAGTCTCATGGCGTATTTTAGGCTGACAAAATGGGGACATTGACTAAATCGGGCAATTTTTTTCTTTATAATAAACTGAAGCTGTTAAAATATTCTTCCCGTCCCTTGATGTAGTCTGATAACTATTTCTGATTATGATGAACTTTTTATTTTTGCATATTTCCATCTTCATGATAAGGATTTACTCGAATTCAGTCTTGTTCGTCTGCTAGAGTCCATCAAACATATGTTCATATTTGGCTGATAAAAGCGGGGTTTCAATGTATTATAATAGATATTCAGCATTCGAAGAAGTTTCTTGTGAACGAGTGTAGAACGACTTTGTTTCTACTTACTTGAAGTCAGCGGCGTAGCCAGAAATTCGGTTTGGTGATCTTACTGTCCAAACGGCATAATTCCGAAACCGTAATTTTTGAAGTTTTAAAATTATGCAGAATTAATTTTTCAGAAAATAGTAACAGAGTTCGTGTCTTTAGCGAGTTTGTTGAGACTTTATTGTAGTCATGAATATTAACCTGAGAAAATTCACCATAAATACTTCTTGGACGATATACCGTCAAAATTATTTTATCAAATGATGCGCTGTTTAACGTTTGTAAAACTCATCGAAGATACTAAACCTCCGAAATTGGCGGTTTCAAAATGATGCTATCTAGACCTTAAATTACTGTTTTTGAACATTTGACCTATACATATAATTGGTCATACAACAAAAATCAAATGCTCATCAAAATTGATCAGGACCTGCTAGAGTCGAATGGATATCGTCATTTTTCATAAATTTCTCTCTAAGTGTTTAAATTTAAAATTTCTCTAAGGAAAGTGTTATCCTCGTTATTAATCATATTACGTTTTCGTCTCAACTCGACGCATTCCCAAAAAAACCTGTCTTAATCCACCTAGTGGTGCAATTGTGCTTGTCTCATTTGTCCAGACTACGATTCCATGGCTGGTTATGTTCAATACAATGGTGGAAATGAATATTACATGTTCAGTACGATTTGCACATATATACAACGGATTGACAACCACGATCTCGAGATACTATGTGATACTGAAACATCGCTTGAAACCAGCGGCGGATCATGGAGAAAGATCCGGGAGGTCCGGGTCCTGCCGAAAATTTTCAACTTGTTAAGAAATTTTAAACTAGTTTTAATTTTAAAGTAGCAACTCCTCATTGTATACTCCCTCCGGGCCGGTATGTTTGACGATTTTTAGAGTGATTGCATAACCTTTATGAGAAAGGCAAAAATGTACCAAAGTCAAAAAAAGTCAATTTTTGTCAAACATTATTTTTTCGAGTTTACATCAAATCTTAATGTTTTTAATTTGGTATCGATATCGGAAGTATTTGGTTCATTTTGAATTATGGTCACTTCGCTCCAAACTTCAGAAGCTGATAGGAGTAAACAATTAGAACAAATGCATATTCCGTGGTTATAAATGACCTAGATCTAATAAATTGAGGACATTGATCACTGTTATCAATTCAAAAAAGAATCTTGATTATTATTATTTGTTCAGGAACGTTAATGTGATTATAAAATTATCATAATACTAGAAGTTCATCAACGAGGAGAGTTGAAACGAGGTGTTTCAACTCTCCTAGGTCGAGAAGTATGGCTCGATGAACAATTTACAATTTAAACATCGCAAAGATAGAAAGAAACACATACAATTCATAAATGTTAACTCTTAGACTACATAATAGTGATATTTTCATGATCGAACATCACTTAATATTCTAATTATACTAATTGAAGAAAAAAACGAAAACTTACTTTTGCTCATTTTTTGTAGTGTGTTTACCTTAAACACTCAACCACTGATTTATCGTATTTGGTTTGTATTGGAGGGCACGATATAAATAAAACAACTGCATTATTGTTTTATCGCTAACGGTACTGTTTCGCTAGTTATGGGCACTGTTTCAACTCTCCTCTGTTTCAAATCTCCTCGGTTTCCCCTACTATATAGGAAAGTAAGAAAAATCAATTGCGCTATTTCAAAGCCAGATGCAGCGACAGTTGTGTGGATGTGTTCAATATACAATATACATTATTGCACTGTGCCTGGAATTTCCGAAAGCATGAAATAATCTACTATTTTTCCCAAATTATTTTCAATAACATTAAATAGTCGTCTAGTACTGGGAAGGCTAGTAATTATAAATAAAAATAATACAGCTTCTTTGGTTTTCATATACTCTTTGTAGAAGAGGCAGCATAGTCTTATCCTCCTATACAACCATTTTTATGCTTACAGAGTCCGTTTGAAATTACATAATGTGCTGGTCTAAATCGCTGATACTCAAAATAAGTCTCAAGCAGCATTGATCAACGTAGACGATTCCAGAAGCCCTAGGAGAATGAAAGTCTGCTTGAACCCCACGCAAAATGGGCATCAAAATTCATGAAATGAAATGGCATAAAATTGAAAGGATTAATTATGGCTAAGGCTTTTTGTGTTTTGTCCCATTTTGCGAATCCCAATATTGTGTTTTATTCTTCTATTTAGGTACCAAAAGAATTAACAATGTAAAAGACATTTTCAACTTTATGTTAAACATAATATACCAAGGAATCCTAATCTTGATAAATGAGAACGACACTATTGCACTAATAGGTGGATTAAAACAGGACTCTTATCAGACCCGTACAGTATCCCTGCCGGCAACGGCAATTGGGTGTCGGACGGGTCTGGAATGGTGGCAATCTGTACAACGGGAAGGTTCCCGGTTCAAGAGGTAATACACCCCTCCGCCGAGGGTGTGGCGATTGCCAAGATCAATGGTGTGTTCTATTGCAGCTGCTACGCCCCACCAAGGTGGCCAATAGAACAGTTCTACCAGATGATCGACAGGCTCTCGTCGGACCTCGTGGGCCGGAAACCGGTAGTAATAGCGGGAGACTTCAACGCTTGGGCAGTGGAGTGGGGCAGCCGCTGTACAAATAGCAGGGGTCAAGCGCTAATGGAAGCGTTTGCGAAACTCGATACTGTGCTAGCTAATGATGGCTCCGCTAGTACATTCCGTAGAAACGGAGTGGAGGCGTGGATTGATTTGACCTTTGCCAGCCCGAGTCTGGCTCCAGGCATGGAATGGAGGGTAGACGAAGGCTACACCCATAGCGATCATTTAGCAATCCGCTTTAAGATCAACTATGGTGTGCAGCATCCGAGGGCGGGAGATCCCTGTCAGGTACGCGGGTGGAAGTCCAATCACTTCGACAGCGAAGCTTTCACCGCGGCCCTGGGACTGGAGGCCAACACCGACAGTCTAAGCGGGGATGCGCTGGTAGCTGTTCTATCACGCGCGTGCGACGCCACTATGCCGAGAAAAACACTGCCAAAAAACGGTAGATGCCCGGTATACTGGTGGAGTGCCGAGATTGCAGCTCTACGGTCAGCCTGTCTCAGAGCTAGACGTAGGATGCAAAGAGCTCGCACCGAGGATGCAAGAGAGAACCGCCGTGAAGCGTTTCGAGCTGCGAAATTAGCCCTTAACAAGGCTATTAAAAGCAGCAAGAGAGCGTGTTTCGACAACCTGTGTGAGAGTGCCAACGCGAATCCGTGGGGTGACGCCTACCGGATTGTGATGGCCAAGACCAAAGGGGGCTCCTCACCCCCTGAACGGTCTCCGGACCGGTTGGCAACGATTATCGAAGTACTCTTCCCGTCTCGAGCCACAAGCCCCTGGCCACCTGCACTACGAGACAGTGCGGGCACGGTCGAAATGGTGGCTCCAGTGACGAACGAAGAACTACTCGCAGTGGCTAAATCCCTAGCAATGAACAAAGCTCCAGGGCCGGATGGAGTCCCGAACAACGCTCTCAAGGCAGCGATCATAGCGAACCCGAACATGTTCAGGCTAGCTATGCAGAGATGCCTTGACGAGTGCCGTTTCCCCGATAGATGGAAAAGGCAGAAACTGGTGCTGTTGCCGAAGCCCGGGAAGCCGCCAGGCGACCCATTGGCGTACAGACCAATCTGTCTGATAGACACGACTGGCAAACTGCTTGAGAGGATCATCCTCAACAGGCTCACCCCGTACGCGGAAGGTACGGACGGTCTGTCAAGCAACCAGTTTGGCTTTCGAAAGGGTAAGTCCACAGTGGACGCTCTCAACTCAGTGATAAATACTGCCGAGATAGCGATCCAACGAAAAAGGCGAGGTATTCGATACTGTGCGTTAGTGACACTTGACGTGAAGAATGCATTCAACAGCGCAAGCTGGGATGCCATCGCGCTCTCGTTACACCGGCTTAGCCTACCGGTGGGTCTGTACCGGATCCTGGAAAGTTACTTCCAAAACCGCGTACTGCTATACGAGACCGATGCCGGTCAGAAAAGGGTTCCGATTACCGCCGGAGTCCCGCAGGGCTCGATCCTAGGCCCGGTGTTATGGAACCTCATGTATGACGGGGTTCTGAGACTGAAGTTCCCTCCTGGGGTCAAGATCGTCGGCTTTGCCGACGACGTAACCTTGGAGGTCTACGGGGAGTCAATTCCTGAGGTAGAACTAACCGCAGAACACGCGATTAGCACGGTGGAGGAATGGATGAGCGCGAGAGGCCTGGAGCTCGCTCATCATAAGACGGAGGTAGTTATCGTCAACAACCGCAAGTCGGCACAACATGCAGTTATCCATGTGGGAGAAGTCGCGATCACTTCACAGCGAAGTCTGAAGTCTCTCGGAGTCATTATAGACGACAAGCTGACCTTCGGCAGCCATGTCGACTATACGTGCAAGAGAGCGTCGACTGCTGTTGCGGCACTATCGAGAATGATGTCCAACAGCTCAAAGGTGTGCGCCAGTAGACGTAGGTTACTGGCAGGCGTTGCCGTATCTATCCTCAGGTACGGCGGCCCGTCATGGTCAAGAGCACTGAGGGTAACCAGTTACCTACAGAAACTGGAGAGCACCTACCGCGTGATGTGCCTCAGAGTGATATCTGCCTACCGCACGGTATCACACGATGCATCCTGCGTGATAGCGAGCATGATGCCAGTCGGGCTGGTCATTCGGGAAGATGAGGAGTGCTTCGAGCTACGTGGAAATAGGGGAGCCCGCGAGCGCACCAGGGTGACCTCGGTCGCCAGATGGCAGCGTGAGTGGGACAACTCCTCGAAAGGTAGGTGGACCCACCGGCTGATACCTAGCATATCGAGCTGGGTGGGAAGACCCCATGGGGAAGTTCACTTCCACCTGACACAATTCCTGTCAGGCCATGGCTGTTTCCGTCAGTACCTCCACAGGTTCGGACACGCGGAGGTCCCAGTCTGCCCGGACTGCCCAGGTGTAGATGAAACTGCCGAGCACATACTGTTCGTATGTCATCGGTTCGACGTCGAAAGAAGAGCAATGCTTGACGTCTGTGGCTGGGACACAACCCCGGATACCCTTATCCAGCGGATGTGTCAAACGGTGGAGAAGTGGAACGCAGTCTCGGCTGCTACCATCCAGATTGCCAGTAGGCTACAGGTAATCTGGCGAACCGAGCAACAGACGGCGGGCACGGCTAACTAGTGATTGGTTAGTTGGAGCGAAAAAGGCCAAGCGCAAAATAAGGAGTGAATGGTCTGTTCATGCCGAGGTAGGTTGGCGCAGCGAATGGCAACCGCGTAAGGGGTAAACCCAGCCACCCCGAAGCAAGACAGAAGAGTGAGTGTATAGGCGTATAAGTGGACTGCCTCATGCCAAGACGGGAGGGTCGTAGCGTAGTATGTTGGAACTAAGCTATCGATGCCTCATGGCGTGGCAGAGGAGTGAAAGGGTGAGCATCCAAGTCAGTCTCACACTGCATGTTAAGGGTGAGCATAAAAGTCAGCCTCACAGGTTGGTAGAGGCTAGCACAAAAGTCAGCCTAGCAAGGAATGAAAAAGGTGAGCACAAAAGTCAGCCTCGCATGGTATGTCAGAAGTGGGGCCTAAGAAAAATGTCCCACATGGGATGCCAGAGGGAGTGACAAAGGTACAATAGAGTGGCACGATTGAGAGTGAATCAGGTGATAGGGTGAGCACCCAAGTCAGCCTCACATGGATGGGTAGGGCGAGCACAAAAGTAAGCCTAGCAAGGAATGAGTAAGGTGAGCACACAAGTCAGCCTCGCATGGAACGTAAAAGGTGAGCACAAAAGTCAGCCTCATGTGGGAGTGTTTGAGAGTGAATCAAAGTGTGATTGAGAGAGCACCCAAGTAAGCCTCATACAGGATGTATGATCGCGCGAGTGAGAGTGAATGAGTACATTCAGTACAGCCATCCCCCCAGAAGTAATACCGAGAGGTAGTTCCTGGGAGGAATGATGGCGGAGCCCAATGGAGTTTAGTCGGTATTAATGGCTGGTCACCATTTGAGTCCGACACGCCCCCAGTGCACCCCGTGTGGTAGATTGGACCCTACCGTTAGCACGTGTACTGGGCTAGGACATAAAGGTCTTCTCCATTGTAAAAAAAAAAAAAAAAAAAAAAAAAAAACAGGATTGGTAAGTTTGCTTGTAGTTTCAATGAAAATGGTATTGCTCATATCATCAAATAATGATTTATTCAAAGGTTCGTTAAAATACAAAATTGACTTTTCGACTATACCATTATCTACAAATAGAAATATTTTTTTAATGAGCGTGGTTGTATGAAATGCTTAATGATACAACACATGACATTTCCAAGTGAAAATCGCATTGTGTACAATTTAATAACTTTTCATTTTAAACCTAATTTTGGTAAACATTGTCAAATCAAATGCACATGTCTCTAGAGTCGTCATTAAACATTACTGAGCACCTAATTAATCATTACATCCGTTGTAGTTAATCAAGGCAACCAATAGCTAGAGAAGCTGCTAATTTTAAGGATTGCTCAGTCTTCTAGAAAATTACTTCTGCAACCTTTTCATAATAGCTTATTCGAACCTATCTATTAGATTCAAGCGTTGAGGAAATACAAATTTCTTTAGAATAAGTCGAAGCTTTTCCGTCAACTGTTTGCCGTTTTTTAATTCGAAACACTTCTACAAGGTATTAAATCAAGCAGCGTAGCGCATAATGCTACGTATTCCTGCGTGGTCCAGTTTGTTCCTCCTTTTAAAGCACCTATTGTACTCCAATTGCAATATGTATCAGCATTTGAAATTATCATTCGCAAGCAAGCTTCCATCCATGAACACAAAGTGTGCATAAACCGAAGCAAACTGTGCCGTTTGTATAAAATAGCAACTTTTCGATACGTTGCTATCGAGTTGCTAGATTTGTTTACTCGCTACTACTCCAGGTATAAATTGCTATTACCCGCACTCGTACAGCAACTTGCGGTGTGGTTGCCGCGTTGTGGTAAAGGTTGCCGAATGCTGTCCAACCAGGCATAGCAACGCATTTTTGCAACGGGCGCAAAAGTTTCCGAATAATCTAACCCTGGCCTTTGTGAGCAACCTTTAGCTACAAGTCGAGCTTTGTACCGTGGTTAACCACCTTCATTTTTGATGCTGAACACCCACATGGAATTGATAGCTTTTCTTCCCTTAGGAAGCCCACTAACCAATGTCCACGTGTTGTTATCATCCAAAGCCATAAGCTCTTCATTCATTGCTTGTTCCCATTTGTGCCAATCGTCACGTTGCATTAATTCATCAATTCGTTGTGGTACCTCTTCAGAACTATGAGACATAACAAAACTAGTTTCAAAATTATTCAGCCATGCTGGGGTTCTCGTGTTTCTTTGACTTCGACGTCTCTCATCAATAGCTATATCTTCGAGGTCATTTGAAACATCCTCGGTGTCCACAAATTCTTCTTCACTATCAGAAGCATCAGCTGATTCAATCTGAGGGTCTATTAATTCTTGATCATTTTCTATTTCGCGTTCTGTTAAAAATGTTAAAAGAAATTGTTCTCATCGAATTTTACGTCTCTTGAAATTATTATTTTCCCTTCGTCTTCGTCCCATAGTCTATAACCATTTGGTGCGTACCCAACCATAGTAAGAACTTTACTTCGTTTGTCTAATTTCGTCCGATGTTCTTTATTAACGTGTACATAAGCCAAATAACCAAATACTTTGAGTTTACTTACATCGGGCTTAGTTCCGAACCACATTTCATACGGTGTTTTCAAAACCTTCAACGCACTTGTTGGACTACGATTTAGTGTATAGCATGAAGCATATAATGCTTCCCCCCCCACAAACTCATTGGTGCATTACTTTCATGTAAAATGGTTCTTACTTTTTCCATTAGGCTGCGGTTCATTCTCTCGCTTACCCCATTTTGTTGAGGTGTATACGGAGCGGTAGGTATCATTTGTATTCCTCTTCCTCGACAGAAGGTCAAAAATTCTTTACCATAATACTCGCCTCCGTTATCAGACCTCAGTTTCGAAATGCGAAGCGAGAAATGAGCATTAGCAATAGCCTCAAATTCTTGAAATTTTTCAAGCACTTCACTCTTATGTCTCAACAAGTAGACCATGACAAAATGTGTGAAATCATCTGTGAAAGTAACAAAATACCTGTAACCATCATGTGTCGTATCAGGTAATTTACCACAAACATCGGAATGAACTAGTTCTAATGGCCTTGATGATTGTACTCTTGCATAAACATTAAATTTTTCTCGCGTTTGTTTCCCAAAAATGCATGAATCACATCCAAACGAGCTCACAATCATGGAAGATGGTACTAGATTCAACCTCTCAACCATATTGTCTCTCGCCAGTCTGGATAAACTTTGCATTCCCAAGTGTCCAAAACGAGTATGCCATAGTTCAGTTTCATTCAATACTTTACCTGTAAATGCTTTACCAATATTTTGATCTAAGAACAGTTCCAAAATATAAAGACCATTTACCTTTTTACCTGTGACAATAACATGACCTGTCTCATCAAGTATTTCCACCATGTCATTCCTGAAAGCAACTGATTTACCACTAGATTCAATACGAGAAACTGATTGGAGATTTGAGCCCAATTCCGGAATGAAAAGCACGTCGTAGATGTTAATCTTGCGCATTTTATTCGTTCTCAGACAACAGTTTCCTTGTCTCTTACCAATGATACCGGTACCAGTTTTAGCGGTATCGATTTTTAGCTCTTGGCAGTCCCTTTAAACATATGTTGAGTAGCGCCGGAATCCATCACCATAGGAATGAATGTCGTCGATTGAACCGGAAGTTTTCTTGTGTCCATCCTGAAAACTCGAGAGTCCTGAACTAAATCGTCGGTCAGCCTTTTCAATGGCACTCGCACCATGAAACTACCATTCTGACGTGTGACTAACGCGACATCCCGACGCTTACCATCCGCGTGCATCTCTACCTGAGGCTTATCTTGTTGCTTCTTATTCCTCCACTGTCGGCAAAATCTTTGTTTGTGGCCTGGCTTACCGCAATGGAAGCAAACAATTTGTTTCTTCTGTGGTTTTTGCGTTGGCTGCTTACCGTTCCCAACCATCGCCCCTTGTCGATCGAAATTTTGTTCGCTCACACCAGAATTCTCCGCGTCCAGAAAAATACATCTAATCTGATCAAGTGACATCTTTTCTATGTCGTCCTTTCTCACGACCGACAACGCTCCAAGAATATGCTGATATCTCTCCGGTATGGCAACCAGTAGTGTATTTAACTGTTCAATACTGGTAACAGTCTCTCCCATACTCTCAAGTTGTCGTATAATCGCTTCGTGAGAAGCAAAAAGCTCTTTGAGACATTTAAATCTCTGTGTCTTGAGCGTGTACAATCTTGTTCGCAGCCCAAGCATGGCTACCGCACCTTGCTTCTGATAAATTTGATCCAACCGAGTCATGATTTCTCTTGCATATTTACAATGCAGCACATGCCCCATCGGTTCCCCATCGTCTAGTGCCAACCAGAGCTCATTTACAGCAGCGTCGTCATCTTTGAGACGTTTTGCCAGTTTCTCTTTCCTTTCAGCTTCCTGTTCGGCTGAAGCACCTGCTGCCGCTGCAAAATATTCTTCTTCCTCGGAAGTTTTCTCGAGGGCATGCAACAAACCTTCGTGCTTGAAGTGTTGGTCCATCCTCTTTCGCCAAAGAGGGAAAGATTTTTCGTCTCCTTTGAATACAGGAACGATTACTCTTTTGAATCGGTTGTCCATAATTGAAGATATTTCAATACCTGGAAACTTTACAAATGTTAGAAATTAAATAATTTCCCCTTCTTTTAACATAGAGCACTAGCTGTGTAGACAATTTTCGGTGCTTTGCCCCACAGACAAAACAGATCTCTGTCTGAGCAATTGCAACGAAAAGTCACTCCACAAAAAGCCTCTGAACCCAACAAAAATAATCGAGAATAAATGTTCCGCAGAAAGGGTGGTCTCCGCCTGAACAATTCTCAATTCTTCCAAAGCAATTATCTGTTAGGACAATCTACTCTGGGCCCATAACCTGTTAGCAGAGTGTATTTGTGTGAGAAAACCGGGTAGGGTCTTCACCACACTTCCGAACCTGTAAAAGGGTTTTTCTTTCATAAATCATAAATAATACCGCAACTCAGAATCAGTTCAAATAATATGCCTTTCGCATTCTTTATTTGACCATTCTTTAGTATCGGTATTTTTTTTTACAATGGAGAAGACCTTTACGTCCTAGCCCAGTACACGTGCTATTTTTTTTTTCCATACGTTTATTTGACACGGCATTTGCAAAAGCTTTTTACGCCAGTTTCTTTTTTTTACATAGCACGTTACAAAAATCCTTAAGACTAATTTTAACTATACTAGTACTTTGTCTAAAACTAACACTGAAATCACTTTATTGTTTGCTTTTTTCCTTACATTGTTGTATTTCATAATGATCTAGTATTTTCGGGTGTATTTATTTACTTTTTTTCTGTTATTGTCTAAATTTAAAAACTAAATATTCTAGGACACTTTAATTGGTGAATGATTAGCCTTGGATGAGAGTATGAGGAGATGAATTTAATTAAATTTTGACAGACGCTGTTTTTAGAAAATGATAGATAAGTTCCATGTATAGAGGATCGCGATACGCCAGGATGTCTCTAACAGGAACATGGATTGGTCTTCCTCGGACTTGTAAAGAATCTACTAATTGTGATCTGGCTTCACGATATTCAGTGCAGGACCAAACAACATGCTCAATGTCATGGTAACCTTCTCCACAAGCACAATGATTACCCTCAGCGAGCCCAATACGACGGAGATGCGCATCTAAAGTATAATGATTGGACATGAGCCTAGACATCACACGGATGAAGTCCCGACTTACATCCAATCCTTTGAACCATGCCTTCGTTGATACTTTAGGGATAATTGAGTGTAGCCATCGTCCCATATCTCCATTGTCCCAAGATGTTTGCCAACTAGCAAGTGTCCTCTGTCGAGAAGCGCTATAAAATTCATTGTAAGCGATGGGTCTTTCATATATTTCACCATCTAGTGCACCAATCTTGGCTAAATTATCAGCTTTCTCATTGCCCGCAATAGAGCAATGGGCGGGGAGCCACACTAGGGTAAATTTATAACATTTTCTTGTCAGGTTACTCAGAGATTCTCGTATCTTCCCCAAAAAGAATGGATCGTGGTTATCAATCCTCTTTGAGCGTAGAGCTGCAATTGTGCTGAGACTATCAGTGAGGATAAAGTAATGGTTCGGGGGTAAAGTATTAATTATTTGAAAACTATAGCGAACTGCTGCTAGTTCCGCTATATAAACAGAGGCGGGTTCTGCAAGTTTGAGAGAAATTGAAAAATTATTGTTGAAAATACCGAAACCAGTGGCCTCACTGATTCGTGACCCATCAGTGTAAAACATTTTAAGGCAGTCTATGTGTTGATATTTACTTGTGAATATTTTAGGGATCTCCCGCGAGCGTAGATGATCCGGAATTCCACGAATCTCTGCTTGCATGGACGTGTCGAAGAATAAAGTGGATTCAGGAATATCTAGTATATTGACGTATGTGTGAACATACCTAGCAGGCGTTATTTCTTGTGACATGTGATTGAAATACACTGTCATGAATCTGGTTTGGAGTTGAAGCTCGACAAGTCTTTCAAAATTTTCAATTACCAGTGGGTTCATAACCTCACATCGAATAAGTAAACGAGAAGAGAGATCCCAGAATCGGTCTTTTAAAGGAAGAACTCCCGCTAGTACTTCAAGACTCATTGTATGGGTCGACTGCATGCAACCTAAGGCAATTCGTAAACAGCGATACTGTATCCGTTCCAGTTTAATAATGTGAGTGTTCGCAGCTGAACGGAAACAGATGCACCCATATTCCATTACTGAAAGTATTGTTGTTTGATACAATCTTATCATATCACTTGGATGAGAACCCCACCATGATCCAGTTATTGTTCGCAGAAAATTTATCCTTTGTTGGCATTTCGTTATTAGATACCTAATGTGGCCTCCCCATGTGCCTTTAGAATCGAACCAAATTCCAAGGTATTTAAAAGTCAGGACTTGGGCTATCGTTCTACCAACCAACTGAAGCTGAAGCTGAGCTGGATCACGCTTCCTTGAGAAAACGACCAACTCTGTTTTCTCCGTAGAGAAATCGATGCCCAGCTTTAAAGCCCAAATTGATAAATTATCCAAGCTATCTTGCAATGGTTGTTGTAAATTTATAGCTTTTGGTCCTGTGGCAGAAACCACCCCATCATCTGCAAGTTGTCTTAAAGTGCATGGGCTGACAATACAATTATCAATGTCATTCACGTAAAAATTATAGACAAGGGGGCTTAGACAAGAGCCTTGTGGGAGGCCCATGTAGCTTATTCTGAGTGTCGCCAAATCGCCATATGAAAAATGCATGTGCTTTTCTGACAATAAATTGTATAAATAATTATTTAATATAGGTGAAAGACCACATTGATGTAGCTTCTCCGAGAGAACATCAATGGAGACTGAGTCGAATGCTCCTTTTATGTCTAAGAACACAGACGCCATTTGTTCTTTTTTTGCGTAAGCGAGTTGGATTTCTGACGAAAGTAGCGCCAGACAATCATTCGTTCCCTTTCCCCTCCGAAAACCAAACTGGGTATCTGATAGCAAGCCGTTCGCCTCAACCCAATTGTCGAGACGTCGTAGGATAATTTTTTCCAACAATTTCCTGATACAGGATAGCATTGCAATCGGTCGATACGAGTTATGATCGGAGGCTGGCTTTCCCGGTTTTGGAATAGCGATAACTCTCACTTGTCTCCAGTCGTGCGGCACAATGTTCTGCTCAAGAAGCTTATTGAATAAATTCAACAAGCGTCTTTTTGCTAGGTCAGGCAGATTCTTCACCAAGTTGAATTTAATTCTGTCTAGTCCCGGAGCATTATTGTTGCATGAGAGGAGTGCAATTGAGAATTCCATCATTGTCAAAGGCGAATCTATGAAATCGTTACTTGTGGGAGCATCGCGAGTGATTTTCTGCGCAGGAGCAGAATCGGGACAAATTTTCTTGGCGAAATTAAATATCCAACGATTCGAAAAATCTTCTCTTTCATTAGTCACGTTTCGATTCCTCATTCTTCTGGCTGTGTTCCAAAGAGTACTCATTGATGTTTCTCTTGACAAGCCATCAACGAAGCGTCTCCAATAACTAGACTTTTTGGCACGACGTATACTGTCAAATTTGTTTTGCAAAATGAAATAATTTTCAAAGTTCTCACGTATACCCCCTTTCTGTTTCATAATTTCTTTGT
Source organism: Topomyia yanbarensis (assembly GCF_030247195.1). Classification (NCBI taxonomy): domain Eukaryota; kingdom Metazoa; phylum Arthropoda; class Insecta; order Diptera; family Culicidae; genus Topomyia; species Topomyia yanbarensis. The sequence continues at coordinate 241,223,909 of NC_080671.1, read as the reverse complement.
AGGCAACTTGTTTAGCTTCATATGCATCAGAGCACTCTTTGTCCCACCAAGGATTAGGGGGGCGTCTATTTATTGTCATTCCAGGATTGCATTTCGTTTGGGCTTGTTCTGCTGCTTCAATAATTAAACCTGCTAAGAATTCATATTCTTCGGTAGGGGGTAGCTCTTCTGTCGAAGCAAGAGAAGTGGAAATTAATGTTTCGTATGTTTTCCAATCAATATTTCGTGTTAAGTCATAAGGAACATTGATTGAATTCGTAAGGCCTAATTCACTGTTAATTGAAACAACGATTGGCAAATGATCGCTACCGTGAGGATCAGGTACAACCTTCCACGTGCAATCTAACCGAAGTGATGTCGAGCACAGAGACAGATCTAATGCACTTGGACGTGCAGGAGGTCTGGGGATGCGTGTTGTTTCGCCAGTATTTAAAACTGTCATATTAAATTCGTCACACACATTGTATATCAAAGAGGATCGATTATCATTGTAGAGGGAACCCCACAATACTCCGTGCGAGTTGAAGTCTCCCAGTATCAGACGCGGAGCAGCCATGGATTCCACTACCTCAAAAATTTGATGTTGTCCAATTTGAACTTTGGGAGGTATATATATAGAAGCGATAGACATGTCTTTGCCTTTAATGTTCGTTTGGACAGCTACAGCCTCAATGCCCGCAAACAAGGGGATGTTAATTCTATAGAAAGAATAGCACTTTTTAATTCCTAGAAGCACTCCTCCATACGGGGTGTCTCGGTCTAGGCGAATAATGTTGAAATCATTTAAGTTGAAATTAATGTTTGAGGTAAGCCATGTTTCACATAGAGCAAAAGCATCGCATTTTAAATTATGCAGTAAAATTTTTAAGGAATCAATTTTAGGTATGATACTTCTGCAATTCCACTGTAAAACAGTGATGGAATCTTTCATTGGAGGAGGTGAATTACCCATTGAAAGATACAATCGCTGCAAGGATGGGCCATTGAGCAATCAGCTGCTCTAAAAATGTTCTAATTGTTGGGAGGAAAGCTGAAAGTATACTCTTTAGTGGTTCAGAAATATTAAATGCTTTAAAAATCCAATCAACAATTTCAGAAAATTTCAATAATCCTACCCCCGGCTGAGGCTCAGAGAAAGTCGAAATTTTATTATTTCCAGTAATGGTGTTCTGTTTGGATTGTACGTTCCCAAAACCGGGCGGAATTGATTTCGGTTTTGAATCGGAATTTTTCGGTTTTGGGCGCAGTTTATCTATTGGTGGAGAAATTTTAAGGCCCTTTCTTGGCAGCTTGGGAAAAGAAGACTGTTTTCTTTTTCTGGAATTTCCGAGTAAAACAAATGATGTACCTTCGCACGCTCCGTCAGAGTCAGACTGTTCCGAAAATAGAGATGTGTAAGTGTTTTCTAAGAAAATGGGTTTAGGGGTAGCATTTTTCAACATTTCTGCATAGGAGCGCTTAGACCTCTCCTTCAAGGATCGTTTAATTTTATCCTCACGCAATTTATAAATGGGGCATGCAGGGAGCTCATGTGAGTTTTCTCCGCACATTAAACATTTTTCTGAATTTTCATTGCATGTATCCTCTTGATGAGAACCCCCACATTTGCCACACCGTGCCTTATTGGAACAGTAAGTGGCTGTGTGGCCAAGCTGTTTGCAATTAAGGCAATTCATTACACGAGGAATAAAAAGGCGAACAGGGAGACGAATCTTATCGATAATGACATAGTTGGGCAGCGCAGACCCAGCGAAAGTCACTCGAAATGAGTCAGACAGTCGATAAACTTTTTTATCTCCTTCGTGTGATACTGAGTGCAATTGCTTGCATTCAAGTATTTTTACGTCTTTAAGTATGGTGTCTTTGAAACGACCAACCCCATGCTTAATTATGTCATCAACAGTCAAACTCGATTCTGTGATGACCCCATCAATTTCAATTTCCTTTGAAGGAATATACGCTCTATACTCACGCGTAAAAAGCTCGCAAGAAGCAATTGCATTGGCTTGTTTGAGACTACCAACGACAATGCGTATTTTATCTTTATTGACTTTGACGATCTCTTTTACATCCGAGAATCGCGAAGTCAAATCTTTAGAAATTTGAATAATATTTAGCGCCTTTACTTTACGCCTAATAAATACAATCCATGGTCCCGTTGACGACTCTGGGTAAATTTTAATTCTAGTCGGATTTACATTTTCAGCATAAGGCTTAGGGGGAGGGTCTGTTACTCGTTCTCCCATCTCTTCATCCATTTTACCTAGCAAGAAAAACTATCACAAAAAGGAATGAAAAATATACCTGTTATACCTGTAGAACACACCTCATGTGTTACGTTGTAAACTCGGTGCCCGTTGTTTGACAATGTGACACTTGCTGTCCTTCTTCGTCGCGTTGCTTCTTCAGTAGAGAAATAGGCCTACCTGCAACACTTCAAAACTCTCTCCGGTTAAGCTGCTCGTCGGTATCACCACCACAAGCGCGCTCTCTCCGTTTCCACCGCCGCGGTAAACAAATGTGGCTACCTATGGCTTGCTGCGAAAATCCCACTGTCGATGCGGCACTTTTCGGTGCCACTTGTTTTCCTTATTCGTCGTACCACTTCTACGGTAGACGAATAGAGCAAATGGGTCTACCTGTGACGCTTCCCCTCTCGTCGATTAGAATTGCCCGACGACACCAATACAATATATTTTTTCTGTGTGTACAGGCACGATCACTGTCGATTTCTGCCACCGCGGTAGGCAAATTCGTCTACCCGCGGTTTGCTGTCAAAACACCGAGGATGCCGTTGACCACGCCTCCGACGTATCAACTGTCGACTCACACTTAACAAACTGATCTCTCTCTCTCTCCCACAAAAACGCATACAGCGTCTCGCACTCCGTCACTCTCTCGAGAACAAAACCTTCCACCTGGAGGCACAACCGTCTCGGCCGGTTGCAAAAACTGTTATGTGTGTACACGTGCTATTGGTAGGGTCCAATCTACCACACGGGGTGCACTGGGGGCGTGTCGGGCTCGAATGGTGACGCTGCCATTAATACCGACTAAACTCCATTGGGCTCCGCCATCATTCCTCCCAGGAACTACCTCTCGGTATTACTTCTGGGGGGATGGCTGTACTAAATGTACTCATTCACTCTCACTCGCGCGTTCATACGTCCTGTATGAGGCTTACTTGGGTGCTCTCCCGATCGCACTTTGATTCACTTTCAAACACTCCCACATGAGGCTGACTTTTGTGCTCACCTTTTTCGTTCCTTGCGAGGCTGACTTGTGTGCTCACCTTACTCATTCCTTGCTAGGCTTACTTTTGTGCTCGCCCCACCCATACCATGTGAGGCTGACTTGGGTGCTCACCCTATCACCTGATTCACTCTCGATCGTGCCACTCTATTGTACCTCTGTCACTCCCCCTGGCATCCCATGTGGGACATTTTTCTTAGGCCCCACTTCTGACATACCATGCGAGGCTGACTTGTGTGCTCACCTTTTTCATTCCTTGCTAGGCTGACCTAACCATACCAAGTGAGGCTGACTTTTGTGCTCACCCTTAGCATGCCGTGTGAGACTGACTTGGATGCCCACCCTTTCACTCCTCTGCCACGCCATGAGGTATCGATAGCTAAGTCCCAACATACTACGCTACGACCCTCCCATCTTGGCATGAGGCAGTCCACTTATACGCCTATACACTCACTCTTCTGTCTTACTTCGGGATGGCTGGCTTTACCCCTTACGCGGTTGCCAGTCGCTGCGCCAAACCTGCCTCGGCATGAACAGACCATTCACTCCTTTTTTTGCGCTTGGCCTTTTTCGCTCCAGCTAACCAATCACTAGTTAGCCGTGCCCGTCGTCTGTTGCTCGGTTCGCCGGATTACCTGTAGCCTACTGGCAATTTGGATGGTAGCAGCCGAGACTGCGTTCCACTTCTCCACCGATTGGCACATCCGCTGAATAAGGGTATCAGGGGTTGTGTCCCAGCCACAGACGTCAAGCATTGCTCTTCTTTCGACGTCGAACCGATGACATACGAACAGTATGTGTTCGGCAGTTTCGTCTACACCTGGGCAGTCCGGGCAGACTGGGACCTCCGCGTGCCCGAACCTGTGGAGGTACTGTCGGAAACAGCCATGGCCTGACAGGAATTGTGTCAGGTGGAAGTGAACTTCCCCAAGGGGTCCTCCCACCCAGCTCGATATGCTAGGTATCAGCCGGTGGGTCCACCTACCTTTCGAGGAGTTGTCCCACTCACGCTGCCATCTGGCGACCGAGGTCACCCTGGTGCGCTCGCGGGCTCCCCTATTTCTACGTAGCTCAAAGCACTCCTCATCTTCCCGAATGACCAGCCCGACTAGCATCATGCTCGCTATCACGCAGGATGCATCGTGTGATACCGTGCGGTAGGCAGATATCACTCTGAGGCACATCACGCGGTAGGTGCTCTCCAGTTTCTGTAGGTAACTGGTAACCCTCAGTGCTCTTGACCATGACGGGCCGCCGTACCTGAGGATAGATACGGCAACGCCTGCCAGTAACCTACGTCTACTGGCGCACACCTTTGAGCTGTTGGACATCATTCTCGATAGAGCCGCAACAGCAGTCGACGCTCTCTTGCATGTATAGTCGACATGGCTGCCGAAGGTCAGCTTGTCGTCTATAATGACTCCGAGAGACTTCAGACTTCGCTGTGAAGTGATCGCGACTTCTCCCACATGGATAACTGCATGTTGTGCCGACTTGCGGTTGTTGACGATTACTACCTCCGTCTTATGATGAGCGAGCTCCAGGCCTCTCGCGCTCATCCATTCCTCCACGGTGCTGATGGCGTGTTCTGTGGTTAGTTCTACCTCAGGAATTGACTCCCCGTAGACCTCCAAGGTTACGTCGTCAGCAAAGCCGACGATCTTGACCCCAGGAGGGAACTTCAGTCTCAGAACCCCGTCATACATGAGGTTCCATAGCACCGGGCCTAGGATCGAGCTCTGCGGGACTCCGGCGGTAATCGGAACCCTTTTCTGACCGGCATCGGTCTCGTATAGCAGTACGCGGTTCTGGAAGTAACTTTCCAAGATCCGGTACAGACCCACCGGTAGGCTAAGCCGGTGTAACGAGAGCGCGGTGGCATCCCAGCTTGCGCTGTTGAATGCGTTCTTCACGTCAAGTGTCACTAACGCACAGTATCGAATACCTCGCCTTTTCCGTTGGATCGCTATCTCGGCAGTATTTATCACTGAGTTGAGAGCGTCCACTGTGGACTTACCCTTCCGAAAGCCAAACTGGTTGCTTGACAGACCGTCCGTACCTTCCGCGTACGGGGTTAGCCTGTTGAGGATGATCCTCTCAAGCAGTTTGCCAGTCGTGTCGATCAGACAGATTGGTCTGTACGCCGATGGGTCGCCTGGCGGCTTCCCGGGCTTCGGCAACGGCACCAATTTCTGCCTTTTCCATCTATCGGGGAAACGGCACTCGTCAAGGCATCTCTGCATAGCTAGCCTGAACATGTTCGGGTTCGCTATGATCGCTGCCTTGAGAGCGTTGTTTGGAACTCCATCCGGCCCTGGAGCTTTGTTCATTGCTAGGGATTTAGCCACTGCGAGTAGTTCTTCATTCGTCACTGCAGCCACCATTTCGGCCGTGCCCGCACTGTCTCGTAGTGCAGGTGGCCAGGGGCTTGTGGCTCGAGACGGGAAGAGTACTTCGATAATCGTTGCCAACCGGTCCGGAGACCGTTCTGGGGGTGATGAGCCCCCTTTGGTCTTGGCCATCACAATCCTGTAGGCGTCACCCCACGGATTCGCGTAGGCACTCTCACACAGGTTGTCGAAACACGCTCTCTTGCTGCTTTTAATGGCCTTGTTAAGGGCCAATTTCGCAGCTCGATACACTTCACGGCGGTTCTCTCTTGCATCCTCGGTGCGAGCTCTTTGCATCCTACGTCTAGCTCTGAGGCAGGCTGACCGTAGAGCTGCAATCTCGGCACTCCACCAGTATACCGGGCATCTGCCGTTTCTTGGCAGTGTTTTTCTCGGCATAGTGGCGTCGCACGCGCGTGATAGAACAGCTACCAGCGCATCCCCGCTTAGACTGTCGGTGTTGGCCTCCAGTCCCAGGGCCGCGGTGAAAGCTTCGCTGTCGAAGTGATTGGACTTCCACCCGCGTACCTGACAGGGATCTCCCGCCCTCGGATGCTGCACACCATAGTTGATCCTAAAGCGGATTGCTAAATGATCGCTATGGGTGTAGCCTTCGTCTACCCTCCATTCCATGCCTGGAGCCAGACTCGGGCTGGCAAATGTTACGTCAATCCACGCCTCCACTCCGTTTCTACGGAATGTACTAGCGGAGCCATTATTAGCTAGCACAGTATCGAGTTTCGCAAGCGCCTCCATTAGCGCTTGACCCCTGCTATTTGTACAGCGGCTGCCCCACTCCACTGCCCAAGCGTTAAAGTCTCCCGCTATGACTACCGGTTTCCGGCCCCCTAGGTCCGACGAGAGCCTGTCGATCATCTGGTTGAACTGTTCTATTGGCCACCTTGGTGGGGCGTAGCAGCTGCAATAGAACACATCATTGATCTTGGCAATCGCCACACCCTCGGCGGAGGAGTGTATTACCTCTTGAACCGGGAACCGTCCCGTTGTACAGATTGCCACCATTCCAGACCCGTCCGACACCCAATTGCCGTTGCCGGCAGGGATGCGGTACGGGTCTGATAAGAGGGCGACATCTGTCCTCGACTCCAAGACCGACTGCCACAGCAGCTGTTGGGCTGCTGCACAATGGTTAAGATTTAGCTGTGTGACGTTCACGGCTTCTTCTTATTTGCATCACCGAAGGGACACGAAGGTCCGCCCATAGCATGTTTATGGGCTTGCTTCTTAGCGGTGCAGATAAGGCACTTGTACGCTTTAGTGCAACCCCGCTCCTTATGCCCCTCCTCGCCGCAGCGACGACATAATTTGCTCCTGTCTGTGTTCTTGCACTCGTAGGCTTTGTGGCCGGACTCAAGGCACCGATAGCACCTATCCACTGAAGGCGGCTGGGGTATGCTAATAGGGCATACCGACCAGCCGATCTTCAGCTTCCCTTTCTCGGTTACCTTTTTGGCATCCGCCTTCAGTAGCCTGAGGTAGGCTACTTGGGTGCCAGAGGGTCCATCTCTAAAACGCACAGAGGCCCGCTCGATTGTGACGTCGCATTGTACCTTAACGGCTGCGACGACATCTTCTGCAGTCGTGAACTCGTCCAGATGCTTGCACTGGAGAGTCATTTCCGCCCCTAGCGACCTGACATGGGCGCCCTCACCAAGGACCTCTTGGGCCAAGGCCTTGTATACCGCACTAGATTGTGCGCCTCGCTTCAGCACCAGAAGCATTTCTCCCGTGTTGGTGCGTCTCACACTACGCACATCTTGCCCAAGGGCCGAAAGGCTTTCGGCCGCCTTCATCGACTTTAAGACATCGGCGTATTTGTCCTTGTCGGTTTTTAACCACAAGGCCTCGCCTCTGTCCTTGGCCTTCTTCGCGGGCCCCGGTACCTCCGGTGTCGGTGCCGGCTTCTTCTTGGTGGCCAGCGTCCAGGGGTTTGAGCCCCCCTGCCCCGGGTTGCTGGTACCAATGCTCTGCTCAGCGAGGTCACTCTCGCCCTCGCTTACCTCGCCCAAATGGCGTTTGACCTTAACGGTTGCACGCCGTGTGGTGTCGCTTTTTGCACCCTCGCCTGGCGACTTCCTAGGGCGCTTCGCATTCGACGCCGTCTTGCGATTGCCCTTGCCCTTGCCTTTTCCCTTCGAGGGGAACTCGGCCGCCGCTTCAAGCGACGTGGCTGCTCCATAGAAGGTGAAGGCCACTGTCTGAGTGCCCGTATCGACCTTCTCTTTTCCCTCCTTCTTGGAGGCCACTGTCTGGGTTTCTCTGTCGGACTTCTCCCGACATTCCACCCTCTTGGCATAAGCCTGCAGATAGTGGCCCGTCCGGTGCATTGGTAGGGCTATTTCCTACCGCTGCTGGGGGGTCACTGGTGCTTTCAGATACAGCACTCATCGCTCCACTACTCTCCCCACGGGGGGAGACCTCGCCAAACCACCTCTAGCAAAGGGGTTTGGAACCTCCGATTGTTGTTTTTGTTTTCGTTCTCCCACGTTATCAAATCCCACGAGTAGCGCGAGAATAAATGTCCGCCACGCCAGAGCTCCGCATTAGCGTGGTAAGGGACGCTTACTGTGGGGGTTGCCCAGGTACCCCACAGGCTCCGTTAACGATCGAGCACCTTTTTCACCCCCTCGATCACTCATCCCTCGGCACGGGTCGCTTCACGCCTTGGAATTGGGGTTATGACCTACATTGCTTTACGTGGTGACCTCGGCCCAGATCATCACAACCATCCTCCTTTACCAGGGCTTGGGACCTGTAGCTCTGGTTCTCAATAGTTCCATGTACGTATATTATTACAGACATGCCACTATTGAGATTCGTCATTCGCTAGCGGAGTTATTACTCTCTTTTGGTATCCCGAGTGTACAGGTGTACAGAATAAACATAGTAATGATGAATTGATATTACTGTTATGGCTTAACAGTTTCGAACTGTTGGCTTAACCCATTCTGTGGGCCTAATTAGAAACGTCAACAAGTCTATTCCTTTATACCTATATCAGGCGTTGCGACAAATATATCTGCCTCATTTGGCTTACAACGATCGACCAGAAAGTACCGTTCTATTCGCTTCCGAAACTTAGTTAAAATAGTGGCGACGACAGGGATAAGTTTTTCTTCCTTGGAGTTATTTTTTCTCCCTTAAATAAAAAAAAAACGCGTGTTTCGGATCCACGGATTGGGTTTAAAAGGTGTATTCCTGAAGACAATAAACGGCGAATTAAAAGGTAATTTCTGATCTATGCGCTTTAGTTGCGTTGGTTTGGCCGGCCATTGTGTTTGCCTGTCGTTTACAAAAGCCTATTGTTCGTACACCGGCGTCTTTCTGTCGGATGTTTTGAATAAAGGCGATTATAAAAATATCTTTTGATAAGAAAACGAACTGTGGGTTGAGTTTTTGTTTCAACCGGAGTGTTAATCTTACTTTTTCTCGTCTCACCAGGCAGACCACGGCAGGTTTTGTCGCAGTGCATTTTGCTTGTGAGAGTGATACGGGAAGTAGTATTCTGGAGACAAGTGCCTTGTATTGGAGTTGCTATTGTTGTTGCTGCTGTACCCCGCCATTTGCCATTTGCTGCTGCTGATAAAGTGAGACCCTGACTACGAGACCTTCAGTGTTGCCAGGTACGCGATTTATTTCATTTTTTTTTCAATTCAAAATCTAAATTCGCATTTTATTTGCTTTTGAAACAACTACTATTTTCGTTCCGCTGTTTGAATTTTGTAATCCATTTTGCCTCATCTAGAGCCATGCCTCTGATCGGGTCCATAGAATGTTATATCCCGGGGACCATTCCATTTGGACAGTATATGAAACAGATGGAATGGATATTCAAATGTAATAAGATACCGGTTGAGGAAAAGAAAGAATATTTTCTTGCGCTGTGTGGGCAGGAGACTTTTAGTGAGCTCATGCTTTTACACCCGGGGGTAGATCTTGAAACTTTAAATTACGATACCATATTAGAATCCTTAAAACAGAGATTTGACAAAGTGGACACAGATATGTTTCAACGCTACAAGTTTTATAACATTAGGCAAGCAGATAATGAAAAGGCAGAGGATTTTATTCTCAAGATTAAATTACAAGCTGAGAGTTGTGCATTTGGGGCCTTTAAAGAGACAGCCATCCGCGATAAATTGGTTATGGGTGTGCTGGACAAGAGTGTGCAACAAAGGCTCTTAGAAGAGGAAGATTTAACTCTGAGCAAGACGGAAAAAATGATTGTAAACCGCGAGGGTGCCGGCATACGTGCGAAAATAATCAATGATAGCGAAATAACAGTGGTAGCGAATGTAGGTAATAATAACAGGAACGTGTACAACTCTTCAAATCGTTCGCGGGCTAGAGGTAGGTTTGATGAAAGGAGACAATTGGACGAGAGTTACGAGAGTAGGAACCGTAGTAGATCCTTTTCCGGCACCAGGTGCAATTTCTTTTGTCAGTTCTGTAAAAAAATGGACACACGAAAAAGTACTGCTTTGAGCTAAAAAGGAAAAAGAAAATGCATGTAAAGTTTTTGGAGGAATCACCGGTGCAAACAGCAAGCAGGACAGATTATTTTAAAAGGTTGGAAAAGGATTTGAAGAGAAGCGACTCGGAATCTGATGATGAAAAGTGCATGCATATTTCGTTGGTAAATCGGATCAGCGAGCCATGTATTTTAGACGTCGTTATTGAAGGGTTCAAGCTTTGTATGGAGGTCGACTGTGGTTCAGCAGTGAGTGTGATCGATGAACGTGTTTTTAACAAATATTTGAGTCATTTACCTATTTTGCCTTACAAAAACAGTTTGGTTGTGGTTGATGGAGCGAAGCTAGTGGTGATTGGAGTAGCTCGTGTATCTGTTATGGTGGCTGATAATTTTAAACTAGATCAGGATCTTATTATATTACGAAATAAGCGACATGCACGTGAGATCACACCGCTATTTGGGCGAAAATGGCTTGATATTTTTTTTCCAGAATGGAGAAATGCCTTTACCTTAGCCCCCCAGCTTAACCAGCTATCAGTGACTGACAAAACAATTGACGAGACTGTGGACGACATTAAAAGTAAGTTTAGTCATATTTTCACAAAAAGTTTTTCTGACCCAATCGTTGGCTTTGAAGCTGATCTTCTTCTGAAGGAAGATAGACCTATTTTCAAAAAGGCATACCAGGTACCACTTCGCTTACGACCAAAAGTAATCGAGCACCTTGATGCTCTTGAGCGCGATAGGGTTATCACACCGATAGAAGCCAGTGAGTGGGCGTCACCGGTTGTGGTTGTAGTAAAAAAAGACCAGGATTTACGTCTGGTAATAGATTGCCGTGTTTCAATTAATAAGGTCATAGTACCGCATTCTTATCCTCTACCACAAGATTTATTTGCGTCTTTGGCAGGGGCAGGGGCATCATTAACACTATCAAAGGACTTTACTGTTACAATAGATTGCCACAAGGCGCCTCTTCCAGCGCATCAATTTTTCAAAAGGTCATGGACCAAATTCTGAAGGATTTACCGATGGTTTTCTGTTATCTAGACGACGTTCTTATAGCGGGTACTGACTTAGATGATTGTAAAAGAAAACTTTATTTAGTCTTGGAACGTCTTGCTAAGGCTAGTATTAAGGTTAACTTTAAAAAATGCAAATTTTTTGTGAACTACCTGCCTTTCCTGAGCCACGTCATAACGGATAAAGGTTTGAAACCTTGTCCGCAAAAAGTTGAAACTATTCGTGAAGCGAAATCTCCACGGAATGTTTCGGAATTGAAGGCCTTTCTTGGTTTAGTGAACTTTTATGGAAAGTTCATACCCAATTTGTCATCTCAGTTAAGTTGTTTGTACAATTTGCTGAAAAAGAACGTGAAATTTGTCTGGACAGATCTTTGCCAGAAAGCATTTAATAATTGTAAGAATTCACTTTTAAATGCGGACCTTTTGGAATTTTTCGACCCAAACAAACAAGAAGCGACTCGGAATCTGATGATGAAAAGTGCATGCATATTTCGTTGGTAAATCGGATCAGCGAGCCATGTATTTTAGACGTCGTTATTGAAGGGTTCAAGCTTTGTATGGAGGTCGACTGTGGTTCAGCAGTGAGTGTGATCGATGAACGTGTTTTTAACAAATATTTGAGTCATTTACCTATTTTGCCTTACAAAAACAGTTTGGTTGTGGTTGATGGAGCGAAGCTAGTGGTGATTGGAGTAGCTCGTGTATCTGTTATGGTGGCTGATAATTTTAAACTAGATCAGGATCTTATTATATTACGAAATAAGCGACATGCACGTGAGATCACACCGCTATTTGGGCGAAAATGGCTTGATATTTTTTTTTCCAGAATGGAGAAATGCCTTTACCTTAGCCCCCCAGCTTAACCAGCTATCAGTGACTGACAAAACAATTGACGAGACTGTGGACGACATTAAAAGTAAGTTTAGTCATATTTTCACAAAAAGTTTTTCTGCCCCAATCGTTGGCTTTGAAGCTGATCTTCTTCTGAAGGAAGATAGACCTATTTTCAAAAAGGCATACCAGGTACCACTTCGCTTACGACCAAAAGTAATCGAGCACCTTGATGCTCTTGAGCGCGATAGGGTTATCACACCGATAGAAGCCAGTGAGTGGGCGTCACCGGTTGTGGTTGTAGTAAAAAAAGACCAGGATTTACGTCTGGTAATAGATTGCCGTGTTTCAATTAATAAGGTCATAGTACCGCATTCTTATCCTCTACCACAAGATTTATTTGCGTCTTTGGCAGGGGCAGGGGCATCATTAACACTATCAAAGGACTTTACTGTTACAATAGATTGCCACAAGGCGCCTCTTCCAGCGCATCAATTTTTCAAAAGGTCATGGACCAAATTCTGAAGGATTTACCGATGGTTTTCTGTTATCTAGACGACGTTCTTATAGCGGGTACTGACTTAGATGATTGTAAAAGAAAACTTTATTTAGTCTTGGAACGTCTTGCTAAGGCTAGTATTAAGGTTAACTTTAAAAAATGCAAATTTTTTGTGAACTACCTGCCTTTCCTGAGCCACGTCATAACGGATAAAGGTTTGAAACCTTGTCCGCAAAAAGTTGAAACTATTCGTGAAGCGAAATCTCCACGGAATGTTTCGGAATTGAAGGCCTTTCTTGGTTTAGTGAACTTTTATGGAAAGTTCATACCCAATTTGTCATCTCAGTTAAGTTGTTTGTACAATTTGCTGAAAAAGAACGTGAAATTTGTCTGGACAGATCTTTGCCAGAAAGCATTTAATAATTGTAAGAATTCACTTTTAAATGCGGACCTTTTGGAATTTTTCGACCCAAACAAATCTATAGTGGTAGTGGCAGATGCATGCAATTACGGTTTGGGCGGAGTTCTAGCTCATGTGGTTAATGGCATTGAAAAGCCAATTTCATTCACGTCATTCTCATTAAACAAAGCGCAACAATCTTATCCAATACTCCACCTAGAAGCTTTAGCGATAGTGAGTACAATAAAAAAATTCCACAAATATCTATATGGTAAAAGTTTCATTGTATATACGGATCACAAACCTCTTTTAGGAATTTTTGGTAAAGAGGGTAAGAATGCGATGTATGTAACACGATTACAACGATATGTGATGGAGCTCTCAATATATGATTTTACCATTCAATACCGACCGTCAACAAGAATGGGAAACGCCGACTTTTGCTCTCGTTTTCCTTTACCACAGGAAGTGCCAAATCCATTGCAAAATGATTACATCAAAAGCTTAAACATTACCCAAGATTATCCAATAGATTACAGAAAAGTCGCTAAGGAAACGGACAAGGATGATTTTTTGAAAAGGATCAAGCTTTATTTGAGTGAAGGTTGGCCAAAAAGAATGAGTAGGAATTTTAGAGACGTTTACGCACATTATCAGGACTTGGAAGAAGTGGATGGTTGTATTTTATTTCAGGACAGGGTAATTATTCCCGCAGTGTTGCAAAATGATATTTTGAATCTGTTACATAAAAACCATAATGGTATTACTAAAATTAAACAATTAGCCCGCAGGAGTGTGTATTGGTTTGGTATGAATCAGGACATTGAAAATTTTGTCAAAAGTTGTAAAATATGCAACCAGATGGCTATTATCCCAAAAATAACAAGCAAAGTTTCATGGATACCAACTAATCGACCTTTCAGCCGGATACACGCTGATTTTTTTCATTTTCAACAAAAGGTATTTTTGGTAATTATTGATAGCAATTCCAAGTGGTTAGAGTTGGAGCTTATGCAGTATGGTACAGATTGTAAAAAAGTGCTAAAGAAATTCATGGCAGTTTTTGCTAGGTTTGGTCTTCCTGATGTGGTCGTTACAGATGGGGGCCCCCCATTCAATTCGTTCTTTTTTATTCAGTTTCTGGAGAATCAAGGCATAAGAGTACTAAAAAGCCCACCGTATAACCCTCAAAGCAACGGTCAAGCGGAGCGTATGGTACGATTGATAAAAGAAGTATTTAAGAAGTTTTTGCTGGATCCCCAGTTGCAAAAATTGGATATGGAGGAACGAATCAATTATTTTTTATTCAATTATAGAAACACTTGCCTGGAGGAATCGGGTCAATTTCCTTCAGAACGAATCCTATCTTTCAAACCAAAGACTATCTTAGATCTTATAAATCCTAAAAATGATTATAAAAAACACTTGACTAAACCATTGCATGATGAAGCTCATACTAATGCTCTTGTTAAAGATAAGATGCATGAACATTTTAACAATCTGAAGGCAGGAGATCCTATCTACTATAAAAACAATAACCCTACTGACATAAGACGATGGTTAAATGCTAAATTTATTAAAAGATTATCCACTAACATGTTTCAGGTCTCACTTGGTGGTCGAATAATGTCGGCCCACAAAGCACAACTTCGTTTGGCGGAGGGAAACAGAGTTAGGCCGAAGGCAGTTGTTTACTTCGACCAGGATCCGCCAGCACGTTCGTCCAAGAAACGGCACGAGGAAGTTGAGTTAGCAGAATGGCAGGAGGTGGGCGGTACTACAAATCAAAGCGGAGAGGAAGACGAGGCGTTCTATGGATTTCTAGCCGATTCACCCCTTTTTGGTGGTTGTGAAACACCAGTTGGGGACGAACAACCCATCGATTCAAACGAGAGAGTTTCTCAGCAGCATGCGAATCCTTCGCCATCGAAGTTGGTTCATCAAACGCCTTTAAGGCGATCGACTAGATTAAAGCGAAGAAGGAACGAGGATAACTTTATCTATTTTTAAGTGAAGAATTGCAGTTGTATTAAGAATGATTTTTTTTTTTGAATATTGAAAACGCTATCTTTTATATAGCGATCGAATTCATATCCACGTTATGAGTATCAGAATGAAATTATACATAATAGTCATTCAATTTAGTATTATTGATAGTAGCGTTCTCAAACTTGAGGAGCAAGTACTGTTATGGCTTAACAGTTTCGAACTGTTGGCTTAACCCATTCTGTGGGCCTAATTAGAAACGTCAACAAGTCTATTCCTTTATACCTATATCAGGCGTTGCGACAAATATATCTGCCTCATTTGGCTTACAACGATCGACCAGAAAGTACCGTTCTATTCGCTTCCGAAACTTAGTTAAAATAATTACATACAGAAAATTCATTTTTCCAACAAAATCCAGGATTATAACAAGCGAAAGCATGATAGTAGATGTTTGAAAACTACTTTCAATGAAGGTGATCTAGTTGTGATTCGTAGTGTACAGGTTGTTGGCGAAAATAACAAATTGAAGCCACGGTTTAAGGGCACCTACAGAGTTAAAAAGGTACTGGATAGAAATCGCTACGTAGTTGCCGATATTGATGGTTATCAGGTATCAGGAAAGCGTTTTGAGGGAATATTTGACCCCCAGAATATGCGTCTTTATAAACGTCAATCACCGGAAGCCCCAAACGACGAATCTGATAGTGATTTGAGTGATAATGAGTAACATTGATTCCTATATTAATTCCAGGAAGGCAGCGAAAAAGACTAGACAAACAATATTCTGTCAACCGTTCAGATGACGACAATAAATTAAAAAAATGTATCGAGATCAGGCAATTAGGGTTGGCGAGAGCTTTGTAGGATGACCGAGCTGTAGAAGGGCTAATTTTGAGTTGTCTTGGGGCCGTACACAAAAGACGTAGCTTTTTTCGGCGATTTTTGACCCCTCCCTCCCCCCTCGTAGCATTTGGTCACAAAATTCTAACCTCCCCCTCATAAAAAATGGAAAAAAATTACAAATGTTTTTCAATTATTTTAAATACATGTCCTTTCAAAATGTTTGACAACTTTTATCAGCATTTTCATTATAACAGCAAATCGCGTGTAAAATAAGCCCATTTCATGACAAATATAGTGTTGATAGCTTTGTTTTGAATTTTATATGTCAAGGGTAGCATGAAGAGAAGTTCTCTCAGTTCACAATCCTGCAGCTGCCAATGATTCTAAGAAGCATACGTTCATCCAAATTACTAAATTTTGTTTGGTTGAATCCGAAGTGAAAATTTAATGCAGCTTCCAAACTAAGTCTACTAGTTAGCAACATTAGCTAACTAATGTAGCAAGTTAAATCCGCATACAAAATCTTTTCGTATTTTTGCAAACTTGTAATTCCGCGAATCGTAAAAATTATCTCATGAAAAACCGCATCAAAAGTAACTTGTTTGAATTTAAATTTATTTCTCTTGAAAATGTTTTCTCTAAACAATGGGTTGAAACTTAATGCTACGTCGCACAACTTCTGACCCTACCCTCCCCTCGTCACACTTCGTCACAAATTTGGTATACTCTCCCTACCCCCCAAAATGCTACGTCATTTATGCATGGCCCCTTACCCCTCGACTCCCTGTGAACTTTTGTGAGTCTTATCCCCCAGTTTTATTTTAACTAGGTTTTAGTCGTTTTTGAACGTAAAGTGCACGCTCTCGCCAGCACACTTCCTGTATACCCATCGCAGAAACCCCATCTTGAAATAAATCTTATAGCATTGAATCCAAAATTTCTCAATTCAAGATCAAGCTTAACCCCATACAATACAACCTCAATGACATACATAACGAAACCTTAAATAACAGGTTCATTCAACCTCGGGACTACTCCAATCTAATTGAAATGTATCCCTAAGTTAAACTCGCCACACTGTTTTGTCTTTGAGAGAACCCCAATAAATTCCTTGGTCAACATTCTCAAATGGACAAAACGCATAACTCCAAAAAAACAAAATAATTCCCCAAGAAACTTCATCACATCATTTCAGCTGCGTTTTCAACGCCGGAATGTTTCCGACCACATGATCACACACAATGAAACAACATACCCTACATTACCCTACTCCCACTTTACGTTATGTTTCTCACGCCGAAATATTTCGGCCACACAAAACTTAATGAAAGTGTAGGTAAAAAGTGGGCAACCCTACACTGAACAGAAACCAGCCTCCTGGCAACCCTATACAAAAAAACATATGAAGTTTGACAGCGACCCAATGAGGTTGATACTAGTATTGACTAATCTACGTGGAGTTGTGTTAGTACGAGATTGAGGTTAAATCGGGTAGTTTTTTTGCCAAATGAGGTTAAATCAGATGGCGAATTGAAAACATAGCGTTATATGTATGTTGTCTATACACATTGCAACTGTGTTGGTGTCCTAGACGTCAAATAAGTCAATAGTATCCAGTACATTGACAGCGACCTACATATATGCCACGCTCGTAAAAAGCTAACACGCTCATTCATAGCAACTCAAATTTGAGTGGCTGGCCACTCTATTTCATAAAAAGTGCACGTAGTCAAAAAATGAGTTTGTCTCATTTACTCAGTTTTGAGTTTGAGATGCAAATGCCAAATTTGAGTACATTTTACTCAAAAATCAAATGTGAAAAATAATCATTTAGTATTTTTCTTATTATTACAAAGAATGATGTCGATACTTCAATTATCATTTACCTGTACTTCCAGGCGCTAGCGATGTCCGGAAATATAATCCGACGACGTTTTGGACATCTCTTTCATGCCAATCGGCACTTCGTATTGATGGCTTAAACTATAAAAACAAGAAAGAAATTTAGATTTGAATAAAAACAAAACTCAGAGAAACCTACCTTTTAGTTTCCTGAATGTTCCGCGTCGAATCTACAGCTACTAGTTCCGAGGCATGATCTTTTATAATGGTTTTATTCGGCGTTAAACTCCATGCTCTTTTACTTGAGAATAACTATTTTTTCACCCGAAGCTTTAAAAATTTAATGGTTACTCACCAGTTGAGTTAATTCTACTCAAATTGAAACTCATTTTTTGACAGACTGCCTCTATTTTTGAAATTGAATGCTCTGAACTCAAATTTTGAGTAGTTTTGAATGAGCGTGAAGAGAAGAGACGACAACAGGCTTCTTGCTGTTCTTAATTAAATTAAGAACAGCAAGAAGCCTGTTTTTATCTACCAGTCCCTGTCGTAATTCCAAAGACAACAAGCATCCATCGTTGCCAAATTCCATTTGCAAGTTTTTCACAATTGCTGAAAATAATTGTACCTCAAATATCAAGCTCTGTCAAAAATTCACAATACTAGCTGCATTTAAAAATTGAATTTTATGTTTATTCGTGTCTCTCTTAACTTTACACGTAGTTATATCGTCATTTAGGGTATTTATTCAATTTGCATAAAATGTTTATGGGTATGAAAAGAAGCCAAAATAAATTCAGCGGCACTGTTTTTCATCCCGTTTGAAAATATTATGAACGCTCTTGACTGGCAAAACGACCAATCAGAAGCTAGTTCAATATTGAGGTTAGGACTGGATCAAATTGGCTACGCGATTGTCTTCTCTTCTCTTAGGTAAAAAGTTACTCAGGCTCTGAGTTAATTTGAACTCAATTTTGAATGCTGTTTGTAAACGTCAAAAAATGAGTTGCTTGGCTTTATCACTCTGAGTAACTCTGACTCTTTTTTTGAGTAGCATGCAAGAACCCATTATTAAGTTACCAAGTGAACGACGCTTTGGCTGTGAACGAAAATTTTCTAGCGTCATCCGCCATTTTCGCTTCATCGGCAGCACGCTCAACGTTATCGCTTGTCCTGACGTCCTGACACGTTTTTTTTTTTTTTTTTTTTATCTTAAAATACGTTTATTTAGGCCCAAATGCTGTAGCTTAACGAGGCCGATAATTCATTTTTTTTTTTTATATTACATGTCACATGTTAGTGGGGGAAGGGAAAGCCGTATTTAGGGGCGGCTTGCTCCCCTCTTATGTTAGTAAAGGAAAAAGGTAGGAAGTGGGATACATATTGTGTAATTGACATCGTCGTTTGCTGATTGATCATTGTGGCGGATATGCACACTTTGTTGTAGTGTTGTAGTTTCCAGCCTGTAATCGCAGGGGCGAGGGGAGGGTCGATATTTCGGATAATTATTGGCACTCTATATCATCTGCATGTGCGGTATGTCATGATGTTCTGGATAGACGGTTATCAAGAAGAGTGTGCACCGAAGACTCGTGAAGCAATGCCATATTGTAGATACAGGGATAGGTTGGTGCGATTCTACTGTGAATGAGAGAGGGTAAAATGTATTAAACTTGGACATCAATGGTTTTCAAAAAGATATAGATAAGAAAAATATAGGGGTGGTCACGGCTTGCCAGGACGTCCCGGACTGGCACATAGGGTGATCTACCTCGGGCCCGAAGGGAATCTATTAGTTGGGACCTGGCAACACAGTACTCTGAGCACAGCCAAACAACATGCTCGATGTCGTGATAGCCGTTCTCACAAACACAATGATTATTTTCAGCAAGCCCTATACGACGGAGATGCGCGTCAAACGAGTAATGGTTGGACATGATCCTTGACATCGTACGAATAAAGTCCCGGTTCACATCCAACCCCTTAAACCAAGCATTCGTTGATACCTTCGGGATAATGGAATGTAGCCACCGTCCCAGATGCCCATTGCTCCATGAGGTTTGCCAACTATCGAGCGTCCTCTGACGAGAGATACTGAAAAATTCGTTGAAGCAAATTGGTCTTTCGTAAGTGTCGCCTTCTAATGCGCCCACCTTGGCTAAAGAGTCCGCCTTCTCATTGCCCGCAATAGAACAATGTGACGGGACCCAAACCAAGGTAATCTGGTAAGATTTTTCAGATAAAGCACTCAGATATTCCCGTATTTTCCCCAGGAAATACGGTGAGTGCTTTCCAGGCTTCGCCGCACGGATGGCCTCAATGGAGCTGAGACTATCCGAAACGATGAAGTAATGGTCTGAGGGCAGGGTGTCAATGATCCCGAGAGTATACTGAATGGCAGCTAATTCTGCGACGTAAATTGAAGCAGGATCATTGAGTTTGAATGAGGCAGCAAGATTTTCGTTGAAGATACCGAAGCCTGTGGACCCGTCGAGAATTGATCCGTCAGTGTAGAACATTTTGGCGCAGTCGACTTGATGGTATTTGTTATAGAAAATATTTGGGACCACTTGTGGGCGAATATGATCCGGAATTCCACAAATCTCTTCCTTCATGGATGTATCGAAAAATACAGTTGGATCAGAAGTATCTAAGAGATGAGCACGGTTGACGTTATATGTAGATGAATTGATGTTCTGTGCCATGTAATCGAAGTACAAGGACATGAATCGGGTCTGAGAATTAAGCTCGACAAGCCTTTCGCAATTTGCAATCACCAATGGGTTCAGAATATCGCATCGAATGAGCAATCGATATGAGAGGTCCCAGAATCGATTTTTCAGCGGAAGAACGCCCGCCAGCACTTCGAGACTCATCGTATGGGTCGAGTGCATGCAACCCAAGGCAATACGCAAGCAACGATACTGGATTCGCTCCAGTTTGATGAAGTGTATGTTCGCAGCGGAGCGAAAGCAGAAACATCCGTACTCCAACACTGATAATATCGTTGTTTGGTACAACCTGATTAGGTCTCCTGGATGGGCACCCCACCATGTTCCAGTTATTGTACGGAAAAAGTTGATCCTTTGTTGGCACTTCTGTTTCAGATACCTAATGTGACATCCCCAGGTACCTTTAGAGTCGAACCATACCCCGAGATATTTGAATGTTGAAGCCTGAGCAATAGTTTGATCCATTAATTGAAGCTGTAGTTGCGCTGGTTCACGCTTTCTAGAAAATACGACTAGCTCAGTTTTCTCCGTGGAGAACTCGATACCCAGTTGGAGAGCCCATGCAGACAAATTGTCCAAGGTATCTTGCAGTGGTCCTTGCAAGTCGACGGCTTTAGGACCTGTAATAGAGACCACACCGTCATCTGCAAGCTGCCTTAGCGTGCAGGAATTGACAAGACATTCGTCAATGTCATTCACGTAAAAATTGTAGAGGAGAGGGCTTAGACATGAGCCCTGGGGAAGGCCCATGTAGCTAAATCGTGATGTCGATAAATCGCCATGCGAGAAATGCATTTGTTTTTCAGACAACAGGTTTAGCAAAAAGTTATTTAAAATTGGCGAAAGACCATGCTGGTGCAACTTCTCATAAAGTATGTTGATCGAAACTGAATCGAAAGCCCCCTTAATATCCAAGAATACTGATGCCATCTGCTCTTTGTTAGCATATGCCATTTGAATTTCTGTTGAGAGCAACGCAAGGCAATCGTTCGTCCCTTTGCCTTTGCGGAAGCCAAATTGTGTATCTGACAGTAAGCCATTTGTTTCGACCCAATTGTCGAGCCGAAACAGGATCATTTTCTCGAACAACTTCCGGATACAGGACAGCATTGCAATCGGACGATACGAATTGTGGTTGGAGGCTGGTTTTCCTGGTTTTTGGATGGCGATGACCCTCACCTGTCTCCAGTCATGTGGGACAATGTTACCCTCAAGAAACCTATTAAATAAATTCAACAAGCGTCTTTTGGCAGAGTCTGGCAGATTCTTCAATAAGTTGAATTTAATTCTATCTGGCCCCGGGGCTTTATTGTTACATGATAAGAGAGCAAGTGAGAACTCCACCATCGTAAACGGTGTTTCGTTCGCGGTATTGTAAGGCGACGCGGCGCGGTAGATTTTCTGTGCCGGGGCGGAATCCGGACAAACCTTCTTGGCGAAATCGAATATCCAACGGTTTGAATATTCCACGCTCTCGTTAGTACTGTTTCGGTTTCGCATACGTCGGGCCGTGCCCCAAAGAGTGCTCATCGATGTTTCTCTTGTTAACCCGTCGACAAACCGGCGCCAGTAACTGCGTTTCTTAGCTTTCATTAAATTTTTCATTCGCTTTTCTAATATCGCGTACACTCGATAACTAGCAACTAACCCGTCGTTCCGGAAGGTTTTATACGCGGCAGCTTTCTCCGCGTACACGTCTGAGCACTCTTTGTCCCACCACGGGTTGGGAGAACGTTTTTGGGTGTTCACGTCGGGTACTCGTTTCGTCTGAGTTTGAATCGCGCTATCGAGAATCGAGTTGGACAAAAACTTATATTCTTCCTCCGGGGGAAGTATCTGTGTTGAATCGATAGTTTTGGATATCTCAGCAGCGTAGCTCTTCCAATCAATGTTTCGTGTGAGGTCATAGGGAACATTGATTGGTGTCGATGGTCTTGAACCAGTGGTGATTGCAATTACAATTGGTAAGTGGTCACTACCGTGGGGATCAGATATTACCTTCCACTTGCAATCTAACCGTAGTGATGTCGAGCATAAAGATATGTCCAGTGCACTTGCTTGCGCAGGTGGTCTAGGAATTCGTGTCATTTCCCCTGTGTTCAGAATTGTCATATTGAAGTTGTCACAAAGGTCTTGAATTGTCGAAGATCGATTATCGTCGTATAGACAGCCCCACCCCGTACCGTGAGAGTTAAAGTCTCCAAGAAGCAGGCGGGGCGAGGGAAGGTGTTCAATCACGTTGGAGAATCTTCGATATCCCATCATGGCCCGAGGAGGAATGTAAATAGAAGCAATGCAAAGATCTTTGCCTTTGATTGTTGTTTGACAAGCGACAACTTCAATGCCTGGCGTCGAAGGGAGGTTGATTCGATTGAAGGAGTAGCACTTTTTGATCCCTAAAAGTACCCCCCCATATGAGTCTTCTCGATCCAAGCGGATAATGTTAAAATCGTGGAAGTTGAGGTTTATATTAGAAGTTAGCCATGTTTCACATAGGGAAAATGCATCACAATGATTGTAATTTAGCAAGTGTTTTAATGAATCAATTTTGGGGATAATACTTCTGCAGTTCCACTGTAAAACAGTGATCAGATCCCTGATTCCGTCTAATAAGTTAGCCATCGAAGGATACGATCGCTGTAAGGAGGGGCCATTGTTCAGTCAACTGTTTTAAAAATGTTCTTACTGTTGGTAGAATAGCAACCAGCAAGCTTTTCATAGGATCGGTAATGTTGAAAGCTGTGAATATCCAGTCCACAATGTCAGAAAATTTAAGGAATCCCGTTTTAGGTTGAGTTTCTGACTGTAAAATTGGAGCACTTGGGATTTTTGGTGCCCCGGGGAGTGCTGGGAACTCCTGGTTGTATCTCAATTTCCCAAAACCAGGAGGTATTATCTTCGGATTTGTACCAGCACTTCCAGTTGATGAATTATTTTTATTTTGTACCCTTGTTTGGGACAACCTAGGACCCTTACGAGGAAGTTCAGGTGAGTTTTGATTAGGTCTTTTCCTAGAGTTTCCAAGCGGAGCCAAAGAATGCCCCTCGCAAGGGTCGTTAGAGGCGTTATCGTCAGTTGGCAAGAGAGCGAATGGGTTTTCGGAGATAAGTGGAACAGCTCTTTTAAGCATTTCTGCGTAAGAGCGTCTGGAGCGATCTTTGGCGGATCGCTTCAGTTTATCCGCGCGAAGTTTGTACGTTGGGCATGTCAAAAGTGCATGCGGATTCTCCCCACAGTAAACACACTTCTCAGCGGGCCTACTGCAAGTATCATCCGCATGGCGTTCCCCACATTTACCGCACCGTTGCTTGTTGCTACAGTAGGTGGCCGTGTGACCTAGCTGCTTGCAATTGGAACAATTCATGACCCGCGGTACAAACAGGCGTACAGGTAGACGAGCTCCTCCCACTTCAACGTAGCTCGGAAGTGCAGATCCGGCGAAGGTTACGCGAAACGAGTCTGATGGATAGTAATTACCATCTTCGATGGACTTTGAGTGCAATTGCTTGCACTCCAAAATCTTAACTGATTGAAGGTTAGGGTCCTTAAAGCGGCCAGCCCCATCATTCATCAGATCATCGACAGTTAGACCCGCATCACTTACCACACCGTCGATCTCCACATCACGAGAAGGGATGTAGACGCGATACTCCAGCGTAAAGAGGCTATTGCTAACGATATCATTGGCCTGTTTCAAGTCAGTAACGACTACGCGCAGTTTATCTGACTGAACCTTTTTAATCTCGGTTACGGCCGAGTAACGTTTTGTCAGCTCCCGTGCAACAGTTATGCTGTTTAACGGTTTATTTTTGGGCCGAAAGTATACCACCCAAGGACCAGCGGATCCATCCTGGTAAACCTTGACTCGGGGGGGCTGTGAGACATTGGGGGAAAGTGGGGGAAGTGGATCGACCATAACATTATCTGTCTCAGTATCAGATATACGTTCTTCTTCATAATATTCCTCTTCGGAGGGTGATCCTTCTGTTTGTTCCATTTTGTTGCGGGAGCAACACGCTCGACCGCACTGTTTAACTTAAATCAAAATAAAAAATCAAAAGCAATAAAAAGAAAAAAATCGATAAGAAAAGTAAAAAACGAAAAACTTCACCAGTTGGTTCCTGACGAGCTGGTAGGTGAATTGATCCTTCGTTTCTTTTATCCGTCACCCGCGTGACCTTCACACAGTAGAGCTGATATAGCTCGTCTAAACAAAGCCGTCTTTCAGGCAAGAAAAATGTTTAATAACGCACTTCACTGCACTACTTTAACTGATATCGCAGGTAACAATTATCACTCGCGGGACTGTTTATTAGTAATGCTTTACTGCAGCCTCTGCCACAGCAAGCACCTTCGTACCACCGAAAAAACTAAACCACACCGGAGAGAACAAAAAGCACTTGTTTCCCGGTACAAAGTTGGGTTACGAATGTCCTGACACGTTATTGCTTGTCCGTTTTCAAAGAGAAAATCTAAATCAAATCTTTTTTGAGAGTTAAAGTGTATGAGGTAAATTACATTTATATTCGACGAAATTTTTATAATTCATAAATGTTTTTTTTCTTCACATTTTTCTATACTAGATATCACAACCGGATTTAAACACCTATCATGCAAAGGATCGCGGAAGAGGTAGATGCTGAAACAGCAATGAAGCTGCGAGGTAATTGTTATATCATATTTTTATTATAAGAGAAAAATAAGGTTTTAGGTTTCTCCTGTCATATACCAAATTGCGGAAAGATGATTCCTGGACACGCGAATGAATTGAAAGAGCACTTCCGGTCGGTACACAATTTAAACACCAGCAACGTAGCCGAACAACCTTTTCGTTGTTCAGAATGTGGTTCGTTATATGAGAGGTTTAAGAGCTTGAAACGACATATGGAAAGTGCTCATAAAAATATGCTCCAAGATGACGATTATCTGTTGGGAATTACAAATACGATTTTTTTCAAAACAGCTCCGTCCTTGGCTGACATCACCAAGACGATTAGTAAATTTGCAACAGATTTGCGAAAAGATGTGTCTCTTCCCGAGACAAAAATCAAGAAGTTTTTAAAGGTTACCTCGAATTTTTTGGAAGATTACGAGTGTTACATGCTTAACCTGTTCAGAGATTCTTAAAGTCGAAATCTATTCCATTAAATGATATCA
The DNA here is from genome assembly GCF_030247195.1 of Topomyia yanbarensis. Classification (NCBI taxonomy): domain Eukaryota; kingdom Metazoa; phylum Arthropoda; class Insecta; order Diptera; family Culicidae; genus Topomyia; species Topomyia yanbarensis. The sequence continues at coordinate 241,198,454 of NC_080671.1, read as the reverse complement.
ACGCTTTGAATTTCATCAATTGCTCATCTTTGAATGGAATTTTTCAAAACGCAGTGAATGACAACATCTTATGCGGTTTCAAAGATGGCCAACGTTTTAAAACACACCCATTCCTAAAACAGTTTCCAGATGCGCTACGACTCGCTTCATCTTGACGATGTCGAGTATCTCAACCCTTTAGGATCTCGCAAATCAAAGAAAAAGCTTACGAATTTCAGTATAAAAATTGAGAATCTCCACCCGGCAATCAATTCTTCCTCAAACCGGATATACTTGACGCTTACGGTTCGCTCGAGAGATATTAAAAAATACGGCTATTATAAAGTAATGAAACCACTACTTCATGATTTGCGCGAACTTGAATCGGAGGATGGGGTTGTAGTAAAATATGGGAATGATAAATACACGATGAGGGCCGTCCTAGTTCATGTTTTGGGGGACACGCTTTCAATTCATGAAATGTTCGAGTTAATCGGGCCCCAATCGAGCCTATTCTGTAGAATGTGCTATGTGACACGTACTGCTCTTCATTGTGGAGAAATTGGAGATACTTTCCCTCGTCGGACTGAACAAAGCATTCTAGATGATTTAAATGCTCTTCAAAGCGGAACTAAAACACCTTCACAATGCGGAATTATTCGAAAACCAATACTGAACGACCTCAAATATTTCAACATTTCTCAAAATAACACGTTCGATCCAATGCATGATCTATTGGAAGGTGTTGTCATGGTCGTAATTAAATGTATTTTAATACAACATTACGAATATGGTATAGCTGAATCAGCGGATAAGCCTTCCGCTAATTTTACTTGCGAGAAATTAAAAGGTCGTGGACATGCTATCCCTCAGTCAGCTTCACAATGCTGGCCTCTTCTTCGAGCATTCCCTTTTATGTTTAATCAGATTCTCGGATTTAATACAAATTTGTCATCATTACTTGAAAATCTATTGAAAATAACTCCAATAAGCTAACATTGAAACAAATTGACGATCTAGAAATTGAAAGTTTTTATAAGTTGTTCAAATTTTGCTTCCCTACCATTAACCCCACGAATAAATTCCATCACATTTCTCATTATCCGTACATAATCCGCCAGGATGGGCCAGTTGTGAATCATAGCTACTTACGCTTCGAAGCCAAATTCAAAGAATCAAAATCTCAAGCGTAGACCTGCAATAATTTCACTAATTTAACTTACAGTATTACTAAGCGTGTGACTCTATCGCAAATATCCACAATTCTTGACCATTCCTACGAAATTGGTACGGTTGTTATCGTTTCGTCAAGAAACATCAACAAAAAAAATCTAAGCTATGAATTCTTGGTCCGGGATCTTCCAGAGTCAATAACATATGTAAATCACATGAAAATAAACAACACAAGCTTTCGGCCGGGGTTGATAGCAAAATACCAAGTAGACAATGCCTTGTTCTATGGTTTGATAAAAGATATTCTGAAATCTGAAAATTTAATTGTTTGCCTAATACAGCATCTTGAATACGAATATTATTAGTTTATCACTTTAACAAACAAACTTATTGGTTTGAAAATATTTTTTTATTAGAACAACAACAAATTTTTGCTTTCAATAAATACATTTTTAGTATCAATAATTTTCTTTTGATTTCAATAAAATAATTATTGAAAAACGGAACGATAATTTTTTTCTATTGATGCAATAAATATATTTTATTGAATTCAATAAATAATTTTATTGTCTCCCGACCAATAATTTAATTTATTGAATTTAATGCATAATTTTATTGAACCTACAAATGTTTTTTCTGCGTGAAGCAAATGGAGACTCAAATACAAGAACGTCAAAGGCAAGTAGAATGATTTATTTATGTTGCTCTACTTCCCACTAGATTGTACTATCACAGAAAATAAACACTCCTGAAAAGTGTACTTTTACATCGAATCATTGATCACTTGTTTTTTAAATGAAAGAACAAGTGCTTCAAAGTCTACCAGGCGATTCGACGTGAACGCGTACCTTAATATTACTTTCAAAAAGTGTACACACCTGTATCGTCTACCTGGGCGGGAAATACGCATTTCACATATTATTTATTTCTTTTTGATTACTATGCACCGGTGTAACAGTAGATTTTGCACTTTGTTAATATAAATATCGAATCAGAAGAACAAGGTGATACAATTTTGATAGATAGATTCGAATCTTAACATGAACAGAGCACGGTGATAAAAAATGCATCGCCAATGCACTGCATCTATAGCGAAGACTCCATATCAAGAAGACTGATATCTCTTTCCTTCCCCCATACAAACGAGAAGCGACAGAGGTTACAGCGCCTCTATTGGAAGAAGGGAGGAAGCTTTATGTAAAAATGTATATGTGTGTGTGCATCACTATGGAAAGTACCACCTTTACCCGCAAGTGGCGTTGCTGTTACTGTCTCCGGATTCTGGACAGAGTTGCCAGTCTTCTTGATATGGAGTCTTTGTCTATAGCCAATTGTCGAGTTCTCTACATATATATATGGAAAACACTCGAGTGCAAATAAAACAAAAATTAACGTCCAAACATTTGTTCCTCGTGGATGCAAATTGAATGTATGCGTAATTCGACGTACACTTAGTCGCGATGTAGATTAATAGATTTGCAACAATCAGAACTAAACAATTAGGCAATCCATTAGACGTTTGTTTGACAATTCAGCGGTGGGTTCTGTCAACAAGTCTACTCCTGCGAACAGAAAAACTCGTCCGACAAATAACTTTGTTAGTCCGATTCGTTTGATGTTGGATCGAGTCAACGATATTGTCGGACGTCGCACCCCTCGGAGTAACGTCAGAATAAGTAAACAAGAAATAATCAGCTGATCAGAAACGTCTCATGGATTGCCTAATAATTTATCAGATAAACGGTTCCAAACATCCTGATTACAATTTTCATCTTCCCACTGCACTTATCACATTTTCGAAGGTGTGAGATTAACTCCGATATAACAATCTCGTGATCTCGACGGTGACACACAGATAGTGGGAATCTTATAAATCTGGAGTTAAATATATTTTTTCAGGTATAGAAACGTCCGCAAAGAAGCAACCTTGAGGATTCAAAGCATTACCACCTGATGCTGTTGTGATTAATATTCTAGTCAAACATGTCAAATGATCCTAAGTGCAAATGAAACTTTCTCTTTAACAGTTTTTCCCGGTCAAACCATTCGGAATTTGATTCGGAATCCTGAATGGAGTCAGTATGGATTCCAAATCAAATGAAACAACCGATTCTGAGTCGGAATCGGTTGTTGCATTTGATTTGGAATTCATAATGACTCCATTCAGAAATCCGAACCGGTTCCGGAATGAGTTTAACTGGGTTACGGCATTTAATTAGCAAGGGACTGGAAGGTGAAGTATATTTTTCAATATTAAGAGCCATAGTACTCAAGGAAGAGCAAGGTGTTGAAGGGAGAAAGTTTAGAAAAGCGTGGAAGGATCATATATGCAAGCTTAGAGCTCACCGGCAACTTAACTTTTTGTCTGCTGTCGGAACCGACTCGCATGAAGTAACAAGTTACTTTACGCTTGTCCGGACATGCCGTAGACTCAGGTGATTCGCATTTCTAATGCCAAAAGACCCTGTCTCCTACGGTAGCAGACAAAAAGTTAAGTCTCCGGTGAGCTCTAAGCTTGCATAGAGCTTTTCTAAACTTTCTCCCTTCAATACCTTGCTCTCCCTTGAGTACTATGGCTCTAAATATTGAAAAATATACTTCACTTTCCAGTCCCTTGCTAATTAAATGCCGTAAAAACTGTTGACAAATTGACTCAATAGGTCGTTAACAAAAATGGTTAACAAAAAAATGTTAAAAATAGAACTTTCTCTTTGTTTACTTTCTTCTTTCGCTAATAACTTGGCCGTTTATACGTTTGTTCCTATACTCTTAACATAATATGCTAATTGAAATCTAGAGCTTTTTTCATTATATTTAATAGAAACGTCAAACGGAGAAAATCTCGTGCAAAAATTGTCTTGCAACTTTCAAATTTATTTAACAATTAAAGCACACAGAAGGCTATTAATTCTACTATCACCTCTGCATTTACTCATTGCAGGATCGTAGAAGCATACTACATATTTTTCGCGAAGATAATAGGGAGATAATTGATGACCATTATTTTATTTCATTTTGTCCGATCACTTTTGATATTATGGTCTTTTACATATGTGGTCTTGGCAACACCGTTTGTAGATGGCACATTTTATTGTGACGTTTTGAGAGACGGGCTTTAAATTAACATTTAAAAGAGTTATTATTAAATTAACATTTAAAGAGTTATTTTTCTCTATTAGTTGTGGACGATAAAGAGTCAATGCTTAGTTTTTATTTGGCATAATAAACTCAGTTTGTTTACATTTGTTAGATATGACGTTTTGAATAAACGGTACAGAAATCGGAGTTTTTCGATATATCCTGAAACAATATTGAAAAGTTTTACGATGCAGCCATAATAATCGAAAGAGAAAGTAAACAGAGGCTCTTATTTGCACTTGGGACCAATTCGTGATCTAACGCTAGATGTCGAGCGCCAGAGGGCACGGAAGTTCAATGATGATGTTTTTATTTTCAGCTGTCAAAACGCATTGGAAAGTAAATTCTGAACTTTTTAAATTCAATCAATATTATAATTAACGTTATTTCTTCTAATGAAAAGTAATATTGGTGAAGAAAATATATTTCCTACTTCTGAAAAATATCCAGGTGGTAAATTTCTTGTTACTTCACTCACATTTGTTCTTCCGGTTTCAATCTATACTAAAATGAAATTCAGAGATTGAAATTTCGATAGAAAACACGAAGGTGGGCAAAAATCACTGGATTAAAGAGTGTAGTTGTTGGTAGTCGAGGTTATCCACTGATAAGTCCAATTTCTAGATAAACATTTTCCATATCTAAAACAACCAACCTAACCTCAACAATACAAAAATAATTCCGGATCTCAATAATTCGTAATAAAATATTGAGTTCAACTGAATGTTTTGGTGTCAAACGAAAGAACGAGTGTTTTCTTATCACCTGTAATCAAGCTTTTTGTGAAACTATATGATATTTATTTTAAAACAATTAAAATAGAACAACCATCCTATACCATCAATGCAAGAAAATGTTTTCATCATTTGACTAGTACCGAAAATGAAATCCAGTTGGCGCATCGAGCGAAAAAGTTTCACGTTTGAGAGCCAATTGACATGTTCGTCTAGTATTGTTCAATCCTAGGATAGGATCCGCCAGCTCTGTCCCCTGTTTTTGAACCAATTCTGAACCAGCTCGTGATTGGACGAAAGTGACATAGGCAAACCTTCGGCTTGGAAACTAAAAGTACTAAAGGGCTGCTTGGAAGTGTTGTCATATTGTGATATCAAACATAAAACGACGATTGTTAACTGTGTTGATTTTTTTTGTTTTCTCGAGATACCGCTTTCTTTCTATAACATCGAAATCAAACATATTATCCAGAACTGAAGCTCCCGAGAGATCAGGTAGCGCGGTTATCATGGATTCTGTTCTAAGTGCGGAATAATGCGGAAATGCCTCTTTTCGAAATCAACAGGCTGTGTAGCGTAAGTATGAAAATATTTTGAACTTCATGTAAAAATTGTCTTTGTTCCAGTACCGGGTAAATTGGAAGTACTGAGCAAACAGGGAGAACGGAAGTCGCTTCTTGTTCTTTCTTTGGTATTATCGATACAGTTGAATTTTACAGTTTTCAACTGAATCGATCATCGGTGTAAATAGGAGCGTGTATTTTCTACTGCTGTTTTCTCCGAAACGATCACATGTAGTACTGGAACAAACCTATACATTGCTCCAAAACAAAAATTAAACCTTGCAGAAAAGTAGTTTTAGAATATTTAAAATAAATCCGAACAGAGAAGATTATTCTTGTGGCAGAGGTTGCTTGACTCAGAAAGCAACTTACAAAAATGAAGAGGCATGAAGATATTTTTCGTAATGTCCAACAACGAATATATATTATTTTGTTTTGCTGTATTCCGATGGAAAAAGACGTTATGATCGTTTGAATGCGGATATAAAGACTAAATCTTTGATTTTTCCAGAAGCATGAAATTGGTACATAATATAGAATATTTTAATCAGTACAAATATACGTCCGAAACAAAACAAATATTTTGGCAACATTGGTCGAGTGGGGGTATGTCGTTTTCAACAGGGATTAGTAAAATATAAGAAGAAGCCAGCTGGCGGATCCTATCCTACCCACTGAGAAGTCCAAAAAATTGTTTCAAAATCGTTCAACACGGGTCCAACGATGGACGTTCGTTGAACGGTTATTTGGACGATTTCCAAATTGGTCCAACGAACGTCCTTCATTGGACGATTTTGAAACCAACCGTTCTTAGAGGGTAGGTTCAATCATGAACCGATCAAAGGGCCTGAGCCATACCGTTGTCGCATCGAGAAAAATAGGTTTGAATTTTTCTGTAAGAAAACAAATTCACTCATAAAGCGGACCCTACACGAGCGGAAATATTGGCAATAAACCAATTATTGATCAATATATTGATCGTGTAAGGACATTTTGAAAATATTGATTATGTAGAATTTAAATGGGATTGCCCGAATAGAAATGTACAGTAACAAAACCATGATTTTCACTGTGACAGTACAGTAATTTTACAATAATTTACAGTAAGTTTTCGTGTTATGCTACAATACAAAAACAATAAACTTTAACGTTTTTACAGTAAATTTCAATGTAAAATAGACTTTTACAGTGAAAAAGGGGGGTGGTTATGTATCTTAACATTAAAAAAATCAACTTTTCTCCATACATTTTTTCTCGAAAACTGTAAAATTTAATGTGAATGCACTGTATCAGTTTTTTGCTGAACAGTGAAGTTTATTGTTACATGAAATTTTATTGTAAATCTACTGTGAGAACTTGGCATCGAACTATGTTGAAACAATAACTATAATATTTATTGTTTTATGATTGTTTGTAAGGTAAATGCTATTGTAAAATTCTATCCGGGTGACGTTTTGAAGTAGTCTTGTCAATATTTTTATTGACAATATTCGATGGTGTAATGGAAAAAGTTTATGATTTTTAATTAAGTTCAAATGTCGTTAAAATAATTTGTGCTCAGCAGGCACTGTACCAGATCAAACCATTCGGAAAGCGATTCGGAGCCTTGAACTGTTTACCAGCTCAAATGCAACAACCGATTCCGCAACCGAAGTCGGAATCGATTGTTATGCATTGCGCAGAAATTCATATTATTTATCCCATTAAACAACTTCGCTTAACATTTGTTACTTAGTCCCATTGGCCAGTTAATGATCGACAACACTTACCCAGTTAAGCTCAGCCGAAAATGAACCGGAATTCTGACAGGTTCCAGTTCGCATTCCGGCTTCAGTGACGCAACCGATTCTAGTTAGAATCCAGCCAGCCAGAATTCCAGTTCATTTCCGACTGAACTTCATTGGGTAGCCCGTTAGTAACAATATGACAAGCTGGTTTTTTGACTGGGGTGTCATAGCTAATAATTGCACTGTGAAAAATGTTTAATTAATTATATTTAAAAAAAATGATCACTAAAATCGCAGATATCCTTCCGTTGATCAGCAGTATGAGGTGGCAGTCCAAATTGTGAAGTTATTCCCACAACTTTGTGATACTCGGGTCACGTCAACTGCTCCCGATGAGGTTTGTTATTACATGCTTATTTTAAACTCTTAATAAGATGGTTCCATTTGGGGGGGAAGGGGAGGAGTTGCTTCTCTAATCTTCCGGTCATCACATCGCATGCTTTGGTATTGTTAGTATGAATAACAAACATGAAGATGTGACACAAGGCGCCAACAGCGCACTAAAATCCTGTCAATCCTATTTTTCATTGGATTGTCTGCTCTAAATATATCACCAGGGGACCATTCATAAATGATGTTGAATATTGACAATAGGGGAAGAGCGTCACGTAACGAGATAAAAAATAAAAATAAATTTTAGACGTATCAGCGGATCAGGGATAAAAAAAAACGAACAACATTGCTTATGAATGGCCCCCACACAAAGAATATTCCATAACGAATATCACGTAACATCGGTGACAGAGCATTGGGATCAAGGCCAAGTCCCCCCTGGGTCGTGCAAAACTGAGAAGCAACATCAATTTAGGCACAGATAGCAGACGTCCATTTATTTTCATTTTGTTTTGTTTTGTCTTTTCATTTGTTTCTCCTGCTATGATGTCTAAATCGATCGAGCGTGTCGACCAAGGAAACCGAAAGCCAGTGGCCCAAACAGACCAGGAACAGGAGGGAGGACTACGAACAAGGGAACGGACAACTGAGGAGAAATCGTTTACCTATTTATTATAACTACGATACTAATCACAATTATTTTGCTTTTCTTGTTTCGTTTCAGCAAACCAAAATCTAAACGGACTAGCACATACGAACAGTTAGGCTTTGTAGGTTCTCATCTTGACAGAGTCTAGATGGGCGGATAAACGTCTGCCAGAGGGTGGGCTGAGAAATGACAATGACACTGTACGAGATGGCGCTGGGCCTGTGGCCTTCGACTGGCATGGTCCATTCTCATTGATTCGGAAGTCTTCTTGGCTGGTTGGTAGATATGTGCTCCTACTTGCAAGTTGATCAATTCGCTTGGGTGGGGGACATGTAGATCCTACTAGTTGTTGACTCTTTTGATCGTGAGTATGAGGCTAGTTCAGGAAAGGAGTGCAGGACTGGCACCTAAGAGATAGTTAATTATTCAGGATTTGTTCTTATGATTATTAAACTCGATCAAGCACACCGGCTCTCAGAAATGATAAGCAACCCTTTCGGTGTGGTCTGTTCGAGTCGAACCAGGCGGACATTCGTTTCGAGCAAACTTCATGTGGAGAAATATTGCTTACGCCTTTATTGGCAGAGATTCTTTTTAACGAAATCTTAAAATACCTTCACTGGTATAGCTACTCAGGATAATAATAATAGAAAAATTAAGGGTTTGCCTGGTCCATAATGTAATGAAAATGTATATTGACTAGAACAGGGATAATTGAGTTATGTTATAAGATAGAGAAGAAGCAGCACAGTTGTAAGATAGAGAAGAAACAGCACAGTTGAAGGAAAAGTATTCGCGAGTAAGGACTAATACTGCTAATAGTCGATTGATCTGCTTCGGACCTAGGAGACAAAAAGGAGATTAGGAAGAGACAGAAGCGGATTCAATGCGAAATTTGCCAATATGACGTTGACCCCAAGGCGATGGTAGGATGATTTTCCATAGGATGACAGACTAGATGACACGACGTTACACGCTCTGAACTTGCGCCAAATAGTTTGTATTCGATTGATCCGCTTCTGACCTAGGGGACCCATGAGGAGATCAGGAAGAAAATAGAAGCGGAATCAAGGCGAAGTTTTAATTGCATCACTGACGACTTAGCACGCGTTGTTAGGAGCAGGATACATTGGACCAGACAAAATAGAGAACTTGACGTTACACACTTCGAGACAAACAGGCGCAAAATTTAGTCCTCCTCCCGAGGACCGGTGTTTATTTGGCGGACAGTCGCTAATCCTTCCGATTTTGCAAATTTTGTCTCGCGGGACGGACCGAGATCCCTCAAGCTATAAGCTGCAGTCCTATCAGCCCGTTAAAAAAAAAAAAAAAAAAAAAATAAGATGGTTCCATTCCAGTCTTGCTTCTTTTGGCGAAACGGGGGCAAAGAAAAGGGTGCTCATACTGGCATGATATATCATCGCATCAGGAATATCATCAAACAGCTTCCAACAGAAAAGCATAGATATAATAGAGTAGCTATGCCGGTTGAAGAGTCTGTCTCCTCCGAACTTGTAGAGCGAGCTCAGTTGCTTCGAGTGATGCATGCATCGGCACTGGTTGCAGAACAAATTTGTGAGGAAATGAACCATTGCTTTCCTCTCTTCAAACTAGTGCTAAAAGAAAAGAGACCCGCCTGTGATATTCTGGATATGTTCCCGCATCTGCGTTCATATGAAGGATTTGTTGATTTTTTCTTTTAGTTTATTTGTAATATGGTATTCATGAAGCGAGTGTTAAATTGTGTGTGTTCATAATACATGTATTCTGTTCTTTTATATTTTTTCTAGATTCGCCAATTCTTCGAAAGGTTGTATCCAAACAGAACGGAAGGTCTCAAAATCGAGGAAGTATTCTCCCAGTGTCTGTCTTATTCACCGACAAAGTTCTCTCGGGTGGAAGGTGGTGAGCTATAAATATTTAATTATGAAATTAGGCGTTTTGATCATACTTTTTACTAAGCTTTTACACATAAATAAATTCAGATTTTTATTCGGAGCTTTCTAGTTTTTTATCACTTTTTATAGATTTTATATATTCTACAGTTTCTACTTAAAAACAAAACATAGAAATGACAAGCAAGAAAGTTAGTTGATGTGATGTTCATAATTCTTTCAAAGGAATGAAAAAAATCGTATTTGAATATTCTTATAATATAATTGAGCTTCCAATATAACACAAAATAGATTTATTAAGAACATCACTCAGCATGATGTAAACAATTTAAATTTCATAAAACTTCATAAATCACATTCGAGGATGCTTGAGAATAATTTCTCACATGCCAATTCGAGGACAAAAACGAACACTGATAGGCTGTTCGATAGTTGGCGAAGAACATACGGCTTCAATTTTAATACGATGGATTGGGGTAAATGTACAAAATATATACATAAAGTTATATGTGTACCGAGTTTTCATATAATTTATAGCAATGTTTGGATATGTACTTAGCATCTCCTGAAACCGACACTACACTACACATGGTCTGCGTAGCAAAACCGATGGAAAGGGGAAAGTGTGCTGTGATCTGCGTGAGAAATATTTTATTCGAATCCAACAACACTATGCACGCAGTGGAAATTTTATTTAAATGTTACGCAGTTCTTGGAGTAGATGTGAACTTCAGAATGTTTTGGAATTTTCTGGCATGTGCTATCTACAATATTATTCCGCACAGCCAGCGAGCAACCGTCAATAGACTCGTCCAAACATTCGTTAAAGTTTCCCGTGCACGTATAGCTAACAAATAATAATAGAAGTTTTTTTTTGTAGAGAAAGAAATGTTAAACAAAAAAGATGAAATGGAATTAAATGAATTTTTTCAGTTATAATGGTGACTGTTCGTGAGGAAAGAAAGCCTGAAATGAATTGTTCTCAAAACACAAACAATAGTTTCCTCAAAAAATTATTCCTTAATTACTCCTTCGACAGCAGCAATATGTCAAACACCCATTCGGAATTTGAGTAGACCTGACTATTCGGAAATCGGCTCGGAATCCTGCATGAATGAACTGCTGCTCAAATGCAACAACCGATTTCGAATCAAATGACGAGACGAGATCCAAATAACCGTTCAACAGAGGGCCATCGTTGGGCAGGTATTGAATGATTTTGAAATATTTTTTGGGGTTCTCCGTGGGTACTCATAAACTGGTTATTATTCTTCCCGAAACCTGAGTAATAATGATCATGACTTGGTTAGAATGATACTATACTCAAAATCTGAATAATTATCTACTCATAATCTGAGTAATAATAACCCATCTTTTATTTTTGTTACTGTTATATTGTACTCAAAATATAAGTAAAAATTACTCAATTTTTGGTTTCGCCTAATTGAAATCGTACTCAAAATCTGAGTAATAATTACTGACGTTTTATTTTTGTTACCGCATTATTTTACTCAAAATATAAGTAAAAATTACTCAATTTTTGGCTTCGTTTGATTGATATCGTACTCAAAATCTGAGTTAAAATTACTCAAATTGAGGATCGGATAAAATAATATTAAACTGAACAATAAGTAATAATTACTCAGTTTTTGTTAAGATGGATTTACTCAAATTAGAGTAATCATAGAATTACTCAATATGTGGGTTGTTCCACTATCTGAAATTGAGTATGATTCTACTCATTTTTGAGTCATTTTTCACGAGCGTGTGGGGCGTTATCGAGGTGTACACAGGTGTCCACATTTTTTTCTATGTGTGCATCAGCTGTCACTTTTTTCAGACAAACAAGAAGAAATGAAGAAGAAAACAGAAGCACGTGGTCCCATACTTCATTCTGATTGGTTAGTGATGTAAACATTTGTTTTTTTTGTGATCCCGGACGCCATACTTATTTTTACCACGTGCTTACAAACTTCGTTTCAATTGGTCGGTTTGTTGATTATGTTCTTTGCGGTCCTGGCTAGGGGCAGATCACTCTAGGAATGTATAACAAATTTACATCAAATTAGAAAAAATGCATTTAATTTCCATTTTTTCATCAACTTTGCACTCCCTCGCACAAAAGTTTGGTTAACAATCGTCCTACGCTGATCCACTTTGTTCGACGTTGTGTTGAATATAGGGCTAGTTTTTTGTTGGGTTTTGACGTCTTACACGCAACGCAAAATACATTGCACGCACCGCAAAATACATTTTGAATTTCTATGTTGATGGAAAGAAATGCATTTAATTTCGCTGATTTTTCAAAATGCATCACAAGTGATCTGCCCCTAGGGTCCTGGGCTGCCATGATTAATTTCACTAGCAACAAACCAACACACTCAAACATGACGAATGTGAACACCTATACTATAATGCATCTCGGGGCGTTATAGCTATAAAGCCCCAAACAAAGAATTATGTTCGTCGATATGCACAATATTCAAGCATTCCACACGACTTTCGCATCTTGCGGGATGATTAGATACCATATTATTAAGAAAATCGTCACTTAGTAATCAAACACAGCTTTTAATGATTCGATCCAAAATTATTGTTTTGATTTTCATGGCAGTGATGTTGGCTGTACAGAGACGCCATCCTTGACAGGGGGCTGACAGAAACTGTTGCAATTTATCGTATGATTTGTCATACGAACGACGCGAAAATATTTTCGAAGAGCTATCATCCGAAAAACAAATTAATGCAAAATCGAATGACTTCATACCTTTCTCAGAATAGACCTTTCTCGTCAAAAAATTTTATATGCGGAACAGCTTCCGTTTTCATCGCTGGATCAATTCTGAATACTGTCACGTTAATTTGGTGTCTCTAACTATTGAAAAAATCAAAAATTCTTCGAACTACTTATTTTACTCTGTATTCCCCTGTCCTATTTTACCTCAATTCTCCATACTTTTTCACCATTTGGATGAACTTCGAGTGGGGAATATGAAATAAAGTTACGGCGGGTAGCCTATAACAAAGTTTCAGTAGCCTACCGCTCGCCGGCATCTATTTTTATCTGGATATTCGCCGTTTCGTTTACTGGGTATGAACTCCAAGAGTTCATTCTAATTTGTCAAAAACATTGTTTTGACGTAGATGAATCCCAAAGCAGTGTTGCTGAATATACCGATTTATCGATATTTAAACCGATTTTTAATTTCAATACCAATAAAGTTACTAAAAACACCGATTTCTTTTTTCTTACCAAAAAATAACGATTTCCATATAATAAGATCAATTAATATTACGTATGGGCCTTTTTAGAAAATGGCTTCACCTTTACACATCAAACCATCCGGAAATTGATTCAGCAATCTGCCAGGTTGCTATCAAAATTTCAAATGAAGCTCAACAACCGATTCTGAAATCGATTGAGCTCGGTAGGTTTGATTACATAACATTAGAATGATCTATAATTTAAAACCAATAATTTGCAGGTAACTTTTGGTTAGCATACATCTTCACACCGATAAATACCTATTTTTTATTTAGAACTGTACCGATATTAGATTTGTTCCAGTACCAGTAGAAAGTGGAAGTACTCCGGAGCAAACAGAGAGAAAATCGTTCCTATGTTCTCTTCTCTATTTTCTTCTTCCGTTAGCAAACCGGAGTAAAAAGCAAGTATTTTTTGCTTCTGTTTGCTCCGGAGCAACTTCTGTGTACTAGAACAAACCTATTATACAAAACCATCTGACAACGCTGCTCTAAAGCTAGGATAGGATCCGCCAGCTCTGTCCCCTGTTTTTGAACCAATTAGGCAATCCATTAGACGTTTGTTTGACAATTCAGCGGTGGGTTCTGTCAACAAGTCTACTCCTGCGAACAGAAAAACTCGTCCGACAAATAACTTTGTTAGTCCGATTCGTTTGATGTTGGATCGAGTCAACGATATTGTCGGACGTCGCACCCCTCGGAGTAACGTCAGAATAAGTAAACAAGAAATAATCAGCTGATCAGAAACGTCTCATGGATTGCCTAATTCTGAACCCGCTCGTGATTGGACGAAAGTGACATAGGCAAACCTTCGGCTTGGAAACTAAAAGTACTAAAGGGCTGCTTGGAAGTGTTGTCATATTGTGATATAAAACGTAAAACGACGATTGTTTACTGTGTTGTTTTTTTTGTTTTCTCGAGATACCGCTTTCTTTCAATAACGTTCGTCTGTAATTATGAAGTGCAAGGCATTTTCTGGCAGACGAATTCAAACATATTATCCTGAACTGAAGTTCTACAGGTTTCCGAGAGATCCGGTAGCGCGGTATGCGGATTAATGCGGAAATGTCTCTTTTCGAAGTCTAACCGAGTAACTGACTATTTAGCCTAAGTATGAAAATATTTTCAACTTCATTGTCTTCGTTCCAGCGCCGAGTAAATTGGGAGTATTGTCTATCGCGAGATAATATAGCATTTCGTCGAGTTGTTGCTATATGGGATACACACGTGTGCGGTCGAAACAAAAACAAACGTCAAAATGTTTTCTCACTTGTACTGATGCAAACTAGATGGGCGCGTAATTCAACGCACGGCCCGGTGGCGCATGGCTGAAAAGTCGCAATGTGGATTTAAGAAAAGATTCGCAATACTTTGGAGCAAACCGTGAGAAAGTTATTCCGGAAATCGCTTCTTGTTCTTCTTTTAGTATTATCGATTCAGTTGAATTTTACAGTTTTCAACTGCATCAATCATCGGTGTAAATAGGAGCGTGTTATTTTCTACTGCTGTTTTTTCCGAAAAAAATCACATGAAGTACTGGAACAAACCTATACACCTATACAAACTAAACAAAAATTAAACCTTGCAAAAAAGTAGTTTTAGAATATTTAAAAACTAAATGCGAACAGAGAAGATTGATCTTGTGAATGAGGTTGCTCGACTCAGAAAGCAACTTACAAAAATGAAGAGCATGGAAATATTTTTCGTAATGGCCAACAACAAATATATATTATTTTGCTTTGCTGTATTCCGATGGAAAACCTGTAATGATCATTTAAATGCGGATATAAAGACTAAATCATTGATTTTTCCCGGAGCGTGAAATTGATACATAATATAGAATATTTTAATCAGAACAATTTAAGTTTTGGACACGACTGTAACAAAACAAATATTTTGGCAACATTGGTCGAGTGGGGGTATGTCGTTTTCAGCAGGGATTGGCAAAATATAAGAAGAAGCCAGCTGGCGGATCCTATCCTAGCTCTAAAGTGAAAAGTGGAGATTGCGTCGATGTGAAGTGGCCGTCAAAAACCAAGAAAATTAGCATTTTACGTTAAAAAAATAGTGATAGATATAGGAGGGCGATTCTGCCGGTGTTTCGGTGTCGGATATTAGTGGAATTTGGTCATATTAGCCATAAATTTATTTGAATAAAAGAACCTTTCGCACGTTCGGGCGCGTACAAAATGGCGGAGCGCGTGCTCTGAGCCTAGCTCAAAAGTGAAATTAAATATAAGTAACAAAAGAGGAAAATTAACATTAGCGATAGAAAAAAATAAATTAAAAAAAAAGTGAAAATTTAACTATTACATATTAATCATACAAATAAGAGCTGAAAGAGAAAAAATGCAAGCAAAAAAAAACCGTTATCAAAAAACAACCAGCAAATGGAAAAAAATACCACGAGATCGCAAATTCTGGAAAACAAAAAACTAAAAATCGAGAACCAACATCAAAACAACAAAACACAACAGCTACCAATTCTATCAACGAAAAGTGGTTGCGATCCTGACGAGGACACAAACAAAGGTCGGAGCTCTGGCGACCGCGAGGAACGGCAGACCAGGATAAACACCGGACCGCTGAAGGCAAAAACGATCGAACAGCCAAGACCACTAATCGTGGAAAACAGTACGGGGGCTACGGATCAAACGATGCCAAACCGGCTACCAACAACACAGCAGGAGGATACTAGCGAAGGATTTTCAACGTATGCGGCAGCTGCCAGTGCAATTCCAAGTTCAGAAACCAACAATAACCGTCTAACAGAAAAGGGGAATGGAACTAACGCGGAGGCCCTCCAGGAGGTGATATTCCTAGAGTGCATCGACACGGAAAAGGAATTTCCAAATCAGCCCATAGCGTTGGGGAAAATCCTTACCGGCAGAGGATTTACAGACTACAAGGAAATCACTAAAATAGGAAAATTTCGTTTCAAAATTGAAACACAAGCCGCCAGAAATCTTAAACTTTTGGATCTTGCACCCTATAATTTGAAAATCTTCGCCCCCCAGACAGGCGACAGAACTACCCTATTCGTAAAAGGAGTACCACCCGATTTCGGGGATGAAGAGCTTCGAGATTGTACGACGGCGGAAACAGAGGTCCTGGCAGTTGAACGGACCAGGAAGATGGAAAACAACAAGCTGGTGAGTACAAATAATCTAAGAATCACGATCGCGGGTCAAAACGTCCCCAGAGCAGTCAAAATCTATGGGTGTGCATTCCGCTGCGAGCTATACATCTTCCCGATTCGCCAATGCCAAAATTGCTGGAGATTTGGCCACGGGATCAAGAGGTGTACAAGTAAACCAAAATGCAAAGTCTGCGGGAAAGGACACAGAGAGGCAAACTGTGGAAAAACACCAAAATGCACCAATTGCAAGCGCGAACACCCAGCAAACAGTAAGGAATGTCCAGAAAGGGAACGAAGACGTCGTATTCTGGCGGAAATGAGACAGACAGGTCACATACAAACAAGCAGAGATAGGCTATCCAAAACTTTCCAACAGATTCAGCGGACTCGAGGACCAAGCCAACGAAGAGTCCATAGACCACGCAGAACCTGGAAGGCTGTGGTCATTTAGTGGCAGGAAGAGAACAAACTCAAAAGACAGCAACTTTCCAGAGCTGTGCCCAACGCAACCCAATGCCAAAGAATTACTGCAAGGCAGCCAAGCAAAACAAACAGGCAACAAATGCAGCTGCAAAGACAACCCGCTGAGGGCCACAGCCTTCGAAAGATTCGTGGACCAGATGAGAAAGGATTTTATCGCAGAAATTAGGCACTGGAACTGGATCAACCCACTAAGACTACTACAAATAAAAATTGGCAAAAGGGTGCAGGAATCCCAATCGGAACTGGAAAGGGACCAGCTGATGCTAGAGGTGGCAAACGACATCCAGGAACTAATAGATCGGAACGTTGACGATCAACAAAAAAATTTACACAGAACAGCACCAAGCCTCAAAAGTGGCGTGTAAAAAGCTGAACATTCTCCAACACAACATCCAGAGCATCCGCCCCACGGAGACAAGAGAGCAACTCAACTACTTTCTAGGAGAAAACGACATCCAAATAGCTCTCCTACAAGAGATCTGGCTGAAAAAGGACGAGCACTTTAGAATGCCCCGGTACAGGTTGGAAAGCGCCAGAAGGAATAAAGGTTACGGAGGGGTGGGAATAATGATCCACCAAAGCATCGAGTACGAACGAATTACCTTCAGTAATATGCTACCCGTGGAAGCAATAGGGATCAAAATAGTCAAAGGATTCGACCCAATCACGTTTGTGACAATTTACATACCTCCAGGACAAGAAGTACACAAAGAATGTCTCAGCAAAATAGAAGATCTCTTCGAGGCACTTCAAGACCTGCAAGGAGAAATATTCGTGGGTGGAGATTGGAATGGCCATCACCCAAGCTGGGATCCACACACGAAGCCGTGTCAAAAAGGTAACCTCATCAATAGTCTCATAACCACTTCTAACCTGATTCTGCTAAACGACGGAACCCCAACGTGCCTAACCACATCGAATAGGGCCAACTCAACAATAGACCTCTCCCTCGCAACCCCAGGACTGGTAAGAAAGGTGACCTGGAAGGTCATCGACCAGGAGTTTGGAAGCGCCCACCTCTGCATATTGGCAACAATTAACAGCACGATTCCGATCTTCGCTAGCAGAACAGTCAAAATCAATCAGGAGAAGGCGATCGAGAAGTTGAATGAAACCCATCCGACCGACATACACAACCCAAAGGAAATGCAGGCAATTTACGAGGAGTGCATCAAACACGCAACATACACAGTAAAAAATAAAAAGGCGAACTACCTGAAGAAATGGTGGTCGGAGGATATAGGAAAAGCATACAAGGACAAACAAATACTCCTAAGGTCATACAACACCAACAAAACACAAGCAAATCAAATTGTACTGAATAGGTCAAGGGCCATATTGAAGAGAATGATCAGGAAAGCGAAAAGGCAACACTGTAGGGAGCTATCGGAGGAAATAGACGAGTCAACGTCGGCCAAACACCTGTGGAACATAGTCAAAGGCCTGGACGTCGCTCTTACGAAACCAGTTACAGGAAAAAACGAAATGACAAGAGAGAAAGGAAAAGCTTTCATGCAGCATTACTACGCGGAGAAATATAAGCCATCGGACCGATTGGAGACGGCGACAAAACCCAATCTCAAAAAATACGAAACCGGTATATCGGCAGAGGAAATTCTAAGATCCCTAAGGAAGAAGAAACATCACTCTGCACCAGGAGAAGATGGGATGTCGTACGCAATAATGAAACGACTCAACATCGGACTGCAGCTGAAAGCGTGCGAAATGCTAAACGAAGTCTTTGAGACGGAAAAGATTCCTGAACGCTGGAGAAACACAAACGTTATTCCCATACCGAAACCAAACGGGGACCCGACGAATCCAGCAGCAAAACGCCCAATTTCCTTGATGAACATCAATATCAAACTGATCAACTCAGTGATAAAAGATAGATTAAACGAAATAGCAGAACAAGAAGAGCTACTCCCTAAACTTTCGTTTGGATTCAGAAAGCACAGTTCAGCAACCACTTGTGTGAACTACTTAGTAAACCGCGTGAACGAGGCGAAACTCGAAAGAAAACAAACAATCGCAGTTTTCCTAGACCTATCAGGAGCTTTCGACTCGGTAGACCTAAGCATACTCATGGAAGTACTGGCCTCCGCAGGAATCCCAAACAAGCTGCTTTCCTGGCTACATACTTATCTAAGCAGGAGAAAAATGGTCCTGAAGACAGAAAACGGCGACATTGCGGTACTAACAAGCGAAGGACTCCCTCAAGGCTGTCCTATCTCACCAACACTATTCAACCTCTACACAGCACCATTGCACGAAGTCGAGGAAGAAGACTGTGAACTAATCCAGTTCGCGGATGACTTTGCGGTTCTGGCTACGGGCATAAAAATCGAAGAAACAACAAGAAACATCAACAATTTCCTTGAGAAACTGAGTGCAGGACTAAGCGGGATGAAGCTCAAGCTCAACGTTCCAAAGTGCGCAGCAATCGTCTTCTCCAACAAAAATTACGAGCATCTGGGTTTCACCCTGGACAGAACTCTCACCTTCAGGAAGCACATCGAGGAGATCAAAGACCAAGGAACGGCGAAAATCAACATTATCAAGCTGTTAGGTCGAAAGAATAGCAACGCAAGCCCGGACACCCTAGTGAAAATTGGGAATGCCATCATTAGAAGCAAGACGGAATACGGAGCACAAATCTACGGTGTGGCGGCGGCTACCAATCTCAGAAAAATACAAACACTTCATAACACCTACCTCAGGTCCGCGATGCGCTTTCTTAAAACGACACCGATCCACGTAATACAAGCGGAAACCGGGCAAATCCCTGTGAAAGACAGAAACGAAATGCTAACTCTAAAGAGCATATTAAAATCTACTTACCACGGAAACCAACTACAACCATTTGTAGAGAGGGCGATAATCGCGGACGAAGGAAATGGTTCCTTTCTTACAAACGTGGCAGTTAAACATAATGACGTCATCAGCCAGCTCCACCCAAAGACGACGGGAAAAAATTTTGAAACAGACCAAGGAGACAAACTTAAAATAGCCACCAACCTCTTCAAAGGACACAAAAGCAAGGCAGAATACAGCAAAACATTCTGGAAACAAAAGTTCCTTCAAACGCTTGAAGAGAAATACCAAGGATTCAACATGCTGTACACGGATGGATCAAAATCGGTACTCGGAACAACAGCAGCAATATACGACGCAACGGACAAGGACAAAGAAAGCTTCAAGATAAACCAACATTTCTCAATCACGAACGCGGAGCTGCTGGGTATCCTGTATGCGGTAAGGATGATCGCAAGAAAAAAATACGCCAAAGCCGTAATCATGACGGACTCTTCGGGGGCCTGCCAGACGCTGCTGAACGACTCTTTGGTGAAAGAAAATTACCTGGCAGGAATGATCTGGAATGAGATGAAAGCCACGGAACAACAGGACATTAGAATCCAGCGGATACCAAGCCATCAAGGGATAAGCGGCAACGAAATAGCAGACTCGGAAGCAGTAGCAGCGGGGAGAGAACCACAAAACGTATTCAACACGCTCACCCTAGGAGATGCAATAAAACTCGCAGAAAAAGAGATATGGGGTGGATGCTCGAGGGACTACCAAACAATCTCAAAGGAAAAGGGAGTCACACACTTCCAAATAATGGACGTACCTGGGAAGAAGATCTGGTACTACGGTCTGAACTTGACTACAGAGCAAAAAGAATATTAAGCCGTATACGATCGGGGCACGCACTTACCAAGGATCGACTAAAACGCTGGGGCTGGGAATCCGACGACCTATGTGAAACCTGCGGAACGCAAGAAAACATGAACCATATACTTTACGAATGTCCAAAATTCAACAATCACCGGGTCGAATTCACTTTACTGGAATACTGTGAACCGCTAAAAAATATTCTCAAACAAAATGTAGAAAGCGAACTAACACAAATAACCCAATTCATCAAAGCAACTAAAACTCAAATATAAACCCACTGATCAAAACAAACAACACAAGGCGAGCCTTCGGTCGAATCGCGAGCGCCAGCCTACCCTCCATATATACACCCTGTGTCGAGATGGATCGAACCCAGTCTTAGACGTCAGATGACAAAGCAAACAAAAAAAAAGTGAAAAGTGCTCTTCAAACATCGATGACATCTTTTTTGTTTTTTTTCTGTTTTCTCTACCTATCTTATGTGTATTTCATCCTGCCAAGGAATTCAAACTGAAAAAAAGAAAAAAAAACTACAGTTTAACTTCACCAGGCACAATCATCAGAATGAGATGCAGAAAAATATTAACCCAGAATGGTTTCATTTTACCGTCCAGTATAAAAAACATTTCAAAAATGATAATTGTGTATGCCAAAAAGGTTTTGTGCGGATCTGCGAATTAGGTTTTTGTAGAATAATTCGACCAATGGCTATGATGTAGCAGCGGTGGAGAGTAAGTCCAATCATACGGTTTCATCCCACCCCGGGAGCAGATGTGCGCTGGCGAATGTTCTCAGCCACCTGGAGGAGGAAGTTCAGCGCGGAAGAAATGTTACCAGACTTCGACAATCTGGTATCTGGACTTTTTTGATAATCTCATAGAGATTGGGTGTGCAGATGGGCGGTTAAAGTTCGGGGAGGGAACGACTGGTAAATTTAAGGAAAATTGTTTGGAGTCATTTGTTTTCATTACAACTATTGACGGACGTTTCATTGCAGGATATATATGAAGCTGAAAACACCCACAACAATGGGGTAACTAACACAAAGCTCACCGGTGACAAAGTAATAGTCGCACGGTTGAGTGAACGAATCGATTTTCTAAGACTGGAAACGTACACGTAAGGCTGTCAGATCGATTGGGGATTTACGTCTGCATATGGGCGAAGTAAGTTCTATGTTTCAAGCAATTTTTTAAGCTCACCTAGGGCGCAGACAGATTTTACTTGTTCTTTTAAAATACTGTATATTCTAAGTCATTTAATTTTCAGTCTGTAATGAGTATGTCATCAAGTGCCTTAATTCTTATTCTTTTTTAGCCCACGTACACACCGGTTCGGCAGGAAGCATTAGTTTATTTCAGCAATCCGCCGGCTCAAATCCGTCCACAGCGTTGCCAGCTCAACATCACGCATCCGAGGAGGAGCTTCGATGTATCCTGGAGTTTCACCAGCAGGGTCACCGGTGACATGTTTGGAAGTGGCGGGCGGTACAGTCATTACTGGCAGCCAGGGCCACACTGTTGAAGTGTTCCGGCTCGATAGCCACCTATTGCAGTTCACCCTAAACGGCCATTGCGGTCCTATCACATGTATTTTCATAGACCAGTGGCAGGCCGAGATGAGCGCATCTGGTTGCCAGGATGGTGTGCTATGTGTGTGGGACTTGATACGGTGTATGTCAGTCAAATTTGCGGTATGGCCTAAATCTACATAATAGACCTTTCTCGTCCGACCTAACCCCCTTCTTTCTTATTTTTAATCGAAATATTACACATTTTTAAGAATATTTCCGTTAAAATGAGAATTTTTAGAGCTATCGTGATTTTTTAATGATTTTTTTAAGTTTGAAAAATGCAAGAATGTTGAATATTTTTTTCACCTTTGCAAGAATGGTGAGACTCAAAAAGTGTGTTTGAGCAGCACTGGTTTGTATATTTTTTCTTGAGTTCTTGGCAACGCGGCAAATGAAGTGGTGAGTCGCGGTACAAAATTCATTGGCAATGTAAACAAAATAAAGTGAACCTCTCGCTGTAGAGCATTGCATGAAAATGTTTAACCTCACCTATTTGACAGTTCAGAGAGTTTATTTACATGGTATTGAAATGTTTTGTTGATTCGATCATAGTATGAGAAACTTGGTTCGGTTCGATGCTAAATATTAACATCTTGTAAACTAGCTCGCTCAGTTGTAATTTGTCATCATCATGCCATGTTCCGTTAAATTTGGCATTTCGACTTTTGTTGTACATGATTCGTTGAAGTGAGCCATTTCTAGGCAAACATTTGAAAAAGGCTTACTCCAAAATGCAAGTTGATAGTTGATGCAAAAATGGAAATTAAAAGTATTTTTTCTAATTTGATGCGAATTTGTTATACATTCCTAGCGTCATCTGCCCCTAGTTCTGTGCTCATATTAAATCCACATTTTGTGTGCAAACCCGAACAGGGTATTTCATACAAAAACACATGCACATGTTCGCCTGTGCAACATCACCATTTCTCATTCTGACTCTAATCAAAACTAGCGTGAATTCTTTTTGCCTTGTGCGAATCGTTCTCGTGTACGCATCCGGTGTACGTATACGGATGCTTGAACTAGAGTTTTTACACCGTTTGCTTGGGTTCGAGGCGAACCTGTAGATGGAGACGAAGCATGTTTAAGGTTGAATGCGTGCACGAAATTTTGTACATAGTTTCAAACCTGTCGATGTTCATGGGAGATCTTGTTCCAAGAGCAGATGTTCATGATAACTCTTGATCAAATTGTCTGAAACAGAAAATTTAGTAAGATTTATAAAGCTTAGACTTGTAGTTCTTCGATTAACCAAAAAAGAAAATAGAAAAAAGTTTTAATTTCGGAAAATGGCATAAAAAAAACTGAAAAAGCTTATATTTTAATGTTAAATTCGCTTACTTTTCTTCAAAATAATGAGGAGATTTTTTTTTTAATTCAGTTTTCCGTGGCTCATCGACTGGCTACACATATTATGTACTCTCATTAAAATATGAAGTCAATCAGCTGAAAAGTTTTTGAGTTATCGCGTCTGCCAATTTGAGAAATTCGGTTTCATGAAAAATCCCTATTAAATTGCGTTTGGTGTCCAAGTAGAAACAATATGCGCAATCATACGAAATAAAACTGTTTCGAATTTTAAAATATTATAATGAATTTGACCAAAACGTTTGGCAGTTAGGCCCTCTTCAAATTTTTGGGTAGAATTTAGTTTAGTTGTTGCAATCAATTTCATTTGGTTTGCTTTTTTGCTGAATCACAACGTTAGTCACAAAACATTTTGACCATCTTTGGTAATTGATGACCATTACAACCCATTCTAGGTATGCTCCAGTTGCAGCTGTTTCGTCCCGTCCGGCACCGAGTCAACCGATGGTCCAGCCTGCGACGCGTTCGGCTGTTGCTACGTCAATGGCAGCCACCAGCCAGGGACTTGGATTAAAGTCAAAAATATCAGGTACGCCAGGTGGTGTTGCTGCAATCGGTTTGCCGTCGGACATTCCCCTAACCAGCATATTCAGCGGTTCCGATTCGAAAGAGGCAGCCACAGAAGCACAGACTGCTTTGGTTCAGCAATACGCTCCGGCAGGACGATGCTCGTGGAAGATCACGCAGTTCCGGTCCTGTGCACAAGAACAGGCCGATTTGACCCTGTGCGAAGGTTTCAACGAGTCGCTCAGGCATTAGTAGCAGAGTCCTTGCACCTACAGCTTGTCGAGTGAGCAATTCTGACGAAACCACACCGTTCGCACCAAGTTGGATCACAATAATAAGACGTCGAGAAGAAGACTTCCCGAGAGCTACAAGCAATGCTACAAGATTAAATAGCAGGGTGTTTTTAACGTGACCATAGTATAACGTAGCGGATTTAGACAGATTTATCCCGCAGAATAAGATAGCAAAATTACCCAAAAAGTAAGAGCTGACAGCCGAAGTGAAGAAACACACATCCTCTACAGAGGCAAGCAATAACGGAACGCGTAATTCCTCACAATGAATAACCCGGGCCCCGTGGTGGTGGAGGAACGCTACGTGGGAAGCTGAGCTGCAAGCAACCGGGCGGGTCATAGGTGGTGGATAATGCTTAATCGCGATAGCAACTAGTTGTGATTCGCGACCCGAACCAGCAGCGGGGGCTGACTGCGGGTGTGGTAGGACGAGGTAGTGGGCCCTATACGTCCTAGGCCTAAATACCACATGCCCTAAAGCAGCCCTGACAAGGCGAGCCAGTGCCGCCTTTAAATAAGCGCTTAGCCCAAATCCCTCTCCTCCCGTTATCCTTCCTTCCTTCCTTCCTTCTGCGGCTGTTCGCCCATCTAAATATGGAAGCTGTTCTTCAATGTCAGCTTCTTTCACCGAACAGCCTAGATAAGCCATGTAGTGTCGGTAGTGGTTGTTTCAACCGGCTAAGAATTACACTACGGACTACCTGTTTCAGTGGTAAAAATCTACCATACAGGGAACCCCAATTCCATAGCGTCATGCGACCCGTGCTATGGGTAAAATTGTTGAGGGGGTTTAAAACATTCTCAATGGCGAACGGAGCCTGGGAAGAGTCGGGCGAACTCCCCAGTACGCTGCATTACGCAGCGGAACGTTCACTCTACACTCCGATTTTTTTTCACCGATGATCCACTTAATTTTGCCGAATTTTTGTTGGCTGGGGGTTTGCAGAGACTCTCGGCTGATGGTAATTCGGTGAAGTTTTGTTGAGTCTCGATTATCAAATTTCGATGTGTACAGATGAACCTGCCCAGAGGCCGTGTGGTATCCGGCCTAGAATTGAGCCACTGGAGTCCTGCTGCCATGTCGTAGGAGGCGACTGAAAGTAGGAGACCCTAAGTCAAGGTGTAGTTCCGTGCCGAGGACTTAATGATTGGAGGGTCTAAAATATGCCAGTCGCGCACGGAGCATTTTGGGTTTTGCCCTTGCTGTGTTATGCGAATCTCTGACACAGTGGACCATTATTTTCTTCGCAAATCGTGGGAATCAAATGATCATGTCCCATTTAAACCTGATATGGCTCGCTAAATGCGTTAACATCCCAACTCGCTTGGTGTCCTCTAGTTGTTGTGCAATTTGTGTTGGAGATGAAATGTACAGTTCTCTAATCAACAATGGTTAGAATAGCACAAGTCAATCTCCAACATAAACGTACAGCAACTATGAATTTATCTCGACTCATGCAGGAAGGTAAAGCTTCCATAGCATTGGTTCAAGAACCGTATTTCCATAAAGGAAACTTCTATTTTGGAAAGTTACTTAACACTGCCTTCATTGCTTACAACAAGACAGGCATGACTAACCCACGTGAAATGCCTCGTGCTTGCATTCTTGCAAATAAGGCTATTGACGCGTGTCTCATATCGGAGCTCACAACTCGCGATATCTGTGTTGTCACAGTTACATTGACTGTCGGAAACGTAGACAAGAAATATATATACTGTTCAGCATACCTACCGCATAACGAATCATCTCCTTCTGATGATTTCAAAAGCGTTGTATCATATTGTAGCAGAAATGGGCTTCCGCTCATTATCGGCAGTGATGCGAATGCTCATCACATCATTTGGGGCAGCTCAGACATCAATCTGAGAGGCTCTGAACTGATGGAGTACATAAGTAGTACAAATCTCCATATTCTGAATGTGGGAAACCGACCAACTTTTGCGAGGTCTGGGAGGGAGGAGGTGTTAGACATAACACTTTGCTCTGATAGAATTTTGCATGAACTGGGAAATTGGCAGGTTCCAAATGAAACTGAACCGTCTCTATCCGATCATAAATATATATTTTTCGAGCATTTTGATGTCACCTTCAATGTGGTGACATATCGTAATCCTAAGTCTACAAACTGGGACCTCTTTTTGGAAAACTTAGCGACTAAATTTCATGGATATTTTCCAACAATTAGTCAACTAGACGACTTAGATGACGTCGTGGATACGACAAACTCATTCATATTAGCATCCTACGAAGAAGCTTGTGCACTTCGTACTGTTAAATCGACTAGGGGAACCCCTTGGTGGAGGGCTGAGCTTGATAGAATGAAGAAAGTTATGAGAAGAGCTTGGAACCGGCGTCAGCGTGATGACTCCAGGGCTTTCAGGTCAGCTCGTAGTGCATATAAGAAATGTCTTAGATCTGCAGAACGGGCTGGCTGGCAAAGCCTATGCACTAATGTCTCTAGTCTGAACGAGGCTAGCAGATTAAATAAAATTCTCTCCAAATCGAATGATTTTCAGATGAACTCCTTGAAAACCAGAGATGGTGTTTATGTGACAGACGAAAAAGATGTTCTTAATTGTCTCTTCGACACACACTTTCCAGGTTGTATCGATCCGGAGTTGATCAATGTTCACAGATCTCATTCTGGTGATTCGGACTCGTGGGCGCTAGCACGCACATTGGTTTCCACTGAATCGGTCAAGTGGGCAGTTGACAGCTTTGCTCCATACAAATCACCCGGAAAAGATGGGATACTTCCCGTGCTACTGCAAAAGGGATTTGATATTCTTAAACATGTCTTGAAAAAGATTTTGCTTTCCAGTCTTGCTACCGGGTATATCCCGAAAGCATGGCGAGAAATAACTGTTAGATTTATTCCCAAAGGGGGGCGCTCAAGCTATGAAGAAGCCAAGAGTTTTAGGCCTATCAGCTTAAGTTCTTTTCTTCTGAAAGCTTTGGAACGGATAATCGATCATCACATCAGGAACGTTAGTTTAGTTGAATATCCTCTGCACAAAATGCAACATGCATATCAGTGTGGGAAATCCACGATCACTCTGCTTCACGATGTTGTTTACAACATTGAGAAAGCCTTCTCGCTCAAGCAATCTAGCTTGGGTGTATTCCTAGATATTGAGGGTGCTTTTGACAATGTGTCCTTCCAGTCTATTCTGGAAGCGACGCGCGGTCATGGGATACCTGCATGTATCTCAGGTTGGATAAACGCAATGCTTAGTAACCGCATACTTTGCTCGTCACTGCGACAGGCTGAGATACGGAAGTTGAGTATTTGCGGTTGTCCTCAGGGCGGCGTTCTGTCACCTTTGTTATGGAACTTAGTAGCTGACGGCTTGTTGAAGAAACTCAATGAGCTTGGATTTCCAACCTACGGGTTTGCTGACGATTACCAAATACTAATTACTGGATTTTGCATCGGAACAATCTTTGACTTGATGCAACAGGCATTAAGAGCTGTCGAACAGTGGTGTCGACAAGTTAAACTATCAGTTAACCCAAGCAAAACTTCAATGGTTCTTTTCACGAAGAAGCGAATAACAACCGGGGTTCGTCCCTTGCAGTTCTTTGATTCTGAGCTGCTGTGTGCAGATCAAGTCAAATACGTTGGAGTCATATTGGATTCCAAACTGAATTGGTCTGCTCACATTGAGTTCAGAGTCAAGAAAGCGTGCATGGCCTTCGGGCAGTGCAGACGAACTTTTGGAAAGACCTGGGGTCTCAAACCTAAATACGTCTATTGGATTTACACGACAATTGTACGTCCAATACTGTCATACGGATGCCTTGTGTGGTGGCAGAGGGGAGAGGTGGTGACAGTCCAGTCAAAGCTAAACCATCTGCAAAGAATGGCGCTCATGGCGTTGACTGGTGCTTTCACCACGACTCCGACTGCTGCTCTTGAGGCACTTCTAAATATCAAACCATTACACATACACTTAAAACAAGAAGCACTATCATGTGCATACAGACTGCAGGTTACTGGGCTTTGGAACAGTAATCATGT
Organism: Topomyia yanbarensis; assembly: GCF_030247195.1. NCBI lineage: Eukaryota > Metazoa > Arthropoda > Insecta > Diptera > Culicidae > Topomyia > Topomyia yanbarensis. The sequence goes on along the minus strand of NC_080671.1, from coordinate 241,169,876 downwards.
TGATCTTGCTACCAGTCATACACGATTGTGGTCACAAATGGTTACATGGGGTGAAGATATTCTTGCTCCCAGCGATATTACACTCACTTGTAGTTTTCCTTACAGGACATTCCATGTTAAGATTCCCTCTCGAGAGGAGTGGTTGTCTGGCTTTATGGAAAGACAACAACAAACGCAAGTGGTTTGTTACACTGACGGTGCTCTGATGGAGGGACGTGCTGGTGCTGGTGTCTACTGTCGTGAAATGAGACTGGAACAATCTCACTCACTAGGTAGATACTGTACTGTATTCCAAGCAGAAATCTTTGCGATTATGTGCGGGGTGCAATCGGCCCTTCAACTGAGTTTGTCCGGCAGAGTTATAAACTTCTGCTCCGATAGTCAGGCTGCAATCAAGGCCCTTAGCTCTCTTAGGTCCAAGCTAGTGATCGCGTGCCGAACCCAAATCGAAGAACTAAGCATTGTCAACACTATCTACCTTGTCTGGGTGCCCGGACATTGCGGTATTACTGGAAATGAATGGGCTGACGAATTGGCCAGGGCAGGTTTAGCGATTGACTTCATTGGTCCTGAGCCCGCGCTGCCAATTTCGACAAGTTGGATAAGGGAAAAAATACGGTCCTGGGCTTCGTCCGAGCACCGCAATTATTGGAGAAATCTACAAACGTGTCGCCAAACAAAGGCGTTTCTAGAACAACCATGCCCAGTGGTTTCGAAAAATCTCTTACATTTTTCGAAGCTCCACTGCGGCATGCTGACCAGGGCTTTAACCGGCCACTGCAAACTCAATTATCACATGGCAACTATTCAGCGCGCTGAGTCTTTTTCATGTGATCTTTGTGAATCCGACTACGGAACTTCATATCATCTGATATGCAACTGCCCAGCGCTAGCGCAATTGCGATTACGAGTCTTCAGCCGTCCTTATATAGACGAAACCATGTTTGGTCGACTGAAACTCAGAGACATACTAAAGTTTCTTATCCAATGTGGTAAAGAGCTTTAGGCTTATTCGCAGGCAAGTTGAACTACTTGTGAGTTTAATTTACCTGTTGTTTATTTTTTGTTTTGTGCTGTTTTTCCCACCCTTCCAAGTCTACTTCCCCACACCTCCTTGTCCTTTCCTTCCGCTCAGGAAATGATGAAAACACACGGCAAGGCACAAATCCCCGACTATGTACGGGGAACGTGCCATTTGAGCCAATATATTCTGATTCCTGATTCTTGATTGGCAGTTAGACCCTCTTCAAATTTTTGGGTAGAATTTAGTTTAGTTGTTGCAATCAATTTCATTTGGTTTGCTTTTTTGCTGAATCACAACGTTAGTCACAAAACATTTTGACCATCTTTGGTAATTGATGACCATTACAACCCATTCTAGGTATGCTCCAGTTGCAGCTGTTTCGTCCCGTCCGGCACCGAGTCAACCGATGGTCCAGCCTGCGACGCGTTCGGCTGTTGCTACGTCAATGGCAGCCACCAGCCAGGGACTTGGATTAAAGTCAAAAATATCAGGTACGCCAGGTGGTGTTGCTGCAATCGGTTTGCCGTCGGACATTCCCCTAACCAGCATATTCAGCGGTTCCGATTCGAAAGAGGCAGCCACAGAAGCACAGACTGCTTTGGTTCAGCAATACGCTCCGGCAGGACGATGCTCGTGGAAGATCACGCAGTTCCGGTCCTGTGCACAAGAACAGGCCGATTTGACCCTGTGCGAAGGTTTCAACGAGTCGCTCAGGCATTAGTAGCAGAGTCCTTGCACCTACAGCTTGTCGAGTGAGCAATTCTGACGAAACCACACCGTTCGCACCAAGTTGGATCACAATAATAAGACGTCGAGAAGAAGACTTCCCGAGAGCTACAAGCAATGCTACAAGATTAAATAGCAGGGTGTTTTTAACGTGACCATAGTATAACGTAGCGGATTTAGACAGATTTATCCCGCAGAATAAGATAGCAAAATTACCCAAAAAGTAAGAGCTGACAGCCGAAGTGAAGAAACACACATCCTCTACAGAGGCAAGCAATAACGGAACGCGTAATTCCTCACAATGAATTGCTCTCGTCGTTAGATTAAATCCCAGGAAGTACAATTTTCATTGCATTTTTTAGTCAACCGAAATTGAAGTCCTCAGTCGAGAGAGAGAGAGAGAGAGAGAGAGAGAGAGAGAGAGAGAGATTGATAAGGTAGCAGCAGCTAGGAATTATCTTTCGAAAGCTAGCAGCGGTCGTGACCAGAACCACCACTGACGCGGAAATCAAAAAGGCGCACAAAAACGCGCTACGATGGCACCCAGATAAAAAATCCAGAAGAATTTACGGTTTAAGGAGATCTCCAAAGCATATAAAGTGCTGTCAGATGAGAAAAATCGACGCATCTATGACCAGTACGTCAAGGAGGGTCTGATGACCAACAGTTTCCGAGCGGCACTACCATAACACACGGCACCGGCGACACATTTATATCCACAACATACTAATGACTTATCCTTCCGAAAAAGTGAATAAAATCTACTCTATTTAAGCAACAAACGTTTTGACTATGCAATTTATCATTCGCTGCCTAATTATTCCCTGCCAATTTGAACAAGACAACAATTGCAGATAGCTTTATTGCGGTGCCAAAATGATGCCAACTCGGGATGGAATATAACAAATAATTTCACCTTCCCAATATTCTTCCGGAATGTACAATCCTCTCCATTCTTATCAATCCTTCAAACTTATCGTCAGTACTGAGCACTGTTTTGCACTTGCCGGCTACATCAACGACAATGCGATAATCGGTGAAACTTTTACTTTAATGTAACTTGAACACGAATAATAAATTGTTGAACTTGTTACCTTTAAAGTTCAGGTAAACTTCATCTAAAAATGAGTTATCAATCGGGTCATATTGTTAGGACTTATCCCATGATCGAACAAACAACTGTGCACAAATCCTTATCCATCATCCAGAAATCAATCGTTTTATAAACCAAAGCATGATCTTGTGATTCAGCATATGCCAACGGGGTTTCCCTCCAGCGTCGATTGGTCAGTGTATGAACCAGGTTTCCAATGTTCCAATCCTTATCCTTCTTGAGTTGATTTTCTTCAAAGAGCATCGAAAGTATTCACCCAAGTTGAATCAAAAATTTTGCAAGTCCATGTAAACAAACTCTCTGAACTGTCAGAATAGTTAGGTTATACACTTTCGTGCAGTGTTCTATGTTTTTGACAGGTATATGAATGAATTATTTTAGCATCAGTAACGCCAGGTCTATTTAAACAATAGCTTGCAGTAAAAATATAAAAGTCTGCAGATTTCCGCAAAAATCTTCATTCAATTTGACATAGAAATGTAGTGTGTTGATATTTTCAATGATCAGAAACGTTGAAGGCTGGGTAAAATTAGCTGGCTTAGGCTTTGTTCTGCTAAATATTCGTAATCTGCAAAAATTTGCAGCGAAACTGCAAAATCCGCATATTTAGTAATATATATGCAGATCTGGCATCGTTTTAGTATTCCCCACAGGAAATTCATCCAAATGGTGTAAAAATACGGGGAAACAAGGCAAGATAGGTATTCAGAATATGGAGTTAAATGAGCAGCTCACATAATTTTTGATTTTTTCAATAGTTAGAGGTACCAAATCATCGCGGCAATATGCAGTAACGCATCGGGGATAAAAAAGGAAGCATTCTAGCATATAAAATTTTTTGACGAGAAAGGTCTATTGTTTCATTTTTTTTCAATTGAATCGTTCAATTGTAGTTTGCGACTATAATTGTGTCTCTCGTGAGAAATTTCCGTGGTACCAAGCTCAGCAAAATTTCTGTGGTTCATTGAACGGTTTGTATATCATTAGACGGTTGGTTGTTAATTTGCTGAGATGAAAATTTCTCCCAAAGGAGTCTATTAGGCTGCGTTTACGTAGCGATGTGAATGCATGCATTTGCGATGCAAGCATGTAACGCACATCCAAAAATAAAAGCTGAATTTTCTCCAGTGTTAGCATTTGTTGACAAATACTTTCGCGCAGCTTTCGTGTTGTTTTTTTGGTTATAATATATTGATCATATTATGATCTGTCAAACATTTCGTTGTTTGGGATTGAACTGATGGTTACATTCTCGTGTTGGAACTCGGTGAGAACGCGCGTAACAAAAATTGATCCCGTCTTTCGAAAAGAACATGCGCTTAGTTTTCGGGTAGTTTTTCGCAATAAATTCGCGTGTGCGCGTAATACTTTCACCACCCGTGTCGGTCCGGGGACAAATTTTTGGTGTGAACGGACGAATACCACAGAAAACCGGTTTTTACGGAATTACGACTAATGCGCGTCGGTCAAGATGGCGGCTTGTGCTACGTCGAAAAAATAGTCCCGGGACAAATTTTCGCGCCGTTTTCGTTTTTTTTTCTCGTGCTCGTAGAGAATTGGGCCGGCCCGCGGATCAAGAAAAGTGCGAACGAACAAACCACGCCGCGATGTGTTTTTCATGACGAATTCGCCCCGACCAAGATGGCGGCCGGTACCACGTAGGAAGTGATTTAATAGTGACAAAAACTAGAAAAAGTGAAATTTTGTGCATATGACACTTAGCTTAACTTCTAAAGCCAAAACCTAAAAAAGAGGCAGAAATGGCAACACGCTCGCAAAGCAGGAAAACAGTCGTGGCAAAGCCCACAATTCGAGAAAACACCAGGCCAAACCAAAAATCGCAAACCTCATCTGTTGCGCAAGCGAAATCAAAACCTGCGCCACTTGTAGATGTTCTCTATCTGGAGCCGCTGAAGTATGATGAAACCATACCAAACCACCCCGCCGCGGTAGGAAAGTTCTTGGTAGAATCAGGTTTCAAGTGTTGCAGGGAGATCACCAAAATTGGCAAATTTCGCTACAAGTTGGAACTAGATAGAAAAATAAACCCCGCTCAACTAACAATCAATCTTGCTTGTAAAAACCTGAAGCTGTTCACCCCACAGGGTCAGAACCAGACCATCTGCTTCATCCCGGGTGTACCGTTGGACATTACCGAGGAAGAGCTGTCAAGTGAAACCACCACAGAGTATCCAGTGACAAAAGTGGAGAGGATGCAGAGGAAGAACGAACAAGGACAACTAATTCCAACTCGCAACGTAAAAGTAACCGTTCAGGGAAGGGAGGTCCCAAGGTCGGTAAACATCTACGGTGTCAACTTCCGAACAGAATTGTACATATTCCCTGTGAAACAATGTTCGCTTTGTTGGAAGTTTGGACACAAAAATTCAAAGTGCGCCGGAAAAGCGAAATGCGGAGTATGCGGAAAAGAGCACGACCCGAATGTCAAATGCGTAGCCCCCCCCCCTCTGTGTAAACTGCAAACAAGATCACGCCTCAAACAGCAAATCGTGTCAGGAAAGAGAGAGGAGGAAGAAAATCGTGAAGGAGATGCAGATCAGCAAGGTCCCATATGCCGAAGCAGAAAAGAGGTACTCCAATACCCAAAACCGTTTTGCGGTACTGGAATCCGATTTTCCGGAAATGGCTTATCTTGCACCAACCCAGCCGTTATACACTGGTACTGTGCCGAAACGAACCGGGTTCCGGGACGCAAACCATACTAAACCTAAAAACACCTCGTGCGATCGCAACGCCCTCTCACCCCAGGTCGGGACCAGGGAAAGCTATAGTGTAGTAGCAAGAGGCAATCCCCACAGAGTCACGGAAATTGAAAAACTCCTCGCACAGCTACGACAGGACTTAATGCTTCTCTGCCAGGGCAACTACTGGATAAAGCCAATAAGTGACATCCAGAGGAAATTGAGCCAAAAAATTCAACAAGCAAGAACAGAGATTGAGACGGATCAACTACTAATCGAGCTCAGCATGAACTTACAAAAAATAATAGAGGCAAAATACGACATTGAACTCCAGAATAATTCACCCAAACTAGTCAATGGATCCTAAAACCTTCAACATTATTCAACACAACATACAAAGCATCCGACAAACCGAAAAAAGAGAAGAGCTTTACACATGCATGACCTCGAACAAGGTACAAGTTGCACTCCTACAAGAGATCTGGCTAAAACACAAAGAACCCTTCAACTTTAGAGCACACACACTAATCTCCAGTAGACGTCCGGAAGGATATGGCGGCGTAGGAATTCTGATACGCAAGGAAATAGGATATGAACTGCTTTCCCTTCCGAAATTCGAGGCTATGGAAGTGGTCGGGATCAAAATAACGAAGGGCTTCAAACCGATTTACCTCATATCGGCTTACCTACAGCCGATCAGACGACAGGTAAACGTATGTAAGGAGGATCTAGAAAAGTTCTTCGCGTTCGTGAAAGGTCTGAAAGGAGAGGTGGTCATAGGAGCCGATTTTAATGCCCACCATCCTTCGTGGAGCCCGGAATACCACGCATGCAACCGTGGGAAACTGCTACGCAGCTTGATCGACCAATCCGACTTGATTCTGCTTAATGACGGTACCCCAACAATGATCAACGCCCCGGGCGGAAAGAATTCAGCAATTGATCTTACGCTTACAACAACGGGTTTGGCGAGAAAGTCCAATTGGTCGGTGCAAGAGGAAGAGTTCGGCAGTATACATATGACTATTCGACTCGAAATCACCAATGAAATCCCAAAAAACGGAAGGACTTTCACCAAGATCAACAAACGCAAGCTGGTAGAAAAATTGAACAGCATCAGACCACAATTCATCTACTGTCCAGAAGAAATGGTACCAGTAATCAAAGATGCGGTAAAAACTCCTCCTACACTCTTAAGAATAAAAAGATCAATTTTCTCAAGCCTTGGTGGACGGAAGAAATTGACAAACTCTATGCCTCTAAAAGAGAAGCACTCCGAGCATACAACAGAAACAAATCTAGAACAAACTTCAAGCTACTCGAAAAAGAGAGAGCCCTATTCAAAAAGGAGGTGAGGAAGACAAAACGCGGCTACGTAAGGGAACTGACCGAAAAAATCGACGAGTCTACACCGGCCAGGCAGCTTTGGAATCTAGTCAAAGGAGTAGACACAGCGCTCACTGGAAAACACAAAAAGTTGATCGACCTCACGGAAGCAGAGGGCACACAGTTTATGGATCTTTATTTCAGCAACAAATTCCACTCAATACAGCTACCGCTGGTGACTACCGACGCACGTATCGGCATCTACATGCATTAACTACGTAGTCAACTCAATCCACGAAGCAAAGAACGCGAAAAAAGAGGTTTTCGTGATCTTTCTGGACGTGAGCAAAGCGTACGAGTCGGTAAACACTACAACCCTACTTAAGACCTTGGCAGAAGCAGGCATACCCGAAAAACTAGTCTCATGGCTATTCGAATACCTGAGGAGCCGCAAAATGCTGCTAAAACGGAGTCTAGCACAATCGAGGTGGAGGTCTCTGAGGGACTCCCACAGAGATGCCCTCTATCTCCACTATTGTTCAACCTTTACACAGCATCCCTACACGAACTGTCCACGGAAAACGGAGAACTGGTACAATTTGGAGATGACTTTGCAATCATCGTGATGGCAGAAACGGTCGAAGAGGCTGCGGAACACTGCAACTTATTCCTACACCGAATTCTCGACAAACTGGCAGCTCTGAATCTGGAAGTGAGTCCGCACAAGTCAGCCGTAATTCCTTTTACTAGAAAAAACACCGATCACATTAAGATAAAAGTACGGGGAGAAAAAATAGAGCTGGTCAACACACACCCCTATCTTGGATACGTTTTGGACCGACTCTTAACGCATAGAAAGCATATCGACTCGGTGGTAGAAAAAGCGGGTAAAAATTTAGGGCTGATGAAAATGCTGTCCAGGAAGTCCAGTGGCGCCAACCCAGAAACCCTGATCAAAATAGGGAACGCACTGGTCCGCAGTCGACTGGAGTATGGAGCGTCGGTGTACGGCAACGCAGCAGCTACCAATCTCAAAAAACTGCAAATCGTACAGAATGTATACATACGCAAGGCAATGAATTTCCTCAGCAGCACCCCTGTTCACGTGATGCTGGCCGAAGCAGGACAGCTACCTATGGAGCAACGAATCGAAGCACTCACTAAAAGGGAACTAATTAGAACTACATGGTACAGGACGCCTCTGATGACATTCATCAGCGCAACCTTGAGCAGAGAAATGGGCAATGAGTCTCACATCACGGAAACGGTTGACAAAAACATAGAATTGCTCTATCAAATCCACCCCTCCGATCGGGAATTGCCGTTTCTCAAGCGGATGCGCTACTTTGTGAGAGTAGAGTTTGACAACATTGTAAAAACTACCCTTACAAAGGATCAACCAAAAAAGGATGAAGCAAGTGCAACACTCTGGCAGTCACTTTTCCGGGAAGCGATGCAGACAACTTACAAACAACACAACAAAGTGTTCACCGATGCATCCAAAACAACCAAGGGTGCTGCCTTTGCAGTCTACGACGAAACCGATGGATCAGTCACCAGCGAAGGGATTAATATCAACTTCTCCATCACGAATGCTGAACTTGTAGGCATCCTCAAAGCGGTAGAGTTAGTCAAAAACAAAGGATACAAAAAGGCAGTGATCCTCACTGACTCTAGGAGCGCTTGTGAGATGCTGCTCAACGAAAAGACCTTCGAAGAAAACTACATAATGGCAGAAATCTACAAGGAATTCTACGGAACGAGGGGGAACTCCATAAAAATCCAATGGATTCCGAGTCATAAGGGTATCCACGGAAACGATAAAGCCGACCAGGAGGCGGTCACCAAAGCCGGTGAATCACAATCCTTTTTCAACAGGATCACCATGAGCGATGCCCTCATCCTTAGCAACAACACAACATGGGAAGATTGGACAAGGAAATACAGGACGCTCTCCGATGAAAAAGGAAAGTGGCATTACCAAATACTGGAACGGCCTAACAAGAGAATCTGGTGCAAAAACCTATCACTTAGCTCAGACGATGTTAAAATCCTAAATAGAATACGAACGGGTCATTGCTTAACAAAAGCCACAAGAGCAAAGTGGGGGTGGGAAGAAGACGACAACTGTGAATGGTGTGAGACAACTGAAGACCTCAAACACCTACTATACGACTGCCCGCGATACAACCAAAGCAGAGTCAAATACCCAGCGCTGGAGTATATGCAACCACTTGAAAAAACTACAAGGGGCAGCCCTATGGGGTTGCACGAACTGTAGACGTAGGACTATACTACTTAATGTAAAATATCTATTTTCTTAGTACTTAGTGTGTGGGAAAAACACCCGGACCGGCACCCGGACCGGTGAAGAAAAATCAAATTTTAGACAATATAATCACTTTTCATGTATAGAACAAGGTTTATAGTTGCTCTCAAACAGATCCTAAAAGTTCAAACACCCATGGATAAACCCAAGTTTGTAGATGTGTTTCGATGCCACAGGATTGTAAAATGGTTAATATTACGTCATGAAAATTCAATTCTTCGGTGACAATTTTTTTTGCCTGCAAAATGCCCTGTGTGTATGCAAAGCTCATGATTTGTTGGGATATTAGCATTGATCGGAAAATGCTATCCAACGCTGCGCATTGCATATATACAGGACATTTTGCAGGTCATAAGAAGCTGTTCATTTTACCACCGCCACATGTTCATTTTACCCACTCGCTATAAACATGTCGTATTTTTGGACATGTTTAGAAATCAAGAATCATGTTTGAAAAAATGTGTTTATGACGAAGTATTTTTACCAGATATGTACAAAACATGTCTAACAAGAAACATAAGGTGATTGTAATATCTCATTCACTTATTAGTTAGAAAATGATGACTTTGCTTAACGTGTTCATTTTACCACCAGTTTCCCTACCTACCAACACATTCGCCCCAAACATTGAACCCAAGCGTACAATGCAAAATGAGTGATGATGGGTAGAGCGAAAGAGACAACTAGTACCACCACGACACTATTAGCGCGTTTCACCAAAATTCCACGCGGTCTTTCCCGATTGAAAGGAACGGCCGCGCTTAGCCCATCTGTCATAATATCGTGATTTTGCGTTATGCAACACTTTGTGCAGGTTGATTATACCAGTTGCAAGTGGGACCAAATTCACGGTTCAAGTTCCGTAAAATTCCTTTTAAATTACAGAATTGATAAAATTGCTTAGATGAGCTAAACTAATTAATCAAATCCTGTTTTAAAAACTGTCCTTGCGTTTAAACCAAAATAGGAAGCTTATTACTACCACTACATTACTTAATTTCAAGCGCAAATAGCAAATACATGTGCTAGTTAAACCAAAAATTTACTGGCAACATTACAGCGGCATTTAGGAAGCAGTTGGAGCGGTCCCTGTTGGACGACACAGGGTAGCGTCCCTCCAAGCCAGTGTAACGGACTTCTAGCTCAGCTACACTGGCTGTAAAAAACACAGCGCAGTGATCTGCTTCGCCAGCCGTTCAACAGGGAACTGAGCGTGTCTGACCAAGTCCGTTCTTTAAATAGTCGATGATGACGTCATTCATAGAAGCGTTGCGCGCTAGGTACACCAATCCGTCGTACAGGGCTTGGGAAGCGCTATCTTCTGTGTGTTAGGGCCGATTTCTTCACCCTAGCTTAGCGCTTAAGCCAGGTTTAAACGTACTGGTGAACCTGGTTTAAAAGTTAAGCGAGGGTGAAGAAATCGGTTCTTAATGCGCGATATTTTGACAAGGTTGTATATTATTTAATTTTTTAATGCTATGATATATAAAATTTGGGTTTATCTATTGGAATCTATTCTTAGAAGTATTTCGGGGCGATTTGTGCAAAAAATTTGAAAATTTATCGTGAGATGGCTGAATTATATGCGTTTAAAATTGGACCACTTTTCGTTACATACCATTTTTGTAGAATTTGCAGAGTGCACCCCCATATCGAAAACAAAGACGTAGTCCTACGTCAAAATACTAAGTGAAAACTGTGAAGAAGAATTGAAACAAATAACAAAATTCCTAAAAGAAAACAACATCTACATATAATCAGAAACTACCAAAAAACTCATCACGAGAAACCAAAACATGACGATGGCGAGATGGATCAACTATGGTCTTAGCCTGTCAGAAACAATGTACTGGATACTAAGGTGTGGCAATGCTGTATTGCTCTCTCGCTCAATTTCTGTAAATTTATTACGTAATAATGTTCAACTCCATATATTTTCCATATATCTGCTGTCCACGTGCTTTACAGAGATCGAGCGAGAGAGCAATAGCATTTCCACACCTTAGTATCAACCACATTGTGTCAGAAAGACAAATCCAATGAAAAAAAAAGAACTGATGGTTACTAGTCCTCGACGGTTACTTGCTCTGCTAAATAAACTATTATTTTTGAAACACAAAGTCGTATTACAGTTATCTTTAAAAAAGTAAGCGTCTTTATTTTCTCTATATCAAGGTTATCATATAATCTTCCTGCCATCAGCTCCCTGGAATGTGTTTGGTGAAATGTGGTACCTACATCTTTTCGGCTATAAATCGTTCTGCAAATAAAGGAATACGTTTCGACGTTTGTCCTGGATTACATTAAAACTGAAAACAATGTATGATTTTGTCATTCCTGCCGTTTGAATCTAGGATGGAATGAAAAAAAAATCGGGCATTCAGGAAAAAATGTTCAAGTGGAACCAATATAATATAGAGTTTCATAACCAGTCGGAAATTGTTAAAAAATCATACCTACTTGCGCAAATCCAGTGACTGCTGACTATGCGTCTTCCTGATGGCCAGTAGGTGACACTTTGGAGAAACAGCGCTTTCTCTTCAGAGCCCATATCAGTTGGAAGTAACATGGTAAGTTGGATCAAATATCGTACTAAATCAGATCAAAAAAGAAAGTTGTTGGTATCACGAAGACGTTTTATCGCGCTTCTGTGAGATTTAAGCAGTCTGCTCACGAGGCAACAAGCAACAGGCAACATTTAGCTAGGACACAATGTTGCCACTGCTAATTTACACGGAGCAACACTTTGGTCGGGCAACATTTTTTGATTTCTCTTCATAGATGACGCCTCCTATGATTGTCAACGCCATTCAGGCGTAAATATATATTCGTTACATAGGTTGTAACTGAACTTCTTGCATTTGTTACTGATGATACAGATTTTCAGCAGAAATGAGTTATTATATTTAGGTGGCCCTTCCCCTAAATTAAACGAAGAATTGGATCCACAAACCAAACTGTCGTAATACATAGATGGAAGACTGAGCGCATGAATAAACCGAATGCCCAAAGTAGTGAACATTTTAATTCTTTAGATGTATTTTTTTCTTTGCTCGCATTACAATAGAAAAAAACAAATTGACGAAGTCACTAACAATGAGCAGGAGGGAATAGATAAAGGTGAAATAACTGGAATAAACCTCAATCCGTGCCAAAAATTAAAAACGAAAGTGTTTCTAGTTGAGTTATTTTTCTCTTTGTTATTAGCATTTTTGTTTTCTTTTGTTTCGTTCTATGAGCTATCATGATCACCGGCACTACGGCTAGATACGGTTTTGCTGCCAAGGTGCATAGGATGCGCCGTCCGCCGTTAAAAACCATTCGGCCAAATAATCCCTTGCCTCTTTGGAGGAATTTCCTTGAAATAATTTCATCCTTGGCATTGACTCGTCTGTTGGGCTCTCAACCAAAATTTGCTTCACTTCCTTTTTAGTAAAGCCTTCCGGATTGAGGAACCGATGCAAAATAACTGCTGCCAAGATTACACGTACTGCCGTATCCTTGTTACAGCACATCACTGTATGGAAAATTCTCCACTTACTTGTAAAAATACCAAGCCCATCTTCGGCGGTATTGCGAGCGCGGGATATGCGATAGTTGCATATTCTTTCCTTTTTAGATAGAAATCTAGCCCGTGGTTTGGAGTATGGGCGTATTATATGCTTTTTAAGTGGGAAAGCCTCGTCAGCCACTATAACAGGAGGAATTTCCACAACTGGATTAGAGCCACGAAGAGATATAGAATCTGGCATATTCAACTGATCGGGATGATTCAAGAGCTTATCGCCAAAGGAAGAAGCCTCAAAAAGGGCACCGTCACTGTTTTTTCCCATTCCTCCAACATCTGCAAAAACTGGTCTGTATCTATAAAAATAAACAATAAAACATAAGCACAATAGAAAATGCTTATTATAAAAGTGTCCGTTATCTACATCATTAAGAGTTTGCCTTAATCTGCATTACGACGGAACACTTTCTCGAACATCGATCTAATCGTTTGATTTTGCTGTCATTATTGAGAATGTAAGTAACATTCGCTCTGAAAAGTGATTCGTTGTAATACAGAACGTTTCCCTGATTACTCCGAATGCGCTTAAAAAATATAATAAAATATACCGAGCATCAAAAACTATGATCAAGACTACCGAATAGTAACCCTTGTAGTTGTAATACAAAGATCCACTGTGTGCTGGTTTTTTAATGCGCATGTGCCATCCATCTACTGCTCCAACTGCGTTGGGGAACCCCCAGAGTTGAAGAAACTCATCTGCAGATTGTAGCCAATACTGTTGTGTTAGATGAGGAAATGCAAGCGGGCCGACGATGTCCGTGATTGCCTCGCATACCTCCCAGACAATTCTAGACACTGTTGATATTCCCATTCTGTAGCTCTGAGCTAGAGCAGTATAGCTTATACCATGCGCCAGATATCTGCAAATGCATATAGTATTTAAGTGTACTGGCAGGGTGATTTATATCACAACTGTATAACCTTAATGTTACACCGAGCCTTTCAGCAGCAGGTATAGATTCGCGCATTATAGTGTCCTGTTTCGTAATAGCCGGACCGATGATCGATAAAAGTCGATCGAACTCATTAATTTTCACACGAAAGTATAACACGAATCGTTCCTCATCGTGACGATATTCCTACAAATTGTAGCACGTGCATTGAAATACGAATAAAGAAAGCTAGTTGGAATGAACTTTGCGAACAAAACTAATTTAGCGACAAACCTGTACAAGGGTGTTGAATTCCCCAAAAATCATTCGATTTGAAATCGTTTCGTGTTGCCAATTGATGGCAGGTTTGGTCAACAACAGCAGAAACAGCGTGTGGGTTTTCGGATATAGGAACGGTAAAAGAAAACACTCGCGAGAACTGGAAAGAGAACAAATTTATGGTAGACGTATTATAAACGTGTTAACGCGACAACCGCATGAAAAGTTATGACACATTAGTTTTCTTCTCTGTGTTGTGCCCGAGGGGGAGTTCAAAGGTGTACAGTCACTGTAATGCAAGGGGCACTTGGATGCGTATCGATGAGTGAAGATGTAATTATTGTACCTCTCAACACTCCTCCTCAATAAGCGACTTCTTCATATCTATTTCACTAGACCAAGCATTTCACAGAATATCGCGTGCTTCTGCGGTCCCAGAGGCTTTGTTAGAACGTCCGCAACCATCAGATCAGTCGGACAGAACTCCAGGACGATTTGCTTCGTAACACACAACTCCTGAACAAAACGTTCCTTGGTGTCGATATGTTTTGATCGACGGCTGCATCTTTCGGTCTTCACGAACGCCAGACAACCTTGGTTGTCCTCCTTCAGTACAGTTGGCTCCTCCTGGTTTTCGCCTAAATCACGTAGAAGCTGCCTCAGCCAGATGGCTTCTTGACAGGCTTCGCTGAGCGCCACATATTCAGCTTCCATAGAAGACAATGTTACGGATGATTGTCGCCGACTTGCCCACGAAATAGTACCACCTCCGAATGAAAACACGAATCCCGAAGTTGAGCGTCGGCTATCGATGTCGCCGGCCCAATCGGCGTCCGAATAGCCGATGAGTGGCTTATCAAGGAGCCCACCCATGCAGAGGTATAAATCCCTGGTAGCTTTCAGGTAGCGCAAAACGCGCTTCGCAGCTGTCCAATCAGACTCCCTCGGGGCCGAAAAACTTCGCCCTAAAATGGCCGTACTATTGGCTATGTCCGGCCGTGCAACAACGGCTAAGTAAAGAAGTCCACCAACCAGACTGCGATACTTCGTTGCATCCTCCAGGACTCTTCCACCATCCTTATCCTTCAGGAATCCAGGATCCATTGGCGACCTAGCTGTTTTCGCTTCGTTCATTCCGTGTTTCATCACTAGCTTGTCAATGTAACTCTGCAGACGAACTTTGTAAACACCAGCCTCACGTACCATCTCCATGCCCAGAAAGTGTCGAACATTACCTAGACACGTTAAATCGAACTCATTCCGCAAACTGTCGAAAATTGTCTTAATTTCCCTCTCATCCGGTGACCCGATCAACATGTCATCGACATAAACTAACAAAAATACTTTCACTTGCCCAGTATCCTTGATGTACATGCACGGATCGGCTGATGATGGTTTGAATCCAAGTTTAACGAGAATGTCATGAAGCTTTCGGTTCCAACAACGTGCAGACTGTCGCAAGCCGTAGATACTACGCTGAAGTCTGCAGACTAGCTCCTCCTTTCCTATAGCTTCGTACCCCGGTGGCTGCCGCATAAAGAGCTCCTCATCCAGCGTTCCGTAGAGATAGGCTGTTTTAACATCAATATGCTTAATCACTAAGCCTTGCTTCGCAGCAACAGCCAAAAATGTGCGTAAAGTTGCTTGTCGAGTAACCGGTGCGAATACCTCGTCGTAATCGACACCTAATCGCTGTGTGTATCCCTGCGCCACGATTCTGGCCTTAAACTTTACCACTTGGTCCTGTTCATTGCGCTTGACCTTGTACACCCACTTCGAACCGACAAGTTTTTGTCCTTGGGGAAGGGGCACAAGCTCCCAAGTCTGGTTCTTCCGATGAGACTCGAGCTCGTCCTCCATCGCGTCACGCCATTCCGGTATCTTCATGGCTTCTCTATAATTCGGCGGTTCTTCTACTGCACATGCCGCAATCCCTACAGCGAACTCCAGCACGTAGTCGTCCAGGCGGCGAGGTGCTACACCTCGGCTCTGCCGATCCGAACGGCGAATTCCTCCGGAATGATTTTCCTGACTGGTCGCTTCAAAAAACTCATCGCAATTGGATCTGTCGTTTTCTACATCCTCCATTTCATCTTCTTCTTTCTTGAAAGGAAGGAGCTTAATGTCGTCTTCAGCAGGTGTACGGCAAGTACTGCGAGATGGAACTGATCCTGGAATCTCCACAAACGATGTTTCATTGCCAAGCTCCATAAACCTGGCATCTCTACTGATTGTAATCAAGTCAGTTTCTCGATCCACAAACCGGTATCCTTTGTGTTCCATCGAGTAGCCGATGAATGTCAGCTTTTCTGCTTTGCTGTCCATCTTACTGCGCTTCGTGTCCGGTACGTGTACATAGGCTTCGCTGCCAAATACACGCAGATGCTTCAAGTCCGGTCTGCGGCCCCACCACAACTCGTAAGGCGTCTTTTGTACTGATCTAGATGGCAACCGGTTTTGAAGATACGTAGCGGTAAGAACGGCCTCTCCCCAATAGCGCTTCTCAAGACCTGCGTCGATCAACATACAGGTAGCCATTTCAGTGATCGACCTGTTTTTGCGTTCCGCCACGCCGTTCGATTGCGGAGAATATGGTGTCGTGTACTGCGGCTTAATTCCCTCATCTTTATAAAACTTCCGAAGTTCATTGTTGTCAAACTCGCCACCGCCATCTGATCGGATGACCTGTGGTTTGCGTTTGAATAAATTTTCAACCCACCGCACGTACTCCTTAATGTTCTGGGCTGCTTCCGACTTATGCTTGAGCAGATAAGTTACCGTAAATCGGCTAAAGTCGTCGATTACGTGCATCACATAGCGATTGCCACTTGGTGTCGTATTTTTCATCGGCCCACACAAGTCCGTGTGTACAATATCTAGAACTCGATTCGACTTTCGATCAATAACCGCCGGAAATGGGAATCTAGCAGATTTCCCCTCCATACAACACTCGCAAATAAGTTTCAACCCACACTCGCTTACCTTCATACCAGTCGCCAACTGTTCTTTGTTGATTCGCTCTGCTGCCGACCAATCGCGGTGGCCTAGACGTCGATGCCACTGGTGTTGGCAGTTCTCCAGATGCTTTCCCGCTGTCGCCTGCATCGATGCTTCAGCGAGCCGCAAGCAGTACAGACCACCTTGACGACCTCCAGTCGCCACAACAGTTCCGTTCGGATCCGTAATCCGGCAACCGTTACTGTCAAACAACACTTTCAAATTCTTCTGTGCCAGCTTACCGACTGAAATTAGGCTGGCCGAAAGACCTGGCACGAATTTCACTTCATTCATATTGATTTTTATCACTTCATCTTTTCCATCGATACCGTATAACACACCACTACCTTCGCTGAGTATTTGAGTTTTCTTCCCATCGGCCAGCGTTATCCAACCACCAGCGAACTCATCCAGTGATGCAAAAAACGAGCGGTCGTTCGTCATATGTGCACTCGCCCCACTATCAACAATCCAGGTGCTGGGTTTATTTTGTTCGACGATAAAGGCAACCACTTTTCCTTCGCTTTGAGCCGCTTTTGCTTTCACATTCTCCTCCTTTCCAATTGCCGCACCACCTTCGCCCTTCTTTTCCATCGCCAAGAGCTTACGGCAGTTGCGCCGGAGATGGCCCACCTTCTTACAGAAGTGGCAGGATCTGGTTTCCTTACCTTGACGGTTCTCGGCAGATCGCATCGCCTTCTCTCCCTTCACAGGAACATTTTCACGCTCAAGCCGACGACAGTACTCATCCATCAGCTTGGATTTGACAACATCTAAAGAAATATCATCGTCCGACCGACTATCTAACGCTGAGACAATGCTATCGAATGAAGGCGGGAGACTGCGGAGAAGCATGCATATTTTCGTGTCTTTGTCGAGCTCCGTTCCAGCAGCATCCAAACGGTCGAATAGTTCGTCGATGCTGTGCAAATGCTGCTCCAAATCACCGCGTTCCGGGAGGTTGGCCGCGCACAATTTCTTCAGGAGGGACACTTTTACGGACCGCGTTGTTTTCTGGTGGTAAGTACGGAGAGCATAAAACACATCGCGGGCGTGTACACTATTCTTCACCAGTGATAGCTGGTTATCTTCTAATAACAACACTAACGTTGCCTTCGCTTTTCTGTCATCGATTTTCCACAACTCATCCCGTTCATCTTCCGGGGTTTCTTCGGCAATAACGTGCCATAAATCTTCTCGGGATAGGAGCATTTCCACTCGCACTTTCCACGTCTGCCAGTTTGTGCCATTCAATTTCGGAATGGAAAATTTCGCGTCACTCATGTTCACTTTAGCGGTTCTTTTCTTTTGTTCTCACAAGACACCAGAACGTTAGCCCGTAGCTATTGTTCTCTTCGCTCACGCAGCGGCAAGCTATCAAAAGACGCACTCGGCCGGATCTTTTCCACCGATCTCTTCCGATCCACCTGGGCCCATAACCTGATGGCAGGTTTGGTCAACAACAGCAGAAACAGCGTGTGGGTTTTCGGATATAGGAACGGTAAAAGAAAACACTCGCGAGAACTGGAAAGAGAACAAATTTATGGTAGACGTATTATAAACGTGTTAACGCGACAACCGCATGAAAAGTTATGACACATTAGTTTTCTTCTCTGTGTTGTGCCCGAGGGGGAGTTCAAAGGTGTACAGTCACTGTAATGCAAGGGGCACTTGGATGCGTATCGATGAGTGAAGATGTAATTATTGTACCTCTCAACACCAATAACGACGATAGTATGTTTTCTTGTGCTGTTTCTGCCGCCGACGTATTGCAATCAACAATAGCAAACATTCCTCCTCAACCTTTTGATCGACAGGATTCCTCGGCTTCCAGCGGGGACTCCTATCCATGTTGGTATGCGAAGAAATAGAAGCAACATTTGACGAATTGTCGCACGAATCCATCTTATTTGTTTTGAATCACACCAATGCTCAGCTGAGTATACAAGATATGTTATTTTCTACGGAATTATTTCTTGCGCGAACGCTTTTGAAAATATGGTGAACAAATTCAAAATCAAATTTGCTGATGTCCTTGTAATAAAGTCTGGGCAAGAGAAAATAAAGCTTTCTCTACACTCAAAATAATCAACACATATATTTTTTTGCTTTTGAATCTGTACTCAGAGTAGCCAGATAAAATTTCTTAATTCTACCAGACCAAAACCTTATTTGAAACGAATGATGAAGTGCAGGTTGTCGAGTTCAGAAAAATCTCTAGTTTTCGGTAGGATTAGGGAAATAATGGGTGCTTTAAAAGTCGTCTGTCTCTCTAAGGAAGCCCAAAATCGGTACGACTACCGTTAAATCGGTAGGTCTGGCCACCCTGTATGCACATTTTTCTCATGAAATTTATTAGTAATTAGCACGAATTATTTTATCGTTTGTATGAACGCTGTAAAACATTAATGATAATTGTCGAACGCAATAATATAATTGTACTTTTTGTCCTTGCATTTTACATATTTGTTTCTCTGATTATACATATATCTGAACAGGTAAAAATGTTCTTTAAACATCTTATATTTAGCCAGGATATAACGATACTACCAGGAACATATCCATTTTAAAAAAATGCAAATCGTTAGTGTTTGGTACGCAATGACAAGCCATTGCCGGTTCTCGGTGTCATTTACTTTTTTCCCCTCGCATCACAAGCTACCTGCTCCTATCACAAAAAACATACATCCGCGAATATGTACAACTGTTTGAAGCAATATGAAAACGAACGACGTACTGCTATACGATGGAATTCTTGGCCGACGCATCTTCAACATAGTGATATTTATTCCAACGGCATACAACTATCATAGAATATATCGTGAGTAACTGCGGATAAGTTTTGAATCGCCAAAGTCAGCAACAAGCGAATGAGCATATGCATCCTGCAGACGCATTCAGTCTCGGTATTTAAAAACAATCATAAGTGATTCCGTATCCGAAAAGAATGCTACCAATCCAGATAAAAACTCCGAGCACAATTCCGCTTTACAAATTTTCTAGTTCAGCCGTTTCAAGTAATACGGTATATCCAGGGCACAGAAATTGCAATAGAGCTGAGAAATTTGCACTTTCTTGACGTTGCTGTAAATGAAAGAGTATAATTATAACTCGGTTTTAAAAATAAATTCTAAATTTTCTTACCAGAACCTCCGAAACATTTGACCATCATGAAGGAAAAACATAACACTCTTGACTTGACAGCAAATGCAGTCCACAGGGTGGCCAGATAGAATTCGTTAATATCGGTAGGGTCACTAAAAGTTTCCCGGTCAAACCATTCGGAATTTGATTCGGAATCCTGAATGGAGCCAGTATGGATTCCAAATCAAATGTAACAACCGATTCTGAGTCGGAATCGGTTGTTGCATTTGATTTGGAATCCATAATGACTCCATTCAGAAATCCGAACCGGTTCCGGAATGAGTTTAACTGGGTTATCGGTAGTTATCGGTAGGCCGGGTTGTTGTCCCAAAAACGTATTATTGACATAGAATTGTTAAATACTGACAACACAGATCTCGGACCAAATCCAACCCAAAAATGAATGCTGAGTAGGATGTGTCCAAAATCAATAAAAATCGGTAGTTTTCGGTAGGAATAACAAAATATCTGTAGTTTTGCCTTGTTCGTCTGTGAATCGGTAGGGATGACCAAAATCGGTAGGACTACCTGTAAATCGGTAGGTCTGGCCACCCTGGCAGTCCAGTCAAGAATATGAACAAGGCGGACAAACATTGTCAGAAGGAATATTTTGACGTTTGACTCTATTCGCCTGTGCTAATTGCCCCTATGAATAAATACAATTTGCGAACGCGATTAAACGGCACGGCGACTTCAACACTTCAATAAATAATCTGGCGGCAGAAAACGACCGCTTGGGATTTTTTTCGAGTTATCTTTAACTATTGAGTTCTACAATATGACTACACGAATGTACTCATGATTAATGAAGTTCATGTTTGACAATTCTCGCTGGTTTGGTTACTACTCACTTATTTACGCAGAATATTTGATTGTTCCGTATATACTAGAGTCCCGTACAGAGGAATGCGCAACACTGCTCAAAATGATGCC
This sequence comes from Topomyia yanbarensis, assembly GCF_030247195.1. Lineage (NCBI taxonomy): Eukaryota > Metazoa > Arthropoda > Insecta > Diptera > Culicidae > Topomyia > Topomyia yanbarensis. The sequence goes on along the minus strand of NC_080671.1, from coordinate 241,148,859 downwards.
CTCTTCTTTGTTCCTGGCACCCACAGTTTTTGCTGTAACTTTGAGTGACTTCAACCGAGTCGCACAGTAAATTGATATGGAGTGAATTGAAAACATACGGTTTCATGGCTTGTAGCACTTTATTCATACTACTCTTCCATGTAATTTATTTTACATTGTTACAAAAAAGTGTAATAAACTGAATACAGTGTCTGGTGTAGTCGACTGAAATATTTCGCCATGATATTATTTTTATCAACACTAATACTTTTCTTGCATGTTCTCCGAAAGGAGAATGTTTGTTTACTTTGCACGATAGGTAGCTATCTGACTGTTCGATAGATAGATTTGGCTTCACTCTGTGCGGGCCTTTAACATAAACAACGCCTTTGGTATATACATCCAAGCAACATGCAAAATATATTTTCGAAAAACACCTTGTATATAGTAAGGATATTACCAAATACAAATTTGAATTTGATATTACTATACTACCCAGACACTGTCCATTTCAAGAAAATGAAAATCGTCAAGAAAAGTCCGGTTCGCAATGACAGGTCATTGCTGGTTCGCCGTGACAGTTACTTTTTTTACTTTGCACGTTCCGTCCCAGGGGTGTACCACCCAAGTAACCAATAAGCATTATAACGTAGCCTAATATCTGCTCTAGAGCCACATATAAAGCTGTCCTAAAGAGCCGTGAAGCCCCAAATACTGATATAATGCTGGTATAATACCAGAAAAGCCGAAATATGGTGCTATTACTACGCAGAGATTGACCACTCGTTTCTGCAGTACTAATGCTATTATATAGCACCAGCGTAGAAATGTCAAATTTGTAAGCCTTATATTGGCACTACTAATGCTAAAAGCTTCGGTTGGCTGTCATTGCCGCCATGGTTTTAAAACCATTTCTTATGTTTCCTTTCGGTATGATGAGCAAAAAGGAAAAATTTTAAAATAAAATGTTCTGTTTAAAACCGCAATTGACGTAATTCTAATGCATTGTAATGAATATCCTTAATGGGTTTTCGTTCTCACATGATATGAATGTTTACAAAAATTACCTTTAGTAAGTCTCGAACTGAGGTACCTCGCCTCGTTCTTCACGGTGCGCTGCGTTTGCTCCCTGGCCTATATTGCATATGTTCGATTGAAATGAAATATGCAGAATATAATCTTCAAAAAGAGTTGCATAACAGATAAACCCACAGCATTACAATAGCATTATATCAGCTTTTTATATGCTTTATAATGGCATTAAATGCACTTGCACAGCTTTCATGCTTTAAAGATCCTTGAAGCATGTACGCGTTATATCAGCTTTATATACACATATAGAGCAAGCGATAATGCTATATGTCGGCTGTGCAGTTATGCATTATTGATGCTATTATAGAGCTGTATTGCGTTGGTAATGCTGTAATGGAGTTTCAATGCAACATTACCCAGGTAACCAATAAGCAAGCTGAATGCGTCTTAACGGCTACTTGATAAGCACTTAAGTCGTTTTAAATGCTATTTAAAAGTCGCTTTTGGCAAAATATACGGCTACATTACTGCTGTGCTATGAAAATGCTCTTTTACTACTGTTGTGCATTCAGAATGCTGCTTACTGGCAAGAAGTTTTTAAACAGTTTTTCAAATGCTGATTAACAACAGTTATGCATAACGAATGCCAGCATACTGCAAGAAGCATCCGGAATGCATATTTTACGCTACTTTACTGCATACACTAATGCTTGTTGGTTACCTGGGTAGTGCAAATGTATAGCCAATATAGTGCAATGGCTTAATGCTTATGGTTACTTGGGCAGTAAATTTTGGTAGACAATATATCATGCTTAACTTGAATATGATTCCTGTCATTTGTACCATGCTTATTCTGACATAGACATTCTATTTCTAACTGTTGTATGATACTATTTTTGGTATTTTGTATACAATGCCTGCATTACTATCCAATGATCAGAAAAACCATATACATGGTCGATTAAAAAATTGCTTTCTGGTTAAAATTCCTATTAGTGTTTATCATTTTATAGTAATTAAAATATAATGCATAGTAACTGTAGAAAATTTCGTTTAAATAAATTTCAAGCTTTTTTTCGACTTCGTTCATTATTTAATAGCTACACACAGTAAACTGGATGTACCTCTATAGAGAATTGGTACTAGCGCTGCACTCCAAGGCACAGAGAACAGACGTCCATCTTCAGCATTCAACTTGTGTAAAATCTCTAACGGTTTCGAAGGTAGTTGGGATATCTAAACCAGGTGCGCTACTGTCGTCATGTTTTTTGTGGCTGATTTTGACAGAATTGACAGCGGTTATTCCCAGTCAAAATAGTTTGGAACCGGTTCGGACTTCCAGCATGAATTCCAGCTCAAATGCATCAACCGATAGAGTCGGAATCGGTTGTTTTCTTTGAACAAGATTCCATACTGAATCCATTCAGAATTTCGAACCGGCTCCAGAATGGATTTGACGGATAGTTGGGATAGGTTGGTGTGGCGGTGCTAGTGTTTATCGTATATTAATTCAAATGTTTACACACGTTTTTTAAATCTTTTTGTTCGATCATGGATGTCTGTGCTCTGTGCCCAATAGACTGGCCCAAAATGGCATAAATCTCGAAATCAAAACCTTACCCTCCAAAATGAAAGTTTGGGTCCCCAACAAGCTTTCCTGAAAATTTCAGCTCATTTGGTTCACTGCAAGGGGTTCCGCAAACTGCTCAAAGTTTGTATGGAAAAAAGAGACCAAATGTATGGAGAAATGCATCAGTTTCACATTTTCAGCTTTAGGTGGCGCCGTAATCGATGAAAGTCTTTCGTGTGAAAAAATAAGAATCTTCATGTAACAATGAATGGACTCGTGAAAACCGGAGGTCAATCTGATGACAGCAGACAAAGTTATAAGCGCGCAAAGTTGAGGGTGTCATGTGCTGCAGTTGGGGTGGCTCTGTCGAAAGTGCAAAAAAACCCTTGCTTATGAACGCACGAATTACATGAGGTAGAAACACTCGATTACATGGATTACAACTTCTAATAACTCAAAATGCGGGCTATTTGGAAGAGTGGTATCTTCGGCAAACTGGACAAGTATGTCAAGGGCTTTCCGGTAAAAACATGAATCATTCAGAATTCTCTCACTAGGTGGCGCTAGGGTGACTGAAAATGCCCTATACTTTTTTTTAAATAATGCTATAGCTCGTGATCGGGAACACTTGGCTGACCGTAGTCTTCTGCAAAGTAGATCATAAGGTCAAGGGCTTTTCGACAGAAAACAGTTTGATTCAAAATTCTTCCTCTGGGCGGAGTTAGAGTGCCTGGAAAATTCTAACACTCTTTCATTTTATATTAGGCCATATCTCGTGATGGGAATCATTTAATGGGGCGGAGTGTTCGGCGCAGCAGTACAATTTATAATGGTGAACATAATTCTTGTACTAATCGACAATTTTTCTTTTTGGCTTATTCTCTCTCAAGTGAAAAGATCAGGTGGAGATGTAGAGTGGTTTTTTTCTAAACATTTCAAAATTGTCACCAGAATTTAAAAAAAAGCACATCTATTTTACATTTATTAATTTTATTGTGCTACAAAACCTTCCTTGATTTTAGTTCGTGTGGTCTCCGGAAAAGTCTGTCTATGCTGCTGCACTACTTGCAGAAGAAATTGCAGTTGATCTTCATTTTTCGTCAATTTTCCACAATACTCCTGGATCACGTTAATACCTCGTTCCGCGCAATCGTTCACTTTAATTTTTTCCTGCCTTCTAAAAAATCTGCTAATTGATCCTATTTTTTCGGATCTTCGTGAAGGAAATTCGCGGATATTCGGGTAATTTCGAAAAAAATCATTGAGTTTTTAGAAACGCAGCTTGACAACTCGTATGACTTCAACTCGTCTATAGAAGAAATATCCAATTTTATCTTACGTGTGTCCTCAATTTTACGTAATTTTAAATTTGATACCGTTTTATGCTTCTCTTCGATAGATACTTCTGGATCGTAAAGTGCCATTGTTACTAGTTCTTCACTTAAATAAAACAAATGTTTCGCTAACCGGCAGCCGTTTGGTATATATTGTTTGTATGATCCGAATAAACATCTTCTAAACTAAGTAACTTCTTGCCCAAGTTAATATCATTTCGAGCCGCTGATAGGGAGTAAGTGGCGTTAAACCACGAAAAAATATAAATACGCAAAATAAACAAACATATAAGTGGGATACAATCTCTCTCATGATGGTTCATTTTAAATTGATCTTTAAAGAGTCACATTTTTAGGCAATAAATTGCTTTTGCCATCCATCTGGCACGGCTGTGCGCTTCAGGTAAAGAAAATTTATTTTTTTTGTCGCTAAGGAATGCTAAAGCGATATCAAGCAATTCTTTGTAGTCATTTCGCTGCTGCTTGATTGCTGACTGCTCTTTTAAAAATCTTATTATTTCGTTTTTTTCATTGCCAAGCTCTGCTACAATGCTGGCGTCTACCATATTTTCGTGAAACGACTGGTCCAGCGCTGACCACGCGGATTTGAATTTAATAAAAATATTCCACTCTACATCTCCACAAATAAATAAATAAACCACTCTACATCTCCAACTGATCTTTTCACTTGAGAGAGAATAAGCCAAAAAGAAAAAAAATGTCGATTAGTACAAGAATTATGTTCACCATTAGAAATTGTACTATTGCGCCGAACACTCCGCCCCATTAAATGATTCTCATCACGAGATATGGCCTAATATAAAATGAAAGAGTGTTAGAATTTTCCAGGCACTCTAACTCTGCTCAGAGGAAGAATTTTGAATTAAACTGTTTTCTGTCGAAAAGCCCTTGACCTTATGATCTACTTTGCAGAAGACTACGGTCAGCCAGGTGTTCCCGATCACGAGCTATAGCATTATTTAAAAAAAAGTATAGGGCATTTTCAGTCGCCCTAGCGCCACCTAGTGAGAGAATTCTGAATGATTCATGTTTTTACCGGAAAGCTCTTGACATACTTGTCCAGTTTGCCGAAGTTACCACTCTTCCAAATAGCCCGCATTTTGAGTTATTAGAAGTTGTAATCCATGTAATCGAGTGTTTCTACCTCATGTAATTCGTGCGTTCATAAGCAAAGGTTTTTTTGCACTTTTGACAGAGCCACCCCAACTGCAGCACATGACACCCTCAACTTTGCGCGCTTATAACTTTGTCTGCTGTCATCAGATTGACCTCCGGTTTTCACGAGTCCATTCATTGTTACATGAAGATTCTTATTTTTTCACACGAAAGACTTTCATCGATTACGGCGCCACCTAGAGCTGAAAATGTGAAACTGATGCATTTCTCCATACATTTGGTCTCTTTTTTCCATACAAACTTTGAGCAGTTTGCGGAACCCCTTGCAGTGCACCAAATGAGCTGAAATTTTCAGGAAAGCTTGTTGGGGACCCAAACTTTCATTTTGGAGGGTAAGCTTTGAAATTCCAAACTTTGCACTTTTTTCATACAACCTTGGGCCACTCTAGTGCCCAAGGTATGATTTACCCACTAATAGGTGTAAATCTATATAATCACCTAGTTTAGCTAGATTGAATATACCAACTTCTAAGATCGTGCACTTTTCTGGATGCCTAAGTAAACAGTACCTAAATTCCACAAAACTGCACATACTCACCAGTAGGTAACTTGAAACCACCTAAAATTAGGTAATTGTTAATCAAATCTGAGCGGATATTATTATTATAGGGATTGGATCCTATTAGTAGGTAATTTTAACCCCTTTTTTGGGTACTACGCCACTAAAGAAGACTATACGTAATAGTTGAAATACTAGTATCTGATTTATAATGAAAAGTAACAGTTTTTCATTACTATTTCTACAGTGGAATTAAACGGAAGACATCTGTCTTAACAGGATTAATTGTGACATTCCACTAAGGCGCTCGAAAAGTTTATAATTTTGCAACAAATTATAGTTAGCGGATTACTCGTTACAATATCTGCTGAGCCAAGTTGCAAACTATACTGACCGCTATTTTTATTTAAAATATCAAACCGGTTGAGTGTTCATCTCCGATTCCTAAAGATTTTTCAAAGGATTCTACTTGAATCTTAATGGAAACATTGCGAAGGAAATGAGCAACGGCTTAGGTTAGTGAAAAATAAATCATTATCGTAAGTGTTCTCTTTGCGGATTATAGGCGTTTTTGAAATATGAGGCTCTCGGAACTTTTCATTCGAAGAATTTCGAATTTTTCTGTATTATTTGTGTTGTATTAACTTATTTCGTACATCCGCAAATTGCAAAGACGTGGCCTGATCTGGTGAAACACAAATATCATAAATAAACCTTTCCCGTCAGACTTTACCCCGAGGGGAACGTCACTTCAGAATAATTATTATATTCCGTGCAATTTTGCATGAATTCGTATTTTTCCGATAATTTTAGAAAATCTAAATAATATTGCAACAAATCCAATCGCCATCCAATTTTGCTCGAATTGCGATGACACTTGTCAAAACCATGAAATCCATGGGCAAAACATTTATGAACTAATACGCCGACACTTAAAACACAGACAAACTTAAAATTTAAATGTGATGACAGTCGATCATATCATTGGCTGGCACCTGGGACGGGACTTGCCGATAAATGTTTTCTTTTTTTTCTGTTCATTATATTGCTCGTCTCACAAGGTCTCCCTTTTTACCTCACATAGTTTAAATGGACTGGCTGCATTTGACAGTACCCCCTGGCTGCATATGACGTTCGATTTTTTGCTATTTGCATGTCTCGTCTCAGGCTGGCACACTTAAATTTTGTGTGTAATTGTATTAAAGGGAAATGGGAAAGTTCTTGAATTGGGTCATTAAGCTATACATAGCTTTCCCTTCCATTCGATAAATTTTAGGTCCACTATACATAATATAACATTATTTAAAAAAAATCGTTTTAATACGTAAAAACGGTATTTTTGTTTTTTTGAAATAAATCTTATGTAAACATAGACAAACGTACATAAGAAAACTGCGGTTGTTTGCATCTAGCAACCCAAAATGAAAAAAAAACTGTGCACATTGCATAGACTTTTCTACGGCCCATGTACATACACGACACATGACACAAACACTACATCACTAGCTGGTGGAAAATAATAAACAAAGACGGCAAAATCAAATGGGATTGTTTTCAACCAGGAAGCTGCAGAAGTGTTTGTCGTTGGGATTTAGAACCGACTTGGTTCTAGCTTAGCAACGACGTGTTACTGAGCTTCGCACTTACTTCCTTATTGGATTTGATAAAAAATTTATTTTATTTTTGGTTTTTAAAGTTTCTTTTACCCGGAGGGAAATCTAGCAGGTCATAAGCCGGAAGTACGACTTATGATGACTACGGTTTTCCTAGCGGGTTGTACCTTGGAAAGGAGAAAAAGAAATAGATTATATGATAAAGTATACTTCACTACCAACTCCTCTGTTGGTTTGATTGACGTCTGCTGGGCGCTGGTAGGGACCTCTTTAACTGCGAATCACTACAAAGGAAAAACGTGTCATCGGTTTCTACTTAGAAAGAAAAACGACTAAACACCTGCTATGGGAAAAAGCGACTGAACGACTGATTTAATTTCATATTCTTAAAACTATATATACAAATTTCTAATCTAACTATTCACCTACCTACTTAGTTCTAGCTATTCACCCTTCTCTCTCACTCTTACCGTGATGTGTTTTTTTTTTATTCCCTTCCGCCGTCCTTCGGTACGGCCGGCAAATTATGTTCCTGCCTTCTAGACTGTTTTAGGGTGGGTAAACAATTCAAATCCTAAACCCTTTGCGCTGGTAAACAAATCAATTCTATATCTTTCGGCGCGGGTAAAATTATCTATTTGGTATCGGTCTAGACCGGATACCTTTACGTTGGATTATTTTCCCAGGACCGTCGCTAGATCACTTTATTATTATTTTATCTTTTACGGCCTTCGTGGCGGTACTTGCGCCTCGCCGGGATCGCCTACGTACACAATGCTGTATTATTTGGCAACCGTCTGAGAGTTTTATTACTATCGTCCCTTCTAGACGATAATTGCTTTTTTTAGCATTTCCTCATGGTCCTTGCCAAGTAACTTACTATCATAAATTTCACCAGTTACCTGGAGTCTCGTCCCTGGTGGAAGCTTAGACCACCGTATGAATGGTGCAATTAATGCAGCTTGGGACACGAGCGTCGATGAATAATTACGGCTATCATGAGGCATTTTGTTATTGTTGGGTAATTCACCCACTCTCAATATAGTGCTCCCTTGAGCAATTTACTGGTTGATACATGAAGGTTTTCAGCCAACTTCAAACGTATGCATATATGTACCGTGAAGCGATCCCGAGCTCGACATTCCCGGCCCCGTGAATCTTCCTGAAGGTTTACTACTGTTTATGATCGAGCGACTGTCGCAGAATATAAAATAGTTATTTTTTTTTAAATTGTTTGTTAATTATAATAATTATAGCTCGTTATTATTGTTTACAATGAGCTTTCTGTAATGTTTCCCGGAAGGGGAAACAGACGATCCACTGGTCTTCTGATATCTTGTGTTGCAGTACATCTTTTAACCTTTAAGTATATAAAAATTATCACATATATAATGCTTATTAATCCTGTACCCATTAACACGTAGCTCAAAATAGGTCGATTTACATTTTCCTCATTAAAATTGTTCGTTATGATAGTAAAATTTTTACTTCTAAATGGGTTTTCCGGTTTGGGAAATTCCCTTGTGTTGTTATTTCTAGGTTCAACATTAAAATTTATTTGAATCCTGTCCTTGAAAAACATTTTTGCCCTACTTTCTTCTTTAGCTATGAAGCCGTACATAGTGCTTTTATTATTCTGTATCCTACAATCTGAATCTAATCTAACTACAGCAGCTTTGTATGGTGGCGATATGATGTTATTCCGGCAATGGATTATAATGCTTGTTGTATCGCTGGCGTAGTAAAGAACTTGGTCCGCGTCCGTGAGTGCCGTTAACTCGGCATATGGTGGTGCTAAGTATTTGATGTTACAGCGAATTTTTGCAGCCTTGTGCGCCACCAGTCCAGAGATGCAGTCTAGCTCCTTTTGCACGATACTTGGCTCTACTATAAAATGGGTTTGGTTCATTCGTACCGGCTCTGTAGTCGGGTAGAAATATTCCCCGTTATGATCAATCAATATGCGAGTTTCCGTGATATCGATTATAGAATGATTTTCCGTATGAGGTACTGGAATTATCCGCAGCATTTCGTACTCTGTTCTGCTGATCACGATTGTATACATCACGATTACAATTGTTCCGTTGATCTGATGTGCTTCGTATTGTACTAATGATGGTTGTCGAAGAATTGTTAGTCCCGCTGGTAATGTCGCGGAAATATTGTCGAATGCCATAGTGAGTTCATCCTCCGTAAGTGGGTATGCTCGCATTCTTTTATATTTATGCAGCGTTGCGTCTATTGTTTCTCTAGATAACATAATTATCTCGATTAAACGGCTTTCTACGTATTCCGTTTCACCCAGTGCGTATCTTTTCTTTAAGTCGTTTGTGTCCTTCATCAGGTTATAGAATCGATCATTCAGGGTGTTTCCCATCTCGGCCGTCTGCCCGTTTAGTTGGCTTAGCGATTCAGATAGCTGATGGATCTTCTCGTTGTCGTGCATTCTGATTGCTGTTAATTCGTTTTCCACATCATTTTCGCCGAAGAGAAAGCTCCATAAAAATCCAAATATTCCTTTGGAACGGCGAGATCGAGATCTTTCGTAGTTAATTTCGGTTATCGCATCGTAGCATAGTTTATTAAAGACGCTTAATATTCTCTCTATGTTGTCGTTGTCCATATTCATATGTTTCCTGGTGGCGGACATGTTTCTCCGTATACCCTCTATTAGATCTATGTCTTCGGCTGGAGATATCATTGTATTGATATTGGTGCGCCATATTTCTCGTTTCATCAGGCTCGTACCGATGTGATCAAAGAAAACTCCGTCCTGTTCGATAGGAGTGACCAACAATGAATTCACCGTGCTGAGAACTGCCGCTGAAGTTATCATAGCTGCAAGTACAGAACGCGGAGAAAAGCGAATAAATGGTTTGGTTAATGACTTTCTTGGTCTTTTAGCTGGTGGAGTGCTCTTATTAGCTTCTCCCTTTGTTTCAATCCGGTGATCCTTGAAAGTCGGATCAGCGGATTCAGGTTCAGATATATGCATTAGAATATGCTCTGATTCCTGTTTATCTTGCGTCGATTCTGGAACTAAGTCCTTTCTTTCGACGTCCAAAATTGCGAGTTTGGCAGTTGCGCGTCTAAAGGTGCCTTTTTTTGTTAGGACTTCGACTTGTCTAACAACGCCATCGTCAGATTTAATCAATTTGGTGACGCGTCCTTTCAACCAACGTCCTGGGGGTTCTTCGTTATCCACCATTAAAACTATATCGTCGAGTTTAACGGATCTAGAGTCACCAGTCCATTTTTCTCTGGTGATAAGGGTAGGAAGATATTCCTTTTTCCATTTATCCCAAAATATCGTCATAGCGTGTTGGATCCTCGCTTGTGATTTTTTGTCGTAAGGTTTTGGGTCACACTCAAAGGGTGGTGCGTATTTACCTGCCCTTCCCAAGATTGCGTGAAACGGAGTTAAGAGTTCATCATCTATATCCTTCAGGGCTCTATGTATTAGTGGTCTTGAGTTGACAAACCACTCAGCTTGGACTAAAGCTGATCGCAGCACCTCACTGGTAGGCGTCCTTACCGACATATCGTCTATCTTGGCACAGAGCACTTTCTTTATAGCTCTGCTCAACCTTTCCCAGACGGCTCTAAAATGTGGAGCTGCTGGAGGGTTGGAAATTTCAAACTCCGTCGGCTCTCCTCGTTTCACTGTTGAATTGAGATGTTCGGGAAGCCGCTCTAAATCTCCTTCGGTCTCAACGAAGTTGGTTTCGTTGTTGCTGTAAAGCTGAGTTACTTTACCTCTATGCCACTTGAAACATACAAAAAAGGCATTGGTACTAATAATGCCTGCCAATTCAATATGTATCTCATGAGTAATTAAGCAATTGAAAATTACTCTCCATTTATTTTCTTTGACATTTCTAGCCTTTTGAAAATAGAAAGGTCCAAAATAATCGATTCCGCTATATTCAAACGGAAACGCGTTTAAATTAGTTCTTACAAGCGGGATATGAGTCATCCCTGGAACTGTTAAATATAAAATCTTCAGAATACATCTGTATTCTAATTCACTTCGCGCTCTCATGACTCCAGTGTTGATGTCAATGAGGGGATATACTTTTTTAAAATAATCATCTTTGGGCACATAGTCCCTTATTTGTTTTCTTTCTTCATCATTTTGGATGTCATATTTTAGCATCCTTTCCATTTCTTTCGCAAATGCTTCTATTTGAACATTTACCATCTGTACGCGTGACGGTGAACTAATCGACTCGAAAATCATTACTTGCATTTCGTATACATCACGCTCTTTGTCGGTTCGGCATCTCTGCCATAAAAATCGTTGATCTTGCTGATCAACCGATTTTATATGGCCTTGGTGGAACATTTTCTTAATGTCTCCACAAACCGCCACCTTCAATAATACTTCGTATAGAGAAGCATCTGGTCCCGACAACAAATTGGAGTTAAACAATATACCTTGAACCTTTTGTGCCGCATCAAATTCTAATCTTAATTTTGGCGGAATTTTACTAAAATGAGGTATACAAAGTACTCGTTCAAACGGATACTCAATTTCCTCCTTACTCAATTCTATAATGAATCTCTTTGATTCATAGCTATTGAAGGATGCCATTGCCCATTCCTTTTTGTTAACATTTACATTTTGTTTCATTATGTTGAGTTTGTTCAAGGCATAACTCTTTGGAAATTTGACATCATCATTTTTCCAAAGCTGTCCAATTTCATAAATGCTCTCCTTCTTTTGGAGAGAACTTCGAATTATTTCCTTTGAGCACTTAGGCTCTTTAGTTTCAGGCGTATTTGGAATTGCTGTAGCTCCGAAATACCCTGTGGAAAGTAAACTTTTTACTATCTTCCTACTCTGAAAGGAAGGTTCGAGAGGTGATACTGTCCTCTCGTTTGTTCGCATCAACGTCTCGCGTATTTGCGTCAGCTCAGCCATTGCTTCACTGTTTCTATCTTGCGCTTGGAGTGTCACATTTTTCATCTCCAAGTCTTTTGCTCTTATCTTATTCTGAAAAGAGTTCACGATGGATAACAAATTCCTCTCATGAATTTTCCACAGCTCAGACATAGATTTGCTACCATCTAATGCTAATGCTTGAAGTGCTATATTATTCATCTTCAAGTCTTCCATCCCCTTCTTATTTAGAAGGGAGTTCACGAGGGATAATGTTTTCCTCTCGTTCTTCTTCATCAGCTTAATTATCATTTTGCTGTCTTGGATGGCCTTTTTAAACATCTCGATGTCTTTCTTCAGCTTAACCTCTTCTTGGTTGCGCTGCTGGCATTTTACACAATACCAAACATCTGGTATTGCGGGTCGTTTATTCATCTTTACGCAATATTTATGATAATATCTATCGCAATCGGAGCAGGTTATCATGTCGACCTTTGCTCAATCTTTCCTTGTGCAAAGCCGACAATGGCCGTTGGGATTCGACACGAATTCCATATTTTCTTAGAAGTATTTATCAATCGATCTCTAACAATCTTTCCAATTATAGAAAACTTGACTTAAATACTCAATTTTAAATAGTTGAAAACTATTCAAAATACTTTAATAAAATTTTAAGGAAGATTGTGCTCCGCTCCTCTCTGGAGCCACCAAAATGTCGTTGGGATTTAGAACCGACTTGGTTCTAGCTTAGCAACGACGTGTTACTGAGCTTCGCACTTACTTCCTTATTGGATTTGATAAAGAATTTATTTTATTTTTGGTTTTTAAAGTTTCTTTTACCCGGAGGGAAATCTAGCAGGTCATAAGCCGGAAGTACGACTTATGATGACTACGGTTTTCCTAGCGGGTTGTACCTTGGAAAGGAGAAAAAGAAATAGATTATATGATAAAGTATACTTCACTACCAACTCCTCTGTTGGTTTGATTGACGTCTGCTGGGCGCTGGTAGGGACCTCTTTAACTGCGAATCACTACAAAGGAAAAACGTGTCATCGGTTTCTACTTAGAAAGAAAAACGACTAAACACCTGCTATGGGAAAAAGCGACTGAACGACTGATTTAATTTCATATTCTTAAAACTATATATACAAATTTCTAATCTAACTATTCACCTACCTACTTAGTTCTAGCTATTCACCCTTCTCTCTCACTCCTACCGTGATGTGTTTTTTTTTTATTCCCTTCCGCCGTCCTTCGGTACGGCCGGCAAATTATGTTCCTGCCTTCTAGACTGTTTTAGGGTGGGTAAACAATTCAAATCCTAAACCCTTTGCGCTGGTAAACAAATCAATTCTATATCTTTCGGCGCGGGTAAAATTATCTATTTGGTATCGGTCTAGACCGGATACCTTTACGTTGGATTATTTTCCCAGGACCGTCGCTAGATCACTTTATTATTATTTTATCTTTTACGGCCTTCGTGGCGGTACTTGCGCCTCGCCGGGATCGCCTACGTACACAATGCTGTATTATTTGGCAACCGTCTGAGAGTTTTATTACTATCGTCCCTTCTAGACGATAATTGCTTTTTTTAGCATTTCCTCATGGTCCTTGCCAAGTAACTTACTATCATAAATTTCACCAGTTACCTGGAGTCTCGTCCCTGGTGGAAGCTTAGACCACCGTATGAATGGTGCAATTAATGCAGCTTGGGACACGAGCGTCGATGAGTAATTACGGCTATCATGAGGCATTTTGTTATTGTTGGGTAATTCACCCACTCTCAATATAGTGCTCCCTTGAGCAATTTACTGGTTGATACATGAAGGTTTTCAGCCAACTTCAAACGTATGCATATATGTACCGTGAAGCGATCCCGAGCTCGACAGTGTTCGTGAGACCGGGCGACAAGAACTCAATGATGGTGTTTATGTCAAATAAAAATAACCCTGCGGGAAAACCAGGAAACATATATTCATTTTTTTCTGACAGGGCATCATTTGTCGTGAAATTAGGCAATCCATTAGACGTTAGTTTGATAATCCAGCGGTGGGTTCTGTCAACAAATCTACTCCTGCGAACAGAAAAACTCGTCCGACAAACTTTATTCGTTAGTCCGATTCGTTTGATGTTGGATCGAATCAACGATATTGTCGGACGTCACACCCCTCGGAGTAACGTCAGAAGAAGTAAACAAGAAACAATCAGCTGATCAGAAACGTCTCATTGCCTAATTCGATGTGTCAAATGCTTCTGATAGTGTCAAATCAAGACTGTCAACATATTTCTTTATTTTAAATTTAAAAAAAAAGATGCATTTAATTTCCATTTTTGCATTAACTTTGCACTCCCTCGCAGAAAAGTTTGTTCAAAAAATTAAAGGGTTGTGTACAGGACACGACCACAGTGACATTAAAAATGTAGCGTTTTTCAAGAGCGTGCAAATGAATTTTATCTATCACACATATCGGCTCACGTTCTTGTTCATTCGCCTGTTTTCATATGTTACAATTTGCTATATACCCTCCCCATCAAAACATAATTTATTGAAGGTCTTTTAACGGTAATCTATTAATTAATCAAGTATCTCACTAGGTGATTGGCATTATTTGGCTGATCCATCTAGTAAAAATAGGTTGGTCTGTCCAGAAAATATATTCAAAAGAAAAGTTCCATATTGAGAGCTGTGATGAGGAAGCCCACGCCCACCAACGGAAATATACAGATTCTCCATGAAATATGAAATTTCATTTTCCATTTAAATTTTCAATAATGTACTAATGAACTTAAGTAAACAATCTTAAGTTTAAGTATTTCTTGATCGATTAGTGGTGGAAAAAATGAAATTATTTGATAAATTACATTGTTATGCAACGTTCGCACTACCAGTTAAAACGGGTTTTTATGCTATCTTGGTGACATTTTTCTTGTTGCTAATTATTAAAACGTGTTATAACTCTGTAGTGTAAACATTGTATTATTAAACCAATTCTGCAGCGTTTTATGTTATATAGGTGTTTTATGTGGTAATAGGACTGACATAATTATATCTTCAGTACAGCGGTTTGTTTCATAATTTAAAACAGATTTATTTTAAAATTTAAATTAGTATACCCAACCGTTCTATTTGTTGTATACTTTAAAACGCAATTAGAACTGTGTTTTAAATACATATGGTAGGACAGATATTCTGACTGGATAAACTGGGAAAACAATTTTAAGTCCAGTAACGCTTAAGACATGGCTTGAATTTGAATCGCAAAAGAACACCCGCTTCAACTGCTGCTGGGACGGTAAGTTCTGTTTTAAAATTTTACGTTGTGTGCAGTACGAAACAAAAGTGTTTGAAATTATAAAACAAAAAGTTCTGCTGGGAATGTGATTGTTTCCGATGCAATTACACTCAGATTTTTCACGCAGGGGATACAGGCCGTGTAAATGAAAACCGCGTAAATTTCAAAATCCGCATAAAGAAACCTGAGTGTACTCTCCTATATAAAATACTACGCTGCTGAACAGTGCAATAGCTACAGAAGCACGTTGCCAGATGCCTTACTGATAAAAAACATAACCGAAATATGAAACATGAAAACCAATAGGCTCTTTACCCTACGCAGCTACAAAGCGCCGTGAACATGGATTAACAAGTTACAACGCACACGCATGCATAAAAATAAATATATTTTTTTCAAACGCAACACTCTTAAGCAGCACACACCGTATTGAATTAAATCCAAACCACCCCGCCCACCCACTTTGCAAATCATTCTGTGTCACCGTGCTGGTACCCGAAAAATCCGCACACGGCCACCGCTGCCGAAAATGCATAGCGTCTACCGCTTATTGTAGTGCCCAGACGCTGCAGCCATGATCTTACCCGTTCGACATAAGAACAAAAACTGATTCAAACGGGTACGCGTCACCTCTATTTATAAACTAACAGTATATGGTTTAGTCACTTAGGTGCGAGTGTGTGTAAATGCCAACGTTACCGAAAATCGATAGCGCTTATTGCATCGCCCGGAGACGATGTTGCTCTTATGGGATAAGAGCAACAACTGATTTAAACGGACATGCGTTGCTTCTATTTATGACTTTTCGTGTTTCATTGAGCAACTAAGCTGCCCTATCTTGACGGCTGTGTCTGAGAAATCTGCCTCACGAATGGTAATTTTCCCGTTTTTCGTGAACTTTTTAATTTTACCAATTTCCAAAAGTCTACTTTTATTGGGGAGATATTAAATTATTACCAATATTTAAGTTAGGTGTTTCTGAATCGGTTGGTGTATGAATGATTAAAATCCATCTAGTAATATCGGAGTTATAAGCGTGCAAACCTTACATAGTTTCGTTACATGGGAGATAGTTTAGATTTTAGAATGACACCTAGCCCCAGATAGTGGAGTAAGACATTTTTAATGTCAAAACGTCCTACGCTGATCCACTTTGTTCGACGTTTTGTGGAATGTAGGGCTAGTTTTTTCGTTGAGTTTTGACGTCTTACACGCAACTCAAAAGACATTCCACGCAACGCAAAATGCATTATGAATTTCTATTTTGATGGAAATAAATGCATTTAATTTCGCTGATTTTTAAAAATGCATCACAAGTGATCTGCCCCTAGGCCGAGCTTCACTTCGGATCTGTCGATTGGAACACTTATGGACACTTTTTACCTAAAAAAAACCGATTAAATGAACCTTTGCCGAACCGAAACGAAACTTATAGCAACAGAAGGGCCCCCCGAATAGAAATGTTCAGTAACAAAACCATGATTTTCACTGTGACCATACAGTAATTTTACAATAATTTACAGTAAGTTTTAGTGTTATGCTACAATACAAAAACAATAAACTTTAACGTTTTTACAGTAAATTTCAATGTAAAATAGATTTTTACAGTGAAAAAGGGGGGTGGTTATGTATCTTAACAATAAAAAATCAATTAATCTCCATACATTTTTTTCTCGAAAACAGTAAAATTTAATGTGAAGGCGCTGTATCAGTTTTTTGCTGAAGAGTGAAATTTATTGTTACATGACATTTTATTGTAAATCTACTGTGAGAACTTGGCATCGAACAATGTTGAAACAGTAATAACTATAATATTTATTGTTTTATGATTGTTTGTAGGGTAAATGCTATTGTAAAATTCTATCCGGGCCGCTACGTCAACTGTTTGTGCTTTTCTTCTTCATATCCTCTTGTTTTTAGGCTTCATCAAAGAAAAATGACAACTGCACTCACACACAGAAAAAATGTGCACACCTGTATCCGTCTTGCTCTTGTACTTCCTCTCTCAAAACCATCATGCTCGTTTGGCTGCACTTGTTGAAAGTCCATTTGGCTGTAATTTTTGACACTTCGCTAGTCTGTGTATATTCTGGTTGCAGTTGAAAGCTGGAAAATCCATCCAGCGACAATCGGTTTTTCTCCAGTTTAGTGCTAATCTATTATGTCGGAAGTAGTGCGCTGGATAGCGCATCATTGTACGAAAACAGCGCACTACTTTCGAAGTGATTCCTTTGTTTAGAACCAGAGAAAATACGATTGTCGCTGGTTGGATTTTCCAGTTTTCAACTGCAACCAGAATATTCTGGTTGCAGTTGAAACTAGGTTGAAAACTGGAAAATCCAACCAGCGACAATTGTATTTTCTCTGATTTTAAACAATGGAATCATGTCGGGAGTAGTGCGCTGTTTTCGTACAATGATACGCTATACAGCGCACTACTTCTGACATCATGGATAAGCACTAAACAAGAAAAAAACGATTGTCGCTGGTTGGAATATCCAGATTTCAACTGTAACGATAATAAAGTGTCTGTAATAAACACCTGAGACGAGACATGCAAATAGCAAAAAATCGAACGTCAAATGCAGCCAGGGGGTACTGTCAAATGCAGCCAGTCCATTTAAACAGAAAAAAAAGAAAACATCTATCGGCAAGTCCCGTCCCAGATAAACACCATCCAATGCATATAGTTTTTTTTTTCATTTTGGGTGTTGTCTTGATAGGTTGGCAGCCATTGCATTTATCGCTCATATGAGTAAATCCGCCCGGATAGTTTGCTACTGCGACAAAAAAAATTCACATTTTCACACGAAAATTTATTGGCACTTACACAATTTCTCCGGATAAATACAAGGTGTTATTTCTCCGGATAAATAAAACAGCCGGAGAAGGAGTGAATGAGTTTATCACGGTATCCTTTTTTCGCTCGCTGCTTTCCTGTCGTTGTTCCAAAACACGAAAGATAATATTTCTTTGCCACTTTTCTTTGTAATTAAGTGTATTTTTTGAAGTTTTTATTGATTTCCACGAAATTAAAATTTTATCACCTTCTCCGGTGAGAAGGAAAAAGTCAAATAAATTTTATCTGGAAAATCATTAGCAAGCTATTTGTGGAGACGGAGAATTTTGCGACTCATCTTATCTCGGAAAAGTTGGACATCGGATAAGCTTCTTCCCAGTTAAACTCATTCCGGAACCGGTTCGGATTTCTAAATGAAGCCATTATGGATTCCAAATCAAATGCAACAACCGATTCCGACTCAGAATCGGTTGTTGCATTTGATTTGGAATCCATACTGACTCCATTCAGGATTCCGAATCAAATTCCGAATGGTTTGACCGGGTTCTCGCGTGAGTGAGAGAGAATTACAATGCCTGTAGGTTGGATATAAACAACCGCAGTTTTCCTCTGTATGGTTGTCTATGTTTACATAAGATTTATTTTAAAAAACAAAAAATCGTTTTTACGCATTACAACGAATTTTATTTTTAAATAAAGTTATATTATGTATATTGGACCTAAAATTTATCGAATGGAACGGAAAACTATATCCCAGTTAAACTCATTGCGGAACCGGTTCGGATTTCTGAATGGAGTCATTATGGATTCCAAATCAAATGCAACAACCGATTCCGACTCAGAATCGGTTGTTGCATTTGATTTAGAATCCATACTGACTCCATTCAGGAGTCCGAATCAAATTCCGAATGGTTTGACCGGGATATAGCTTAATGACCCATGGGTCATTGCAATTCTCAGTGTGAATTGAAACTTAAAACTCATGTGTCAAATCTCTAAAAAGGTGTAGATTATTTGCAGTGTACATCACAACTTTCACACTACGCAATATTGTTGTTTAACGTTTATTGTTTCGTATTGTTTGTGGAATTTTAAACGTGTACCGTTACCTGCAATTCATACCTATACAATGGCAGACATTGTGAGTTATGAATTATTTTTTATCGGATGAATTGATACATTATTCAATCTTTAGGATTACGACGTCGACTTCACGACTTCATCTGAAGAAGACGCAATAGAGGCAGTAGCAAGCAGTGAATCGGAAGATGGCCCTATTGACATGAATATAAAGCTTATAGAAGCAGTTCAGGGCCATCCAAATCTGTACGATCTTGCGAACGAAACATACCACGACAAGAATGCGAGGGTGAATAGCTGGCGTGAGATAGCGTCAGAGCTACTCGCCTTGGATCCGACGAAAGACGAGTCGCATAATACTCCTTCACTGTCTAAAGCTTTACAAGCCAAATGGAAGGGTTTGCGGTCGTCTTACGCGCGGGCACGTCGTGAAAATAAAGGGCGAATTGGACAAGCAGCCCAAACTAAAAGAGTATATAAATATGCACATAAACTTGGATTTTTGGATTTGATTTCCAAAAAAACGAATACTCTAAACACACCGAATGTCACGCAAAATGAGTCTACTGAGCATGTTGCTA
This sequence comes from Topomyia yanbarensis, assembly GCF_030247195.1. NCBI lineage: Eukaryota > Metazoa > Arthropoda > Insecta > Diptera > Culicidae > Topomyia > Topomyia yanbarensis. Next base: position 241,128,999 of record NC_080671.1, on the reverse strand, counting down.
GCTGCTCTGGAACATCATCGAAAAAACGGAAAACAGACGAAGACCCAGCAACGTTGGCGATTTTAAACTACCTTGAGAAGAAACAGGAAAATGAAGTCGACGAACTGGATCTTTTCTTCCAGCAAATGGCTGTAACGGTTAGAAAATTACCACCGCGGAAAGTTGTTGATGTGAAGCGAGCAATTTTCAATTTAGTAGTCGATGCTGAGGAAGCCTCCCTGGAACCATAACAAATTTAAAAATGTGAAATAATATATGTGTCATGTTGTCTCGAAATTGCTTTTTATCTGATGTCGCACAGCAAATCAAAATTTATATTTGCAGATTTCATTCCGATTTATCTTCATGCTAGCCTTGTTCAGACTAGAGACATCAGTGCATAGGTTTTGCCAGCTAGCCCGTTCTGCAGATCGAAGGCATTTCTTATGTGCACTCTGTAACCGTTGGTTACACCGTTTATTGTTGGCTTCGCCACAATGTGATAATACTCGTGATTTGCTCAGTCCTACCTATCCTAAATCCTTCCCTGAATATGATGTCAAGCTGTGTGAGTGATAGCCCGCCAAGTCTGACGTTTCGTCTGGGACGGAGGGGTCACTCACGCAGAACCGCTCACAGATACACGTTAGGGATACCGGTCACAACGGTTTGAGCGAAAGGTGTCGCGCAACAAACCATCCACGGATGTTGCAGCCAGTGGAAGGGTTGCCAATTCTATGTGTCAAAGCTTTTGTCAAATACCCGATCGTATGTGATCGTAGGTTTTTGTTTGATATAGCTCAGCAAGGAGACGGATCGACCTCTTTCTGTTCCCAACCTTCCAACGAGTTAGAAGTGCGCGTTGTGTTATATCGTTTAAGTAAAGTAATGTCGTTAGAGTGAAATGTGTATAGTTGTTAATGTTGTGCATTTCATTGTAGGTTAGAGAATTATATAGTACAGAGCGGTCAGTAAAAGTAGATACAGAAAGTGGTGGTAAGATATTAAAGAAGTTTAGAAAAATAGAGATAATAGATAGATTTTTCAATAGATTTGAGTGGAGAGAAGAAAAGCGAAATTCGCTATTGTTAAAGGGTACAATACAATAGGTGAAAGGTAATTGAATAACTCAATTTAAGAGTTGATAATGCGCAAAAAAGGTGACGTACTGGTACTAATTCGCTGGGAAGGTCCCCCAGCGGACCTTTTTATCTTGGGCCGAAACACAATTTCGGTAAATTTCTTCTCCAGATCGCCACCGCCTCAATAGACCACCATTTTGGTATCTCCGGTCGCCATCTTTACGGATTAGAGTCAGCGTGGTCAAGAAGCTGACTAATCACGCCTGTGTGGACCGAAAGAGGGCAACGGAAAGTTAATCGGAGTCTTTCGTCGTACTCCTGGGTCGGACACGACCATACCAACCAGTTACCAACCGCCGTCACTATTCACCAGCTAGAACCACCATCGGAAGCTACCATCGCCACCAGCCAACTCCACTACCAGAAAACCGCAACAGGAATCGCTCCGGGGACCCGTCGTAGCCACCGTCACCGTAATTGCAACACCGTCAAAGCGCAAGTACCTCTGTGACGTCACAATTAGATCTATGCCTTGTAGGATTAATAAAATTGTAATATGTATCGAATTTGGTGATTTGGTAGTGTCCTTTAACTGCAGTGAGCCCTGCTTAACTTCTATACACGTGTTTTTCCATCTTTCGTATTCCGTACTCGTTAAAGGAGTTTCAAGCCTCATCGTTGGATGGTGGCATAGAAACTGGTCGTTGGTTGCCTGCTTTTGAGCTTTCGTCTTTTATTTTAGAGTCTTTGAATCGGCATTCCTTCACCCTGGATGAATACGTCAGTTGATGGACCCGTTTCCACCTGTTCCCGTTGACGAATGAGTTACCTGGTGAGTATGTGTGAAGCATTGGATTGACAACATTGAACATATTTCCCCTCCCAACACCCACTGAGCAAGTCGAGGGGCTACAAATTGGCGCCCAACTTTAAAAACCCATAAAATTAGATTTGATTTTGTTTTTTTCGTTTTCCCGTACGGGGACGGTACAAATCAGTACCCTGATTCAAATTTAGCTTCGTCCTTCAAACGAAGTAGTTTTTTTCTTCAAATAGAACTGTTCAATTGTTCGGGTAAACATGGATGTTGAATTCGACATATTGTACAAGCATCTTTTAGTTCACCATTTAGAGAGAGAGGAAATCGAACATGAGCTAGGGATTCGTGACATTGAGTTCACCGAGACGGAAACACGCGCAGCCCTCGCAAGGCGATTGAGGGACCGTATTAAAGCAGAGAGAGAGGAAGGTAACGCGGATTTAGATTTCCATCGTTTAAATACGACTATTGACGCGGAAATTAAAACGATAGATTTAAAAGTGAAGGAAATTAAAGACTTCCTGTCAAATCGTAAAAGATTTGAAGGAACGCGGGAAAGTTTGAAAACGCGATTAGTTCATTTCTTAGCGCGCGTGAAACGTGTTTTGGAAAATACGGAAGACGACGATGATCTTACCGATATTGATATTCTTGGTTCGTGTATTCGCGATACCTACAACCGATACTTTTCTTGTTTCTCTTCAATTGGTCAACAGGAAATTGTTGACCAAATCAACCAAACTATGACTAACTTATCTCTCGGAGTTCCAAATTCAAATACCGCGAACAAATCGACGGCATCGTCTAGCCACGATGATGATAATGCGTTTGTCACGCCGGGTAGACACCTGAAACGAAATTTGCAATCGATTGAAAATCCTCCCAAAAACTTAGCAGTAGGTCCAACGAGTTTACAGACTTTTTTCATGCAACCTGGTGCATATCCATGGATGTTCGGTCCACCCCAAATGCAAATGTGGGCACAGAAAATGCTCCAGTTCAGTTCGATAGAAAACGTTCCCAGTAAACTTGAGTCACTCTGCGATCCTGTAAACATAGACAAAGATAGCAAGAAGAAAACCGTTAGGGCTTCTTCACCAAAGTTACGAAAACCATCGCGTAAACACGCGTCCAGTTCAAGCAATTCGTCCGGTTCGGAATCCGGATGCTCGTCGGATAGCTCGCGTCGCGTGCCGAGAGAGAGAAGGCAAGACCGTCGGTACGGTAAGCGCAGGCCAGTATCGGACTGGAAACTTACATATGACGGGTCCGATAACGGACAGACTTTGATGAAATTCATCAAAGAAGTAGAATTCTACGCAAAATCGGAGAACATGTCAAATAGGGAATTGTTTCGGTCGGCAATTCATCTTTTTAGCGGGTCCGCGAAAACTTGGTTCATGACAGGATTTGAAAACGATGATTTCACTTCCTGGGACGAGTTGAAAGAAGAGCTCAAACGCGAATTTCTGAGCCCGGACCACGATCATACGAGCGAGATACGTGCGATTTCTAGAAAACAAGGCCCACGCGAAAGGTTCCAAGATTTTTTCTTGGACATACAAAAAATATTTAATTCACTTACGAAACCGATGACGGAGCGAAAAAAGTTCGAAATCGTTTTTCGAAACATGCGCGCGGATTATAAGGGTCACGCGGTGTCTTCAGAAATAGATAATTTAGCAGATCTCAAAAAGTTCGGTAGACGGTTAGACTCAACGTACTGGTATAAATATCAAACCCCCACAAACGAAACGAATTCCCGAGGCAAAAACGCCCAGGTAAATGAACTTGATACAGGCGCGAAACCAAAGTACAAGAAAACCGACAACGAACAATACAAATCGCGAAACTTCTACAATTCGAAATCTCGAGCCCATGGGTCGGACGATGATAGGAGAACGCGGAAAACCGAAGACGAGGGTCAGTTGCAGGACGAGCAGAGAGGACTCAACGTTCTATTAGAAGATTATCAACCGCCTAAAGACGGTATTTGTTTTAATTGCCGGCTTAAAGGGCATCATGCTCGCGATTGCAATAGACCGCGACATAAATATTGCCAAAGATGTGGTTTTCACAACGTAGAAACGGCATCGTGCCCGTTCTGTGAAAAAAACGCGTCGAAGACTGTCCCCGAGGGCCGACAGGTCGAGCGTTCATAAAGCCCCTTACAACAAGCGAACAAATTTCAGCTTTGCAAACCCTGGGGTTTGACAAAGTTACTCCTACCGACTATGCCCATTCGTCCAAATACGAACTAAACGAAGCCATTATAAATCTTGAAAACGACAGTAGACCGTTCGTAGAAGTGTCCGTGTTCGGCAATACTTTAGTGGGTTTACTTGATAGTGGCGCTCACCTGAGTATTCTCGGCACCGGATCGATTAAATTAATTAAGAGATGTAAATTAAAGTTATTCCCATCCGAGGTGTGTTTAAAAACCGCTAACGGAGAAGAATTGAAAGTAATGGGTTCGGTACACCTCCCAATCACTTTCAACGGCGAGACGAAAATTATTGAAACCCTTGTAGTACCCACGCTCAAAAGACGCATTCTTTTAGGAATGAATTTTTGGAAAGCGTACAATATACGACCCAGCATCAGTCAACACAGAGTAGAGACTTTAGAAATTACTGAAGATTACGAGCCAACCGAACAAGAAGACGACAAGCCCGTCGACGATTTGGAATCAAGACTGAGCGAGGTCCAAAGAGTGGCATTGGAGAAAGTGAAAATACAGTTCAAAGTGGCTGAAGGGGGTTTACTGGAGACGACAGACGGTATTACCCACAGAATTGAGCTGACGGAGGAAGCCAAAAAGCTACCTCCCGCTCGAATTAATCCTTTTCCTACGTCTCCAAAGAGACAGGAGCAAATTAATGCCGAATTAAACGAAATGTTGAAGGCTAACATTATAGAAAAGTCCTACAGTGATTGGGCCTTACGCCTAGTACCTGTGGACAAACCCGATGGAACGGTACGCCTGTGTTTAGACGCACGAAAATTGAACGAGCGCACTGTCAGGGACTCCTATCCTCTCCCACACGCAGACCGTATATTAAGTAGACTTGGGTCAGCAGAATTTATATCTACCATAGATCTTTCGAAAGCATTTCTTCAGATTCCCTTGCATCCAAGATCGCGAAAATATACGGCCTTCTCCGTACTAGGACGAGGATTGTTCCAGTTCACCCGCATGCCGTTTGGTTTGGTGAATAGCCCAGCCACGCTATCAAGGTTAATGGACCGAGTCTTGGGTGGGGGTGAACTGGAGCCAAACGTTTTCGTTTACCTAGATGATATAATCATCGTAAGCGATACGTTTGAGGAACACCTGACGCTACTTACCGAAGTCGCATCGAGACTCAAAGCAGCAAATTTATCAATAAATTTAAGCAAATCACGTTTTTGCGTACCAGAAGTCCCTTACCTTGGGTACATTTTAGGTCTTGGAGGTCTTAGACCCAACCCTGACCGTGTATCTGCTATCGTGAACTACGAACGACCAACGTCACTAAGAGCCCTTAGAAGATTTTTGGGAATGAGTAACTACTATAGGAGGTTTTTAGTCAACTATAGCGAAGTTACACGACCCTTAACTGATCTTCTAAGAAATAAGCCCAAAACGATACTCTGGAACGACCAAGCTGAAATCGCCTTTGTGAAAGTCAAAGAACTTTTAATAAGTGCTCCGATTCTTACCAACCCTGATTTTTCCCAACTCTTTGCTATCCATTGCGATGCCAGTGATACCGCAATAGCGGGAATCCTAACCCAAACTATCGAAGGAGTTGAAAAACCAGTTGCGTACTTCTCTCAGAAGCTAACGACAACGCAACAGAGATATTGTGCGACTGAGAAAGAAGGCCTTGCAGTCCTCAAGTCAATCGAAAAATTTCGGTGTTACGTTGAAGGGACCAGATTTACGGTCTATACGGACGCCTCCGCTTTGACCTATATTATGCGAAGTAGTTGGCGTACGTCATCTCGTCTGTGTAGATGGAGTATAGATCTTCAGCGGCACGATATGACTATTATACATCGGAAAGGAACGGACAATTATGTGGCAGATGCCCTGTCACGTTCAGTTGAAGAAGTTGAGGTAACTGAGGGATGGTACGCCAACATGCTGAAAAAGATAAAAAACAATACGGAAAAATTTAAAGATTTTAAAATTGAAAATGGTACTCTTAAAAAACTAGTTTCCACGCCGGGAGAACTTCTTGATTATAGATTCACCTGGAAAACATGCATACCGGAGTCTTTGCGAGAGAAAATTTTGGTAGAAGAGCATGACGATAATCTTCACCTAGGGAGCGAGAAAACCCTGGCGAAAATAAGAAAAAAATATTTCTGGCCGAAGATGGCGGAGGATATTCGGGAGTATATTCGCAAGTGTTCGGTCTGTAAACAGAACAAGCCTGCGAATCGTTCTCAAATACCCGAGCCAGGCAAACAACGGTTGACCACAAAACCATTTCAAATAATCGCATTGGATTTCATTCAAGCCCTCCCCCGCAGCAAAAATGGTCATGCACACCTGTTGGTAATAATGGATCTGTTTTCCAAATGGAGCCTCATGGTGCCTATGAAACGTATCTCCGCTCCGCTAGTAACAAAAACTCTCGAGGAAGCCTGGTTCCGAAGATATTCAGTCCCAGAATTCCTAATCTCGGACAATGCGAGCACTTTTCTTTCTAAGGAATTCAAGTCCCTCCTAGAAAAGTATAGGGTACAACATTGGGCAAATTCTCGGCATCATAGCCAAGCCAATCCCGTCGAGCGTTTGAACCGTACGATAAATGCGTGTATTCGATCCTATGTGCGACAGGATCAAAGACTTTGGGACACACGAGTCTCTGAGATCGAGTACTGCCTCAACAACACTCCTCATACCTCGACTGGGTTTTCACCGTACCGGATTCTATTCGGTCACGAAATCATAGGGAAGGGAGAAGAGCACAGAATGGATATGGACGAGGAGGATATGTCGGAAGGGGAAAGGTTGGAAAGGAAAAGGGAGATCGACCAAAATATTTATTCGTTGGTTATAAAAAACTTGAAAAAAGCACACGACAAAAACATCAATCGCTACCGCCTCCGATCAAAAACTGCTGCTCCGGTATATACAGTCGGTCAGCGAGTTTTTAAGCGGAATTACCGCCAGTCGTCAGCCGCGGATGCATATAATGCAAAGTTGGATGCACTTTATATTCCATGTTCTATCCTCGCCAGAGTTGGTACCAGCTCCTATGAGTTGGCAGATAAATCCGGAAAGTCCATTGGGGTGTTTTCCGTGGCGGATTTAAAGCCCGAAAATTGAAATCTTCAAAACTGTTGTTTGCAGGATACCTTTCTTCCATTGATGAGTCCGGACATCGATGGGTCTGCACCGATTGATTGCTCTGAAACAAGCAATATAGTCAACAGCATAGCTCGATCAATATGTTTACAAAACTTGTGTACCTGCTAGTTAATGTAGATTGCCTCCTTGGGTATAATATTTCCTTCCAGCAGATTAGCACAAACCGACTAGTGTCATAAAAAACCGACCAATGTACCTCGCGAATCTTACTGAAATCGGCGCCCGCGGAAATATTCTTTCGAAAGACACAATCGAAAATTCTAAACACGAAATTATAAATTTATAATTTTAATCATCGAGTACGTTTAACCGCATGCAAAAATGTGCTCGTGTTGAAAGTAAACAACTAGATTGATATCCAACAGTTGACAGTTCTCAGCACGTGCGCGTGTTGGTGTAGTGAGTTCTTTTCCTACTTCACTGACTGAAGAAGGAAAAAGGAACAACTTTTGAAAAGAGCATAGGTTCCAAGATGCTGATATTAATTTGACGATGTGTAAATTATTTACCAGCTGAAACAGTTGGAAACCATTAACTTATCATTCTAGAGGTCTGTTCAAAATTAAATGTTTCATTTTTAAGAGTAACGAGGGGGTATTGTAACCGTTGGTTACACCGTTTATTGTTGGCTTCGCCACAATGTGATAATACTCGTGATTTGCTCAGTCCTACCTATCCTAAATCCTTCCCTGAATATGATGTCAAGCTGTGTGAGTGATAGCCCGCCAAGTCTGACGTTTCGTCTGGGACGGAGGGGTCACTCACGCAGAACCGCTCACAGATACACGTTAGGGATACCGGTCACAACGGTTTGAGCGAAAGGTGTCGCGCAACAAACCATCCACGGATGTTGCAGCCAGTGGAAGGGTTGCCAATTCTATGTGTCAAAGCTTTTGTCAAATACCCGATCGTATGTGATCGTAGGTTTTTGTTTGATATAGCTCAGCAAGGAGACGGATCGACCTCTTTCTGTTCCCAACCTTCCAACGAGTTAGAAGTGCGCGTTGTGTTATATCGTTTAAGTAAAGTAATGTCGTTAGAGTGAAATGTGTATAGTTGTTAATGTTGTGCATTTCATTGTAGGTTAGAGAATTATATAGTACAGAGCGGTCAGTAAAAGTAGATACAGAAAGTGGTGGTAAGATATTAAAGAAGTTTAGAAAAATAGAGATAATAGATAGATTTTTCAATAGATTTGAGTGGAGAGAAGAAAAGCGAAATTCGCTATTGTTAAAGGGTACAATACAATAGGTGAAAGGTAATTGAATAACTCAATTTAAGAGTTGATAATGCGCAAAAAAGGTGACGTACTGGTACTAATTCGCTGGGAAGGTCCCCCAGCGGACCTTTTTATCTTGGGCCGAAACACAATTTCGGAAAATTTCTTCTCCAGATCGCCACCGCCTCAATAGACCACCATTTTGGTATCTCCGGTCGCCATCTTTACGGATTAGAGTCAGCGTGGTCAAGAAGCTGACTAATCACGCCTGTGTGGACCGAAAGAGGGCAACGGAAAGTTAATCGGAGTCTTTCGTCGTACTCCTGGGTCGGACACGACCATACCAACCAGTTACCAACCGCCGTCACTATTCACCAGCTAGAACCACCATCGGAAGCTACCATCGCCACCAGCCAACTCCACTACCAGAAAACCGCAACAGGAATCGCTCCGGGGACCCGTCGTAGCCACCGTCACCGTAATTGCAACACCGTCAAAGCGCAAGTACCTCTGTGACGTCACAATTAGATCTATGCCTTGTAGGATTAATAAAATTGTAATATGTATCGAATTTGGTGATTTGGTAGTGTCCTTTAACTGCAGTGAGCCCTGCTTAACTTCTATACACGTGTTTTTCCATCTTTCGTATTCCGTACTCGTTAAAGGAGTTTCAAGCCTCATCGTTGGATGGTGGCATAGAAACTGGTCGTTGGTTGCCTGCTTTTGAGCTTTCGTCTTTTATTTTAGAGTCTTTGAATCGGCATTCCTTCACCCTGGATGAATACGTCAGTTGATGGACCCGTTTCCACCTGTTCCCGTTGACGAATGAGTTACCTGGTGAGTATGTGTGAAGCATTGGATTGACAACATTGAACATATTTCCCCTCCCAACACCCACTGAGCAAGTCGAGGGGCTACAACTCCGAGCTGTACTCATATCCGTAATTCGGTCAAGTTCAGCCCTCCACCAAGGGGTTCCCGTAGTCGATTCAACAGTACGAAGTGGGCAAGCTTCCTCGTAGGATGCTATTATAAATGAGTTTATCGTATCAACAATGTCATCCAAGTCATCTAGTTGCTAATTGTTGCAAATATTCATGAAATTTAGTTCCAAGTTTTCCAAAAAAGGTCCCAAAAAGAAACACTTTTTTTCGATTTCTTTTAGAAATGAGGGTGAAGCGAATTGATTAAAACTTTTGTACATTGTAATGTGTCATTTCAATAACATCCTGTAATTTTTTATGCAAAAATATCGTCAAGCGACTCGCTAACGAAGCTTTTTGTAGAACGTTTCTGGAAAAAGTACGATTTGCGGTGCTATTCAAAAACCACTTAACCGATTTATTTCAAACTTTGCATGTACATCCTATTTATAAAATGCCTAACTCCTACATTGAGCTTTTGATATAATTTTTCAATAAAGGGGGTTCTGTTAACATATCCCTAAACATGAATGCCCCCTTTTTCCACAACACATTTAATATCGAGCTAAAGCATTTCGACTTTCAAAAATTTCGTCCAAACTTTATTTTTAAACTGTGAAGCTACGTTCAATTTTTTCAAAAATTCCTTCACGATGGTTTAGTTAGAATTCAAACCTTCGGGGTAATTTTTGGTTTTGTTCTGATGCGCAAGTTGCTAGGAAAATTTAAAGGGTACTAAAACGTTTAAAGTTTCAAGGAAGTGCTATTTAATGTCATTTTTCCTTCGAGACGGAATTTTTGATCTTCAAAATTTTAAAGAGGTTTTTTCAGAGATTAAAAATTGAAATTTTGAACGTAGCACCCCTTAATGATGTCCGATTGAGCAAAAAAGTTACAATGTACCTAATAAACATATTATATTTGATTTCATGCAAAAATTTAAGATGACCATTTTCCTTCAAATGTTCCCTACTGAACATTCCTAGTTCTACATACAAACTTTGGTTTTAAACTGTGAAGCCCCGTTCCAATTTTTTTCAACCATTTCTTCAACACGGGTTGTTAGGGACCCTAAACTTTGGATTATTTTTGGGTGCGTTGTGTTGATATTATCGTAATAATGCGTGTGAGGTTAGGTCACCGAAAGAGCTAACAACACAAATAATGTCCTTAGTGGTCCTTCTATATCCACTCTCCCTTATTGAAAATGTGCCACTGGTAATTAAAATGATTAGCAAAACATCGTTGCCTTGACCATACACAAATATCTTCCACGTGCAACCTAAAGGATATCTTTTTTAACTGTATGTTAGGAATATATAACCTTCTATCAGCATGTATAGATTTGATATATTAGCCCATAGAGTATCACTCTTTGCTATACATCATGCTATACATCGATTATCATCAGATCTAGCCAAAGGTATGTGATAAACACTTCAATTCTCATTGAGTTAACTGCAACAGAAATTCATGTATTGAATGCAATAAAACAAATCTCACAGCAAAAACTACCTGTAAATTAACCATAGAACGTTGCACTGGGGTACAAATTACCCCACTCCATCTTTGGAGCTATGTGAAAACGAGAATATAGCATTTTTTGACCTGGGACAAGCCAATTTATGTATCATTGATTCAATAATTTCCGTAGTTTCAACTACACAGCTATTTTCGCAATTAAAAAAATTAAAACAAGCTGAGGAATTTACCAACTTTTTGAAAATAATCGTTGGCTGCGATTACCGACTTCTGGTTTGCTATTTCATGTGGGGCAATATGAACGAACTTGAGAAGCAAAAAATCATGTCACAGAAAAGTATTTTTTTATATACAATTAGTTAAAAATAGGTAAAATATTCCAGGAATGGTAAGCATACATTATGTGAATTCTTATTTCAAACACTTTTCGTTTTTTGTCATCTCGATATTTTTGTATTTTTGTGACCAAATACTGGTTATATTCAATAATTGAAATATTACATCTTCTAACGACGATGGGCAAAAAAAAACGAAAATGATTCATATTTTATTCGTAAACAGGGGTGCCTAACATGACTATATTACCCCTTGTTCCCCTAAACCGCCACTAATACTACCGTGATTATCAGGCAATCCTGCTGACTGTGAATGAAACTGATTATCTTGAGTAGTCATCCCAGGAGTACCAATGGAGTGCAGTAGTAGTCCGTTGGCTTATTGGTTAGTTGGAGATCCGCTCATGCTATCGATGTTATCCTCTTTTCACAGGGTCATAAGCGGCCCTTACAGTTCAATATTTTTGTCAATACCAGTATTGACGATATTGTTACAATATTTCAGTCCCGTTTGAAATCCACATCGTCAATAATTTTTTTGCCATTACACGTACAATACTTTTGTCAATACTCTCTAGTATTGACAAAAATATTGAACGTGTAAGGGCCGCTATATACTTCGCCTGAAATATCAATCTATCACCAAATTCAGCGTACCGGTTATGTTTTGAATTTAACAAGCTTCTTCTGTTTTGTGTAGTTATAGTTTCAATTTGATGTTTGATAAAGTTTGTAGTGCGGAGGTTGCGCTATCGGCTTCTGGTTGATTGAGTACTGACCCGAATGATTGCCGGTCATGAAAAGCGTTTGTAAATGTATGGTGGAGCGTGACCGTAACTAGACCCGGTACTGACCTATATATCCAGCACGCAATTAGCACGGCCTAACGGAAGAGCTTTTGGAAGTGTAGCAACTCAAAGCTAATCAGCTTGTCCAATTACGGGAAATACTATGTGCATTTTGTCAGTTAGCTGAGAAATTCGCACGCGTAAAAGCGTGTCAAACGTTGATTTATGTGTTCCATTTGATGGTCGATTAAAATCAGCCGGAAACAATAACGCTGAAGGCAAAGAGCTTTGAGCGATTATAAGCAAATCCATACTTTTCTGTGTAGCTAGTGAATAGTACGTGTCTAATCAAATCATTCTGTTGTAAGAAAGGTTTCTGATATACATGTCGAATTAGCCGCCAGCTGCATTATTTTTCAAGTATTCGGTTCGGCGACTTCCAGCACAGCTTTGCCATGTGATAGAATTGTTTGCCAAACATACACCAACTTGCTTCACTAAGTTAACGCTCTTCTAGCTTATTGCACACCAAGAGGTTGCACATGAGTGGCTTCCAGTATTTCTATGAGCCAATGTGGATGATTTTAATATGGACGAAAAGCTCCGAGCAACCTACAACAATATAGTTTTTCTAAATAAATTACAGTTGTTCTTGTAAAAAGACTAGTAATAGTACCGTTCATTGCTAGAATAAAAACTACTGAAAAAGAAGCTTCCTGTGTTGTCCTCATCGGATACCTGTCAGTAAGAGAAAGTTGTGGGAATTAATGGAGGTATAAGGTTTTGAGAATGATCAATAGGATCAGATATCCAGCGATGATCCGTTTTTATCAGCTCTATGGTGTATTTTGGTACACTAACAAAACCTTGCTTCTTTAAAAAACGATGCTGTTCAAATAATATTCTTTAGTTGTTTAGTATGTTTTCCTTGAGGAAGTCTTACAGTGCAGTTTCAATAAATCGAGACCTGTTAAAACGCTATGAATGTCAAATTTAATCAAATACATTAGGCTGGCAAAATCGGGTCTGAACTATAATAGTGGCAATGAGAATCATCCTCGGTAGTCTTTGGACACAGATTCGTAAACGAGCTTCAACTAAACTAGAATTACTGTCTCTGGTATGACTGACCGGAAAATTTTTGTTGACCAATAGCAAAAATTAACATGCGTTGAAACTAGACAAAATACTTAATCAAGGCGATTGCAAAAGCACAGGATTTCATTATTCAGCAATACTGACTCATACAAAACTTCATTATATTAAATCATCTTCGAACATCATTTCGTTTATAGGTACCTATGTTTTACCTGAGCGTCGCAGTACAACATAAGTGAATAATTTCACATCATCTGACATAGCATGCCCAAACCAACAATAATATTGAGCACCTAGCTTTCGATTAGACTGTCGTCCGGAGGTTTCAGCACTTTTTCTCCTTCAACCCGGGAATCTACCATACATTGCAGATTATACTCACAGATGAAGCGAAAGCGATTCTTCCGGAAATTTCATTTAGTCCAAAATACAAACAATAGCAATTTGTCGCGGTAAAACACCTTGGTGAATCTTTGCTTCAAGAGAATGCATTCGGATTATTTTTACAAATCAATTCCGTAATAATAACTTACCTCTCTTATTCCATTTTCACACCAAGAAACTAATATAATTGACAGCGTTCGTGTTATTCATTATATAGGTTGGCATGTGTTTTTCCGAGATTTCATTCTATCCTTCTCACTCTCATGGGCAATCATATGCAAAAATGAAAATGACGTAATGAATAAAGTTTATTTACCATACCTTTTGTTTGACCTTGTTTCGTCGAGTTTCGATAAACAACATGCTGTGCCATCTTGCGGAGAAAATCTAACTGCTCACCCGAAGACAGCAACCGCGCACAGAAAAAGTCGCATAGAGAATATTCAGGCTGAATATTTTGAGGCAACATTGCCAGCGACAAATTTTTGTCAAAGTGTGGCGTGTCCTCTGATGTTGCCGCGTGTGAATAGGTAGAACAAAATTCATAGTGAATATTCGAGGCAACATGTGGCGGACACATGTTGCCTGTTGCTTGTTGCCTCGTGAGCAGACTGCTTTAAAACTAATAGAAGATTGGCTAATCTCTTTCTTGTTTCTCCGATAGGTTAACCCCCTCAAAAAGGCACCGTACACTGCTTTCTTTGTACCATCATTGTTGGGTACGATAGTATGCTATGTGATCACGTAACTGACTATTGTTTTACAATGTCGGAAAACTGCATCTTTTGACAATCCTAAGAAAAAAAGTACAAAGAGTGAGTTTCTATTTTTGCATTTCATGAAAAATTTGATAAAAATTTCCATTCTCAGCTTTAGCTGGTGCAACAAGCATGTTACCACGATTGACAAACAGACCACCGCGATTCTCAACCACATGGCCTTTCCAATTCTGTACATTACTTTCTGAGAGAAACATCTCCTTTGGTCAATGTTGAGATACCAATCTGAAAAATTCGTCGCGAAGCCAATATGCTGGTGTCAATTACGCCAAAATTCACCTGTGTCATTAATCGATGTAGCTAGAGGCACTAGAGATGTGCAAAGGAGGACAACGGCCAGCGTAATTCTAACCGCCATGGAAAATTCTACTTATTGTTTTTTAGCAAAATGTGTTTTTTGGTTTTATCAAATTTGTTTGCTAATACTTTTACTGCCGCTAGGAGCATAATTGTCTCATATGTATAGGGAATCCCATAGCACATGGGACAGTTATGCTTCTAGCGGCAGTTTACTACAAGTACAATTCGATAAATTTACGATTTTTTAAGAATTTTCATTTGCAATTAGTCCGCATAAGAATATTCAAGCTAGTTTAATATAACGCAACGAATAATTATAGTTAAGGTAGACGAGCCGTTATCCATCTCATTAGTCAGGGTAGTTCGTTATTTCGATGATAACTTGGCTTACAGTGTTTGGAGTGCGCTTAAATAAGTATCAACATCTTTGCTTCGTTCCTAAGAAGCAGATCCATAAAAAATCTAGCTTGGAAAATGTAAAATATTCGCGCTTAAGCGAAGCAAAAAGTCGAGTACAAGGCACGCTTCATCTTATTATTTGAACTAATGCATTGAATAGAGATAGCCCTGCTCTAACTAATTTGTTCAAATGGGTGGGATGATCAGAGATGCTAAGATGAATTAGGGCACAGTAACCCTACTTAGAGACCGCGTAGTGAAAATCAAATGTATGATTCCTAAACAATATCTGAACATTATTTGGGACGTTGGACGAATATCAATGCTGTTTTTATCCTGCATGTTACTCATAGTATGAGATGTTCCTTTGTTACTGAAATTGTGCTGCCAATGTACGCATAACTGCCCCATGTGCTATGGGATTCCCTATACACATGGGACAATTATGCGTAGAGCGGCAATGTAAGTTCCGTAACATCCAGCGAAAACGATACATCAAACATCACTTGACACATCAATGACAAAAATTACAAAAAACGTGTCTTTGATAATTTCTTTTGACGATACAATGCGTGTTGGCCTATTCAGTCAATTTCCGTAGGCCGTTTCGAAACAACAAAACGTTTAGCTGAATTTCAAACTAGACGAATGAATGTTTTAAACTTAAATGAGCGTTTCTCGAAAGTATGTAATTGGTTTAGTTCAAGTGTTTGTATTTTAAATAGAAACATTGTTGAAACAAAATAAAAGGTTTCGATAACGCGGCAGCATAGCTCTTCCAATCAATGTTTCGGTCATACAAAGCAATGGTTGGATCCAATGGCCTTGAATCAGAGTTGCTTGTTATCACCATCGGTAGGTGGTCACTACAGATATTATCCTCCACTTGCTTCACTTGTTTGCACCGGTAGTTTAGGAATCCGTATCATTTCCCCTGTGTTCAGAATTGTCATATTAAAATTGTCACAAAGATCTTGAATCGTCAAAGATAGATTATCGTCGTACATACAGACCCGTCCTGTACCGTTGTACAGTGATCCCAAACTAAAAAAATGACGGTCAAAAGTCTTTCCTGAGTTTCACAGGTGTTTTCATGCTTTGATGTCTTCAGGAAAGTTTTCTAGGATTGCATCCTGAATCTTTTAGGATGGGTACCTTAATTTTGCTTAAGGTGAAAATGCCATTAAAAAAATGTTTTAGCTCAACAAAAAAAACATTTTTTGCTCGGAATCTTGTAGTCAATTTATTTTGAGCAACTTTGGTGAACGGCAGTCGTGGTGAGGGAAGGAGTTCAATCACGCTAGAAGAGTTGAGGTTAATATTAGAAGTGAACAGGCATAGGGGAAATCATCACAATTATTCGAGATTATTATAATCTAGTAAATATTTTAATGGATCAATTTTGGGAATAATACTTCTGCAATTCCACTGGTAAACAGTGATCGGATCCGTGATTTGGTTTAATAAGTTAGCCACAGAAGGATACGATCGCTGCATGCAGGGGCCATTGTTCAGTCAACTGGTTTAAAAATCTTCTTACTGTTGGTAGAATAGCAACCAGCAAGCTTTTCAGAGGCACGGTAACGCTGAAAACTGTGAACATCCCGTCCACAATGTTAGAAAATTTAAGTAATCCCGTTTTGGGCGGAGTTTCTTACAGTAAAATAGAAGCATTTGGAATTTTTGGTTCCCCGAGGTGTGCTGGGAACTCCTGGTTGTAGCTCAAATTTGTAGCAGCCCTTCTAATTGATGAATGATTTTTAATTTGTACTCCTGTTTAAGACAGCCTAAGGCCCTTACGACGAAGCTCGAGTGAGGTCATATTAGGTCTTTTCCTAGAGTTTACAAGCGGAGCCGAAGAATGTGTCGTTAAAGGACCGTTAGACAACGTGCCACAAGCGCAGAGACCACTCTCTGCAAGCGCAGTACTGCGCATCCACCGTATAGTGAGTGGATATGAACCGAGACCGAATGAAATTCCACTTAACAGTGGTGTAGTAGCTGGGAAGGGGGGGGGGGTCTTGGGGACAAGATCCTCCCCCCCACCCCGAAATATTTTATTGATGTTTGAAAAATTGTATATGTTCGACAAAAATGTGCCTAATATTTTAAATGGAATACTTTCTTTTGTAAAAGTTATCTTCTGAGAATATTTTCTTGTAGTGAAAATTGATGACAGACCTTCGCACCTACCGGTTGGCTCGTTATGAAGGCTTGGTCTACCGCTGAGAACTACATCGAGTAGATCGCGACGAAACGGAGAATTAAATGGCTCGCTTGCATCGTGACAAAATGAGAGCTAATTAGTTCACGAAACGGTACCGGTACCGAGAAATATTCCGCCACCGGGGAACTCTCAGTCGTAGTAGGGTAGTTTCTCCGCCTGGCAGCTGAATGGTTAAGCAAACGGGTATCACTTTCGGAAGAAATCCCGCTGCCGGGGAACTCTCAGTCGGATTAAGGTGAGTTTACCGCTGGGGACTATCCGAGTAGGTCACGACAAATCTGGAAACTAAATGGCTCACGGAAACCCGAGTTAAATGACTCATGGTATCAGGAGCGACATGGAACACTGAAACGAAAACTAAATAGTTCACGAAAACGGAAGCTAAATGGCTAACAGAAATGCCTTGCGGTATCTTACAGCTGGTAATATCCGAGTGGAGTTTGTAGCTAAATGGCTCAAGTACGCAGAGGATCTGTATAGCGTAATAGATGGAGAGAATGGCGGAAAGCAAGAGGAATGTCGGACATTAAATGGATGAAAGGTTAAGCCATTTCATAAATCTAGCGAGGGTCCGAGAACAGAAAACTCGCGAGCAAAAGGCTTCATGATCGCCAAAATCAACGGGGTGTTCATGTGCAGCTATTACGCACCTACAAGGTGGATATTGGTACAGTTCAGTCTAATGTTGGAACAGTTAACCGAGCAGTTGATCGGCCGAAAGCCGGTGGTGACTTCAATGCCTGGGTGACGTGGGCAGTAGAGTAAGAATCACAAGAGGGTATATCCTGCAGGACGTTCTAGTCAAGTTGGACCTACAATGGTGCAATGAAGGTTCCGTTAACACATTTCGGAGATACAGGAGGGAGTCTATCATCGATGTCACGTTCTGTAGTCCTTCACTGACGATAAACATTGACTGGAGAGTGTGAGAGAAGTATACTCAAAGCAACCGCCGCGATTCGCTACTACATCGGCAAAGAAACCCAGCTATAGCGCGGAGGGCGACTGGCGAGTGAAAGTGGAAGACCTTCGTTGAGGCTTCAGCCGGACAGCGAGACCGAGAACAAGCATGATTGTGACAGCTTGTGACGCTACAATACCGCGAAAACTGGACCCATGCAGTAGACGGCGTCCAGCTCCCGATCCGGATGGAATACCAACCGTGGCGCTGAAAGCAGTGATCCTGGTATATCCAAACATGTTCAGGATAGTGCTGTAGAAGTGTTTAGATGAAGGAAACTTCTCCGAAATGTGAAAGGTACAGAAGCTGGTGATGCCAGAGAAGTTGCCGGGCGATCCCGCCTCGTACAGGCCTATATGTCTGCTGGATACATTCAGAAAACTCATCGACGACCGGTTCTGCTTCAACAACCATGTCGACTAAGCCTGCTGATCGGCGAAGGCAACGAATGCAATAGCGAGGATCATGTCAAACATCGACGGTCCGAGACGCAGCACAAGACGTTTGCTAACTAGTATTTCGTACTCGAAAAACTGTGCAGGACGTTCTGGATGATGGCCGTACGAGTCACGAGCGCGCACAGAACAATATCGGCGGAGGCAGTATGCGATATCGCCGGGATGATACCCATCTGAATCACCCTGACGAAGGATATCGAGTATTACAATAGGAGAAGCACGAGAAACGCGAGGAAGATAGTGAGAATCGATTCAATGGCAGGTGGCTGAAGGAATGGGACAATACGGAAAAAAATGGACCTACCAGCTCATCCTAATGCGCCGTAAATGCTTACGCACCGTGGCGGAATTGAAGAGAAACACAAAGGATAGGTAGAAAAAAACGATATATTTTCCCTACTTTTCTTACAGGATCTGTATAGACTACCCTACTGTGCGATTCTTTTCGCGCCTAACTATTCAAAACTTAACATCGATCTCGGTTGTTGGCAGCCAGAGGTACGCACAGTACATGGGGCCCAGCCTTGATCGAGTTAATTGAAAAGGGAGAAAAAGAAAAAAAGCCCCGATTCTAAATCTTCTGAAGTTTATATAGTAAATTTTTTTGCTTACTTCAGCAAAATTTCAATTATTGACTATCTATCCCTGTTCAGCATGCGATTGACATTATATTTGTATTAGTGTCGCATCACTTTCTATCTTTCTCCTTCGTTTGTAATTTTTATGTTAATGTATTTCTATTCTCCTCTATCTTAAAGTAACTCTTGCTGTCTTCTATTATTTTACAAAGGTTCCCCGAACGTGAGTACTTCCTAATTGGTTTAGTGTTAGTGAGCCTTCGGTTCTCGCTAGAACCTCGTGTTCTCTTGTTCTAACTAAAGCTATTCGTAAGTAGTTGAACGCTCTATTTCCCGAACATAATTATGCATTTGTATCGATGCGCTCACAATCATAAAAACGCCACGCCTATGTAAATAATTACGTTAATTAATATTGGCACAGCCAAATTCTATACAATCGTATAAACACCTGCAGCCGGTGTCATTGGAAATCGATTATGTACCGCGGATACCTATAAACAATCATTAATTCTTCGAGTAACACGGTGACTCACGTTTGTTGTGCTATGTGCACTGCGACTTAAGCCGCTGCGTTTGCAAATTCGCTAGTGGCGAGTTCTTTCAGGTCAACCATAGAATTGTTGGTTGCGCATTTTTAGGTGTTTACCATTGTGGGGCTGTTCATCTCCCCTTTGTTAATGAGTTGATAATTATCTTGAAGATATCATTATCAATGTTTCGTGTTGGTTTTATATTAAATTCTTTACTGTTCTCCTAAATATGTTACCATGCTGCCCTCCCAGAAGCCGTTGTAGTTGCTGTTGCTTGAAGTCTGCCTTGGGATGTCGTCTTCTGGGTTGTTTGTTCATATAGTACTGCCTGTACATATGTTCCGTGTATCATGGGACTTATCAATTGGTCGACTTCGGATATCGGGTGTGGGTGTTTCGACTGCCATCTCGTGAGTCCGGGGTTGGTTTTCCGTTCGTTTGCCTCAGCTTCCTTCATCTATGCTGCCTCTGGGGCTTGGTTTGCGTCCTGTTCGAGTGGATTATGTGATTTCGTTACTTCGTTTCCTTCCTCTCCTTCTTCTCCGTTTGTTGTTGTCGTTTTTGTGGTTACCGAGGATAGGATATTTGACTTATCCTGCCTCGTGAATTGTAAAATGTTGCAGACGAAATGCGATGTGTAACTTATCTCAGTCGTCTTTGCAATGCGTAATCTGTAGCTGACTTGCTAGTGTTACGACCTTTCCTACTGGATTCTTCCTACTGACGTTTAATCTGCCTTGCTGATTTCCTGATGGCTACTTTATTCCTGCCATCTAGTTTGTAAAAATGCTTCCCGCATGATGTGGTGTTGATGCGTTTCTTTAGTTCATTGTTTATATATTTTGTTGGTGTTTTAGCTCCAGCCAGAGTTTGACGGTTCTGACTGCGCTTTACTGAACACTACATAATGACTGGCAGTATGTCCAGCTTGAGTCGATTTTTTTTCAGTGGTTGCGACTCCGATTCTTTGCTATGGTTTTTCTTTTACTTGCTTCATATTGCGGCTTGTCTTGCGACCATTCTCTACCTTCGATTTATTTGCCCGCTCCGGTCTTGCCCTTTCGTTCGTTGGTCCAGTTCTCATCCTTCACTGTTGCTCCGCCCTTGCCGTCACAACCCAACACCTTCAACCCTCTGTCTTCCGCCTGATTCGTCCTTTGTCATCATAAATTTTCAGACCAAAAGTATGTGGTGATGTTGGCTTCCTGGGGGTGAAAAATTTCTTTTGTCCCTGATCTTCAGATTTCACTTGTTTGTTTGTTGCTTTTCAAAAAAAATTCTTTGTGGATAATAAATTGATATTAAATTGTGTAAAAAAAAAATTATTTTTTTTTGCTTATTAATGTTATTATGTAATTTTCATCGCTTATTAACTCATATATTGTCGTTTGGGCATTCAATCTAATCTTTCTTATTATGTAATTTTCATCGCTTATCAAATCATATATTGGCGTTTGGGCATTCAATATAGTCTATCTTCACGTTCGGGTATTCTATCTAATCTATGTTTGTTCGAACAAGTGGTTAGTAATGTTAGTTATGTTATGTTTTTTTTTCATATGGAGAAATAACCGTTTGTTAGTACTATGCTGTTTTCTTTTTTTTTATATATATATATATATATGAAGACATAGTAGTTTGTTAGTAATATGCTTCGAATTGTTGTGATTAGCTTAGTTTGTTAGTGCGCTGTAAATGTGATTGAATGTTACCTATGTTTCCTTCTTTCGGCGAGATTGTGGTATCCTTTATTCGGATTGGTGTGGCCTCCTCCCCCCTTTCCAGTAAGGTGGTTGCAGGTGGGACCTGGTTTTACTGAAATTAGACTTAGATTCTTTCTTTATTATTTTGTTTTATTTATTTATTCATAATTCTCCACTTTATTTGTTTTTCTCTTGTTTCCCGTTTCCCGATATGTTGTCTGTTAGGTGTTTTTGTTATATTACTTAATTTCATCCTATGAAGTTCCCTGCTATTGGGCATGGGTTTCTGATTGATTCGTATCCAGTATTATTTATATATTTTACGTGTTTGTTGAAACATTCCTTCAACCATTGTTTTTCCATCTGTATCATGTATGTCATTACTCCTTTAATTATTCCCCTCAGACGCTTTTCTTCATTTCATCTGTTACCTCTTAATTCGTATTCTTCTCAATTTGACAACCCAGGGTGATCCTATAAAGATACCGTAAAAATATTATTCCCCGGAAGTATGTAAGCTTCCTATTATTAACCCTTCTATTTTGTTTTCTTTAGCCCCCCTTGAATACTTTCTTTGCTTTTTCATGATTGCATTGGTTTTTATCACTTTTGCCGTTTTTAGTTAAACGTTCCTCTTGTTTAACCTTTTTTGTGTGTGTGTGTGTGTGTGTGTGTGTGTGTGTGTGTTAACCATCCTAACTCCCACTAGCTGGTAGTGATTTACAGAAAAAAGATGTTTGCATGTATTTTAACATATCCATGCAAATAACTTGGTTCAAGGATTTAGGTAGGTGTTAGCTCAATTGACTTTCCGATGACCCATTTCGTGTACAGTGCCAGACATGTTCCGAGGTCATCGTTCTATCAACCAGCCCCGCCTTACTGTAATGTTTGTATCAAATGGATTATAACATTACAATAAGACTTTCGATTCCTTACATGAGGTAAGAAATGGACGCGTATTTAGTGTATTTATTTGATTTTTGTATATATAAATTAGAATGTCTGTAGAAAAATATACCAGTTTTTCTATTTCCTTCCTCATCTTCTACTTACGCGAGTGACTGATACTTGCTTATCCATTTTTCGTCCCATTCCAAACCTCCAGATATCCTCAAAATCTCCAGCTTCTTTCTCGCGCATCAAACAGCCCGTACAATCCTTTCTCTTTCCCACATTTGCAAGTACAGCGCAATTTATCAACAAAACAGTCGACCGATCGCGGCTAAGGTACACACTCGACGACATGAGCTTCTCCGTACTAACTCAAAATCGCAGTAGATATTCAAAGAAATATCCACAGCATAGTCTGATATAGGACAACTTTGACAATCCTTTGCCTTGACCACCATCTCCGCTCTCATGATTATCCATTCTTAAATTGCATCACATAAAATTCACTCCATATTGCACAACGAGGGAATAGCCTTTCTAACGCGTACAATCCCGATCCGCTGTTAAAACAATTGTTCGAGTAGACACTCCTTGGAAAGATTTCACTTATTTTCTTTATTTCTCACTTTACGTCTCTCGACATAAAAAGAAGTGTCGCGTTTAACATAAATTTTCATTGACAATCATGCAACAATACGACGCGGCGTTTGTTTATGTCAATTATAACACTTTTCTGCAAGAGCTTTCATACCGCCTTGATGGAATGCGGGAAACACTTACTGCTACTCACCTGCAGATGGCGAAGCAAGCACGAAGTATGTGAAATTTTACTGGCGAATTGCACATAAGTCAAAAACCAAAAAGCAACTTTTCACTATCGAAAAATGAAACATTTTTTTCGATTTTTGTCACCGCACAACCGAAAATCGTCAATGCACGGATTAGTCAAGATTCGCGATTATCACAACGTCACAAAATCCGCCTAAAAACACCGAATTTGCTTTGAATATCAATTCAAAACCAAGAGCACAAATAAAAACAAACTGCATCACAACCAAATTCTATGTTCAATCTCCTCTTGTTTAACCTTTTTTTCTCTTTATTGTATTATCTTCTCTGTAGGTCATGTTATATTTGTGTTTCTTCTGTCGCTGCGTTCATGTTTTACGTTTTTCTTTTTCGTGTATATTTTAATTCGACTGCGATTCTTAGTCGTCATGTAAATAGAATTTGTCATCACGTTCATAAAATAAAGACATTCATACTCATTCCGGGTTCCGGTTCCCTTGTCCGCTCATATGTGTATTAGCTTTCATACTTGTATTAAGTGATATAAATGATTCTTAATCAATATTGCATATGTTTTATCCGCTGGCCAGCGTAGGGTGAGAAAAAAAATAATAATTCCAATTAAAAATTGTTCATTCTTTTCATATATTGTTGTCCATGTTTTCTTTGTGTCTAGGTTCTGCTTCATGATTTCCAGAGTGAGTCTCCATCTTTTATTATTTGTAAATCATGCATTGTAATTCTGCGTTACTCGCAGGCGTTTCCCGCTTCCTTTTATTGCAGCTTTTCTGATATGCTTTTTCATTCCAATGCTTTTAACCTCTTATTTATATTGCGCCGCATGTGTCTTTATAATCTAAGAGTTTTCAATAAATTCTGTCTTTATCTTTTCCTTCTTATATTGTAGTATGTTCTTTATTTCTTCCATACTTTTGCTTCTGGCTTTGCAAATATTACTTTCTTAGTTGCAAATAAATATTTTCGTCAATTATACTCCTTTTTTGTATTCGCTTTTTAAAAGCTTTTCTTCATCTTATAGCAAACAAACTATTACCCATTTCGTGGTAATTTTGTTCCTTTGTATCATATTTGTATACCTTTACCTTTATCTAAATTTTTTCTTTGTGTTATGTTTATGGTTTTATGTTCTCACTGTTGATTATTTACTCTTTATTTTCCTTTCACTTTCGCTTTTCCTCATATTGTAAATTGCTTATATCCATGTTAATTAATGACAACGATTATCATGTTTATTTAATTTGCATTGTGTCTCTTATTGCGTTTTGTTGCTCAATACGTTCTTATTCCTCCTTGCATTTTTTTCAGTGCTGGTTTACTAATATGCGCTGTCGTAATATTTTGCGTCCTTTGTTGATTGGGTTGCATTGTACCCCCTTCTTTAGTATTTGGCGTTGCCTTCTGAATTTTTTGTTGTTGTTTATTTAAGCGCATGTTCATGTCTGGTTGTTTCTCTTTTTTCTTCTCATTTATGGTCTGTAATTTCGTTTTGCTTATAATGTTCCTATCCAGTGTGTGTTTCGTTTGTCTTCTGTTTTCCCTCTGTCCTATATTTGGTATGTGTGGTTCTATAACGGTTTTCCGTGTGCAGCATGATATCTCCCCTTTGAAACATAGGAAGAATATGCCTAAAGCTCCTCCCATGACCAAGAAGACACTAAATGTCGTCCATGGGTTCTCTAGAGGGGCATATGCTAAATTTTCTAGCGTGGTTCTATGGTTTTTTATTTCGTCGACTTCTACCCCTATGTCGAAAAGTTTCTTTGTGTCAAATAACGAAACTATCTTATTACGTTTTGAAAGAGACGGTATCCCCTTATCCTTCCATTTACTAAAAATATTTGGTATGTCTGTATGTGGTATGTGGTATGTTAATTTTGTTTCACCTTGTGTTTCACTGAAGTGTGTAATTCTTATACTATCCGTCTGTATCATCATGTCCGGCAGTAATTTTATATTTCCTTTGCCTTGTATTGTAGTTTCCGCAACGTTCTTTCCCGTGAAAACGGATACCTTCAATTTGTTAGGTGTAATATACGTCCATATGTTTCTATTTGCAGTTTCCAACCATATGTCGTGGTTCAAATGCAGTACTTTTGTTTTGCATGTCGTCGTTATGTTTCTAAAATATAGCGCGGCCATACATGTGTCCTCTTGTTTGAGGTCTCTTTCTATATTGCTTAATTTACAAAGCCTAGTGTCTCCTATTCTATCGCAGTTGTCATAATCTGCCTGGGTTAATACATATCCCCAGTTGTTTTCTTGTTTTATTATTATGTCTTCCTCTAAGTGCAATATTGTCAATATGTTTCCGGTTATGCTTGGCTCGATTGTGCCTTTATACGCATACCATTTGCTTTTTTTCACGAGCGGAATTTGAAGTGTCATAATTATATCTAAGTCGTTGGTGAGGTTTACGTAGTAATGAAGTGTATTTAATATCTCTGGCATAATTGCCCCGTCTGCTCTTCTTGGGAAAGTAAGGTTGTCGTTCAGCGTTGCTTCCTCACTGTCTAATGTTCGGATTAGTTGTACTGGGTTTATTATTTCCGCTAGGTCGAGGCTCTTTGTGTTTTCTGCGTGTAATATTGCTATCAACGTTTTTTGTTTTAGTTTTAAGTTTTGTCTCATACTGTTATACCACATGCCTATCTCCATGAGTGTTGCTTCTAGGTATAGGTCTTTATCTCTGTCATTGGCTCTGTTAAGAGTGTTCCTGATTTCTGTTTTTAAAGATTCGAAATTTTTATTGTTGCTTTCGACTGCCTTATCCATGGTGATTGTTGAGTTGCTCACGAAATTGTATATTTTTTCGATTGCTGACGCTTGATGTTCTGTATTTTTGTTGAATCTTTCTTCGTTTCGTCTAAGTTTATCCATATTTTCGTCAATTCTAGTTCTGTCGTCGGAGTCCATTGCTCCAATTGCTGACCAAAACCCTCTTGGTGTTCTTGTTTTAAAGAAATACCTGATGTACGTGTTTATGTTCGCAATATCCCTAGTGTCTTTGCTCCAAACCGAGGTTATGACCCCGCATTTCAAATTCGGAATTCTTTCTATTAGCGCTGTACAGGTTTCATTAAAAGCATTTAGTGCCAATTCTAATTCTGCTTGATCCTCTACAAGACTCTTATACGTTAGCGTTACCTTAAAATCGTAGACCCCTTGTGCCAGTAATACATCATTGAGTCTTTCCAGAATCAACGCTGCGTTCGCCATGGCCAAGAAAACTCCAGCGAAAATAGTTCTAAAATATGAAAGATAACGATACTTTCTTATGTATAGAGTCGTAAAATCAATTATTTTTCTATTGCTTTAAACCAATATGCATATGTATATATGGAACGAAAAATCAACGCAACGCGTTGATCTTGCATCATCGTCTTTAAACTTATATTGATTCAACTGGGGCAACAATTTTATGCCTTAAGTCTATGTATATGTAATTCATGTGACAAAAAGCTTGTTACCTTAAATCTTTATTGATGCGGCTTGTTACCTTAGGAAAAAAACTTGCTATCTTGCATAAATCCTCGCGCGGCATATGGAAAAACCCCGCAGAAAAAGGATGTCCAACAGTACAGTGTTGAGCCTATATCTATATAATGCTTATCTAGTAAAAATGTACGCTGCCAATAAAGATTGAACTCGAGTCTGGTTTTCCTTTTGTTTTACTCCTGTCTTAGCTAGATAAACTTGCTCTTATATGATTGCTGAGCAAAGCGGTGCGTATTCCGGTTACAATCGTATTCACTGTCAAAATGCCCTCATTACCCTAGCATAGTTACAATAACTCGCTTCATTAGATTTATAACCGTATTGCAAAACAAGAAATGCTGTGAACGTGAAACGTGAACCGCCTCCTGAATTCTTTTTTCTCGTGCACTATTATGTGCAGTGTAAGTGGTTTAGACTGTACTAACGCGCCTCTTGCACCTTTTTCTGTTCCGATTTCGGCATTTGATGTCAATCGTTTGTGACGAGAGCTACGGTTTAATAATGAGGTAAGTAGTGCGTTTTTATTTCTGATTGATTTTCGGTTCCAAAAACTGTTTCCTTTTTGTTCTTATAGTTCATTCGTTGTATATTCACCCAATGCCCGTGGCCTCCACAGGGCCCGCACCTGGTGTCCGGATACCAGGTTTTTGGCGTGCGTCATGTATTTCGGCCCATTGCCGTTGTACCCACCAGGAACCGCCCTGCCACGCGTAGTAGCCGAGATAGGTTTTTTTCGTTTACTGTTGACCCGGCCTTTCTTCCTCCATGGTGTGCGCCACGCGCTTCATGAGGCCTGGATGTGGCTGGTCCGCCGCTACCAGGCGGCCAGCACACCAGGGCCGGTTTTTCGCGAGGATTGGCAGGTTGTCAATTCCGCGTGCCAACTCGTATTTGCCGTGGACGACGAGCCGATTACTTTCAGTGTGCCGTTGCGCGCCACTCCCTGGCGCATCGCTCGGCACATGGTGTGGAGACCCCGTTTAGCGTGGGTCTCCGATATTTCGGAAGTGGAGGGTGTGAGCATGCCGCTGTTCCGTGCCTGTCTTCGCCATTTTTAGGTTAAGGTAAGTATCTTATTATGTTTATTTATTCTTCGGTTATACATTTTTATTTTTTGCAGGGTCGGAAATATAAATTTGAACCGGATTCACTATTGCGTATTGTTTGTTTCTAGGCTCTCCGAAAACCACCCTCCGAGACGTTTCTTTATTTTTTTTTCAGCTATGGTGTCATGTATGGTACGTGTATTTCTTTTAATTTGTTTTTTTTTTCGTTTGTACTTTGTTCTTCCTCTTTTTAGGGTATTTTCTTCTTGCTCTGGTGCCTTCCCCCTCTCGACGGATACTGTAATAATTTATAGGATAATCTGGTGAGTGCTACCTTAGAAACAATTTTTTTGATTAGATTAGAGCTTTTTTTTAAGGAGTGTTAAATCTGAGCTTAGGCTCGTTCGCCACTTGAAAAGCTGCTAGTTACTTTGTGTTAATACTTATCATCGGTGTTTTAGTTTCCTTTCACTCTTGCTCGCTTGCGCGAGATATAGGGTGGTGGATATATTTCCACCATTGTCTACGTATTTTTCGATCGCGTTTAGTTTCCTCTACCATAGTGTTTAATATTTGAGTTTCGTAAAATGGAATATCTTTGATCATGGTCAATGGTCTCTCATTTTACGGGTTATGTACATACTTCGAAAAAAGTTCTTGTAATTTTACGTCATCTTACGCTGACATATGCCAGCGAACAAAATGACTGATTATTATGTTCATTCTTATTTTTACAAGACGCCAACTTATTCAAAAACCTAATTTTACATTTTGCAACGTGCAACATGTAAATTTACCAGAACGCTGTGAAATTACATTTGTCTAGTAAACTTTATATATGTATCTACAGTATATCTATTTACAATATGTACATTTCTCCTCCTAGAGTTCAATCCGTGTACTTCTTGAGACGGTTATTATGAACCTTCTCTAATCTGTTTCCGTTTTTAATCACGGTCGTGCATTCACTCGGGAGTTCTACGACCTCATATGGGCCTCTCCACAGAGCTTGCAGTTTTTGTTCTGTACCCGTGGGGATGGATTTTACAAGTACCATATCGCCCCACATAGGCTGCCACTCGTTGGCGTTTTTATCGTATAGGTCCTTCCTCTTTTCTTTTGACAATATTAGGTTTTCTCGTGCTTTTTTGTGCAGGTGTTTGAACGTGGACCGTATTTCGTTTCCTCGTAATATAGCCCATCATTGTTCCATTTATAAATTGAATTAGGAATGTTGGCGTTTTTACCATATACTAATTCAAATGGTGTATAGCCCGTCGATGAGTTTGACGTGGTGTTGTATTCGAATGTAAAGAAAGGCAAATGTTGGTCCCAAGTTTTCGGGGCATTTCCAACATATTGTCTCAAGTACATTTTAACTTCCCTGTTCGACCTCTCCACTAAATTTGCTTGTGGATGATAGGTGCTCGTAGTGATTTTCTTAATTTTTAGAATTTTACAGACGTTTTTCATTAGGGAGCTTACAAAATTTGCTCCATTATCTGTCACTAACTCCATGGGAGCTCCAAATTTACAAATATAATTCTCAACAAATGTTTGCGCGACCGTTGCGCTTTCTTGATTCTCCATCGGTGCTACAATCAAGTATCTTGTTAGGTCGTCTTGCATAACTAGACCGTATTTGTTACCCCAATCGGATTCTGGTAATACCACAATGTCCATATATAACTTTTCGAATGGTTCGGACGATGTGGTTGTTATTTTCATTGGAATTTTGTTGGATCGTCCAATCTTGTTCTTTTGGCACGAATCACATTGTTTGACGTAGTTCTCTACATCTCGTCGCATATTTTTCCACTCGAATAGTGGGCTTATGCGTTTCAACATTCTTTTACTGCCGACATGTCCGCCCAGCGGAGAGTCATGAAACTCTTTAAGAACGGTTTCTCTTTCTCCTACTGGTACATGCATTCGGTCTTTCTCTGGCGCAAAGAGGGTGAATACTTTATTGAATTCACCTGCTACAAATCGTAAAATGTTAGTTTCTGGTGGCGTTTGTATGTTTCTAAAGGAGATAATTTGAATATTCTTATCTTCTTTCATGTGTTCGGGGCAGTTCCCGAACGCGTCAACTAATCCTTGGAAAAATACTTTTGTGTCAGCTCTTGATCGGCTTGACCCATTTAGAATCATACCCCATATTTTTCTGTTTGGGATGGCAAATATTCTACCATTTAGAAAATCTTTCAACCCATGAGGGAGGTCGACCAATTCGCTCAGCTCTTTATAGGCTGACCTACTATTAACGATAACGAATGTGGCGTCTGTTTCGCTCTCGTCGATCTTGCTTTTTGAAAACTTTAATAGTTTAAAATCTATACGTCCCTGTTCTAGATCATTTTCAAAATCTTCATGTGTTATTGTTACTTCTAGATCATCTTTTTCGTCCCATTCAAAATCGATATTTTCTAGCCCGTCCATGTGAGGGTTCCATTCGGATTGCTGTGTGTCCTTGAATAGCCCAAATCTTCCCGATGGGTCTGTAATCTGTTTCGTGGTCTTTGTTTCGGTTTGCTGGGCAAGTTTTTCGTCTTCTTCTTGCTGTTGTTGCAGTTTCTGTTGCCGTGTGACTACAGCGACCGTGTGAGATTTTTCATCTATCTCAGCATCAGGATTAAGTCTTGATAGAAAATCTGCTACAACATTATCTTTTCCTTGTTTGTAGCGTATGTCCATTTCCAACCCTTGGAGCTTTAAACGAAGTCGTGTCAGGGTGGGTGATGTTTCCTTCAATCTCCAAATAGAGATTAAAGGTCTATGATCTGTGTAGACGATAAATTTCTGATTATAAATAAAATGTTTGAATCTGTTCACTGACCATACAATTGCGAGTAATTCTTTCTCTATCGTATGGTATCTTCTTTCTGCACCTACTAGACCTCTGCTCGCATAGGCTATGGGTCTATCGGTGGACTTTTCATTAGAAAGTACTGCACCAATGGCATACTCGCTTGCATCTGTTGTGATCACAAACGTATCTTTGTAGTTTGGTCTTACCAACAGAGTATTTGAAGTTAAAAAATCTTTCAATTCTTCGAATGCTTTCTGACATTCATTGGTCCAAATAAATTTTACATTTTTCTTTAGCAGATCGTTCAATGGTTTACGTTTTTCTGCTATTTGTGGTATGAATTTACCATAAAAATTAACCGTTCCTAAGAACGAACGGACTCCTTTAACTGTTTTTGGCACAGTCATTTCTTTGATGGCTTTTATATTATCCTCCATTGGCCGAATGCCTTCAGCATTAATTGCATGTCCGAGATATTTAATTTCGGTTCTTAAAATTTGGCATTTTCCTGCCTCAATTTTCAAATTGTGTCGGCGCATAGCCTTCAAAACTTTTATGAGGTTTTCATTGTGTTCCTCAATAGTTGACCCGTAAATGATAATATCGTCTAAGTAAACGATAGCTTTCACACCTTCAATTTCATACAATATTGTGTTCATCAACTTCTGAAATGTTGATGGACTATTTCTAAGGCCCATAGGCATTCTTGTAAATTCAAAATGCCCTTTAGGGGTTGAAAAGGCTGTTTTAGCCGCATCTTTTGGGTTAATTGGGACTTGATAAAAACCTGATTTCAGGTCCAATGTTGAAAAATATTTAGCTCCTCCGAGATTATCAAGTATCTCGTCGATCAGTGGGATCGGATATACAAACGGTTTTGTTATTAAGTTTAGCGCTCTAAAGTCAACCACAATTCTATACTTTTTATTTCCGTTTTCATCGTCCTTTTTGGGTACGCACAAAACCGGTGCATTCCATGGACTTTTACTGGGCTTAATAATGCCTTGCTTCAACATTTCCTCGATTTCTGCATTTATATGCTTTTTTGTTGCTTCGGGAAATCTATATTGTCTTTTATTTATTGGTACGTTCGACGTCGTCTCTATTTCATGGACAGTCGCGTCTGTAGTTGTTAGATGATCTCCCTTTTGGTAAAACACATCACTATATTCCGCCATAATTGATTCCATGGCTTGGAAATCGTTTCTTTTCAAATGATCCAAATTAAGGTTTTCTAATAATTTTTCAGTTCGTTCATTACCACGTAACTGATCGTACTTTTTATTGTCAACCAGACTATAGTCCTGGTTGTCATCCAAGTTTTCTAAAAACTGTTCTCCATAGTAGGAATCCATGTAATTTTTTTCGTTGGACTCATTCGTGTAATTCTTTTTATAGTAATCTTTCTTGTTTGTACCATAATCATTAAAATCTATCCTATATTCTGATCCGCATTCCGGGATCATGCTAGTCATGCACTTTCTTCTGTGAGATGTGTCTGATTCAATAAAACTTTTCCTTGACGTTTTATTGTTATTTCTGTTTTCTATTAGTTTGGTCATATCTGTTATATGATTCATTTCTTCGTTATCATACTGTGTCTTATCATCAGTGTATTTTGTAATTGCCTCTGTCTGGCATGCCTTCTCAGCCAGAATTTCGCATTTTCGCGTCATGTTTGAGGGCATTTCATCATCCCTTGCTATTTTATTTTGATATCTATTATTCATCCCATCCCTTCCTCCGGGGATCTTGTTACGTACTTCTTCAATGTTTTTAGTTGAATTCATGTCATCCGCGTAGTTGGGAATATTTTCCTCTCTTGACGCAAAAGTATCAGGACTTTGTATTTTATCTCCATTTGACTCATTGTCGCTCCTATTCGATTTACGGAGGGCGATGTAGTTCAATTGCTGAGATATAAAAATTGTACATTCCTTAAGAAATTTCGCTCCTATAATTCCCGGGACGCACAAATCCTTTACAATATAAAATTTTATTGGATACTTCGAGTTCCCAATTATTAATGTGGTTTCTACTGATCCAATAGTTTCTGATTGTGTCAGATTAAAACCTGTAATGTATAACTTATCCCGATAGTTAATAAATCTGGCTCCAATTTTCGCGACCGTATCCCATCTTATTACATTAAGAAACGCTCCTGTATCAAGCATATATTTAATCCTAATGTCAGGCCTTTCTATTGAGGCGATATTTACTAGTAATTGATGATTTCTGGTACATTCTATGTCCAATTTTTCATATGGAGGCATGGTTCCTTGGAATTGATTACTCGTGTTTTCTTGCAATGTGGTGGGCCGTCCGTGGCCATTATATCGTATATTGAGCAACTTAGTACTCAGTCGTTGTCTAGTTGTATTATAATTTCTTAAATTCTTATTTGTGCTTGTTTTACTGTATGTACCGCAATTTACGCATACTTGTCGGGGTCGTTTAAACGGTTTATCTTCTGGCCTGTTATTGTAGGGGGTCCTGCCATCTATCTGCCCGAACTCCCCATCGTTCAGTTTTTTCTTTGGTTTTCATCTCTTCTATGCTCCTGCTTGTATGGTGACTCGCCTCTTTTCCAGTCTGGTTGTTCCCTCCATTGTCTAGGGTTTGAGTCATTCTGTTTCCAGGGGGGTTGCTGCTCCCTCCACTGGTTTTGCCCAGGCTCGTTTTGCCTCCAACCTGCTTGTTGTGCTTCTCTCCATGGTCTCGGGCCAGATTCATTTTGCCTCCAGCCTGTTTGCTGCGTTTCCCTCCATGGTCTTGGGCCCGGTTCATTTTGCCTCCAATCGGTCCTATTGTTTCCGTCTGGGCGCATGCTCCTCTGGTTGTTGTTATTCGTTTGGTAGTTGTAACTACCTCCTGGGCGCCCACTCTCTCCTTGTCTATTTTGTTGGTAGATTCTATTGTTGTTTGTTCTTGGTGGCTGATAGCCGTTTCTGTATCTACCACGCTCGTTTTGGTTATCCTCGCGTCGAGGTCTATGGTCGTCGTTCCTAAACTGTCTTGGTGGATTGTTAAAACCCCCGTCTGTCGCCCATCTTCCTTTGAATTTGTTTGTGTTTTGTACTAATTCCAATGATTCCAGTCTATTACCTATTTCCGTCAAATGCTCGCATTCTGCATGTCTTTCCTCTAAGTAGTTCAGTAGCTCGACTAGCGGCATTTCACGTTGACTCTGGGCTATTTGCTTAAGTTCTTTATTATATAAACCGCATATGCAGTGTAGCCTCAAGCTTTTTGTCATAGCCCTGTCTACTTCCCCTGGTCCTTCGTCATAATATTCGAGGTGGGTATTTATTTCCATCACTCGTTTTTTGTACTCTTTAAATGTTTCCTGTGGTTTTTGCCTTAGGGTTTCTATTTTGGTAATTATACCTTCTATGGATACATTATCCCCAAATTCTTTAATCAAGTTCGTCTTTGTTTCATTCCAAGTGTCGCCTTTGATTTTAGCGATTGCTGCTGCCGCTTTTCCTTTCAATTTCAGTAGTACCACATAGACTAGATCTGTATGCGGTTCGTCTGCTGGTATTTGTTCGGCAAAGTGATCGACGTGGTATAAAAACGCGTCTAATTCATCCCGAGACCCGTTAAACTCAGGGATACACTGAATAGCCTCTGTTTTAGGGAAGCGGTATTCCGCCTCTTGTGCATTACGCTGCATGGTGTTGCTTTTTATTTCGCATCCACTGTCTGATAAGCTTCTTTGTTTGGTTATTTTTGCTTCTGATAAGCGTATTTGTTTGGGTATAACTCCTTTTATATCTAACTTCTTTTCGAGTATTATTGTCCTATCAAGGATTTTTATTGACTGGTCGTATTTTTTCTGTACTATGTCTAATTTGTCGGTTAGTTCATTCCAAACTCTAACTTCGACTCTGTTTTCGTATTTACTTAATACTGCTTCGAACTCTTCGAAGGCTTCCTTAAGCAATTGTTTTTTTGTGAGGATTCCTTGGAGCGTTCTGGCTCTTCCTTTGTTTTTGTTTAAATTCTCGTATTCGCGTAAGATGTATTCACTGATTTCATCTAGCCTAGACATTTAGGGATTAGTATGTGCATCCAATGATTTGGCCTCCTAGCTGTTTTTTCATTGCTTCGTGGTGTGTCATTACACCGTTTCTAGTGTTCAATATGAGATTTCCGCATATTGTTGGGAGAAAGGTTCTTACGTAGAATTTTAGCTGGTTCGCTGTCGCTTTAATGGGAGTATGTGGGGTTTGAATGAGTATTAGTTCTTCGTGTAGTTTTACTTGGACTATTTCACCCTGCTCTTTGATTATTTCAATAATTTTTTCCCTGCGTAGTAGTTCAACAACCTCATTGGTGTTAGCTACGCTAGTATTAATAAGTACAGTTTCCGATGTGAATTGTATGTTCACTAATGCTTTCAATATTCTTCCAGCCCTCATTATTTGTTCAATAACAGTTTAAGGTAATTTGTTTTATTTATCCAATCGTCTTCGTTTTTTCACTTTCCATGAGAAACGAACGTTTGAGGAAAAAAAAAGAAAAAGATGAAATGTGTTTTAATTGCAATCGTATCGCCTCAGCGCGTTCAGTTCCTTGCACCCACCGATTGCGTCACGATTGTTGATATATCTTCTCCCGCTATTTAATTATTTCGTCATCAACCACAGTCTCGGTCTCTTCGTCGGTACCAGCTGTTTCAGTACATGGCTGGTTGCTAACGTAAAATGCTTATTCTGCTAGTCCGTTCTCGCTTCATGGTGTAAGGTTTCATTTACTTCTCGTTCGTCGTGTTATGGTCGTCACTATATGTCATCGTACATTGTCGAGTATATTCACCGTGTGTGGTGGATTAATTAATTAATTAATTAAGTAATGCAATGTACAAAATTAACCGTTTCTTCGAAAAAAACCGAAAATAGCCAGATGTAGTTCCTGTGATCCTACTATCGCGGCGTAATAGCTCAATAAAGTTAATCTTTTTATATTGTCCCTGTGTAGTATAAAAGAAAATTTCTTTTTCTCACTTACCTGAGCTGCATTGTTGATCTGCTCGTTAGTTCCTGTCGAGATGATCTAGATCCTTAAACTCGTAGCAAGCGCATATGTATTTGTAGAGATCGTTGACGCACTCTGTCAAAGTTTTGTGAACAAAGAAACTTTCACTGAATCGATCAGATATGCTGAGTGTTTGTCTTTTTCCACATTTAAGCTATCGTATTTTTCGTGGTTTGTTATTTTTCTTCAGTTTTCACCATCAAATTCCGCAGACAATTTACGCATTTTTTTTTCCATCACATTCAATATTAACACGATCAGAAATCGTCGAATTTCTGCTTTTCTCGGATCTACACTTATGGTTAAGGTTTCCTCGCGACGAGACTTATTTCAGGCATTAAAACTGGTTACCACCAACGCCTGTCTCGATGTTTTTTTTTCTCTCTTTGACGATAGTAGTCGGTAAAATGCCAACTTATTCACTAAAAAACGCTCAAACACTTTCAAAATGTAACCTTTCTTCTCACTTTATGGTATACACTGATCTGAAGACATTGCTGATTTTAGCCTCCAGTCATAAACGCGTCCTGCAATCTCTCAGGATTGCTAAACCGCTGTCACCACATGCGCCGTAAATGCTTACGCACCGTGGCGGAATTGAAGAGAAACACAAAGGATAGGTAGAAAAAAAACGATATATTTTCCCTACTTTTCTTACAGGATCTGTATAGACTACCCTACTGTGCGATTCTTTTCGCGCCTAACTATTCAAAACTTAAAATCGATCTCGGTTGTTGGCAGCCAGAGGTACGCACAGTACATGGGGCCCAGCCTTGATCGAGTTAATTGAAAAGGGAGAAAAAGAAAAAAAGCCCCGATTCTAAATCTTCTGAAGTTTATATAGTAAATTTTTTTGCTTACTTCAGCAAAATTTCAATTATTGACTATCTATCCCTGTTCAGCATGCGATTGACATTATATTTGTATTAGTGTCGCATCACTTTCTATCTTTCTCCTTCGTTTGTAATTTTTATGTTAATGTATTTCTATTCTCCTCTATCTTAAAGTAACTCTTGCTGTCTTCTATTATTTTACGAAGGTTCCCCGAACGTGAGTACTTCCTAATTGGTTTAGTGTTAGTGAGCCTTCGGTTCTCGCTAGAACCTCGTGTTCTCTTGTTCTAACTAAAGCTATTCGTAAGTAGTTGAACGCTCTATTTCCCGAACATAATTATGCATTTGTATCGATGCGCTCACAATCATAAAAACGCCACGCCTATGTAAATAATTACGTTAATTAATATTGGCACAGCCAAATTCTATACAATCGTATAAACACCTGCAGCCGGTGTCATTGGAAATCGATTATGTACCGCGGATACCTATAAACAATCATTAATTCTTCGAGTAACACGGTGACTCACGTTTGTTGTGCTATGTGCACTGCGACTTAAGCCGCTGCGTTTGCAAATTCGCTAGTGGCGAGTTCTTTCAGGTCAACCATAGAATTGTTGGTTGCGCATTTTTAGGTGTTTACCATTGTGGGGCTGTTCACTAAACCTGTTGACGTGAGTCAATAGAAAGCACATAGCGAGGATCATGTCAAACATCGACGGTTCGAGACGCAGCACAAGACGTTTGCTAGCTAGTATTTCGTACTCGAAAAACTGTGCAGGACGTTCTGGATGATGGCCGTACGAGTCACGAGCGCGCACAGAACAATATCGGCGGAGGCAGCATGCGATATCGCCGGGATGATACCCATCTGAACCACCCTGAAGAAGGATATCGAGTATTACAATAGGAGAAGCACGAGAAACGCGAGGAAGATAGTGAGAATCGATTCAATGGCAGGTGGCTGCAGGAATGGGACAATACGGAAAAAAGGTGGACCTACCAGCTCATCCTAAACCTGTTGACGTGAGTCAATAGAAAGCACATAGAGGCTGGCTCCTGTCGGGCCATGGCTGCATCATAAAGTATCTTCATCGGATTGTACACGCAACGTTACCGTTGTTAGTGGAGTGTGAGAACATCTAGGAGACACCGGAGCACGTGGTCTTCGAATGTCCTAGGTTTAAAACAATACGCAGAGAGATGCTTGAAACGGGAAAGTCGGATAATATTGTCCACACAATGATAAGTGACGAAATACCGTGGAACGCGGTCAACAAAATGGTGACGCAGATCATGATAGCGGAAATGGCGTGATGAATGATGAACAACGATTTCGGGAGACCAATCACCGCCGGGAAACTTCCGGGGTAGGCTAGATATATTTTTTTACAATGGAGAAGTTTACGTCCTAACCCAGTACACGTGCCATTGGTAGGTGTCCAAGCTACCACACGGGGTGTAAGGGGGGCGTGTCGGGCTCGAATTGTCACGCTGCCATTAATACCGACTAAACTCCATTGGGCTTCGCCATCGTTCCCCCCAGGAACTACCTCTCGGTATTACTTCTGGGGGATGGCTGTACTTAATGTACTCATTCACTTTCGCTCACGCGTTCATACGTCCTGTATGAGGCTTTCTTGGGTGTTCTCTCTATCGCACCTTGATTCACTCTCAAACACTCCACATGAGGCTGACTTTTGTGCTCACCTTTTTCGTTCCTTGCGAGGCTGACTTGTGTGCTCACCTTACTCATTCCTTGCTAGGCTTACTTTTGTGCTCGCCTCTCCCATACCATGTGAGGCTGACTTGTATGCTCACCCTATCACCTGGTTCACTCTCGATCGTGCCACTCTATTATACCCCTTTCACTCCCCCTGGCATCCCATGTGGGACATTTTTCTTAGGCCCCACTTCTGACATACCATGCGAGGCTGACTTGTGTGCTTACCTTTTTCATTCCTTGCTAGGCTTACTTTTATGCTAGCCTCTACCATACCATGTGAGGCTGACTTTTGTGCTCGCCCTTAGCATACCGTGTGAGACTGACTTGGATGCTCACCCTTTCACTCCTCTGCCACGCCACGAGGCATCAATAGCTAAGTCCCAACATACTACGTTACGACCCTCCCATCTTGGCATGAGGCAGTCCACTTATACGCCTATACACTCGCTCTTCTGCCTTGCTTCGGGGTGGCTGGGTTTACCCTTTACGCGGTTGTCAGTCGCTGCGCCAAACCTGCCTCAGCATGAACAGATCATTCAGGGAGTTGGCGTAGCGTATTCGTAAATCGATTGCCTTGTACGCAGCGCACCTGGGTTCGAGTCCCGACCCCGCACATAGGGTTAGAAATTTTTCCTAAGAAATTTTTCTAACCCGAAGAGGCGAATGACCTTAAGGTTAAAACCTCTATAATTGAAAAACAAAAAAAAAACAGACCATTCACTCCCTTTTTGCGCTCGGCCTTTTTCGCTCCAACTAACCAATCACTAGTTAACCGTGCCCGTCGTCTGTTGATCGGATCGCCAAATTACCTGTAGCCTACAGGCAATCTGGGTGGTAGCAGCCGAGACTGCGTTCCACTTCTCCACCGATTGACACATCCGCTGAATAAGGGTATCAGGGGTTGTGTCCCAGCCACAGACGTCAAGCATTGCTCTTTTTTCGACGTCGAACCGAGAACATACGAACAGTATTTGTTCGGCAGTTTCGTCTACACCTGGGCAGTCCGGGTAGGCTGGGACCTCCGCGTGCCCGGGTAGGCAAGATATTTTTTTTACAATGGAGAAGACCTTTACGTCCTAGCCCAGTACACGTGCTATTGGTAGGGTCCAATCTACCACACAAGGTGCACGGGGGGCGTGTCGGGCTCGAATGGTGACCAGCCATTAATACCGACTAAACTCCATTGGGCTCCGCCATCATTGCTCCCAGGAACTACCTCTCGGTATTACTTCTGGGGGATGGCTGTACTAAATGTACTCATTCACTCTCACTCACGCGTTCATACATCCTGTATGAGGCTTACTTGGGTGCTCTCTCAATCGCACTTTGATTCGCTCTCAAACACTCCACATGAGGCTGACTTTTGTGCTCACCTTTTACGTTCCATGCGAGGCTGACTTGTGTGCTCACCTTACTCATTCCTTGCTAGGCTTACTTTTGTGCTCGCCCCACCCATACCATGTGAGGCTGACTTGGGTGCTCACCCTATCACCTGATTCACTCTCAATCGTGCCACTCTATTGTACCTTTGTCACTCCCCCTGGCATCCCATGTGGGACATTTTTCTTAGGCCCCACTTCTGACATACCATGCGAGGCTGACTTGTGTGCTCACCTTTTTCATTCCTTGCTAGGCTGACTTTTGTGCTAGCCTCTACCATACCATGTGAGGCTGACTTTTGTGCTCCCCTTAACATGCCGTGTGAGACTGACTTGGATGCTCACCCTTTCACTCCTCTGCCACGCCATGAGGTATCGATAGCTAAGTCCCAACATACTACGCTACGACCCTCCCGTCTTGGCATGAGGCAGTCCACTTATACGCCTATACACTCACTCTTCTGTCTTGCTTCGGGATGGCTGGGTTTACCCCTTACGCGGTTGCCATTCGCTGCGCCAAACCTGCCTCGGCATGAACAGACCATTCACTCCCTTTTTTGCGCTTGGCCTTTTTCGCTCCAGCTAACCAATCACTAGTTAGCCGTGCCCGTCGTCTGTTGCTCGGCTCGCCAGATTACCTATAGCCTACTGGCAATCTGGATGGTAGCAGCCGAGACTTCTTTCGACGTCGAACCGATGACATACGAACAGTATGTTTTCGGCAGTTTCGTCTACACCTGGGCAGTCCGGGCAGACTGGGACCTCCGCGTGCCCGAACCTGTGGAGGTACTGTCGGAAACAGCCATGACCTGACAGGAATTGTGTCAGGTGGACCCCATGGGGTCTTCCCACCCAGCTCGATATGCTAGGTATCAGCCGGTGGGTCCTCCTACCTGTCGAGGAGTTGTCCCACTCACGCTGCCATCTGGCGATCGAGGTCACCCTGGTGCGCTCGCGGGCCCCCTATTTCCACGTAGCTCAAAGCACTCCTCATCTTCCCGAATGACCAGCCCGACTGGCATCATGCTCGCTATCACGCAGGATGCATCGTGTGATGCCGTGCGGTAGGCAGATATCACTCTGGGGCACATCACGCGGTAGGTGCTCTCCAGTTTCTGTAGGTAACTGGTTACCCTCAGTGCTCTTGACCATGACGGGCCGCCGTACCTGAGGATAGATACGGCAACGCCTGCCAGTAACCTACGTCGACTGGCGCACACCTTTGAGCTGTTGGACATCATTCTCGATAGAGCCGCAACAGCAGTCGACGCTCTCTTGCATGTATAGTCGACATGGCTGCCGAAGGTCAGCTTGTCGTCTATAATGACTCCGAGAGACTTCAGACTTCGCTGTGAAGTGATCGCGACTTCTCCCACATGGATAACTGCATGTTGTGCCGACTTGCGGTTGTTGACGATAACTACCTCCGTCTTATGATGAGCGAGCTCCAGGCCTCTCGCGCTCATCTATTCCTCCACCGTGCTGATCGCGTGTTCTGCGGTTAGTTCTACCTCAGGAATTGACTCCCCGTAGACCTCCAAGGTTACGTCGTCAGCAAAGCCGACGATCTTGCTTCCAGGAGGGAACTTCAGTCTCAGAACCCCGTCATACATGAGGTTCCATAGCACCGGGCCTAGGATCGAGCCCTGCGGGACTCCGGCGGTAATCGGAACCCTTTTCTGACCGGCATCGGTCTCGTATAGCAGTACGCGGTTCTGGAAGTAACTTTCCAAGATCCGGTACAGACCCACCGGTAGGCTAAGCCGGTGTAACGAGAGCGCGATGGCATCCCAGCTTGCGCTGTTGAATGCGTTCTTCACGTCGAGTGTCACTAACGCACAGTATCGAATACCTCGCCTTTTTCGTTGGATCGCTATCTCGGCAGTATTTATCACTGAGTTGATAGCGTCCATTGTGGACTTACCCTTCCGAAAGCCAAACTGGTTGCTTGACAGACCGTCCGTACCTTCCGCGTACGGGGTGAGCCTGTTGAGGATGATCCTCTCAAGCAGTTTGCCAGTCGTGTCTATCAGACAGATTGGTCTGTACGCCGATGGGTCGCCTGGCGGCTTCCCGGGCTTCGGCAACAGCACCAATTTCTGTCTTTTCCATCTATCGGGGAAACGGCACTCGTCGAGGCATCTCTGCATAGCTAGCCTAAACATGTTCGGGTTCGCTATGATCGCTGTCTTGAGAGCGTTGTTTGTAACTCCATCCGGCCCTGGAGCTTTGTTCATTGCTAGGGATTTAGCCACTGCGAGTAGTTCTTCATTCGTCACTGAAGCCACCATTTCGACCGTGCCCGCACTGTCTCGTAGTGCAGGTGGCCACGGGCT
This sequence comes from Topomyia yanbarensis, assembly GCF_030247195.1. Lineage (NCBI taxonomy): Eukaryota > Metazoa > Arthropoda > Insecta > Diptera > Culicidae > Topomyia > Topomyia yanbarensis. The sequence continues at coordinate 241,087,215 of NC_080671.1, read as the reverse complement.
TGTGGCTCGAGACGGGAAGAGTACTTCGATAATCGTTGCAGACCGGTCCGGAGACCGTTCTGTGGGTGAGGAGCCCCCTTTGGTCTTGGCCATCACAATCCGGTAGGCGTCACCCCACGGATTCGCGTTGGCACTCTCACACAGGTTGTCGAAACACGCTCTCTTGCTGCTTTTAATAGCCTTGTTAAGGGCCAATTTCGCAGCTCGAAACACTTCACGGCGGTTCTCTCTTGCATCCTCGGTGCGAGCTCTTTGCATCCTACGTCTAGCTCTGAGGCAGGCTGACCGTAGAGCTGCAATCTCGGCACTCCACCAATATACCGGGCATCTACCGTTTCTTGGCAGTGTTTTTCTCGGCATAGTGGCGTCGCACGCGCGTGATAGAACAGCTACCAGCGCATCCCCGCTTAGACTGTCGGTGTTGGCCTCCAGTCCCAGGGCCGCGGTGAAAGCTTCGCTGTCGAAGTGATTGGACTTCCACCCGCGTACCTGACAGGGATCTCCCGCCCTCGGATGCTGCACACCATAGTTGATCTTAAAGCGAATTGCTAAATGATCGCTATGGGTGTAGCCTTCGTCTACCCTCCATTCCATGCCTGGAGCCAGACTCGGGCTGGCAAATGTTAGGTCAATCCACGCCTTCACTCCGTTTCTACGGAATGTACTAGCGGAGCCATTATTAGCTAGCACAGTATCGAGTTTCGCAAGCGCCTCCATTAGCGCTTGACCCCTGCTGTTTGTGCAGCGACTGCCCCACTCCACTGCCCAAGCGTTAAAGTCTCCCGCTATGACTACCGGTTTCCGGCCCACTAGGTCCGACGAGAGCCTGTCGATCATCTGGTAGAACTGTTCTATTGGCCACCTTGGTGGGGCGTAGCAGCTGCAGTAGAACACACCATTGATCTTGGCAATCGCCACACCCTCGGCGGAACTCCGCTAGCGAATGACGGATCTCAATAGTAGCATGTCGCAGCCGTCAAAGAGCAATGCGACGTGACAATTGAGCGGGCCTCGGTGCGTCTTAGAGGGGGACCATCTGGCACCCAAGTAGCCTACCTCAAGCTACTGAAGGCGGATGCCAAAAAGGTAACCGAGAAAAGTAAGCTGAAGATCGGCTGGTCAGTATGCCCAATTAGCATACCCCAGCCGCCTACAGTGGATAGGTGCTATCGGCGCCTTGAGTCCGGCCACAAAGCCTACGAGTGCAAGGGCATAGATAGGAGCAAACTATGTCGTCGCTGCGGCGAGGAGGGACATAAAGAGCGGGGTTGCACTAAGGCACATAAGTGCCTTATCTGCACCGCTAAGAAGCAAGCCCATAAACATGCTATGGGCGGACCTTCGTGTCCCTTCGGTGAGTTAAATAAGAAGAAGCCGTGAACGTCACACAGCTAAATCTTTACCATTGTGCAGCAGCCCAACAGCTGCTGTGGCAGTCGGTCTCGGAGTCGAGGACAGATGTCGCCCTCTTATCAGACCCGTACCGCATCCCTGCCGGCAACGGCAATTGGGTGTCGGACGGGTCTGGAATGGTGGCAATCTGTACAACGGGACGGTTCCCGGTTCAAGAGGTAATACACCCCTCCGCCGAGGGTGTTGCGATTGCCAAGATCAATGGCGTGTTCTATTGCAGCTGCTACGCCCCACCAAGGTGGCCAATAGAACAGTTCAACCAGATGATCGACAGGCTCTCGTCAGACCTAGTGGGCCGGAAACCGGTAGTCATAGCGGGAGACTTTAACGCTTGGGCAGTGGAGTGGGGCAGTCGCTGCACAAACAGCAGGGGTCAAGCGCTAATGGAGGCGCTTGCGAAACTCGATACTGTGCTAGCTAATAATGGCTCCGCTAGTACATTCCGTAGAAACGGGGTGGAGGCGTGGATTGATGTGACCTTTGCCAGCCCGAGTCTGGCTCCAGGCATGGAATGGAGGGTAGACGAAGGCTACACCCATAGCGATCATTTAGCAATCCGCTTTAAGATCAACTATGGTGTGCAGCATCCGAGGGCGGGAGATCCCTGTCAGGTACGCGGGTGGAAGTCTAATCACTTCGACAGCGAAGCTTTCACCGCGGCCCTGGGACTAGAGGCCAACACCGACAGTCTAAGCGGGGATGCGCTGGTAGCTGTTCTATCACGCGCGTGCGACGCCACTATGCCGAGAAAAACACTGCCAAGAAACGGTAGATGCCCGGTATACTGGTGGAGTGCCGAGATTGCAGCTCTACGGTCAGCCTGCCTCAGAGCTAGACGTAGGATGGACAGTCTGTCAAGCAACCAGTTTGGCTTTCGGAAGGGTAAATCCACAGTGGACGCTCTCAACTCAGTGATAAATACTGCCGAGATAGCGATCCAACGAAAAAGGCGAGGAATTCGATACTGTGCGTTAGTGACACTTGACGTGAAGAACGCATTCAACAGCGCAAGCTGGGATGCCATCGCGCTCTCGTTAAACCGGCTTAGCCTACCGGTGGGTCTGTACCGGATCCTGGAAATCCACTGAAGGCGGCTGGGGTATGCTAATAGGGCAAACCGACCAGCCGATCTTCAGCTTCCCTTTCTCGGTTACCTTTTTGGCATCCGCCTGAGGTAGGCTACTTGGGTGCCAGAGGGTCCATCTCTCAATCGCACAGAGGCCTGCTCGATTGTGACTTCGCAATGTTCCTTAACGGCTGCGACGACGTCTTCTGCGGTCGTGAACTCGCCCAGGTGCTTGCACTGGAGAGTCGTTTCCGCTCCTAGCGACCTGAGTTGGGCGCCTTCTCCAAGGACCTCTTGGGCCAAGGCCTTGTATACCGCACTAGATTGTGCGCCTCGCTTCAGCACCAGAAGCATTTCTCCCGTGTTGGTGCGTCTCACGCTAGGCACATCTTGCCCAAGGGCCGAAAGGCTTTCGGCCGCCTTCACCGACTTTAGGACATCGGCGTATTTGTCCTTGTCGGTTTTCAGGCAAGATATACCGCTAAGGATTAGTCGAGTAGACCGCAACAGAGCACCTAGCATGGGTCACGGGGCGCCAGAGAACCGGACGCCACGCTCCACCCATAATCGCCGGATTGACCACGGCACCCGGGGACTAGACTGTGTAGATCGCGACGAAACACCACCAGTTATGGGTCGCACCGAACGCCTTGTTCCACCGGAATCACCGGATCGACCTCGGAACCTGGTCGGTTGGATTGGTTTCGGGAGAATTTCTCTCGCCGGGGAATTCTCTGTCGGAGTACGATAGTTCCATGATCGAGGACTAGACTGAGTAGTTCGCGAACAAGTCGAGAGCTCAACGAAGAAGTGGTACTAAATGGTACAAGAAGGGAGCTAAAGGGCCTAAACGAGTTGCGGTGCTTGTGCGATGGTCGAAAACTAGTAGTGTATCGTGGAAGGGTGCTGTAAACCTATTGAAGGAACAAACTACTAAGTGGTTGGATTAGAGTGTGTAATATGCACATAGAAAAATACCCGTCCCCAAAGTAATGCCGTAAGGTAGTCCTGCAAAGGAATCGGGTTCCTTGCAAGAGTAGTTGTTTTAACGTATCGCGTGGCTGCCCAAGCCAGTTCCCTGAGTTTTTGTTTTTTGTACATTTTGTTCCTGGTCGGGGTGTTTTAGAATATTTTTTCTGCTCTTTAAAATAACATATACATACATATACTGTATTCATATAAAAAAACTCACGTTCCTACCCTCCCCCCCAAATATTTTCTTACTACGCCACTGCGAATTACGTCCATCTTTCTCAACCAAAGCTTTGAAATAAGAGAATAAAGCCATCGTCCAGCTCCCCTTTGCTGAACGAGGTTTGCCAACTGTCGAGCGTCCTCTTATGAGAAATCTTGAAAAAGTCGTTGAAGCAAATTGGTCTTTTGTAGATGTCTCCTTAGCTAAAGAATCCGCCTCTTCATTATCCGGGGAGGAGCAATGATAAAGACCGAAACTAAGGTATACTAGTAAGATTTTTCAGATAAATCAAGCAAGAATTTCCGTATTTTCCTCAGAAAATATGCGAAGTGCATTTCTCGCTTCATATAACGGAGAGGCTTATTGAAGCTGAGGCTGTCCAAAATGATGAAGAATTGATCTTTCGGTAAAGTGCAGGGTATAGTAAATATCAGCTAATTCTGCGATGTAAACTGAAGAAGGATCATTAAGCTTGAAGGAAATGTTGAAATTTTCATTGAAGATACCGAAACCAGTGGACCAATCGAGATATGATCCGTCAGTGTAAAACATTTTGTGAGAGTCGGCTTGTCGGAATTTATTTTAAAATATATTTGGGATCAATCTAATTCGGATATCCATGGTTCCATCATGGATTTTTTGATGAATACAATTGAAATAGAAGTATCTAACAAACGTACGCGATTGGGATTAAACACAGGAAGATTGATGTTCTGTGCCATGTAGTCAAAGTACAAAGACATATTTCGGGTTTGAGAATCAGACTTGTCGAGCCTTTTGAAATTTTTTATCATCAACGGGTTGAACATATCGCAACGGATGAGCAATCAATATGAAATTTCTAAATACATTTTTCAGCACGTAAACGTCCGTCAGCACTTCGAGGTTCATCGTATGGGTCGAGTGCGCATGCATCCCAAAGCAAAACGTACACAACGATACTGGATTCTTTCCAGTTTAATGAAATGCATATTCGTAGCGGAACGAAAACAGAAATGCTCATACTCCATCCATGATCGACAATATCGCCGTTTGGTACAATCTGATCAGGTTTCTTGGGTGGGCATTCCACAATAATCCCGTTAATGTCCGGACAAAATAGATCCTTTGTTGGTATTTCTATTTCAGATACATAATGTGACATCCCTAGGTACCTTCACAGTTCAGTCAGACTCCGAGATATTTAAATGTGAAGATTTGATTGATCGTTACAACCATTAATAGAAGCTATATAGTAGCGCGGACTCACGCTACCGAGTAAAACGACCTGTTGTTTTCTCCATGGAGACTTCGATACCCAACTGAAGAACCCAAACAGACAAATTGTCCAAGGTATCTTGAAATGGTCCTTGAAAATCAAGTTTTGTGACCTGTAACAGAGACCACCCGTCGTCTGCAAGTTGCATTAGCGTGCTTGAGTGGACGTGTCTGTCATTCACGTAAAATTTTAGAGGAGGGGACATAGAATAGATAGAAACTGATTCGAAAACACCCTTAAAATCCAAGAACACTGATGCATTCTACCTTTTGCTTGCATAGGTCATTTGAATTTCTGTAGAGTAACACAAGGCGATTCCTTTGCCTCTGCGGAAGCCAAATTGTGTATCTGACAGTAAGCCATTTGCTTCGATCCAATTGTCGAGGGGGAATAGGATTACTTTTTAGAACAGCTTCCGGGTACATGAAATCATTGCAACTTTCCGATACGAGTTGTGGTCGGAGAATAGTTTTCTTGGTTTCGAAATGGCTATGACCTTCACTTGCCTCCAATCATGAGGAACAATGTACCCTTAAGTAAGTTGTTAAATAAATTAAACTAGCGAATTTTCGCAGAAGCTGAATTTGTTTCTGTCTAACTCCGCGCGTTATTGTAGCAAGTAAAGACTCCACCTTGGAAAATGGTGTTTCGTTCGTGGTATAGTGAAGGGACGCGGTGCGGTAGGTATTCCGAACCGGAATAGAGTTCGGACAGATCTTAGAGGCCGTTTCGCAGTCAAATGCTTCAAAAATGTTTTTACTATAGGGAGAAATGTTATAAGAATGCTTTTAAGAGAATCAGTTACATTTGAAAGCTGTGAAAATTAAGTACACGATGTCAGATAATTCCATTCCACTTCCATTGGGTTAATTAGTTGCGCACTTTCAGAAAGGGCTCCTTGAGACACTTACGAGACAGTCTAGGGGAGATAAATTTTTTCTCCCATTCGTGGACGCCTCCGGATTAAGAACACAAGATGATACCTATTGTGGATCATCAGATCCATACTCAAAACGAGACAAAAAAAAACATAGGTATTTTCGGAAAGGAGACTAGCGAGTCATTCCTGCAGAAGAGCGCTTTAGCGTTCTTTAAGGGAGCGACCAATTTTATCTCGCGCTGCTTGTACGCAGGGTTCGATCGAAAATCATGCCCCCCTGCGCCATAAATCGCTTATTTCTTCCTTCGTTAAGCGGCTGGATGTTGTTGGCTCGAATCAAAACTTGTCGAAAGTAAACAAAGTTCATTTCATATCGTCAACCTGGCGCCCAGGTGGTGAAATCAACGGGGTGCTGGAGCGTTGCCAAAAAATTTTTATTTCCAGATTAAATTTTACTAAACTTCCCAGTTTAACTCAACCGGAATGCTGGCTGGTTCTAATTCGTATTCCGGCTCCGGTGACACAACCGATTCAAGTTAGAATGTTTAAGGGGTACCATTTCGATGCGGCTTAGCCTAGGCCTAGGAACCGAAGCGGCGCATAGCCGCTGAGGATCCGCCGGGCGAGGTGGCCACCGACCCGCCGTCGGAAGCAAGCGAACCTGTGATCCACTCGTTTGCCCGGCTTACTCAAACATAGGGGCTATCCCTAGTTTAAGTCCGACTGAGCGGTAGCGAAGTCGGACAGCACGCGCAAAAGCGATGTGGCGTAGCCACATTGGGTGGTGGACACAAAATAAAATTGGCAACGCTAGCAAAATGTAAACACAAATGAACACTCCGGATGAACCTATCGTCAATTGACATTTCGACGAGTTTTGATTCGAGCCAATAATATGGGCCCTCGTTAAGCATAAGGAGGTTCTGGAATGAACCCTAATAACTTTTGCTCTAGATCCTATTCAGATGTACAACAGTGTATTCACAGATACTGTGTTAGCGGTAGCACTAAGCTCATCCCAATACAAGTCAACAACGCGGTCGGCAGATAATGGTTACTCTCCAATTAGCACCCGAAAGCGAACATTTACCAAGAAGTCTTCGTTAGTAGTTTCCATTATTTGATCGAACTGATTTGATTTGATTGCACCATTATACCAATAAGGCCATCTTTTTTCGACAACTTGCTTTCGAGCACGGCCTCTTAGGTCGCGTGACCTCCCATCCAAATGAAAAGAGTTGAGCTGAAGAGCTGCAGTTTGATATCGTTCTAGACATCAGAATGGACCTAAATCAGATACCTCACTACCGCGCGTCGTCAAAGTCGGAACGATTTCCAATCTTGTTCAGGCTGACCAGTTGAAAGTATTTCAATCATAACATGTACTCCTAGTTACAGAGATGCGACCTGTGAGTGGGAAGGGAACTAGACTCGCTCTATCGGTCCGTTCAGTTTTTTCGTCAGAAGCAGCAGCTATCGCTACAGCCATTGAGTAAGGAGCGTATACCGGTTGTAATCTTCCTATTCTGTATCCGTTATAACGGCTCTGTAATAAAAAAAAACGATTTTTTTTATACAAACCATCGAAGGAACAATGAAACTGTGAAATTATGCAGGAATTGCAGGACTATGCTCGTTCACCAATTCGCAACACACTGGAGGTGTTTAGTGGTTTAATATCTATCTAGATGAACTATTGCAATAAATTATCAAATGCATCAATCCATCCAAAACATGCGGAAATAAATACACATCCCATGGGCCATCCGTGTCGCCGCCTATTGGAACACGGGATATTCTACGCTGCCCAACAGCTAAGACCACCGGACCGGCTTTGGTTGAAAAAAAAAAAAACGGCGGAATCAACGTAATCCCACAGCTAAAAACTGCTGAGTGGAACCAAGAACCCAGCCGTTTTCCGTAGGGAATAACACAAACACACTGGCTTATATGGATCGTAGAAATAATTTATACCCCGAATAACCACCACCAACCTTAACCTAACGAACTTTGCGGATCAGGACTCTTCCAAACTGCATCAACAAAATTAAAATGAATGCAAAAGAGAAAGCCAAAGGAACCTAAACCTAACCTCTTAGACTGTCGGCACCGGTGCGTAAGCAAATGCGTGTGTATTTTGATTACGCTAAACGATAATATTTTATTTAGACACCCGTTTTCGCACCAGTCGTTGGTAAAAAGATTGCCAAAATAATAATCTGTTTTTACACCGGTAGTTGTTATTATAGTTACGTTACACTTTTCTGCAATCATGCAATAAAATAATCGTTTTTTAATGATATGGACTTTATTCAGTGAAAAAAATATTGCTAGAAAGAAAATACATTTATTTATTGAATTCAATAAAACCATTTCAGTAACAAACATCGTTCTCTTTTCTAAAAATATTTTATTGCAATGATTGTAAAATTATTCAAACTGGAAATGTTTATTGAGATTAAAAGTTAATTATTGTTTCAATGAAAAAAATGCTCATATCATTAATTTTGCCGTTTGAAGCAATAAACATTGTATTATTGAATTGAATAAGACATTTTTTGTTCAAATATGCTAAAATTCTCTATGTAATAAAAATTCTAAGAAATGTTATGGGTTCGGAACGGACAACGAATTCTAATAACTAATGTTTACCCAGAAGTTATTGTCTGAAGCACATACTACGGCCGCTCTGAATCAGGAGTGTAATGAAAAGGATCTCATGCTAGATATTACAAACAAACTTGCGGAGAAGGAACCTTTACGACCACTCAACGATTGTTTTGCGGAAACAGTTTATACGATCAGTTTCGAATACGCTTTCGTTTTCATGTATTTCGAAGCCTTTGAAGAGGAGCTAATACTATATTGAAAAGTCAGAGAAAGTTGGGTTTTACCAAATTATACGGAAGCCATCTGACGTACGTCCTTCAGACGCTGCAGTCAAATATATTCGGATGGGAGAAAAATTGCGCGTTAATGTATGTGAGAATACTGCCATACCCGTTTACGTTTAGACGTTTACACTGATTTTTACATAAATTTTGTAGCCCAAATGTCCATCAGCTGTGGTCATATTGTAGACAGCATAGCCGGGTAAACATATCTGGGTTTTAAGTATATTCAAAGGCAATTTTAAATCGCAGAATAGTGGGCTTATTCATGAATACTTGGTACGCTGGACTATAACCATTCGAAATGAAAACATTACTGTACAATTTGGGCAGAACAGTATACAGTAAAAAAATAATTAAGTGATAGTATTTTATGTGTGGCTTCAATAATAATATTAACTTGGGTAAAATGGGTTGTTTTCCTAGGATGATACACGAAGCACGTTGTTATAGTAATCATATCTCATTTAACTATTGCTTGTGGCAGTAAAAACTGGATTCTAACCACACTGCGCACTTACTATTCTTCTATTGAATTCTTCTCATAGACTGGTTAGCTCGGCTGGTCTGTCCATGAAAATACCATCTCTATCACTTGAAATACATGTGATTTGACAGCTCGCAGTTTTCAGTAGCAGTTTGATCACTCGCACTTCGAAAGTGCGGAGTCCAGGTTGGTGGGAAGTGCGTAATATAACCTAGAACTAGAATCAGGAATCAGTAGCGACTGGTTCAAATAGCACGTTCCCCATGTTGATCGGAGATTTGTGCTTAAAAGACAATTATCAAAATTCACGTTGAGAGGAAGTTCCAAACCAATATTCACCAAATACATCTAGTGCTCGTGAACAAAAGGAGTATCGTCAACTCTTTCGTGACTGCTGTGAATTGCGTTGAACCTACAATAGTTTCTCCGGAATTTCCCCTCAATGTGGATTTTGACCCATACCAAAAGTAATTTTACTTTTGCTATTAATAAATGACATCCAATTCAGATTGTATGTAAAACATATAACTATCATTTTTAAGCAAACAACAATTAGTGTGTGTGGTATTATAGAGTCCCGTACAGAGGAATACGCAACGCTGCCTAAAATGATGCCATCTTCTTTGTTTCTGGCACCCATATTTTTTGCTGTAATTTTGAGTGACTTCAACCGAGTTACACAATAAATTAATATGGAGTGAATTGAAAGCCCACTGTTTCGTGGCTTATAGCATTTTATTCTTGATACTATTCCATGTAATTTATTTTACATTGTTACAAAAAAAAGCATAATAAACTGAATACAGTGTCTTGTTTCGACGATTGAAATATTTCGCCATGATATTAACTAACTAATACATTTCTTGCTTATTCTCCGAAAGAAGAATATTTGTTTACTTTGCACGATAGGTAGCCATCTGACTGTTCGATAGGTAGATTTGGGTTCACTCTGTGCGAGCCTTTATAACATAAACAAGGCCTTTGGCAACAAGTAGCCGCTAGCCGGTGCTACTATCGGCCAATAGGCTTCCAGTAATCGATATATGAACTTTGCGTGCACCTATGGGTAAAGTAAAGTACAATCGGAAATTCTGGTTGGTTCTAATTCGTATTCGTAATTCGTATTCCGGCCGATTTCCCGAAAAAGCTTAACTGTGTAGTATTCCGGCGCCAATAACACAACTAATTCTAATTACAATCGGTTGCATCGCTGGAGCTGAAATACTAACTACAACTACATCTACTTCAAGAAATAAACATTAAGTGCGTACCCTGGAGCAAATTGGTGCACACAAATTTGTGGCAAGTTAATACAGATATATATTAACTGAATTCAACATTTTGTCGTCGATGCGGTAATTCCAAAGATGGAATCAAATAATGAGTTATTGCTCAAAAATTATAAATTTGATTCCAATTTATCAGTATGCTGCTTACCAAATTGGTCATCAAATCCACATTCATGTATCCACAGTTTGCATAAAATTGTCGGAGTAAGTCAAAAACTATTGCAACGAATTAACAAAAGTGGCTATCCTAGAATTATAGGACATTTCCACATTGTTCGACGCGGAATACTTCTAGTAAATTTATAATAAACGTCTTGAAACAAGCAATTTCATTGTCTAACAATAAATTATAAAGTTAATTAACATTTCGTGTTACTGTTTCTAAGAACAATATTAGAAATGTTGAAATGTAATAAAAATATCATTTTTATAAGTTAAGTACAACCACACAACCCCGTCTACTCCCGCCCTCCCCTTATTTACAGACTAAGTGAATTGAATTCCAAGTGTATTCACGTTCATGCATTTCACTATACTGCCTATGATTGTAAGTCAGTCCCATGAAGATAGGAAATCCCATAGAAAACGGAGCAAGTAAGCGATCTTGGGTAGTATACAGTCGTGATTCGCTGGTTGGGCCACAGACTTGTCCAATTAACGAATTTGATTCGCTAGTTGGACCGACTGACAAATGTCAAAAACTCTCCAAAGAAGATGTTGGCAGTGTAAATGCATCTGTTCTTATTTCTAAATATTGTCAGATTGATTGTCAAAGTAAATTTGACACGAGCTTTTTAGTTGGACAATTATCCAACTAGCGGAGGTTCAACTAAAAAGCGGTCCAGTTAAAAAGTGTCCAACCAGCGAATCTCGACTGTACACCACAACACAATATTATCCCTCGAAAATATGATGAACCACCGTATGAAATGAGATGGTGATGATGTAACAGGTATGATCTGTGTCCTGCCATGCGTACCTATTAGCAATTAAATCCAGCGTTTTTGAACTAAGCGCTGCAGAGTGTGTGATAAACCATTATCGTTGTGATCTTCTTTTTACTACTGGTCCTGAATTAAAAAATTTGGCGCGAGTAAAATACACGCATTTTCTTTCTTCTCGAATCTTAGTTTCCACAGTCCCCACAATCATCACCATTTGTTCGCAGCGATTTTCGATTTTCGTTGGACACTATCATTATTTTTCTTATTGGCCTCCACATATAAAAATTTTCGGGCTTTTACAAGCTTCAAAGCCAATGAAATTCAGCTTCTTGCTAGCATCCCATCAATCGGATCCTGGGACACATCATGCCCAGCTTGACATAATGCTACATCTTCCAGTTCAATGCAATTGAATACAAACAAATACTGTTCATTGTATCAAACGACAAAATAATTGGTGTGAATCGAGGTTTGAAAGTATATTTTCATTAAAGTTACAATAAACTTTTAATTTCAATAATTGTTTTCATTTCTGTAAACTTTAAAAAAATGTTATTGAATTCAATCAAATAATTTATTGTCTCACAACCGATAGTTTTATTTATTGAACTCAATCCATAATTTTATTTAAAATAAAAATCTTTCACGAGTCGAATCAAAATTCACGCAGAACACTTCTGCATAACATTTACCGCGAGATCCTATTTTTTACATTTTCCTTTGTTTTGCCTCCTTTCTGCGAATAGCAACGTTGGCGTCGGTTGGAAGAAGTTACCAAATATAGACACTCGCTGTAAACCGAAACGATAAGTTTCCATTTCCCAACCTGTTTACCAACCGCCGGTGCGGTGTTGTGTTATGATGACGGTTAGTAAATTGCTTATACCCACGCCCGGTGCTGATAGTCTTAGATGCACTAATTTTTACTTCCACGCAGAAAACATACAGCGTAATCAAAACTGTGGGTAATTGAATACAAACAAATACTGTTCATTGTATCAAACGACAAAATAATTGGTGTGAATCGAGGTTTGAAAGTATATTTTCATTAAAGTTGCAATAAACTTTTAATTTCAATAATTATTTTAATTTCTGTTAACTTTAAAAAAATGTTATTGAATTCAATCAAATAATTTATTGTCTCACAACCGATAGTTTTATTTATTGAGCTCAATCCATAATTTTATTTAAAATAAAAATCTTTCACGAGTCGAATAAAAGTTCACGCAGAACACTTCTGCATAACATTTATCGCGAGATCCTATTTTTTACATTTTCCTTTGTTTTGCCTCCTTTCTGCGAATAGCAACGTTGGCGTCGGTTGGAAGAAGTTACCAAATATAGACACTCGCTGTAAATCGAAACGATAAGCTTCCATTTCCCAACCTGTTTACCAACCGCCGGTGCGGTGTCGTGTTATGATGACGGTTAGTAAATTGCTAATACCCACGCCCGGTGCTGATAGTCGAACGATAAGTTTCCATTTCCCAACCTGTTTACCAACCGCCGGTGCGGTGTCGTGTTATGATGACGGTTAGTAAATTGCTTATACCCACGCCCGGTGCTGATAGTCTAAGATGAAAATAAAAACATACTACACGGAAACGAAAAACTACCTAAAATTGAGTTCCTTTGACTCAATCTCGTGTAGAGTTTCTATATATAGAGTAAGCGGACACAAAAGCCGGAAAACTGGCAGCTCTTATTCCAGGAAGAAAACACTAGCAACCCATGCAAATGTTCAAGCTCTAGCTTAATGATTTCATTGTCGTCGTGAGTACGAACTTTACATGTACGAATAGAAAACCAATTCGAAGATCTGATGATATGATTTCATACTTGTGCGAATATCTCTTTGTGTTACAAAAAAATCTTGATCTTCTCGTTTCTCTACACTCGATAACACAAGAAAAGAGTAAAATAATTATGACCATAATTACAATACCTTCTCCATATACCTCCAAAGAGAACATGTTATGTGACGTCATGCTCGATTGGCTCCGCCATTTGACGGTTCAATTGGCTCCGCTCAGTGTCTCCGCCTAACTATGAATATAGTAACTATAATCTCGTGGTATCGTGGGGGAACTTAAAATTAGGTAAACCGTGTTGAAGGTAGTTTCCATTTAACCACGGCAAAAATTACAACTCATTGATAGGTTTTTTATACTCAAATTTAAGTTGAATTTACCTAATTTTGAGTTCACCCCAAACAACTCAAAAGTACCTTCCTCCACGGAAGACCTCGACTGAGTCGAATCTCTTTTTGTTTTTGACGACACTAATAAGTGCGAAAGCGACGCACAACTCAAAAGTAAGTTAAAAGAACTTATTTTGCAGGTTGTTTTATTTAACCGTGTACTGAAATTGACATCCTCTTTGTTGCCAATTTTCCAATAAACTGCACGAAACATCAACAGGGCTGCCAAGATTTAAGGATAAGTTATGCGTTACATGCTTGCATTTAACCAATTATTACTGAAAATTTAAAATTAACTTTTTCAATAGTTTGCGCTATAAATATTTAGAAATGTTATATAAATCTTATTTAAATATATCCTGCTAACGATTCCATTAAAAACCCGGTTCAAAAATGGTCAATTTCCACGAAAACTCAATACGTGCATTTTATGCATGCTTTACGTAAACGCGTCCTTATAATCACAATCATCAACATCATCTGCATCGTCCTCGCTATAGTTATCTGGAATCGTGTTTCTTTTCCCAAAGTGCTAACTCATTTACTATTGAACTTATTTCAGTGCGTTTACTGTATCGGGATCTTCTAGCTGCAAGAACCGGATCAGACGAGTCCATTGCTCTAAAGAAAACATCTTTCATGTTCGCGACTCTTGAACAATTTCTACCGTGACTCAGTCGATCGTTCCGGTAGTATTTGTTTCGAGCCTCAGCTCCTTGTTCGCTCATGAAACTTGTTGGTAATGGAAGTGTTGACATAATATAAAATGTAGCGCATTTTGCCTTAAAAAGCAAATGAATTAAGGATTGCCCTTTATTCTGTTCTAAGTAAGCGACGAATTTCTGTGAATGCTGGTTTGGGAGGAAGTGCAGTTTGAATGTTTTGTAGGAACTGTTAACGGCTTCTCAAAATATTTCGAATTTTTATCGAGCATTCGATTACTCTTTCCAAAATTGATCAAACCTTTTACATATTTTAATTGTTACAGCTTTTGCATTCTGAGTGAACTTATTTTTTTCATTTTTTCCCACATCAAATTATCTCATTATTTCTTCAAACACAACTTTTATTTTATTTTTATTTTCACCTTTGGCCACTTTCTAGAGATCGAACAATTTTATTTTATCCATTTTAACAGCACTAATAATACGAAGCACTACACGCGTTGATCAAAGCAGTCGTCGGCTACTGCGATTCGATTCATGAATGAGATTGATACCAATTAAACTGTCACGACTCGTGGTGTTGTTGTTTATATTTGACATCGAAGGGCAAAAATGCTGATTTTGATTTTGAAATATTTTATAGTATTTTTGATGCACTTTCAAAAGAGTACAAATTTAGCTGCTATTTTTTGCAACCTTCTGAGTTAGAGGTCATTGAAAACTATTTTTATTTAAAAAAATGATCGTAACTCGATAACGAAAAATGATATCGATTCACATTCTTCAGCAGAAATATGCGCAATGAAAAGTACTAAAATTGCTTCATAGAGAGTATGAAGATAGACTAACTATTTAAAAAGTTATAGTTAAAAAACTGACTTTTTCAGAAACACCCTAAGTTAAAGAATAAAAATAATTATAACATGAAAACCGATAGTGCTATAACTTTGATTCATTTGAAAATGTTAACTGAAAAACATTTTTCTACAACTTTGCTGAAGTAAGTACCTTGCTATACCATTTTGTTCGAAAAATAATTTTTCGAAAAGAATGTTTGAGAGGACAACCATAGCTACATTTTACTTCAAAAGAAAGCGAATTTAATCCCCAAAAATATTCTCTCAGACATAATTTCTCTAAAATGAACGGTTTGGGAGTTATTGATTTTTGTACCGAAAAATCGCCCTTGTGACCCATAGTGGACCGGTGCAATCCTTATGGAACACACGCCAACCGGCACAAAGCCATCACAAATAACCGATCCAGCCTTCTCTTCTGGTATCATTCGCTTTGCTAATACATCTATGGGGATAACTATTGTTATTTTTAGGTCGCGGTGCAAAAATATTTTCCAGATGCTGAACCAAAATAATTTCATGGTAAGTACTATGTGAAACAAGGATTTATTTATTCATCTTTCACTTCCAGGATTACTCTGCCACACAAATTTTCGGATGAGGTGTGCCGGTTGCATACCAAGAAACAAAAACGGAAATATATGAGTAGTGTATGAAATGATGTTCACGCAATTTTTTTTCAATCGTTCAACTCATTTCGCTGTGAACTAAAATAGCTAACCAAGCCACTGAATTCGCTGATCTTTTCGGTAGCCAATCCACTACAATGCATCGCTTCAGGAGTACTAGTTGCTTGTTCCAATGAATGTTCATCGCTGTAAACGGTTTCTAAAACTTCAAATGAACTATGTGTAGGCCGATCACTGAGTAGATCCATTAGCGTGTCGTTGTTTGCAGTGCTATCATGTGAATAAGTCGATTGTTGCACAAAATACGGATCTGAAAAAATATTATTCGATTATTTTTTGGCATCTTGTTGTTTTAGGGATATCTTTCTTTTCGAGCCTAATTCAGACATGATAACATTAAACATAGATCGAAGCAGTTTTTATAAATGAGGATAAATTTCAGAACTCTTGCCGACGTCTTCTACAAAATGTTATATTAACTTGAACAAGTACCATTGAATCAACATCCATCAGGGTTGCTATACTTTTAACGATATTGAGTAGGTATTAACTCAAAATTGAGTAAATTTGTTTGAAAATGCATGGTGGTCCGTAAAGCGGAAGCTACACGAATAGAAACCAAATATTGATCATTATATTGATGGTGTAGAGGTATATTGAAAATATTGATCCTGTGGAATTCAAATGGGATAGACTGTAAATAGCGGTTTCCCCACTACTCGGTTTCTTGTTTGCCCGGTTGACCCTTCTTTTCAGGGCGACCTAGGCGCCTATACAGAATTTCGTATTTTCGTAACACAACAAACAAATAAACTAATAGATTTACCGACTTTTATTCGGTACGTCCACTCTCTCTTTACTGTTTTTTTTTGTTTATTTGTGACTTTAACCGTTTTAGGTCATTCGCCAGTCTCCCTTTATTGCTCTACACGCTGATAATCGGCTGCTGCTGGCGATGAGCGGTATCTTCCGGCCGGCCGGGTCAACACCAACATGTTCTCCTTCGGTCGTATCTCCATTGGCTGCTCCGGCAGCGGTCCTTGTCTTTTAGTTAGGGGGTGGCTTGGCTCCTTTGTTGGAACCTCCCTAGCGACGTTGGCGAACTTTCGCCGGGCCCAATTACTCCTCGTGAATGGTTCAGGTAGACACCGCAGTGACCTACCTCAACCGTTGTCAACCTTTGTCCACCCTGCTTCATTATACATTGCGACTAACTGAGGAGGAGAGCTAGGCTCGTTCGACTGATCCTCCACAGTGAGAACGGTACTGGTGTCACTTGGGTCCGTTTTATTTAGTCGAGGATGCGAACGGCTCTTTGGCGATTAGCGTCCGATATCCGGCGACCCAACACCACAAAACACTGAGCACCCGGACCACGGTCCCGGTACTTTCGACGGAAATCTACCATCGCACACGCGCACTGAATGTTGGTTACGGTGGCGGGAAACTGTCCCAAAAAACAACGATTTTCTGGACGTCTTTTCATTGTCGTGGTCCGTCCCTTTCTCTTCGTTTCACGATGGCCGCCTCCCGCACTCGACCAAAAAATGCACCGCCACATAGCTGTCATCGCTATGTGAAGCATAGCCAGCACAGCAAGAGGAGAGTGGTGGTCTAACTAAACCCTATGCTATTTATTTACACATGTTAAACAAAAATTACTACACCTATCTGAACTAACAAAATCGTTCACAAACAAAAATATAAACAAAATTTTACGTAAAAAGTGAACGATTATATGGAACAGTGGTGAGCATAATTTACATAAACAATACGCTCTACGGAGAGAGTACACACGAATAGGTATGTTTCCAACCTGTGCTAAATTGTTACCCTTGCGGGTTACAATCTCGCCCACACCGGGTGGAAAAAAATTGGTAACAATTTTTTCTAACCTAACACGATACAATAATAATAAACGAAACGAATAAATAAATAAATATACAAAGAGAAAACTAACTACACCTAATTATTTCTTCCGCAATTTATTCATCACAAAAAATCGACCGTGTGTCCTCATCGGTGAAATGTTTGCTCAAGTTTGGTCTGATAATACTGACAGCATACGCGAAGCGAGAGGCTGAACCATTGTCACTACTCGGCTATGGGTTGAATCCTAAATCCAATCTGAAAACAGAATTGAAAACAACTCGATATTACCAAAATTCTGCAAGTGACATTGACAATTTTTAATGTTTTAACTGGCAGAAGAAAGGTTGTCGGCATTATATTGTTCTACTTTTTAATTGACTGTCCCGAAATGTCATTCGTGTCCTAACGATACCAGTACTACACACCTGTGTTGGAGTTTCAATCCAAATACATTCATACAATTATCTCATTCATTCATCCTCAATCACTGGCCTACTCGATCATTCACATACCGAGAAGCACTTCGAATTAACCCCAAAACAATTTTATCTAACCACTCACACGTACATACATTCACTCTATAATTCCACACTCATACATTCACACATACAATACCGCTTATCACGTCATCGTTTCTCCTACTCACAGACATTCCGGACAAAATATTTGTATATTCGTCCCGTTTTGCCTCAAACCGCTTCGTACATTGGAAAAGAAACGTTGGAGAGGGATCAAAGAATGGCCTTCGAATAATTTAAAAATATCAAAATGATTCCCTTCGGGATCAAACGAACCATCCCAGGTTTAACCAAAAAACCAAAATTATGCGAATTTAAATGTTATCATTCGATTCGACATCAAAGACGCGAGGCGCTTTTTATTCCATCTCTCTCTAACACGCACACCACCCTGATCCGAATCGAGCTACACCTGCATGATGCAGAACCTTGGTACGATTCTTGCGACATGTAACACAAGCGCGTGACGCGATACATTTTCTCCGTGACATGTCATAAACTTTGTACACAAAACAAAACTGGTTTGTCAAGCGGCTGTACATTTACTGAACTGTGACATGTACGTTCGTTTGCGAACGGTCGCGATAATAGAAAAACAGGTTTGCTTGTTATGTGACATGTCGACAAAGAACCGGTATTGGAAATGGGTAAAATATTGAATACCGTGCTTTGACGGAAAATTGGAAATATAGAAAATGAGATGATTGTATTTCTTACAACTTTTCACAGATCAATCTTCTTTGATATTGCCAGATACGCAGAGTTGAAAAACAACAGTTTTAGACATTTCAAACGAACATTGGGAAGTAAATGCGTCAAAATCGAAAATTTTTCAACTTTTCACAAATAGAGGAGCCCGGGGCTAGTTGGCGTTTGGGGTAAGTTGGCGGAATCCCTTTTTCCCTGTTTATATTAGACGTATAACGCTGCCTCTTCTTGTGTACCTCAAGTTATGTGAAACTCGTTATCCAATGTGGTTTTGTTGCAAAACGATTTGTTTGGTGGAAGTTGTAAGTGATATTGTGTTTTCGAGCATACCAAGTAAATTTTCTAAATTTTAAATACTTTGCGTTATTTAGGGTGATTTTCAATTTTTTTCCGAATGTTTATTTTATAATGTTTATAGAGCTTTCAGTATCCGTATACACGGTTAAATAAAACAACCTGCAGAAAAGTTCTTTTAACTTACTTTTGAGTTGTGCGTCGCTTTCGCACTTATTAGTGTTGCCAAAAACAAAAAGAGAGATTCGACTCAGTCGAGGTCTTCCGTGGAGGAAGGTACTTTTGAGTTGTTTGGGGTGAACTCAAAATTAGGTAAATTCAACTTAAATTTGAGTATAAAAAACCTATCAATGAGTTGTAATTTTTGCCGTGGTTAAATGGAAACTACCTTCAACACGGTTTACCTAATTTTAAGTTCCCCCACGATACCACGAGATTGAGTCAAAGGAACTCAATTTTAGGTAGTTTTTCGTTTCCGTGTAGATATTACATCTATCCTTTTTCTTGAGTATCTCGCCAATGTAGGAGACATTTATTCTGGCTAATTGCATGAAGAATTTTGAAAATTTGCTTTTGAATAAGGAGTACGCGTCAAAGTCAAAATGCCGGGCTATTGAAACTGAAATATAATAGCAAATGTCGGTTAATATACAGTCACAGATAACAGACGTTTGGGCTAGAACAAAATTTCTTCAAAAATCTGTGTAAACTTTCAAATTGATAAACGTTGGAAATCCGTGTTTCACTATTGTCATCTGCGCAACTGTTTGCTACACGTGTTTGACATCTGCACTCTAACTGCATTCTATCGATCACTGCGCCATCTACAAACGTTTGCCAAACGTGTTTCAGACGTCTGATTTATTCGGAATTTCAGTAGCGGGTATTTACACACGATTCAAAGCGAGCCTAAACGTCTGTTATCTGTGATACAGTTTTCTCGAAAAGACATTCAGCACCTTTCAAAAGGACCCTGAATCTCCATTTGGTTGCTTAGTTTTTGGCGTATACTCACATACCGCCAACTTACCACGGGGCCGGGGTCAGTTTGCGGGTTTTCTGCGTCACATATTTTTGTCTCTAAAAATGGAGACAATGCATCAAACACTTTAAAAAAATCAGAGATGTTGCCAATAGTCTGCTCTTTCATGCCACGTGTTCTATATTGCAAGATTTACCTACATCAAAGCGATAAAAATTGAAAACTGAGAACACCGCCAACTAGCCCCTAAATGTTGTTTGTTATTGCGAGTTAGGGACCATTCATTAATTACGTCACGTTTTTGGGGGGGGGGGGAGGGGGTTCGACAAGTTGTTACATATTGTGACAAAGGGGGGAGGGGGAGTAAGCTAGATCGTTACGTAACATGTTTTCACCGAAGAAAAAAAATTCAGGGAATTTGTTACGTAATAGGGGAGGGGGGGATAAAGAAATTTGTGACAATTTGTTACATGGGGGAGGGGGAGTCAATTTTGGGCAATTTTTGCGTTACGTAATTTATGAAGGAGTTGAAAATCAATAGTTTTAGAGATTTTAAACGCACACTGGGAAGTAAATGCGCCAAATCGAAAAATTTTCAATTTTTTACAGATAAATATTGTTTGTTATTGCGAGTTACGAGGAGTTGAAAATCAATAGTTTTAGACATTTTAAACGCACATTGGGAAGTAAATGCGTCAAATCGAAAATTTTTCAACTTTTCACAGATAAATACGGTATAAATATTGCGAGTTATGAGGAGTTGACCATCAATAGTTTTAGACATTTTAAACGCACATTGGGAAGTAAATGCGTCAAAATCGAAATTTTTTCAACTTTTCGCCAATGAATATTGTTTGTTATTGCGCATTACGAGGCATTGAAAATCAATAGTTTTAGAGATTTTAAACGCACACTGGGAAGTAAATGCGTCAAAATCGAAAAAAAAATCAACTTTTCACTGATAAATATTGTTTGTTATTGTAAGTTACGAAGAGATGAAAATCAATAGTTTTAGACATTTTAAACGCATACTGGAAAGTAAATGCATCAAAATCGAAAACTTTTCCAGTTTTTGCAGATAAATATTGTTTGTTATTGCGAGTTACGAGGAGTTGGATTTAAATAGTTTTAGACATTTGAAACGCACATTGGGAAGTAAACCCGATCAGAATGAAATAACAAGATTATAACAGAATACAATCACAGATAACAGACGTTTAGGCTCGATTTGAATCGTGTGTAAATACCCGCTACTGAAATTCCGAATAAATCAGACGTCTGAAACACGTTTGGCAAACGTTTGTAGATGGCGCAGTGATCGATAGAAGGCAGTTAGAGTGCAGCTGTCAAACACGTGTAGCAAACAGTTGCGCAGATGGCAATAGTGAAACACGGATTTCCAACGTTTATCAATTTGAAAGTTTACACAGGTTTTTGAAGAAATTTTGTTCTAGCCCAAACGTCTGTTATCTGTGATACAATTTTCGTAACATATTGTGTTATAAATTTGGTCTCGTTAGTAGTTAGAATAACCGAAAATTATAACAAGTAACAACGCAAGATATTGTTTTGAAATCTTTTTGTTATGTGTTTCTGATCGGGAATGCGTTCAAATCGAAAATTGTTCAAGTTTTCACAGATAAATATTGTTTGTTATTGCGTGTTACGAGGAGTTGAAAATCAATAGTTTTAGACATTTTAAAATTTAAGAGTGCGTTTAAAATGTCCAAAACTATTGATTTTCAACTCCTTGTAACTCGCAATAACAAACAATATTTATCTGTGAAAAGTTGAAAATTTTTCGATTTGGCACATTTACTTCCCAATGTGCGTTTAAAATGTCTAGAACTATTGATAACTATAGCTGGCAAATGTCATGGTTATGACCAGTCATCTGGTGACTGGTCGCATGTTTGCTCGTGACATGTACAAGTTGCGGATTCTTGCGACATGTAACACAAGCGCGTGTACACGACACATTTTCCCCGTGACATGCCATAAAATTTGTACATGTTTTAAAACAAAACTGGTTTGTCAAGCGGCTGTATATTTACTGAACTGTGACATGTACGCTCGTTTGCGAACGGACAGTTGACAGCAAACTGTTGTTGTGAGCACACGTGTATTCACGACAACAATATCTGCAGATTTTTTTTTACGAAATTCCCGGACTTAGTCCGTCATACCATAACAAGTGATATTCCGATACTCGGAACCAGCAACTGCCAGGATGGCATCATCGGTTGACAAAACATTTGTCATCAACTTTAAAGTTGTACCAACCAAGCTAAACTTTCCTGCAATCGCAGAATTCATTACAAAAAATCTCGCAATCGAAGCGACTCAGCTACAGCACTTGCAAGTCAGCAATGGACGTGTCTTCGTGGGAACCGACTCGGCTCAAACAGCGCAGGACATAGTACAAGAACATAACCTGAAACACCAGGTAGAACACGACGGGAAATCCTACAGCATCCCACTCTCAATGGAAGATAGATCTGTTGAGGTTAGGGTACATGATCTCCGCCCGAGCACAAGTAACAGACAGCTAGCATACCGGATGCGTGACTATGGTGAAATCATCTCAATCCGATTTCAAAGATTTCTTTCCTGGTATCCCAAATGGAGTGAGAATTATGCGCATAAAACTCACGAAACCAATACCGTCGTACGTGATGGTGGATACGACTATGACCCTCGTTACCTACAAAGGCCAAGTCGCCACATGCAAACATTGCAACCGACGAGTTCATTATGCTCAGAAGTGCTCTGAGTACGCAAAATCCTCGAAGCCGAGCGTCAGCGGTCGTTTAACCCTAGCCGAAATAGTGAAAAACGGTGACAATCGCTCAATTTCACAACAGACCTTTCGTCAGCCAAATAACGCTAGCTCCACTGCACAGTGGTCCAGATCGCTAATTTAGGAGGAATTTTTACTTTCTGACAAACCTGTATAATTTAGCCGTATCATGTCTTAGGATGAATTTGTGTACTTTAGAAGATGCTTCTTTTTATTGGAATAGTTATTAGGGTGGTTCTAATTTATCTAAAATACGAAAATAAACTTTTTACTGATGAAAGATAGAGCTCCACAGTCTTCCACAAAGTTGTAAAGTAACTTATTTTGAATAAATTTGTTGAACATATTAAAGCTCTATCTCTTTTAGTTTTTGTTATACAAGAAATTTAAAAAAAAAGATTAGGGTGTTCCTGAAAAAAACGTTTTTTAGTATAACTTTCGTATCTTTTACTTTTTGTTAACACAACCTTTGAACAGCTTATTGAAAACTTCAAGCCGAGTATTTTTCTCCAAGACACCGAAGGTCTAACTTTTTTCTTTAAAAAGTTATGGACACTTTTCGTTAAAAAAATAGCCTATTTCAAGGCTCAATATCGCTGATGCGGGCACCTAAAATTGAATTCTGTTTCCGCCACATGAAAGACCATACTTATTAGTATATTTGAGCAAAAATTGGCGAATACGATATTTTTTTAAAATTTGCAATTTAGATTTAAAGTTTGTAGTTTTGCAGGTTCAACGCATTAAAGCATTTACACACATATCGTTGTAGTATGAAAAAAGCCACTTTCAAATATCATTCTCTCATCGCAGCAAGCTTTGCATAAGTGAAACGACTGTCAAAAAAGGTTTCTGATTTTATTCGTTTTAAATAAAACTAGTAAATATGGATATTAGTCGAAGAGAGTTGGCGAATTTGCTTATTGCTGGTAAAAAGACAGATGAACTGCTTAAGTTCATTACAAGTAGTAATCCAAATGTAAAATTGAGACTTGTTAATGTTCGAAAGAAATTTTATATTTTGTTAAAACAACCTTTGAACAGCTTTTAGAAAACTTCAATCCACGTTTTTTCATAACTCTGAAAGTCTAACTTTATACTTTCAAAAGTTATGGAAACTTTTCGCTCATAAATAGCCCTTTTTCAAATGTCATTATCTCTGATTGGGGCAAATAAAAGTAAGTTCGGATTGAACCATAGAAAAGAACATACTTTTAAGTATATTTGAGCAAAAATTGGAAAATATTATTTTTTTTAAGCATGTAATTTTAAATTTACTAACCAAAGTTTTAAATTTTATCGCATAGCGACATAAAAGAAATTGCCTAAAGCCTTTGTATTTCCTTTTCTGTTTTGCTTACATATCAACAATACAGAATGTGTTCATTAAAAATAATTTGGCTATGACAATAATTTATGATTTATATAAGGAGAATTTATTCAATGCCAATTAATTCAAAAGTAGATGCATTGCATTTTCAGGTATATCCAGCGGTGCTCGTTGAATTCGACGTTTACATTTAAGAGAAATTATAGGATCTGATGAAACAAGAAGTCTCTTGAAAACGTCATCAAGATTGACGAGTCGATCGAATTTGCGTGCGTGGAATTCTCGGAATCTGCGAATACTTTTATTCCTGGTTTCTTGAACTTCTTCACTGCACATACCTACTGGCAGCATGTTATGTTGAATAATGCTTCCTCCATGGACCAGGAGTTTATGCACGGTTGGTGAGAGAGCGTACCAACCATACAGGCGTACATAAAGCAATCGTGTATCTTCGGCGTAACTCCGGTAAGCATCCGCGTTAATTCCCAATTTGCTGTTGATGATTGTTAATAGCACATACATACGTTCTAGCAACATTTCGTCCAACCCGGTTTCTTCTGCAACGACATCTCGGTTTCTGAAAAATTTTCGAGCTGTGTTACCATCGTTAGAATTTCCGCCACCTGGCAAAGGTTCGCTAATACGAAGACCTAAACGGTCACGTAACGCTTGTCGAATTTTTATTTGTCGTTCCTTAAGCTCGCTGGTATTTTTGCCTACGCGCCAACGCGGTTTTGCTAGAGCTAAACGGTAAGCAATATTCAATAGTAACTCCATTGCTCGTATTAATGCATGTAAAGGTGAAAAAACATATAAACTATCCGGTGGATCGCTGGCTTCCAGTAAAGGATCATTCAATCGCTTTCCGGAGCGTTTGCATATATAACACGCTTGAGACGGTGTGCCTGTTACGTCATTCACTACCTTCGTATCAACCATGGAAAATATGAAGCTTGAACTAATCGGAATCTTGCGCATATTAACATTTACTATAGTCGGGACTAATTCATCGATTTGCTTGTTCATCGCGGCAACTTCATCCTTTGTTAGTTCAGGATTTTCCTTCTTGAAAATTAATTTTACTGGTCGGCACAGGGATACTGAAGATGGAAAATCATTATTCCAAAGAATGCAATCTCTTGACTCATCTTTCCGGCGACTAACTACACGTAAAGGTACTATAGATAGAGCAAATATATGCGAATCGTTATACTCGAATAGTTCTCCATTTTCATCTTCGTCAACGCACATTTGCTTGTATCTATGTTCAAGTGGAAAAGAGACTGTCAGTCAAAGTTTAGAAGAAAAATAATGTTGCCTACCGGGAATGGTTGCTGCTTCCATCGCAGCCCCACTTAAAGATAACAAACGTATTATCCTCAGGATGCAGTGGTAGAACTCCAATATTCAGAAACGAGATGAGTCGTTCCACGGTATGGTTAACAAGAGCTTGAAGGGGAACATACGCACAAGAAGGCTGAACAGAAATTCCTGAAAAAAATTGTTGATTCAGGGACGAATCTTTGAGAATAGTACATACCGATCGGATAGCATAGTTTCTTTTCTTCTACTATTTTATTATACGCGGGATAAATGTCCAAACCCTTCTGCATAACTGAGCTGCGTATGTTTTGGTACTGCGCCTTAGAAAAATCATTTTCACAAATAAATCTAAGTGCCTCCTCCGCAGTAAACGCTTCTGCAATCGGGACAGCCATAGATCCTAAATTCTCTACGGTAGATCTGACGGGACTTTTCGACAATCGTTCGATTTGTCTGCCAACTAAACGGAAACCAGTAGAATTAGCGTTGACGGCTGACGCTAAACCAAGTTCTTCCGTGGAATACTTATCGCGCAACTTTCCTAATCTTTTTATTTTGGCTCTGCGACATATTTCGGAAAATGGTTTCCTCTTTCGGCCTTTACCTTTACCTTCGACTTCGAATCTTAGCTTTCCTTCAAGCCACACAAAATTTTCCAGCTCAAACCGAATTTGCGTGCGCTTACTCCGAATCCACAACCTTCTAAATTCCAACATGAAGATTTTTATTTTCTTCCGAGCACTAACAAGTCTCAATTTTACATTTGGATTACTACTTGTAATGAACTTAAGCAGTTCATCTGTCTTTTTACCAGCAATAAGCAAATTCGCCAACTCTCTTCGACTAATATCCATATTTACTAGTTTTATTTAAAACGAATAAAATCAGAAACCTTTTTTGACAGTCGTTTCACTTATGCAAAGCTTGCTGCGATGAGAGAATGATATTTGAAAGTGGCTTTTTTCATAATACAACGATATGTGTGTAAATGCTTTAATGCGTTGAACCTGCAAAACTACAAACTTTAAATCTAAATTGCAAATTTTAAAAAAATATCGTATTCGCCAATTTTTGCTCAAATATACTAATAAGTATGGTCTTTCATGTGGCGGAAACAGAATTCAATTTTAGGTGCCCGCATCAGCGATATTGAGCCTTGAAATAGGCTATTTTTTTTAACGAAAAGTGTCCATAACTTTTTAAAGAAAAAAGTTAGACCTTCGGTGTCTTGGAGAAAAATACTCGGCTTGAAGTTTTCAATAAGCTGTTCAAAGGTTGTGTTAACAAAAAGTAAAAGATACGAAAGTTATACTAAAAGAACGTTTTTTTCAGGAACACCCTAATCTTTTTTTTTAAATTTCTTGTATAACAAAAACTAAAAGAGATAGAGCTTTAATATGTTCAACAAATTTATTCAAAATAAGTTACTTTACAACTTTGTGGAAGACTGTGGAGCTCTATCTTTCATCAGTAAAAAGTTTATTTTCGTATTTTAGATAAATTAGAACCACCCTAATAACTATTCCAATAAAAAGAAGCATCTTCTAAAGTACACAAATTCATCCTAAGACATGATACGGCTAAATTATACAGGTTTGTCAGAAAGTAAAAATTCCTCCTAAATTAGCGATCTGGACCACTGTGCACTGGGTTAAAAAAGGGTACACCGCACCATGGATCAAACATCTCGTTGGCTGGCAGCGAGACCGCAATGATAATCGAATCATCCCAAAACGTACCCGAGAGCAGAGGACAGACACCAATAGACACAATCAGCGCCTCCCAACCTACCAGCGAAGTTAATACCGTGAACCTTACAAGCCCTTTTTTTGGCTTCCCAGACGAAAGTAATGATTTGACAATTGATAGAAACAGAACCATCACAGTAAACACAAAAAGATCGGCATCACCTCTCGAACATGACAGAAAAAACAACGAAAAAAGACCGTCCCGGTCAGACACGAGACCAGAGCCACATCTCACTCGTTCAACTTCGCGAAACAAACAATGAGTAGGCCACCCAGCCTGAACCAGCATCGAAACAATAGCAAAACAAATATACTAGTTTTTTATTCCCCGGTAAGCAACTTGAACAGTATATGTTCAGCCGTAGAAATATTTGATACTGCCGCCCTCAGCCAATTTTTACTACTATCAGATTGCACCGCTGCTGTAGCACTTGGCTGCTACCAAGCACACAATCTCACAAATAATATGCCACCGCAAAATCCTACCGCTACTGCTACATACAACAGTTCGTCTCGTCTCTGCAAGAAGGAAAAATCTGCAAGCTACGTTCCCGTCATCGATGTAATTTTATGCAGTCAAAAATTACGAAACAACACAACAAAACTAAACCAGCAGAAATCGTCATTTTCCTCGGTAAGTTTTATGGGCAGTATGTGTCCCGCCGAAGCAAAAAATGATGCTACCGTCTTCAGTGAATTTCGACCATTCCCAGCTGCCGTCGCTGCTACTGCGTGTCGCCGATACTTGCACTGTCGTCGAAAGAAAAACATCACAATAGAATCTCCTGATACTGCAGTTATACACACCAACGACCAAACTCTGCAAACACTCACTATCCGTGATGATAAATCTACCTGCTACCCGTCTCACCAGCACAGCAACAAACTGGATTTTCAAACAGAGTTTTTGGCTGCCCTGTGTATATGTCCCGTCAGGGCATTTTTCGACACTGCCATCCTCAGCAAATTTTCACCGTTCCAAGTACTCGCCGCCGTTACTGCATCCAACAACAATTTGCACCGAAGACGAACAAAAAAAATTTACACCGTGCCATATTTCGCTGCTGCCTCTGCATCCAGAAAACCGTATCGATGCAATAACATCTTTCTTCAAGCGCCCGCTGCCCGTGAAGAAATTTCAACCAGCTACTTCTCTCACTACCATAGCAACAAACTGAATCTACAAGCTGCGCTTTTGGCGGCCCTGGTAAGCATTTTGGACAGTATATGTCCCGCTGAAGCAATCTATGATACTGCCACCCTCAGCAAGTTTCCACCATTCACAGCTCTTTCCGCTACGGCTGTGCCATTCATAATCTACACATTTCGTCGACACGACAGTAAAAAAATGATGGAAGCACCAGTTGTCTGTGAACCAACTTACGTCACCACTGCCTCGCCCAGAAACTTCTCGTCCCGTCGGAAAATCAACAAAAAATGCAAAATACAATACACCGTTGTCGCTATTACATCCATTAGCTATTCATCTCGTCGGTACACCAATAAAATGGTTCTGCATGCGCTCACCGACTTCGGTGAAACTTTGAATCAAACGGATCTGCCAGCACCGCTTTCAGTCTCCTCGGTAAGCATTTTGGACAGTATATGTCCTGCCGAAGCAATCTATGATACTGCCATCCTCAGCATGATTTCACCCTTCCCAGCTCTCGCTGCTACTGTCGTCTCCACAAGCTGCTATGCTGGTATCCCTGCTGTGATACGTCTCAACTGGTCAATCATGTCAACGTACAGATTTTTCCACAACAGAAATGGCTGATATGAGGAGCTACAAGATTGCTACAATCAACATGAACGCAGTGACAAATGGGACAAAGCTCGATGCCCTAAATTCTTTCATCCGATCCGCTGAACTTGACATCATATTCCTGCAAGAAGTGGCAACGACACATCTCAACATACCAGGCTTCATCATAGAGTACAACGTAGACGAGCACAAAAGAGGAACAGCGATTGCAGCACGAAGTTTTCTCACCTTCTCCCATATTGACAGAAGCATGGATTCAAGGTTAATCAGTGCACGTATCAATGGCGTAACTTTCATTAATGTGTACGCAGCTTCGGGAACTCAAAATCGTAACGCAAGGGAAAATTTCTACAACACAGTTTTACCATACTACTTCTATAATGCTACGGACACTGTTATCATTGGTGGTGATTTCAATTCAGTTGTAAACCAAAAAGACGCTACTGGTTCAAACGCGCATAGTCCAATGCTGAAACGATTCATGACTGCCGCAGGTGTGGACGACAGCTGGGAGCTTCTAAACCGCCAACATGTCGAATTCTCCTTTATCAGATCCGACTCTGCCTCTAGGATTGATAGGATTCTTGTCACACCGAACATGCGAGAATGGATTCGAACCGCAAATTTTGCTGCAACGGCTTTTTCAGACCACAAAGCATACATAATTCGCACTGTTCTTCCAACACTTGGAAATCCGCCTGGT
Organism: Topomyia yanbarensis; assembly: GCF_030247195.1. Lineage (NCBI taxonomy): Eukaryota > Metazoa > Arthropoda > Insecta > Diptera > Culicidae > Topomyia > Topomyia yanbarensis. The sequence goes on along the minus strand of NC_080671.1, from coordinate 241,057,398 downwards.
CGGGGAATATGGCGTATGCATCCAAGCTTGGTTGATGATCCAGCGGTCATAGAGGAACTACACGTAAAATGGGGATACTGGACAAGACATAGACGTAATCATCGTACTTGGATAGACTGGTGGATTCAATTCGTGAAACCTAAACTGATCACCTTCCTTAAATGGAAATCGTCCATTAAAAGGCGATCGTTCCATGATACGATGGAATTGTACTACGCCATACTTCGTTCAGCCTATGATCGTTATTATGGCGATCCCCGTCAACTGCAAACAATTAATCACATTAAAGGACGGATGCTCTCTTTACAGCGTAGCTATGCACATAGCACGCGGTGTTGGAACGAAATATACATAGCAGGAGAAAGCACATCAATCATTCACATAGCAAACCAGAAGAGCCGACGGACCGAATCCTCGATTAATATACTGCCGAATGGAGATGATACATTACGAGAGCCGAATGCGATACATCAGAGTGTGCAAGAATACTTTGCTAGCTTGTACTCTTCCACGCACCCGATCGAAAACAACGACTTCAACCCAACACAGCGCATCCCGAACGAAAATGAAGACAATCAGCGATTAATGAATGAAATTTCTTCAGGCGAGGTTCTACAGGCAATCAAATCGAGCAGCTCACGGAAATCACCCGGCAATGATGGCTTGCCAAAGGAGTTTTACCTAAAGGCATGGCAAGTAATCGAGAGGGAGTTTACTTTTGTCATCAACGAAGCAATATCCTCCAATGCTCCCAAAGAATTCTTCGATGGCGTGCTTGTGCTTGTTAGAAAGAAAAAGGGCGATAACAGCGTTAAAGCTTTTAGACCGATTTCGCTCCTTAATGTTGACTACAAAATTTTCGCTAGAATAATTAAAAACAGAATATGTCCCTTGCTCCCCTTGGTGCTATCAAAACATCAAAAGTGCTCCAATGGAAAGCGTAACATATTTGAAGCCACCGTTCGAATACTTGACCGAATTTGTGAGCTGAAAACGAGGCGTGGGAATGCACTGCTTGTTGCTTTTGATTTTGACCATGCTTTTGATAGGGTGGAATACAACTTCCTGGCAAGCACCATGGAAAAAATGAATTTTAATCCTGAATTGGTCAACCTTCTAATGTACTGTATGAACAACAGCTTTTCAAGGGCGCTTATAAATGGAAAACTGGGGAATGAAATTAAAATAGAGAGATCGGTACGACAAGGGGATCCACTATCAATGCTTTTGTTTGTAATTTATTTGCAACCACTGCTTGATAAATTGCACAGAGAATTTCCGCATGCTGTTTTGAACGCCTACGCTGATGACATTTCTATGTTTCTCGACAGCAACAATCAGATACGAGTTGTTCTAAACACCTTTGAAGCATTCGCGGTTGTTTCAGGGGCAAGACTAAACACCCAGAAAACTAAAGCCATAAGCATCGGATTGATAAACTTGACACCACAAAATGAGTGGTTGCAGATACAAAACACAGTGAAAATCCTCGGAGTACATTTTGCTGAAGATTTTTCCGACACAGTTGACTGCAATTGGGCTGCGGTGTTACGAGGTTTCCAAACGTGTATGTGGATGAACAACGTCCGAAATCTGAACCTCGTACAAAAAGTCATTTTGATTAACACCTACGTAACATCGAAGCTATGGTACACAGCATCAGTAATTCCCCTTCCCAACAAGCATAGTGGAAAGTTTATCTCTAGAATTGGATCCTTTCTGTGGTATGGAAAAAGATGGACCAGGATAGCTTTCGAAACGCTGATACTCCCCAAAGACAGGGGAGGTCTAAATCTACATTCACCGCCTATCAAAGCCAAGGCTTTGCTGACAAATCGAATGATACAAATCGCTTCAGATCTTCCTTTTCTTTGGAGTTTCTTGGAACACAACACTAACCCCCCAAATCTATTGGCCATACCCCGAAAATACGAACACATTCGAACAGTGGTGAAAGAATCTGCTTTTTTTAAATGATGAAATCGCCAGAACGCCAAGCTCCAGTATAATAAACAGCAGCTTCCTAAAACAACTGAAGGAACCGAAAATAGTGAGGGAAAATCCACTACGCGACTGGAAGAAAGTATTTAAAAACATTCACTCCAAACTGCTAAACTCGGATCAACGATCTGCGTGGTATTCAGTTGTTCATCGCAAGCTAATTACAAACGAGCTACTCTACAAAATGAATAGACGAGCCGACGCCGACTGCAGTATTTGTCCTGGTCAAACGGATAGCATCGAGCATCATCTCCTTCAATGTAGCGAAAACAAAACCATTTGGGTATACCAACCGAACGTCTTCGTAGCGTTTGATCGACGGCTAATGCAACTACAACCTGAGGATTGGATCTACCCAGTCCTCCAACACCAATCCAGACGGACACGCCAGCTGATACTAAAGGAGTTCTCCCAGATGTTATGCTACATGACCAGTGTACCAACGAACCAAAAAACAGTAGAAGGATATAAATTTTATTTGCAATGTAACTAAATAAGTAGTAATAAGAGACTGGACAATAAATTTTTACAAAAAAAAACGGTCGCGACAATAGAAAAACAGATTTGCTTGTTATGTGACATGTCAACAAAGAACCGGTATTGAAAATGAAAAAAATAATGAATACCGTGCTTTGGCAGAAAATGAGATCCAGCCAGAGTCGATTATCCATAGGGTGCAAAAAAATTTTGCTTCGGAGAATCGAATCAAAACAAATGTCTATCATTACCAGGACACATGTTAGTGAACTCGGGTGATTCGTAGTTATACTGCCTAAGCTCGACCCTCATTAACAGAAGACAAAGATTAAGCCCGCACGATATTAAGCCTGTTCTAATGACCCTGCCACTTCTAGTTTTCCGATCTGTTTACTTCACATCCTTGCTCTCACTTGAGTACTATGGCTCCAATTTTCATAACTTTCCCTACCCAGTAATCACTAGCTAATTGAATGTCGCTAAAATGTAAAAAAAGAAAATGTGACTAACATAGTCGAAATAAAAAAGGAAAAAAGGAATAAAATTTTAGTTCATTTATATCAACTACACTACATCTGTCTATAAAATTTACATAATTTACAAAAAGTTTTAGCAAATACGTTTTTGTATTTCTTGACATTCCGTCAAGTGTGGGTCGTATCAGATCTGAAAACTGCAGTAGTCTCCATCCGCGCAGAACTATCGCAGCCTTTCGTTGCAGCACTGTCCACGCCTCTGCTACTTGAGTACATTCGCTGAACTTGTGCTGGAGCGTTTCAATCGTGGTATTTCAGTGTAAACATTGCTCTCCGTCCGCGCGACGGATTACGTACATTAATCGCCTGTGTTCTATTTTGCCGTTAACTAAAAGGAAAAGTGAGCTTCTCTTGCTGGATGAAAGTTCTCGCGTTCGGTGTATGTTAGACCAGATTTGTCGCCAGTTCCAGTTTGGATTTTCTCGTTCTACTCTGGGCTCTTCGGTGCCTTCCGTGTAGAAGCGGTGTATGAGATCGGCGGAAGGATTTTGTTGAAGTTGAGGGGATATTTGGGGGAGTTGTTGTCGAATCAGTTTCAGACAGGGGCAGTCGGCTGGTGGAAAGATTGCCGGATTATTTTGTAGGATGAAGGATTTGTAGAAAGGAATGGAGTTAATCTCTTTGAGATGACGGTTTATTAGCAGCCATTTGCATTAGAAAATTGGTAGATGCTTCAGGCCACCTTGCTCTCGATCCCGTGCTAGTTGATGAATTGGCACGCGAGCTGGTAGTCCACGCCACAAGAAACTTCCCATAGATGCAGTCAGTTTGGTTGTATGGACGCTAGACGGCGGTAGAATGGAAGCAAGGTACCACATTCTGAATGTGGCAAACGTGTTCAGCAGTGTAATTTTCTGCAGTAATGTCAATGATCGCATTGAATGCATCCACAGAAGTTGAGAAAATTTTCCCACCACAGCATCCCAATTGAACTTCACCATCAAATGGATTGAATTAGCAAACACTACGCCGAGAATTTTCACCGTATTTACTGTCTGTAGCCACGGTACATCCATATGATTTCCATCAATGTACCCTACATCAATGTACGTTGTTTTTGCCAAATTGAGTTTGGCGCCGGAGACAAGAGAGAAACGAGAAAACAGATCGTAGGTTCTATTTATTTTCTCAACCGTCGAAGCAATAACGGAGATGTCGTCAGCATATGCCACGATCAGGTCGTTGCCGCACACATTCTCGAGTTGTTTCAAAAGTGGCACGCTTGCAGAAATTGGTCTGTATGAGCGAGCGGTACAGTCGGTGTTTTTCTTTTTTACCAAAACTATGATGATTTCAACGCAGCCGGCAGGGACGTTGGACGACATGGCCTCGTTTAAAATGAGGATTGAGTTCTCGATGGATGACGTCGAAGGTTCGCAAATAAAACTCCCTTGGAAGGCCGTCCGAACCTGGTGATTTTCTCAGGGGGCTCGTTTTAATTGCTGAGAGTATTTCGGCAGTCGTAAGCTCGCTCATAGTATTGTCGTTCGTTGCATCATTATCGGGTACAACTCTGTTACACTCAAAATCGTGATCCCTTGCTTCGTTCGTTGCTCCTCTCGCGTACTCCTTGTAATAGCCAAGCATGTGTTGTTCAATGTCCTATGAGCTCCCGAGTTTCCTTCTTCTCTCCCCTAGCTGGAATGTTGACAACGGTTCTCCGGCGATGTACGTTTCGTTGCTACGTACAAACATGTGCGTGAATTTTCGCTGATGTGATAACATTTCGGCCTTTAGGCAGTTGATGGTTGTTAGCATTATAGGATCTCGATAATAACCATCGTACGCTAAGCGCAGCTGCGCATAGAGCCTCTGCTGTTCGCGGTGAAAATCGTCGTGCGCAAATTTCGACATCCATCGGAAAAAGGATTTAATTTTTGGTTTCGCTTATATCAGCCACCAATCCATCCATGAATGGAAATTTCGACGTTGTCGAGTCCAAAACTGCCATCGGATCCGAAATTCGTCAACGTTTTCTGTAGTCAAAAGATGTGGGCGAAGGGACCAGAAACCTCGTCCCGGTTCTCTGCTGAGGTGAGGGAGGCAAATTCGGGCCGTGACGGCCTTATGGTTTGTGAAAGAACAGACGTGGGTGTGTGTGTTTCTCAGCTGATCACAGAGGCTCGAGCTGACGCAGATGCGGTCCAATATCGACATTGAGTTGTGGGTTATGTATGTGTGGCCAGCTATTTGCGGGCTTAGCTTTACCCATACGTCATACAGATTCGTTTGCTGGATGGTCGTTTTGAGTGCAGGGCTCATGTTGTTTCCCGTCGCGTCACACTGCCGAAGGACGCAGTTGAAATATCCTGCTAGAATCACGTGCTCGGTCGGGTGTCGTAGGTAGTAGGCTATCGTGTTATTGAAAAATCTATCCCTTTCTGATCGCAGTGCTTTACCGGACGGTGCATATACATTACAGAGTGTGGTGTTGTGTATTCGAACCGATGTTAGACGACCATCTAGGCTTTTTTCGACGTGAGAAAATCGTATGTATTCTCTCAAGGCGATTGCCGTTCCTCTCCTTGCGTGGTCAACGTTGCATATCATGTTGTAGCCTGGCAGGGACAGCTGTTCATTTTCAACCTCCTGTAGGAAAAGGATGTCGCGATCCATCGTTCGGACGAAAGTTCGGAGTGCATTCAGCTTGGTCGTGTTGGTGATCGTGTTTATGTTAATAGTGGCGATATTGTAGCTGGTGTGTTGATCCATTATAAGGCCAAAATTTCATCGTGCGACTCATCGCCTTCGTCTTGTTGTTGCTTTTTGCCTGGTGGACGACGGAGCGATCGTCTGCTACCAGTAGAGGATGTGGATCGGTCGATATCATCACCATCGTTTCGGTGTTCATTTGGCGCCGGTCTGCGTTGTGTATCCCCACTTATGGTCGATTGCGCTTGTGGGATTGGCACTTTGAAAACACTGTCGTTTGTTGTAGCTATATGCAAATATTATAAAATAATAATATGATTCACTTCTGCATTTCTTAAAAGACACCACACTGGCGCCACCATGGCAAAAAGGTTACTAGTACACTGTAAATTTTGCAGTACGTAATGACAATTCTCAGTTCAACACAATACATTTTAGTAGAGGTGGCAACATTTCTAGATTAGGGACACTGAAAATAATCGAAACGATAAAACAATATGCAATTAAACATCAATTTCATGTGCGTTCTCATGTTAAAAAGTAAAAGAAATGATTTGAATTTTTCATGAAAATCCATTAAAAAGCATTTCATGTGGTGTTTCAAATTAAATTCAAACAAATTCCACGTGAATATATTTATCCATTGAATGATCATTGTCATACTATTGAACTTTCCACATGACTTTCTCCTGAAAAACATACATTTCTACATGTAAAACAATTGATTTCACCGATTCTTCTGCCAATGAAATATATAAGTAAAACAATGTGATATTCACGTGTAATTAATTTGAAAATGGTATTCCTTATGATGTTGATGTGCTTTTCACACCATGATCGCATGAATTTCATTTGAAAACCAGATCTCCCACACTCGAATGAATATTCAAGTGGCAACGGTGTGTATTTAATGTGTTTGTGGATTGAAATAATGCAATAGATTTCCACATGATGTTAACGTGTTAAGTTTTTTCAGTGGCGAAAACTTTTTTGGATTTATTATCTTTCCAGCAGGAGAAAGTTACATGATTTCGTTCTAATGATCATATTTTAATACCCACATGAGACCACGATCATTGCGTAGTCTGACCAGTTCATTAACAGGCACAGTTTACAGAAAAAAGGAAACAGAATAATATTTCTCTGACGAAAATGCTGGAAATCTCATTCTCTGTTTACACTGCCCATAAAAGCATAAGAGTCCCATATAGATTTTTGACGAAAATGAGTTATCTGTTGGATTGTATTCTGTATCACCACTGAGTCACGATGAACAAATAAGGCTCAATGAGAATGTAAATCTTCAATAGTGTTTTTCTCGGCTTGCTGTTTTTCAATATGGGACTCTTATGCTTTTATGGGCAGTACATGTATTTGGGATAATTTTTTCTAACGCAGCTGGAGAAGATTCAGGTAGTTTAAAGCAGCATCCCCAAAATGCAGCTGATGCAAAAACAAATTTCACCGATAAACCCACGAAATATTTTACACTGAGCTCCAACTACGTTGCGCAGGCCTGGCAATACTTTTTTCCATCTGTGATTCTTACGCTGCGCAGGCCTGGCAGCAGGCCCGTGCGCAGAAAATTCTCAAGGGAGGGGTTTTGATTTTTTAACGTTTATTTTAAAAAAAAACATACAGAAAACATCAAACTTTGAAGATTTTTTCAGAGGCCTGGACCTAGTCTTGTGAACCAAAAGACTCTGCTCAACAAATTGGGTAAAAGTTTATTATCGAGAAGAAGTCATCAAAAGACACCGCTGCATAGTGGTCGGAAACCCCCAAAACGCGAACTTAATTCATTAGAGGCCAAACCATCGAATATATTCACAGGGATACCCTGTGAATTGTACGTAAGAATATTCCCCACAACCTGATAAAAATTAAAATTAGGCATGGCTTACTACGATCAAATTAAAAAAAATAACTTTTTATGCTGACGAGGTAGAAAGTTGGTGTCTTCGACAAAGTTTTAGAAATGCTCATAATAAAGAATTTTGTTGAACTTGTAGGATTTAATGTTATCGTTTTGTAAAGTGTTTTCTATGGCAACACCCTCAAATTTAGTTTTTTTTTAACTTTTTCCACTGTGACTTTTCGTGCAAACCGTGCTCTAGACAAATATGGAGGCATTAAAACCACATAATATTGTTGAAGACTGTAAGTAAAAATACCCAAGTAAAAACATTACGAAATGAGCTTAAAACCTTCTTACCTTTATTATGCGTAGTCCGAACATTGAAAATAATACCTGCTCGTCCATTTTGGTTTGCACCTTTCTCTCTTATACGCAGTTGAAGTTGGTGTAAAAAAATTAAAATTCTTCAATAACTCTAAAACAAATGAGTATTTTTACAAGAGGTGTGCGCGGCACCGCCGATTTCAGGTAAAATTTTTATATGCTGTGTTCAACAATATTTTTACATGCAGTCTTCAACAATAATTTAATTTTTACATTCAGTCTTCAACAATATTATGCGGTGTTAATACCTCAATATTTGTCTGGAACATCGTTAGCACGAAAAGTCACAGCGAAAAAAGCTATATTAAATAGCTAAATTTAAGGGATTTATCTTAGAAAACCTTAGAAATTGATAACATTAAGTCCTACAAGCTCAAGTTGTTCAACAAAATTCTTCATTACGAGCATTCCTAAAACTTTGTCGAAGACATTAACTTTCTACATCATCAGTAAAAAAAAGTTAATTTTTCTATTTCAATCATAGTAAACCATGCCTCCATTTAATTTTTATCAGGTTGTGGAGAATATTCTTACGAACAATTCCTCCAAAGATACCCTATGAATATATTTAATAATTTGGCCTCTAGTGACGTTTTTGGACCACTGTGCGTTGAATGCTGGCTCGTGGTGGATTCGGATTGGTTTGTAGTAGTCGTTAAGCCAACCGACTAAACTTAAACCTCTTGTATCTCGTAATCCTCATCCATCCAGGGCAACCGTTAAGTACTGCTTTAGTAAGGATTGTGTTCCTGCTTATTTTGTTTTGTGTGAATCGTCATGTTTTTATCCATAGCTACTTTTCCTTACTTGCTGTCAAACCTTCGCGATATGTCTCACCAGCTCAGGTCTGCTGCAAATATCGTACCCTGTTGAGACATGAACCAGTCCGGGGGTGTCGACCATAAGAAATTACATCTGTTTACAACCACCTTTGCCGGGTTTCTCATCCTTCTTGGTGCTAGTCGTTCCTATTTATCTGCTAGCTGGTGCTGAGAGCTTCTTGGCGGCAGTATTTCACCCTATACCGATGCCAATTTTCGCGATCCATTTCGCTGCCACTCTAACGGAATAATCATCGGCGGAAAAAAATTTCTAGACGATATCCCGATTTTCTCCAACTTCGTGTTTTTCCTCCTTAACTGCCGTTGCTAGCCCTCTGATCGACATCTGCTGTCTACTCACTACTTTTGCTAATATCGAAGCTTGTCGATACGTTAACCGATCCTTCAGAGAAGCCGTCCAACTTGACATACATCCCTTTCCAGCCACCTTCGCAAAGTTTCATTCTTGGTTTCTTCATTGACTTGTTTCTAAAGTGACCTAACTCAAATGACATTTTATGTGTCCAAACGGTTTGCAGTATATTTATTTTCCTGAACAGGAAGATAATAAATTTTTAAAAGTAATTCAAAACGATCATGAGGGGGGGGGGCTTGAACCCCCCCCCCCCCTGCGCACGGGCCTGCATGGCAGCATACTCAAGGTTTAAGACACACAAGTACGAACACGTTAGGAAATGAACAATTTGCCCACGGCTTACATATACTAGACTAGCTCGTTAAAGTGTAAACATTTGACGAGCGCGCGTCATAGAAATCGTCGGCGAAAACAATTACATGAAATTCCTACACACTTAATTTTTTTTGCCGAAGTCAGCAAAACAAAATGCCGAGAATCAAACAGCCGACTGTTTAGTAATAGTCTCGGTAAATGAAAGCTCACATCTAAATAACTGAAATCTCGGTAATTTGATTCTACTCAGAACTATCAAACTTTGCCGAAGGCTCAGTTTAATTTCAACTGATATTTACGGTAATTCTAAAAAGAAAATGTTTACTATGTTTGGCTATTGAATATTTTTCTTTCAAATCTAATACCGACTTTCGGAATTTGAACAATGAAATCGAGCGCTTTTTATTTCCACTGTTAGTTTTTTTTATTAAGAACTCAAGGCATCAATCAAATCATCGCCAACAGCGTTGAACTGAGACCACGATATGAAGCACTTTCTGCCGCTCTCGAGTCTCTCTCCTCCTTTAACGACAGCGTTATGCTATTTTTGCAGCCGTCAGTTTCAGTGGATATATAAAAATTATGAAAGTATTGATATGAGAACATACTCAATAATTGGAGAATACGACTCTTTATTGACTCCTCCTCGATTTCCAAGTGCTGTATAACAGTCCATCTTTGAACTGTTAATTAACACTTTCAAGAACACTTACGTCGCGTGTGAAAATATGGCGGATCCTAATGAATGACAACCAGTATACCGTTTTACGGCAATGAGGTATGCTAACATCGGTTCTTGGCAAAATTGCTGGTGTTTTCGGTATTTTAGTTTCTGATCTCTCGTTAAAACGCTATAGATGACGATCGTTCGGTAAAATCAATTAATGATTTTCGGAAATGTTCAGAAAATACTGAAATGTCAGCAATTTTTGGTGTTACTGACATATCTCAGCTAAATTATTTGCCGAGCTAGGAAGATACAATTGAGTGTGTATATTGTTTGCTGCTAACGAATGATCGACACCTGATAAATCACAAGGAAGCTTTGCCGATACCTTTGCTGTGAACAGAAAATTTCGGTGGGATATTTTTTCTATGGTATGCAGCTAAATTCCCGATTTACGCTAATAATCACATAGATGCACTGATTATCCACTGTGTCTAGTGTAATTATGGCGTAATTTACGTCAAGAATCCATTGCACACTACTTTTTCCACCATAACAGCTCAAATATTGTCAATTAACAACTTTCTAGAAATTCGTTTGTTTATCTCAACGATTTCTCTGACGTCACCGCCCGAGTAGAATTTTACAATGGTATTTACCCTACAAACAATCATAAAACAATAAATATTATAGTTATTACTGTTTCACAATTGTTTGACGCAGAATTCTCGCAATAGATTTACAATCAAATTTCAAGTAACAATCAATTTTATTGTTCAACAAAAAACCGATACAGTAAATTCACATAAAATTTTACTGTTGACGTGAGAAAAATGTATGGAAAAAAATCGATTTTTTTAATGTTAAGATACATAACCACCCCCTTTTATACTGTAAAAGTAGATTTTACATTGAAATTTACTGTAGAAACATCAAAGTTTATTGTTTTTGTATTGTAGCATAACACTAGAATTCACTGTAAATTATTGTAAAATTACTGTACTGTCACAGCGAAATTCATAGTATTGTTACTGTACATTTCTATTCGGGCGAAAACTGTCAATTCGCGGAGTAGCAAGCCTCGTTTCTGTGAGCCGTGCAATTTGCCCACCTTTCTCTTCTATACTCCTTGGGCGCGTTTGACGTTTCAATCTACCCCGGTCAAACCATTCGGAATTTGAATCGGAATCCTGAATGGAGTCAGTATGGATTCCAAATCAAATGCAACAACCGATTCTGAGTCGGAATCGGTTGTTGCATTTGATTTGGAATCCATAATGACTCCATTCAGAAATCCGAACCGGTTCCGGAATGAGTTTAACTGGGACGGCGCACGCTAATCGCAGAATTATTATTCAATGAGATTAAAAACCTTTTTCGTCCACAGATGGCATTACATTTATGTCCTTTGTGATTCGTATGGGATTTACAGGAGTGGACTATATTGTTAATATACAATATTTGCTATATGTGTTGAAGGCTTTTCGGGTTCTGAATATCTCTGATGTTGTGGTTGTCTATTCGTGGGCTTGAGAGCAATCGGGAGGGCTGTCGATGTGTTTGGAGTCGGCAGAGACGAATACTTCGGGACCAACGGTTTGTTGGTTGGCTGTTTCTTTACCATCGGTTGTGGTTGAACCGACTTCAGTCTGGCCGGTTGTTTGACGACGTTCGCATACGATGCATTTGCTTGATCGGCGGCGAGTTTTTGAACCAGAAGTTTTTTGTTCTGGATACACGATATGCCGCTGTGTACGAACTCACTACAATGAAGGCATGTTTGTTGCTGTCCGTAGTACGACAAAGCTGTGCACTCTCCGTCTATGGTGACAAAAGAAGGAATGTTCTTTTTCACCAGAATTTTGGCTGCCCGAACTCCAGTCAGAATACCACCAAAAGCGTACTTCTCATCCCACAGGATCTCGTGGAGCGAAAGTACCGTACGCTTGCAGAAACTCGACGATTGTCTCGTCGGTAACGTCCTCGGAAAGATCGAACAGTTTCACTTCAACTGCCCCGTCCTCCATCGTTATTCTCAGTTTGTACGTCTTGCCATCGATCTAGGTTTCATGTTTGTTGCCGTGTTCTTGTACGATGGTTTGTGCTGCCGGTAGTTCATTGACCTTAACGATGGCGCATTCTAAGCTCTTGCTTGGTTGCATACGGACAACATGTTCCTTCTGAAATCCGAGAATCGTGTTTACGAAGCTGTGGAGCTCTTCGTAAGATGGTTTCCGCGGTAGATGCGCATAGTCTATGCGAAACGTATTTTCACGACGTCTCATTGCGGCACTGTGCGCGACGACCCGAATGTAAATTTGTGTAGGGCCGGTGCTGCCCAACCAACCTTTAATTGGGGAAAACTCGGTAACTAAAAATAGCCCGTGCACGACTTCAAAACGAAAGCAAAACGCGTCTATTCGTCTCGGAAGTTGAGCGCTAACTGAAGATTGGGGGGACGGGTCATTTTGTGTGTTCTTTGTATAGTAATTCACTTTATGATTTTTAGAAGGGAGATTTGGAACATTTGGAGTGACCAGTGAATGCAGATGCTTTTCCAACTGATTTGCAGATCTTTGGACTATATATCTTTAGGCTCGCTCGTTGATATTTTCATTCAAAAATGGATTAATTTGCCGGCCGTTGTAGCATTTCCTTACAGTAGCGTTAGTAATGCGCACGATATCTCTACAACCGATGAGCCGATTGATCAGATTTTTTAACAGTTCTTTTAATAGTTAGATCTTGAATGAATACAATCAAATTAGTAATTGAAATGGCGGTAATTTCTTAAAACATCGATGAGTGTTTGTTTCAAAACTTGGGATGGTTTGTAGTGATATCATGCTTAACGCAAACGCTATTTAAAATAAAGATTGTTTCTAGAACGTCTGCAGAAATATTTGATCGGTCCATCGAATGCATATTTCGTCTAATTTGTTATACCGTAACTGTAATATCTGTAAATTTTTGGATGCATGAAAAGAAAGACACGACGCTGTAGCTGTCCAATATCATGCGCATCCAACCTATTTGAATGTCGCTGTCAAGGATGCAGGCAGGATTTTTGAAGGGATAAGATCAAGCAATCCAGATACTCGCCCGTAACAGGAAATTGATGGTAGGCTTCATCATTCGCTGCACAGTTCGTCCATTATCTGCTTGATTTTGATTCACACTTAATTCGGAATGATGCTAATACTATTGCGACAGAAATGGATTCTCATTTGATCGGAAATAACTGCACAATACCCTGAAGCAGCTTAATCGTAATCAGCTCATTCAAGATTACCAAAGAAGGTGCTTTACATTAAATTGATCCATTGTATCAGAACAACGAATTCCAATTTTGGGCAGTAACTCCAGTCGCTGCGTTTAGTATATCGTCCCAATTGTATCTGTGATTACCAAAATTTAGGTTATAAATATAGGTATAGTCAAGAAAAATCAAAAGAAGTTGTTGTTGACGAGTTATCAAATGATTGAATAATGTGTAGGACACTAAATCGCCTTTTTCTGACAACTGCTTTTAGGACAGATATACATGCAATCAAACGGGTTTGAAAACTTTTCAATTTATTCTTTTTTTCTTAAGAAAACCATTCACCAGATCAGACATTGGGTGATCTTCCTCGGACCCGAAGGGAATCGAATAGTTGAGATCTGGCAGAACAGTACTCGGTGCATGCCCAGACAATATATTCGATCTCGTGATAACCGTTGCCACAAGCCCAATACGCTGGAGATGAGCGTCCAGCGTGTAGTGATTGGACATGAGTCGAGACATCACGCGAATGAAATCCCGACCCACATCCATCCCCGAATGAAATCCCGACCCACATCCATTCGCTGAAGCTAATTGGTCTTTCATATATGTCACCTTGTAAAGCGCCCGCTTTAGCTAAAGAGTCCGCTTCTTCATTACCTGGAATCAAATATTGTATATTAACAATATAGTCCACTCCTGTAAATCCCATACGAATCCCAAAGACATAAATGTAATGCCATCTGTGGACGAAAAAGGTTTTTAATCTCATTAAATAATAATTCTGCGATTAGCCTGCGCCGTCCCAGTTAAGGCCCCCGTCGGGCAATCCGCCATTTTTCGTGTTTTTTTGCGGTTTTACATTTCTTATAAAAGAAATGTATAGAATTCGCTCAAACTTTCAAGATTTTTTCCGAGGCCCGGAGGGCCGAGTCTTATATACCAATCGACTCAGCTCGACGATTTGGGACAATGTGTGTGTGTGTGTGTGTCTGTGTGTGTGTATGTAACGGACAAATTCTCATTCGTGTTTCTCAGCAATGGCTGAACCGATCTTATCCAAACCAATTTTAAATGAAAGAACTAAAAAACAGTATGAACGCTATTAATTTGTTTTTGATTCTGATGTTTAGTTTCCAAGATATGAATGTTTGAATGTGTAAAAATGGCGTTTTTTGCAGTTTTTTTAAATTATCTGCCGAAATTGACAACATAGATTAACACTTTGTATGTATTTAGACAGCTTTAACGAATACCTTTCAAACAAGATATAGATTGTTGAAATCGGACTGTTATCAAAAGAGATATTTAACATTGAATGCGGACGAAAGATTTTTATCATTTCCCATTGCCAGAAATATGACCAAAAACATGTAATCTATTATTAACGCCAAAACGGCTTATTTTAGGTCAATAGCATCTTCGGAGAATATAATGGAGGCAATACGCCCTTTCTTTTGGTATTGTGCTTTTACTGATTAATCTCCCTATGAGTGAGATATTTTCACAAATTTTCTTGGAAGTGATTATATCGAAATGATGCCTTCAGCAAATTTGTAGCTCTTATTATTGCGAATAACTTTACTGAAGACATAAAATATCTATTTTGAATACTTTAAAAGTTATGGCTTGTTGTTTGTGGATTACCTTTTGTCGCCCATTTATTGTTCAATATAGTAATAATCCATTGAAATAAGCCAAACATTATTACGATAAAAAGAATTTTTTTATTTCATTTTTCTATCTACAACCGCTAGAAATAATCACCGAACACTTCCAAGTTGTCTGGAAGGAACTTGATATCTTATCAGTGCAAAAATGTTCATTTGTACGAACCCTCTGACTGCAATTTTTCTAACTTATAACCAACGGATCGATCGAAACATATCGGAAAATGAAAGTGAAGTAAATAACTCCAAGCAACGGCGTAGCCAAGAGAAGGTTTTGGGGTTTAACAACTTCCCTCCCTACCACACCCAAAAAATATATTGGATTGCAATTGAAAATTTATTGATGCAGACTGATTTAATTCAATATTACAATAACAATTATCTGATCCGTATATTGATAACCTGTTGTTGCAAACATCATGAGGACTTTTGATAAATTGTCGGAATGGGGTCCTGATATGTAATTGATCTATTGGTCTTGATTTCACAGTTGCCTAATAGCATCAATATCAAATTCCTGCCTGAAAACATTCCAATAGAAAATTCCAGAGTTCTGTAATCAATCATAATCCTCAGATTTCTTTTCAAATTGAGCTCGCTTTTGTAGAGATGTACTGTAATGAGGGTCTTTATTTAATAGAAAGCGAAGTTAAAATTGATTTAATGTCTATGAAACATTTGCTAAAAATGTTTTTGCCTTTCTCATTCACTCTAAAATTCGTCAATCTAATCCCGACCGGGAGGGCCGAGTGTCATATGCTAATCGACTCAGTTCGTCGAGATAGGAAAATGTATGTATGTGTATGTATGTATGTGTGTATGTGTGTATGTGTAAAAAAATATGACCTCTGTTAATCAGAGATGGCTGGATCGATTTGCACAAAGTTAGTCTCAAATGAAAGGTACAACCTTCCCATCGGCTGCAATTGATTTTTTTTATTGATTGGACTTCCGGTTCCGGAGTTAGGAGTTGAAGAGTGCAATCACACAGCAAATTCCCATATAAACTGAAATGAAAAATTTTCAAAATCAAATTTGTATTTTTGATGCCAAATGACTTTATAATGCATGAACTAGAAAAAATAATGTTTGAAAAAAATTGATTTTTTTGAACTTTTTTGCCTTTCTTATATAGAAAGGTTATGCAATCACTCTAAAAATCGTCAATCATACCGGCCCGGAGGGAGTATGCAGTGAGGGGTTGCTGTTTTAAAATTAAAACTAGTTTAAAATTTCTTAACAAGTTGAAAATTTTCGGCAGGACCCGGACCTCCCGGATCTTACTATGTGATACTGAAACATCGCTTGAAACCAGCGGCGGTCAAGCAATGTTTCAGTATCACATAGTATCTCAAGATCGTGGCTGTCGATCCATTGTACGTATGTGCAAATCGTACTGAACATGTAATATTCATTTCCACCATCGTATTGAACATAACCAGCCATGGAATCGTAGTCTGGACAAATGAGAAAAGCCCAATTGCACCACTAGGTGGATCAAAATAGGTTTTTATTTTGGGAATGCGTCGAGTTGAGACGAAAACGTAATATGATTAATAACGAGGATAACACTTTCCGAATGTAGAGAGAAATTTATGAAAAATGACGATTTCCATTCGACTCTAGCAGGTCCTGGTCGATTTTGATAAGAATTTGATTTTTGTTGTATGACCCATTATATGTATAGGTCAAATGTTCCAAAACAATAATTTAAGGTCAAGATAGCATCATTTTGAAACCGCCAATTTCGGAGGTTTAGTATCTTCGATGAGTTTTACAAACGAACAGCGCATCATTTGATAAAGTAATTTTGACGGTATATCGTCCAAGAAGTATTTATGGTGAATTTTCTCAGGTTAATATTCATGACTACAATAAAGTCTCAACAAATTTGCTAAAGACACGAACTCTGTTACTATTGTCTGAAAAATTAATTCTGCATAATTTTAAAACTTCAAAAATTACGGTTTCGGAATTATGCCGTTTGGACAGTAAGATCGATTTTCACCAAACTCCCACAAATTGTAAAATTGGTATTGTAAAAAAACGTAAGGGCGATAGGTGGGACCGAAAAATTAACCAACGCCAAAGGGACTATATTCTATATATACTATCATTTTGTCAATTTCAATAGCAAACACAAATTTTAATTTAATAATTTCAAATACTTTATGAAGTTTTGGGTTTCGATCACTGAATCATGCAATCTAGGATGTAAAAAACACAATAGTTCTTAAATAGGAAATAAAACCAAGTCTGGAAATATTCACTGTTGATTTTCTTTGAATGGTGTCACTGCTAGTATCGCCCTTTTCAAGAAAAAGCGTTGATTTCTTAGTTCTCAGTCGCGTTGTAAATTTGAGTAAAGTATAAACTTCAAATCGATTAAAAAAATCGATTTTTTTGGCTCAGTATAATATACATAACCCCTTTAGGAAAATTCAGTTTTCCCACCACAATGCATTTATTGAGGAATTTAGATATTTTATTAGCAGAGCATTAGCAATAATTCGTTTGTATGTCTATTTTATTGGCCATTTTTTCGCTTTCCCATTGATTTGGTTTGAGATTTCTAGCACTGATGTTGTCCTATGCTGATTTGAGCAATTCTCTGAGTCCTGCCACTATCCCATGTAGTATGTGTTATCAAAAACATCGCGAAGCATCAAGTTCTAAATGTTCTCAAACGATATAATATCCGAAGAGAGTGATAAGAGTTATAAGAAATGTCTCATCACACTGTTAGGTGGATTAAAAGCGTTTTTTATTTTATTTTCAAAGAAAATGACAAAATATGGAAAAAAGAAAAAAATCACGACCTAGATAATTGTTTTTACTATGAATTGGCCGAAATGGAAAATTCAAAATTTTCCAACTCGGAAAACTGTGTGCTTTTTCCGGTTGAAAAAGCACACAGTTTTTGCAATCATGTGTTTAAAATTTTGATTTTTCCAATACAACATAGCTAAACAATTTTTCTAGGACGTGATTTTCTCCGATTTTCCATATTTTCCGCTTTTCATTGAAAAATTTCCATTTTACTAGAAGCAGTTTTTCCACCCGCACAGACACAACTAATGTAAAATTTGTATGTATAGGTGCGCAAAAGTGGAGCAATATTTTTAACCTGCTGTTTCTTCGATATTTCCTACAAAACTACCTAAGTGTTGCATATGTACGGATTCGTTAGAAACCAAGGAATCTGATGGTACAAAGAAAAAATCGTTTTGGAAAACTTCATAACAGCGTTTTTCAATTTTCCTCGCGATACGCAGTGTACCGTCGCACGCGAAACAACGTGGAAAGATACGAAAAGAAAAACAAGTGTACTAAAAGTTATCCTTGGGTTGATGCAGATGGCGTGCTACGAAAGCTCGAAATATCGAAAGCTTTTAGCACAACTGTTTTTGAGTAATTCTGAATGTAGAAATAGTTGAAAATGATTTCAAATAAATTTCTTCATTGACACTTGATGATTTTCGATTCTCTTGGGAGATCTATGATATTTTATTATTTTACGAGACTGAAACAAACCGCGATGCTATTTTATCTTTATACGCCAAATAATGGAAAAACATTTTCTATTTTGAAATTTGCATGTTGACATTTGATGATTTTGAAACTGATGATCGTTTGAAACCAACGGTTTTGTGTTGAATTGATAACACATATTTAAAAACATCTTTGGCTTTATTCCAAACAATAATGGAGGCTAGCCATATTGAAAATTATTTAGAAGTTCCATAAATTATCACATGTCACAATTTTTTGTAAGATTGGTTTTATTTCTCAGAAACCGATTTCCACACAGCATTGATGAAAACCTGATGAAATTTTTAACAGTTGAAGCAAATATTTTCGACATTCCACAAATACCAACGAACGATATTTTGGGATCCCTGAAATTAATTTTTATACTGGATTTGACTGCTTTGAAACATTTTTGAACACAGATGTTGTTTCGTGTTTTCAGAAATGCAAGAAATCTTAGCAAAGTTTCTTCAGGTTCTCATGGAATAATTATCATACTGTTACTTGGATTTAAAAAATTTTAAATAACGCATTTTGCGAGATTGTAAACCAAAAAAATATATTTGTTTCGATAATATTTCTTTTTCTTTTGTTTTATTGAGATTCGAGAGTAGGTATCACGAAAATCACGCTGAAAGCAACAACTTTTTTTTGTTTCCATAGCGTTATTACGCCATGAAAATTTGAGTTTTTCAGGAAGTATATTTTATAACGGCCGTATCGTATTTCATTTATGAATCAATCAATAGTCCCGACCAGGACGATTGAAAATGAATCACTTGATAATATTTTATCGCTTTATTGAATGTTAAAGTTCATTGAAATAAGGAAATAATAATAAGATCAATTTCATTTTTTCCGTTGAATTTTTGAAAAACTTTTATTTGGCTCTCTCTAATCAATTTACTTACTACACTTCCATTGACTTACAACGATTTATAGAAAAGATACGATAAATCGTGTATTTTAAATTATATGCGTAGTTTGAACTACCATAAACCCATTCTCGCTGAATACGTCTAAAGGATTGACTGAATGGATTTGTTTGAATATTCCAACGTTGGAAAACACAAATCTGTCACGTAGTTTTAAAAATACCCACATGGCTCCCTGTAGATCACCTGACAAAGGATCTGAAATCCAAATCGATTACTTTCAAATCAACAGAAAATGCTTTAGTAGTTATATTGGTCAGGAAGATTGTGCTACCAGGACTACGTCCAGCAATTGGCGGTAGCACTCCTGACAGAAGAATATGTACTTACTTGGTTAATTTTAAGCTCTTTGAGGAATAATATTTTTTCTCAATTGCGCAATTAATTTTTCATCGTTTTTTTTTTTACAATTTCCAATATGGATTTTTTATAATTCCACAAATGATAAAAAAGTTCTCCAAGGTTGTCTACATACTGAATTTTGATACAGTCGGGTCTCCTACTACGTGGATTCGTATTGTGCGGTACCCACCTAATAGGATTCACTTAGCCTATGGAATTTCGACTAATTGGGGCTCGAATATTTTATCTGAGTTAACATTTAGCACCATACTTTATTTGGTAAAGTTGTTTTGTGTTTGCTTAGACCTATAATTGAGAGCAATTGGATATCCAATTAATTGATAACTGCAGCGCCAGGGGTGCTATACAATAGAGTAAATAAATCTAACCTCTCGTAAACGCAACTATCATTGAATAAGTTTAACGTAAGCGTACCAGCTTGCAGCACAATGTGGAATTTAGTATGTCACAAACGTCTAATAACTTAGAGGAGATGGTGTTCTCGGAAAAAATTTAGAGAAGGTTAAGAGCTACGCGATTATGGACAAAACTAATTGAAATAGATAGACCAGGCGGCACTAGTGAGCATGTATTATTTTTCAATTTCTGAATCTCGAGAACATTATTTAGAAGTGTGATGTCTTCGGCAATATTCATCAGTGAGTCGAGTGGTACCCGACGGCGAATAGATAATTACAGAATTCGCCCATCAGGCGGCGCTAGGGAAACTAAAACTTCCAATTCATGTTAGGTAAAGTTTATTAATTTAGGAAAATGACGTTTTCTGGAATGTAATCCAAGTCACAATTGAAGTCTTATAGCATGCTACAAGTGCAATCTAGGTTGTATGAGTGGCTATAAAACCACCATAAAGCCTAAATTGTTACTGGGGCAAGGACTATTTAATGATGTAATGATTAAATTGGATATCACCCTCAACGCGGCGCTAGTGAGCACACACTTTTTTATTGCGATATCCCAAAATAGGAAGGTGGGAAAAAATTTGGGAGGACTATCAAATTGATTTTGATAGAAAGAATCCATGCAGAATGATTCTGTTTCCCTATCCTGCATCCATCAGAAGAAGAAAATTTTATTGCCATGTGTTTTCAAGTAATTTCCATGATCATTAGTAAAAATTGGTGGGTTGGAAAAAATGAGAGGACAATAAAATTAATTTCTATTGAAACAATTGTTGTTGCTTAGGAATTCTTGCCGGATGATTTTGTTTGCCTATCCTGTATCCATCAGAGGAAGAAAATTTTATTGCCTTGTGTTTTCAAGAAATTTCCATGATCACCAGTGGAAATTGGTGGGTTGGAAAAAAATGGGAGGACGATCAAATTGATTTTTATAGAAAGAATCCTTCTGTATCGATTTTGTTGGCTATTTTCGGCAAATTTGAGACTAAGAGAAACGAAAGCAAGGAAATTGAAAGACGGATAGGTATTCTAGAGCGAATCAGTTATAAACTTAGAACGGAAAACTAAAACTAGGCAGGCTCATATGGGCATGATCGAAAGGAAATGTGAAGAATTCTTTGCCTTCTGCAGAGTAAGAGTTGGGCGTTTCACCCAAGTCTACCGCATGGTCTATGGTAGAACATAACTCATCATCATGTTTTACCGCCGACGCCGACCGTTTCTCTTAGTCTCAAATTTGCCGAAAATAGCCAACAAAATCGATACAGTAGAACCTTGAGGCAATTAAAACATAGTAACAGAAAGAATCCTTGCAGAATGATTCTGTTTCCCTATCATGCATTCATCAGAAGAAGAAAATTTTAATGCCATGTATTTTCAAGAAATTTCCATGATCAGTAGTGGAAATTGGTGGGTTGGAAAAATTGAGAGAACGATAAAATTGATTTTTATAGAAAGAAATATTTCTGTTTACGAAACCTTGCAGGATGATTTTGTTTGCCTATCCTGTATCCATCAGAAGAAGCAAATTTTATTGCCATGTGTTTTTAAGAAATTTCCATGATCGGCAGTAGAAATTGGTGGGTTAGAAAAAATGGGAGGACGATCAAATTGATTTTTATAGAAAGAATCCTTGCAGAAAGATTATGTTTCCCTATCCTGCATCCATCAGAGGAAGAAAATTTTATTGCCATGTGTTTTCAAAAAATTTCCATGATAAGTAGTGGAAATTGGTGGGTTGGAAAAATTGAGAGGACGATAAAATTGATTTCTATAGAAAGAAATATTTCTGTTTACGAAACCTTGCAGAATGATTCTGTTTCCTTATCCTGCATCCATTAGAAGATGAAAATTTTATTGCCATGTGTTTTCAAGTAATTTCCATGATCATTAGTGGAAATTGGTGGATTGGAAAAAATGGGAGACGATCAAATTGTTTTTTATAGAAAGAATCCTTGCAGAATGATTCTGTTTCCCTATCCTGCATTCATCAGAAGAAGAAAATTTTATTGCCATATGTTTTCAAAAAATTTCCATGATAAGTAGTGGAAATTGGTGGGTTGGAAAAATTGAGAGGACAATAAAACTGATTTCCATTGAAACAATTGTTTTTGCATAGGAAACCTTGCAGGATGATTTTGTTTGCCTATCCTGTATCCATCAGAAGAAGAAAATTTTATTGCCATGTGTTTTCAAGAAATTTCCATGATCAGTAGTGGAAATTGGTGGGTTGGAAAAAAATGGAGGACGATAAAATTGATTTTTATAGAAAGAAATATTTCTGTCTACGAAACCTTGCAGAATGATTCTGTTTCCTTATCCTGCATCCATTAGAAGAAGAAAATTTTATTGCCATGTCTTTTCAAGTAATTTCCATGATCATTAGTGGAAATTGGTGGATTGGAAAAAATGGGAGATGATCAAATTGTTTTTATAGAAAGAATCCTTGCAGAATGATTCTGTTTCCCTATCCTGCATTCATCAGAAGAAGAAAATTTTATTGCCATGTGTTTTCAAGAAATTTCCATGATCAGTAGTGGAAATTGGTGGGTTGGAAAAAATGGGAGGACGATAAAATTGATTTTTATAGAAAGAAATATTTCTGTTTACGAAACCTTGCAGAATGATTCTGTTTCCTTATCCTGCATCCATTAGAAGAAGAAAATTTTATTGCCATGTGTTTTCAAGTAATTTCCATGATCATTAGTGGAAATTGGTGGATTGGAAAAAATGGGAGATGATCAAATTGTTTTTATAGAAAGAATCCTTGCAGAATGATTCTGTTTCCCTATCCTGCATTCATCAGAAGAAGAAAATTTTATTGCCATGTGTTTTCAAAAAAATTCCATGGTAAGTAGTGGAAATTGGTGGGTTGGAAAAATTGAGAGGACAATAAAACTGATTTCCATTGAAACAATTGTTTTTGCTTAGGAAACCTTGCAGGATGATTTTGTTGGCCTATCCTGTATCCATCAGAAGAAGAAAATTTTATTGCCTTGTGTTTTCAAGAAATTTCCATGATCACCAGTGGAAATTGGTGGGTTGGAAAAAATGGGAGGACGATCAAATTGATTTTTATAGAAAGAATCCTTGCAGAAAGATTATGTTTCCCTATCCTGCATCCATTAGAAGAAGAAAATTTTATTGCCATGTTTTTTCAAAAAATTTCCATGATCAGTAGTGGAAATTGGTGGGTTGGAAAAAATGGTAAGACGATAAAATTGATTTTTATAGAAAGAATCCTGGTAGAATGATTCTGTTTCCCTATCCTGCATGCACAGAAGAAGAAAATTTTATTGCCATGTTTTTTCAAGAAATTTCCATGATCAGTAGTGGAAATTGGTGGGTTGGAAAAATGGGAGGACGATCAAATTGATTTTTATAGAAAGAATCCTTGCAGAAAGATTATGTTTCCCTATCCTGCATTCATCAGAAGAAGAAAATTTTATTGCCATGTTTTTTCAAGAAATTTCCATGATCATTAGTGGAAATTGGTGGGTTGGAAAAAATGGGAGGACGATAAAATTGATTTTTATAGAAAGAATCCTTGCAGAATGATTCTGTTTCCCTATCCTGCATCCATTAGAAGAAGAAAATTTTATTGCCATGTTTTTTCAAGAAATTTCCATGATCAGTAGTGGAAATTGGTGGGTTGGAAAAAATGGGAGGACGATAAAATTGATTTTAATAGAAAGAATCCTTGCAGAAAGATTATGTTTCACTATCCTGCATCCATTAGAAGAAGAAAATTTTATTGCCATGTGTTTTCAAGAAATTTCCATGATAAGTAGTGGAAATTGGTGGGTTAGAAAAATTCAGAGGACAATAAAACTGATTTCCATTGAAACAATTGTTTTTGCTTAGGAAACCTTGCAGGATGATTTTGTTGGCCTATCCTGTATCCATCAGAAGAAGAAAATTTTATTGCCATGTGTTTTCAAGAAATTTCCATGATCAGTAGTGGAAATTGGTGGGTTGGAAAAAATGGGAGGACGATCAAATTGATTTTTATAGAAAGAATCCTTGCAGAAAGATTATGTTTCCCTATCCTGCATCCATTAGAAGAAGAAAATTTTATTGCCATGTTTTTTCAAAAAATTTCCATGATCAATAGTGGAAATTGGTGGGTTGGAAAAAATGGGAGGACGATCAAATTAATTTTTATAGAAAGAATTCTTGCAGAAAGATTATGTTTCCCTATCCTGCATCCATTAGAAGAAGAAAATTTTATTGCCATGTTTTTTCAAGTAATTTCCGTGATCAGTAGTGCAAATTGGTGGGTTGGAAAAAATGGGAGGACGATCAAATTGATTTTTATAGAAAGAATCCTTGCAGATAGATTATGTTTCTCTATCCTGCATCCATTAGAAGAAGAAAATTTTATTGCAATGTTTTTTCAAAAAATTTCCATGATCAGTAGTGGAAATTGGTGGGTTGGAAAAAATGGTAAGACGATAAAATTGATTTTTATAGAAAGAATCCTGGCAGAATGATTCTGTTTCCCTATCCTGCATTCATCAGAAGAAGAAAATTTTATTGCCATGTTTTTTCAAGAAATTTCCATGATAAATAGTGGAAATTGGTGGGTTGGAAAAATGGGAGGACGATCAAATTAATTTTAATAGAAAGAATCCTTGCAGAAAGATTATGTTTCCCTATCCTGCATCCATTAGAAGAAGAAAATTTTATTGCCATGTTTTTTCAAGTAATTTCCGTGATCAGTAGTGGAAATTGGTGGGTTGGAAAAAATGGGAGGACGATCAAATTGATTTTTATAGAAAGAATCCTTGCAGAAAGATTATGTTTCCCTATCCTGCATCCATTAGAAGAAGAAAATTTTATTGCCATGTTTTTTCAAAAAATTTCCATGATCAGTAGTGGAAATTGGTGGGTTGGAAAAAATGGTAAGACGATAAAATTGATTTTTATAGAAAGAATCCTGGCAGAATGATTCTGTTTCCCTATCCTGCATTCATCAGAAGAAGAAAATTTTATTGCCATGTTTTTTCAAGAAATTTCCATGCTCAGTAGTGGAAATTGGTGGGTTGAAAAAAATGGGAGGACGATCAAATTGATTTTTATAGAAAGAACCCTTGCAGAAAGATTATGTTTCCCTATCCTGCATCCATTAGAAGAAGAAAATTTTATTGCCATGTTTTTTCAAAAAAATTCCATGATCAGTAGTGGAAATTGGTGGGTTGGAAAAAATGGTAAGACGATAAAATTGATTTTTATAGAAAGAATCCTGGCAGAATGATTCTGTTTCCCTATCCTGCATTCATCAGAAAAAGAAAATTTTATTGCCAGAAAGAATCCTTGCAGAAAGATTATGTTTCCCTATCCTGCATCCATTAGAAGAAGAAAATTTTATTGCCATGTTTTTTCAAAATATTTCCATGATCAGTAGTGGAAATTGGTGGGTTGGAAAAAATGGGAGGACGATAAAATTGATTTTTATAGAAAGAATCCTTGCAGAAAGATTATGTTTCCCTATCCTGCATCCATTAGAAGAAGAAAATTTTATTGCCATGTTTTTTCAAAGAATTTCCATAATCAGTAGTGGAAATTGGTGGGTTGGAAAAAATGGTAAGACGATAAAATTGATTTTTATAGAAAGAATCCTGGCAGAATGATTCTGTTTCCCTATCCTGCATCCATCAGAAGAAGAAAATTTTATTGCCATGTTTTTTCAAGTAATTTCCATGATCAGTAGTGGAAATTGGTGGGTTGGAAAAAATGGGAGGACGATCAAATTGATTTTTATAGAAAGAATCCTTGCAGAAAGATTATGTTTCCCTATCCTGCATCCATTAGAAGAAGAAAATTTTATTGCCATGTTTTTTCAAAAAATTTCCATGATCAGTAGTGGAAATTGGTGGGTTGGAAAAAATGGTAAGACGATAAAATTGATTTTTATAGAAAGAATCCTGGCAGAATGATTCTGTTTCCCTATCCTGCATTCATCAGAAGAAGAACATTTTATTGCCATGTTTTTTCAAGAAATTTCCTTGATCAGTAGTGAAAATTGGTGGGTTGGAAAAAATGGGAGGACGATCAAATTGATTTTTATAGAAAGAATCCTTGCAGAAAGATTATGTTTCCCTATCCTGCATTCATCAGAAGAAGAAAATTTTATTGCCATGTTTTTTCAAGAAATTTCCATGATCATTAGTGGAAATTGGTGGGTTGGAAAAAATGGGAGGACGATAAAATTGATTTTTATAGAAAGAATCCTTGCAGAATGATTCTGTTTCCCTATCCTGCATTCATCAGAAGAAGAAAATTTTATTGCCATGTTTTTTCAAGTAATTTCCATGATCAGTAGTGGAAATTGGTGGGTTGGAAAAAATGGGAGGACGATCAAATTGATTTTTATAGAAAGAATCCTTGCAGAAAGATTATATTTCCCTATCCTGCATCCATTAGAAGAAGAAAATTTTATTGCCATGTTTTTTCAAAAAATTTCCATGATCAGTAGTGGAAATTGGTGGGTTGGAAAAAATGGCAAGACGATAAAATTGATTTTTATAAAAAGAATCCTGGCAGAATGATTCTGTTTCCCTATCCTGCATTCATCAGAAGAAGAAAATTTTATTGCCAGAAAGAATCCTTGTAGAAAAATTATGTTTCCCTATCCTGAATCCATTAGAAGAAGAAAATTTTATTGCCATGTTTTTTCAAAAAAATTCCATGATCAGTAGTGGAAATTGGTGGGTTGGAAAAAATGGTAAGACGATAAAATTGATTTTTATAGAAAGAATCCTGGCACAATGATTCTGTTTCCCTATCCTGCATTCATCAGAAGAAGAAAATTTTATTGCCATGTTTTTTCAAGAAATTTCCATGATCAGTAGTGGAAATTGGTGGGTTGGAAAAAATGGGAGGACGATCAAATTGATTTTTATAGAAAGAATCCTTGCAGAATGATTATGTTTCACTATCCTGCATCCATTAGAAGAAGAAAATTTTATTGTCATGTGTTTTCAAGAAATTTCCATGATAAGTAGTGGAAATTGGTGGGTTAGAAAAATTCAGAGGACAATAAAACTGATTTCCATTGAAACAATTGTTTTTGCTTAGGAAACGTTGCAGGATGATTTTGTTAGCCTATCCTGTATCCATCAGAAGAAGAAAATTTTATTGCCATGTGTTTTCAAGAAATTTCCATGATCAGTAGTGGAAATTGGTGGGTTGGAAAAAAATGGGAGGACGATCAAATTGATTTTTATAGAAAGAATCCTTGCAGAAAGATTATGTTTCCCTATCCTGCATCCATTAGAAGAAGAAAATTTTATTGCCATGTTTTTTCAAAAAAATTCCATGATCAGTAGTGGAAATTGGTGGGTTGGAAAAAATGGTAAGACGATAAAATTGATTTTTATGGAAAGAATCCTGGCAGAATGATTCTGTTTCCCTATCCTGCATTCATCAGAAGAAGAAAATTTTATTGCCATGTTTTTTCAAGAAATTTCCATGATCAGTAGTGGAAATTGGTGGGTTGGAAAAAATGGGAGGACGATAAAATTGATTTTTATAGAAAGAATCCTTGCAGAAAGATTATGTTTCCCTATCCTGCATCCATTAGAAGAAGAAAATTTTATTGCCATGTTTTTTCAAGAAATTTCCATGATCAGTAGTGGAAATTGGTGGGTTGGAAAAAATGGGAGGACGATAAAATTGATTTTTATAGAAAGAATCCTTGCAGAAAGATTATGTTTCACTATCCTGCATCCATTAGAAGCAGAAAATTTTATTGCCATGTGTTTTCAAGAAATTTCCATGATAAGTAGTGGAAATTGGTGGGTTAGAAAAATTCAGAGGACAATAAAACTGATTTTCATTGAAACAATTGTTTTTGCTTAGGAAACCTTGCAGGATGATTTTGTTAGCCTATCCTGTATCCATCAGAAGAAGAAAATTTTATTGCCATGTGTTTCAAGAAATTTCCATGATCAGTAGTGGAAATTGGTGGGTTGGAAAAAATGGTAAGACGATAAAATTGATTTTTATGGAAAGAATCCTGGCAGAATGATTCTGTTTCCCTATCCTGCATTCATCAGAAGAAGAAAATTTTATTGCCATGTTTTTTCAAGAAATTTCCATGATCAGTAGTGGAAATTGGTGGGTTGGAAAAAATGGGAGGACGATAAAATTGATTTTTATAGAAAGAATCCTTGCAGAAAGATTATGTTTCCCTATCCTGCATCCATTAGAAGAAGAAAATTTTATTGCCATGTTTTTTCAAGAAATTTCCATGATCAGTAGTGGAAATTGGTGGGTTGGAAAAAATGGGAGGACGATAAAATTGATTTTTATAGAAAGAATCCTTGCAGAAAGATTATGTTTCCCTATCCTGCATCCATTAGAAGAAGAAAAAATTGTTGCCATGTTTTTTCAAAAAATTTCTATGATCAGTAGTGGAAATTGGTGGGTTGGAAAAAATGGTAAGACGATAAAATTGATTTTTTTAGAAAGAATCCTGGCAGAATGATTCTGTTTCCCTATCCTGCATCCATCAGAAGAAAAAAAATTTATTGCCATGTTTTTTCAAGAAATTTCCATGATCAGTAGTGGAAATTGGTGGGTTGGAAAAAATGGGAGGACGATCAAATTGATTTTTATAGAAAGAATCCTTGCAGAAAGATTATGTTTCCCTATCCTGCATCCATTGGAATAAGAAAATTTTATTGCCATGTTTTTTCAAAAAAATTCCATGATCAGTAGTGGAAATTGGTGGGTTGGAAAAAATGGGAGGACGATCAAATTAATTTTTATAGAAAGAATCTTTGCAGAAATATTATGTTTCCCTATCCTGCATCCATTAGAAGAAGAAAATTTTATTGCCATGTTTTTTCATGTAATTTCCGTGATCAGTAGTGGAAATTGGTGGGTTGGAAAAAATGGGAGGACGATCAAATTGATTTTTATAGAAAGAATCCTTGCAGAAAGATTATGTTTCCCTATCCTGCATCCATTAGAAGAAGAAAATTTTATTGATATGTTTTTTCAAAAAAT
Organism: Topomyia yanbarensis; assembly: GCF_030247195.1. Taxonomy (NCBI): domain Eukaryota; kingdom Metazoa; phylum Arthropoda; class Insecta; order Diptera; family Culicidae; genus Topomyia; species Topomyia yanbarensis. The sequence goes on along the minus strand of NC_080671.1, from coordinate 241,028,131 downwards.
TTCCATGATCAGTAGTGGAAATTGGTGGGTTGGAAAAAATGGTAAGACGATAAAATTGATTTTTATAGAAAGAATCCTGGCAGAATGATTCTGTTTCCCTATCCTGCATTCATCAGAAGAAGAAAATTTTATTGCCATGTTTTTTCAAGAAATTTCCATGATAAATAGTGGAAATTGGTGGGTTGGAAAAAATGGGAGGACGATCAAATTAATTTTTATAGAAAGAATCCTTGCAGAAAGATTATGTTTCCCTATCCTGCATCCATTAGACGAAGAAAATTTTATTGCCATGTTTTTTCAAAAAATTTCCATGATCAGTAGTGGAAATTGGTGGGTTGGAAAAAATGGTAAGACGATAAAATTGATTTTTATAGAAAGAATCCTGGCAAAATGATTCTGTTTCCCTATCCTGCATTCATCAGAAGAAGAAAATTTTATTGCCAGAAAGAATCCTTGTAGAAAAATTATGTTTCCCTATCCTGCATCCATTAGAAGAAGAAAATTTTATTGCCATGTTTTTTCAAAAAATTTCCATGATCAGTAGTGGAAATTGGTGGGTTGGAAAAAATGGTAAGACGATAAAATTGATTTTTATAGAAAGAATCCTGGCACAATGATTCTGTTTCCCTATCCTGCATTCATCAGAAGAAGAAAATTTTATTGCCATGTTTTTTCAAGAAGTTTCCATGATAAATAGTGGAAATTGGTGGGTTGGAAAAAATGGGAGGACGATCAAATTGATTTTTATAGAAAGAATCCTTGCAGAAAGATTATGTTTCACTATCCTGCATCCATCAGAAGAAGAAAATTTTATTGCCATGTGTTTTCAAGAAATTTCCATGATAAGTAGTGGAAATTGGTGGGTTAGAAAAATTCAGAGGACAATAAAACTGATTTCCATTGAAACAATTGTTTTTGCTTAGGAAACGTTGCAGGAAGATTTTGTTAGCCTATCCTGTATCCATCAGAAGAAGAAAATTTTATTGCCATGTGTTTTCAAGAAATTTCCATGTTCAGTAGTGGAAATTGGTGGGTTGGAAAAAATGGGAGGACGATCAAATTGATTTTTATAGAAAGAATCCTTGCAGAAAGATTATGTTTCCCTATCCTGCATCCATTAGAAGAAGAAAATTTTATTGCCATGTTTGTTTCAAAAAATTTCGATGATCAGTAGTGGAAATTGGTGGGTTGGAAAAAATGGTAAGACGATAAAATTGATTTTTATAGAAAGAATCCTGGCAGAATGATTCTGTTTCCCTATCCTGCATTCATCAGAAGAAGAAAATTTTATTGCCATATTTTTTCAAGAAATTTCCATGATCAGTAGTGGAAATTGGTGGGTTGGAAAAAATGGGAGGACGATAAAATTGATTTTTATAGAAAGAATCCTTGCAGAAAGATTATGTTTCCCTATCCTGCATCCATTAGAAGAAGAAAATTTTATTGCCATGTTTTTTCAAGAAATTTCCATGATCAGTAGTGGAAATTGGTGGGTTGGAAAAAATGGGAGGACGATAAAATTGATTTTTATAGAAAGAATCCTTGCAGAAAGATTATGTTTCACTATGCTGCATCCATTAGAAGAAGAAAATTTTATTGCCATGTGTTTTCAAGAAATTTCCATGATAAGTAGTGGAAATTGGTGGGTTAGAAAAATTCAGAGGACAATAAAACTGATTTTCATTGAAACAATTGTTTTTGCTTAGGAAACCTTGCAGGATGATTTTGTTGGCCTATCCTGTATCCATCAGAAGAAGAAAATTTTATTGCCATGTGTTTTCAAGAAATTTCCATGATCAGTAGTGGAAATTGGTGGGTTGGAAAAAATGGTAAGACGATAAAATTGATTTTTATGGAAAGGATCCTGGCAGAATGATTCTGTTTCCCTATCCTGCATTCATCAGAAGAAGAAAATTTTATTGCCATGTTTTTTCAAGAAATTTCCATGATCAGTAGTGGAAATTGGTGGGTTGGAAAAAATGGGAGGACGATAAAATTGATTTTTATAGAAAGAATCCTTGCAGAAAGATTATGTTTCCCTATCCTGCATCCATTAGAAGAAGAAAATTTTATTGCCATGTTTTTTCAAGAAATTTCCATGATCAGTAGTGGAAATTGGTGGGTTGGAAAAAATGGGAGGACGATAAAATTGATTTTTATAGAAAGAATCCTTGCAGAAAGATTATGTTTCCCTATCCTGCATCCATTAGAAGAAGAAAATTTTATTGCCATGTTTTTTCAAAAAATTTCTATGATCAGTAGTGGAAATTGGTGGGTTGGAAAAAATGGTAAGACGATAAAATTGATTTTTTTAGAAAGAATCCTGGCAGAATGATTCTGTTTCCCTATCCTGCATCCATCAGAAGAAAAAAATTTTATTGCCATGTTTTTTCAAGAAATTTCCATGATCAGTAGTGGAAATTGGTGGGTTGGAAAAAATGGGAGGACGATCAAATTGATTTTTATAGAAAGAATCCTTGCAGAAAGATTATGTTTCCCTATCCTGCATCCATTAGAATAAGAAAATTTTATTGCCATGTTTTTTCAAAAAATTTCCATGATCAATAGTGGAAATTGGTGGGTTGAAAAAAATGGGAGGACGATCAAATTAATTTTTATAGAAAGAATCTTTGAAGAAATATTATGTTTCCCTATCCTGCATCCATTAGAAGAAGAAAATTTTATTGCCATGTTTTTTCATGTAATTTCCGTGATCAGTAGTGGAAATTGGTGGGTTGGAAAAAATGGGAGGACGATCAAATTGATTTTTATAGAAAGAATCCTTGCAGAAAGATTATGTTTCCCTATCCTGCATCCATTAGAAGAAGAAAATTTTATTGCCATGTTTTTTCAAAAAATTTCCATGATCAGTAGTGGAAATTGGTGGGTTGGAAAAAATGGTAAGACGATAAAATTGATTTATTTATTATTGAAATTTTCTGAAATTGTCGACTGGATTTTTAAAGCCTTTAACGGAAAAATGATATATTCCTACCCCCGGTTGAGGCTCAGAGGAAGTCGAAGTTTTATTATTTCCAGTAATGGTGTTCTGTTTGGATTGTACATTCCCAAAACCGGGAGGAATTCACCTTGAATCGGATTTTTTTTGGTTCTGGGCGCAGTTTATCTATTGAAGGAGAAATTTTAAGGCCCTTTCTTGGCAGTTTGGGAAAAGAAGATTGTTTTCTTTTTCTGGAACCTCCAGGTAAAACAAATGATGTGCCTTCGCACGCTTCGTCAGAGTCAGAAAGCGTGATTTGACGTGTCGCATAATGGAAATGACCTCTAAATCTTAACTGGTCCTTCGGAAGCGGACATCAGAGTGCCGGAACTAATACTGAATGGACCATGTGTACCCAAAATCAGGGCCGTCGAGAGCCGTATCGGGCCCCAAGGCTTGTATTACTGCTGGGCCCTTTTAAACCTAAGCCATCTAGTTCAGCATGAGTTAGTACCTCTTCTGCCATGGGAAATTCGTTAGTCCGTGGTTTCTATTAGTCTCCGGTTGACTCATATATCCACATCCACATATAGCGTGCCAGGCAGGTTGAATTCCGACAGCTTCTTATTCCGTGGTATCCAAATTGACGTAATTAGAGGCGCACGGTGCTAATTCGTGTATTCGTACCTCGTTTGTGTCGTCGCCTATATATACAGAGGTCATGTTGCCACATTCAACGATCTATTTCGTTTCGCAAAACAAACGCTTCTACTTGATTGATGTTCTGAAACATAATCAGCACGGTATGTCTAACATGGTGAAATTGTAGAGTGTAAACATTGGCCAACTTTAGCTCCCTTTGTCCTTTTAACAATACATCTTAAGGAACGCCTCGAAAATTAAACAGAAATACAGTTCGACCACAATAAGCGTTATGATCTGCTTATAATCATCACTCATTTTTTCGACATAGTGAATTGGAACACGATATATTGCTTCTACTGTGCAGACAAAGCAGGAACACGGATTGATTTATTTGCTGGTAGCGGTGGAGCAGTTTGTAGCTTTTGTTGTAAGCAAGATGAGAAAGTAGCAGATGCAGCTCGAAATTAGATTACAAAAATTATCCTTTTTTATCACCGGTTAATTAAGGTCAGTCTACCTTCTCATCTCGCCCAGAGTAGAAGCTAAAAATCGTTCCACTATAGATACACGGCAAAAACGACTGCAGACGAATTGTCTTGCTATTGATTTTTGGAAATGTGTTGCAAGACTAGCTACTCGGGTAGTAAAACAATTACTTAACGTGCAGATTGTGCTCAATCCGGGAGAAATTAATGCCCTGTAAATTCACCATATCAAACGTTAAGAAGCACAGTCGTTCGTTTCGCGGAACAACGTGCAGCACACCAACGAAAGCCGCCACGTTAGCAACATTATCCCCATGTATAAAGACAAGGCCTCCAGAGAGATGTGCTTACATGACTTATCTTCACACACCCCTGCCATCGTGATTAATAAATTTATGCCAAGAAACGGAGAAGTGGTTTTCATAACAGCTGAATATTCGCATTTTTCCCGGGTGTCCCTAACATTGTTCTTATGGTGAGAATGCTTCCGTATAAACCAACTCCTTCATACGTAACTTTTTAGGCACATCAACCGAAAATGGGACGTTTCATCAGAAAAACACTGGTTATGCACCCATGGTAGATTCTTATGCCTATGAATTCTGCAAAAGACACTGCACCACGGAAAACATTGTGCAAAAGCAGCTAAGAAAAGCCTGCCAACTATAACCGTAAACAGCACACCGTTATCTTATGCCAAGCCACAATCGGCTTCAAAACCAATATCTACGGATTTGACAGGAATAAATCTTCATTCAACAACAACCGCGCCCAGTATCTCCAAGCCAACAACCGGCACCACCATCAAGAATCGAACGTAGAAGAGAACGGATGCGTTTGTCTTCACGCTCGCATTTCTGTTTGACGCTCTATTGGTTTCTTCGAACATGATTTGAATTGGCTTCTCAATATTTTATAGTGTACTAGCTAATACCCATCGCGCGTTGCTGCGACTTTCATCGAAATAGGAGGAAAACACAATTTGTTCCGAAGCGCCATCTGGCGGGCAGATAATCCCAAACCAATAGCACACAAACACGCTCCAGAACGAATGCCTACTATGTATAAATTTTGACGTCAATCGGTAAGGCCTTTTGGGAGTCCATAAATCATATACATACAAACATTGACTTTTATTTATATAGATAGATAGATAGATATTCCTTCGTTCGTTTTTTAACATGTACACAAAGTAGACAACTCGCTTAAGAACGTTTGTTTTAACAAAAGTCAACTATCAAATACAATTTTCATTTTTTACACTCTCATCATATAACAATTTAATAAGGCGAATGATTATAAAGAAAATACTATTACCATTTTTATCGCTCTTCTATGAATACCGGACGTGTTCGACCATCTTCCGGGTAAAAGCGCGGGCCCCTAAATGCGACCCGGCCCCAGGGCAATTACCCTGGCTGACCCCCCCCCCCCTTATCGGGCCTGCCCAAAATTGCCTCTTTGCTCTTCTGTCAATCTTGTTTCGTCGAGGAAGTGTGATTTGATATATCACATGATAGACATGTCCTCTAAATCGGAATTGGTCCCCCGGAACCGGACACTGGAGCTCTGGGATCGAAGTTGAAATGGCCATATATATAAAAAATTGCATCTTTGCTCTTCCATCAGTATTATTTCGTCGAGAAAGTGTGATTTGGAGTGCTGCATGTTGAAAATAACCTCTAAATCGGAATCGATTCTCCTGAACCGGACATGTGAGTTCCAGAACCGATGTTGAAATGACCATATGTGTCCAACATTACATATTAACTCTTTCATCAGGAAAATGTAATTTTGAATTACATCTTTTCTCTTCCACCAGTCTTATTTCATTGAGGAAGTGTGATTTGATGTGTCGCATGACCTCTAAATTAACATTGGTCCTTCGGAACATGACACCGGAGAATCGGGGCTGATGTTAAAATGACCATGTGTGTCCAAAATGGCATCTTTGCTCTTCCGTCAATTTTATTTCGTCGAGGAAATGTGATATGATATATCGCATGATAGAAATGTCCTCTAAATTGGAATTTGTCCTACGAAAACGGACACCGGAGTTGCGGAATGGAGGTTGAAATGACCATATGTGTCCAAAATTACATATTAACTCTTTCATCAGTCTTATTTTGTCGGGAAAATGTGATTTGATGTTTCGCATGATGGAAATGACCTCTAAACCTGAAATGGTCCCCCAGAACCGGACACCGGAGTTTCTGGTAACCTAACATCCAGCAAGGTAAAGCGGCAATGTCTATTAAAGCAATTGAAGCACTCCTGCATGATTTCAAGAGAAAAAAAAGTTTTCACCCGTTTTCATTCCTAAATATCAAAATCAGAAATTGACTTCTTTTGAATATATGAGGTGTACAGTGCATTTCCGGCAATCTCTCCGGATTGGCCACTTGTATCCGTATTTTTCCATATTCCATAATTGAGTGTAACTATTCTCCTAAATGTGACCGTTCTTCCATTGAAAATGGATTCACTGTATTAAAAGATATATCTTAAAAGATGCAACAAAGTCGTCATGGAGGGTTAATATAATAAATTGATTGTTTTTATTCCATTTAATTTATTATGAGGTTCAACAGCGATATATATATATATATATATATATATATATATATATATATATATATATATATATATATATATATATATATATATATATATATATATATATATATATATATATATATATATATATATATATATATATATATATATATATATATATATATATATATATATATATATATATATATATATATATATATATATATATATATATATATATATATATATATATATATATATATATATATATATATATATATATATATATATATATATATAGATATATATATATATATATATATATATATATATATATATATATATATATATATATATATATATATATATATATATATATATATATATATATATATATATATATATATATATATATATATATATATATATATATATATATATATATATATATATATATATATATATATATATATATATATATAGATATATATTAGAGTGGGACATGGTTATATGAAAAAAATAAAATTTGGCTCCGAGTAACTTTTTGAGTCCCATTTAGCTCCCAGAACAACCCTGCGCAGAAATTCATCCGCAATGCACAAGTAACGATTCCATTCATTCGCCCATGACAATGATGGAATTTTCAATTGCACTCCTTTCATGCAACAATAATGCTCCGGAACCAGACAGAATTAAATTCAATTTGGTGAAGAATCTGCCTGACCTAGCAAAAATACGCTTGTTGAATTTATTCATCAAATTTCTTGAGCAGAACATTGTCTCGCGTGACTGGAGACATGTGAGAGTTACCGCCATTCCAAAACCGGGAAAACCAGCCTCCGATCATAACTCGTATCGACCGATTGCAATGCTATCCTGCATCAGGAGATTGTTGGAAAAAATTATCCTTCGACGTCTCAACAATTGGGTTGAGGCGAACGGCTTGCTCACAGGTACTCAATTCAGTTTTCGGAGAGGAAAGGGAACGAATGATTGCCTGGCGCTACTTTCGTCAGAAATCCAACTTGCTTACGCAAAAAAGAACAAATGGCGTCTGTGTCCTTAGACATAAAAGGAGCATTCGACTCAGTCTCCATTGATGTTCTCTCGGAGAAACTACATCAATGTGGTCTTTCACCGATATTAAATAATTATTTATACAATTTGGCTCCGAGTAACTTTTTGAGTCCCATTTAGCTCCCAGAACAACTCTGCAAATTTTCAGCTCGTTCGGTGAAACTATATTTTTGCGCCCGCGGTTTAAAGTTTACATGGGATTTCGTATGGGGAAATCGTCTTTTGCAAATTAATTCTTCCAATAGTCGCCCTTTACCTTCTAAAAATAAATAGATGTCTGATTTTTATAGGAAACTTGTCCAGGAAACAAAGTCTAGAAGACTGCAAAACGATCTGATGCTTGTGGAAAAAGTTATTAAGCAAAAACCGATTGATGTCTTGAAGATTGATGAAAATTTCACTTTTCATAGCATCACTGCTTCTGACGGTCTAATTATATACAAAATTTTTTAAACTTTCTCTTATTATGTACAAAAGAAGCCCTCAAAACCTTGCGAAGTGACCAAATAGTGTAGATAAACGATTTAGACACATTAAGAGATGATTAAAACAAAATTGCGTATAACTGAACAACCAACAGCAGTGGTGCTAGAAAAAATGAATATTTTATCAATCGTCAGAGCATCAATCAGTTTCTGCTTAATAACTTTTTTCTCAAGCGTCAGATCGTTTTGTGGTTTTCGAGACTTTGTTTCTTTGTTAAATTCCCTTTAAAAGTCACATAACGATTTATTTTTAGGAAGTAATGGGCGACTCCTGGAGGAATTATTTTGTAAAAGTTAATTTTCCCATTCAAAATCCCATGTAAACTTCAAACAGTGGGCGCGAAAATATAGTTTCACCGATCGAGCTAAGAATTTGCACAGTTGTTCTAGGACCCAAATGGTACCTAAAAAGTTGCTCGGAGCTGAAATCTAATTTTTGTCCCACCCTAATATATATATATATATATATATATATATATATATATATATATATATATATATATATATATATATATATATATATATATATATATATATATATATATATATATATATATATATATATATATATATATATATATATATATATATATATATATATATATATATATATATATATATATATATATATATATATATATATATATATATATATATATATATATATATATATATATATATATATCATATATATCTCCCAAAGCTCAAATTGGACAACGTCAGATTTTTGAGGTAGTGGAACCCATGGCTGCTCCGCGACTGATACTGGGAGATTTCAACTCGCACGGAGTATTGTGGGGTTCCCTCTACAATGATAATCGATCCTCTTTCATATACAATGTTTGTGACGAATTTAATATGACAGTTTAAATACTGGCGAAACAACACACATCCCCATTGGGGTTCCCAGACCTCCTGCACGTCCAAGTGCATTCGATCTATCTCTGTGCTCGACATCACTTCGGTTAGATTGCACGTGGAAGGTTGCCCCTGATTATCACGGTAGCGATCATTTGCCAGTTGTTGTTTCAATTAACAGTGTATTAGGCCTCACGAGTTCAATCAATGTTCCTTATGACTTGACACGAAATACTGATTGGAAAATATAAGAAACATTAATTTCCACTTCCCTTGCTTCGACGGAAGAGCTACCCCCAACCGAATAATATGAATTCCTAGCGGGTTTGATTATTGAAGCAGCAGAACAAGCCCAAACGAAATGCAATCCTGGCATGACAATAAATAGACGGCCTTGGTGGGACAAAGAGTGCTCTGATGCATATGAAGCTCAACAAGTTGCCTACAAAGAAATTATGAAACGGAAAGGGGGTATAAGTAAGAACTTTGAAAATAATTTGATTTTGCAAAACAAATTTAACAGTCTCCGTCGTGCCAAAAAGTCTAGTTATTGGAGACGCTGCGTTGATGGCTTGTCAAGAGAAACATCAATGAGTACTCTGTGGAATACAGCCAGAAGAATGAGGAATTGAAACGTGACTAAGCGAAGATTTGTCGAATCGCTGGATGTTTAGTTTTGCCAAGAAAGTTTATCCAGATTCTGCTCCTGCGCAGAAATTCATCCGCAATGCACAAGTAACGATTCCATTGATTCGCCCATGACAATGATGGAATTTTCAATTGTACTCCTTTCATGCAACAATAATGCTCCGGAACCAGACAGAATTAAATTCAATTTGGTGAAGAATCTGCCTGACCTAGCAAAAATACGCTTGTTGAATTTATTCATCAAATTTCTTGAGCAGAACATTGTCTCGCGTGACTGGAGACATGTGAGAGTTACCGCCATTCCAAAACCGGGAAAACCAGCCTCCGATCATAACTCGTATCGACCGATTGCAATGCTATCCTGCATCAGGAGATTGTTGGAAAAAATTATCCTTCGACGTCTCAACAATTGGGTTGAGGCGAACGGCTTGCTCACAGGTACTCAATTCAGTTTTCGGAGAGGAAAGGGAACGAATGATTGCCTGGCGCTACTTTCGTCAGAAATCCAACTTGCTTACGCAAAAAAGAACAAATGGCGTCTGTGTCCTTAGACATAAAAGGAGCATTCGACTCAGTCTCCATTGATGTTCTCTCGGAGAAACTACATCAATGTGGTCTTTCACCGATATTAAATAATTATTTATACAATTTATTGTCAGAAAAGCACATGCATTTTTCATATGGAGATTTGGCGACATTCAGAATAAGTTACATGGGCCTCCCATTCGGTTCTTGTCTAATACTACGTTCACACTAGGAGTTAAAACATGTTTTAACGCTATCTTGATGACATATTTCTTGTTGCTAATTATTATAACATGTTTTAACTCTGTAGTGTGAACATAGTATAAGCCCCCTTCTCAATAATTTTTACGTGAATGTCATCGATAATTATATTGTCAGCCCATGCACTCTAAGACAACTTGCAGATGATGGTGTGGTTTCTGCCACAGGACTAAAAGCTATAAATTTCCAACAACCATTGCAAAATAGCTTGGATAGTTTATCAATTTGGGCTTTAAAGCTTGGCATCGATTTCACAACGGAGAAAACAAAGTTGGTCGTTTTCTCAAGAATGCGTGATCCAGGTCATCTTCAGCTTCAGTTGGTTGGTAGAACGATAGCCTGACTTTCAAATTCCTTGGAATTTGGTTCGATTCTCACTTTGGTAATAGCTTGGTTCCTCTCACACTTTCGTTCGCAGCAACAGCGTTCGTGTAGAAGCGCTGAGCGGTGGGCGTGGAGGTGTATTCGTTCGCCCCGCTTGTCTTCTCTCCTGACGATGCTTCTGCGGGGAAGAAAACCTTCGAGAAACGCTTTTTCGAGTCATCCCACTTCATGAATCTATTTCCTTCGATGTATTCCATAATGTTCGACGATCCTTTGGTACCGTTTTCCAACGAATAAACGCGCAAAAAATGTCCTGAAATGACAGCAATTTACGAAAGAGTTTTTAACTTCACACGCGACGAACCGACCTCCATTCATTGAAAGCTGTAAACATGAAGTAAAATACGCTGCTACACAGCGGTGCTTTCCGAGCCCCAGGTCGACCGCAATGACATCAACCGCGCTCTCTGTTTACTTGGCTGATCAGCTGTTCTTTAGAAAACTGATCAGCAACTGCAAACAAAGAACGCAGCAAATGTCACTCGGTTCGAGCAGAGGCTCGGAAGCACCGCTATGTAACACAGCGTATTTTGCATTCGTTCCACTTTCCGAATAGAGGTACTACTAAAATCGACCATCACCATAACCAAGCTGATAATTCTTGATGCTAAAATGGGCAGGTGCATCCAAAAAATTTCTTTTTGTTCTTCCGTTAGTCATATTGCGATTTGAAAAATTATGATTTAATGTGTCGCATGATGGAAATGAATTGGTCCTCCGGAATCGGACACTAGAGTTGCGGAACTGATGCTGAAATAGCCATAAGTGCCCAAAATTACATCTTTGCTCTTCCGTCAGTCTTATTTCATGATGAAAATCTAAACAGATCCTCTGGAACCGGTCACCGGAGTTCCGGAGCTGGTGTTGGAATGGCCATGTGTATCCAAAATGGCTTTTTTCTCCTCCGTCACTTATTTCGTCGAGAAAATGTGATTTGATATGTCGCATGATGGAATGATCTATAAATCGGAATTGGTCCACCGTAACCGGACACCGAAGCTGCGGGACCGATGTTTAAATGACCATGTGTCCAAAATTGCATCTTTCCTCTTCTATCAGTCTTATTTCATCGAAAAAATGTGATTTGATGTGTTTTTCTTTATACAATGGAAGATACATTTACGTACTAACCCAGTACACGTGCTATTAGTAGATGCCAAGCTACCACACGGGGTGTACTGGGGTGTGTCGGGCTCTCATGGTGACGCCGCCATTAATTCCGACTAAACTCCATTGGGCTCCGCCATTGTTCCACCCAGGGACTACCTCTCGGTGTTACTTCTGGGGGATGGCTGTACTTGATGTACTCATTCACTCTCGCTCACGCGTTAATACGTCCTGTATGAGGCTTACTTGGGTGCTCTCTCTGTCACACCTTGATTTACTTTCTAACACTCCACATGAGGCTTACTTGTGTGCTCACCTTTTTCGTTCCTTGCGAGGCTGACTTGTGTGCTTACCTTTTTCATTCAATGCTAGGCTTACTTTTGTGCTATCCTCTAACGTACCATGTGAGGCTGACTTGGATGCTCACCCTATCACCTGGTTCACTCTCAATCGTACCACTCTATTACACCCCTGTCGCTCCCCCTGGCATCCCATGTGGGACATTTTTCTTAGGCCCCACTTCTGGCATACTATGTGAGGCTTAATTGGGTGCTCACCGTTTTCATACCTTGTGAGGCTGACTTTTGTGCTCACCCTTAACATACCGTGTGAGACTGACTTGGATGCTCACCCTTTCGCTCCTCTGCCACGCTACGAGGCATCGATAGCTAAGTCCCAACATATTATATACGCTTATACACTCGCTCTTCTGCCTTGCTTCGGGGTGGCTGGGTTTACCCCTTACGCGGTTGCCAGTCGCTGCGCCAAACCTGCCTCAGCATGAACAGACCTTGGCCTTTTTCGCTCCAACTAACCAATCACTAGTTAGTCGTGCACATCGTCTGTTGCTCGGTGCGCCAAATTCCCTGTAGCCTACAGGCAATCTGGGTGGTTGCAGTCGAGACTGCGTTCCACTTCTCCACCGATTGACACATCCGCTGAATAAGGGTATCAGGGGTTGAGTCCCAGCCGCAGACGTCGAGCATTGCACTTCTTTCGACGTTGAAACGAGGACATACGAACAGTATGTGTTCGGCAGTTTCGTCTACACCTGGGCAGTCAGGGCAGGCGGGGACCTCCGCGTGCCAGAACCTGTGGAGGTACTGTCGGAAGCAGCCATGGCCTGACAGGAATTGTGTCAGATGGAAGTGAACTTCCCCATGGGGTCTGCCCACCCAGCTCGATATGTTAGGTATCAGCCGGCGGGTCAACCTACCTTTCGAGGAGTTATCCCATTCACGCTGCCATCTGGCGACCGAGGTCACCCTGGTGCGCTCGCGGGCTCCTCTATTTCCACGTAGCTCGAAGCACTTCTCATCTTCCCGAATGACCAGCCCGGCTGGCATTATGCTCGCTATCAAGCAGGATGCATCGTGTGATACCGTGCGGTAGGCAGATATCACTCTGAGGCACATCACGCGGTAGGTGCTCTCCAATTTCTGTAGGTAACTGGTCACCCTCAGTGCTCTTGATCATGATGGGCCGCCGTACCTGAGGATAGATACGGCAACGCCTGCCAGTAGCCTACGTCTACTGGCGCACACCTTTGAGCTGTTGGACATCATCCTCGATAGTGCCGCAACAGCAGTCGACGCTCTCTTGCATGTATAGTCGACGTGGCTGCCAAAGGTCAGCTTGTCGTCTATAATGACTCCAAGAGACTCCAGACTCCGCTGTGGTGATCACGACTTCTCCCACATGGATAACTGCATGTTGTGCCGACTTGCGGTTGTTGACGATAACTACCTCTGTCTTATGCTGAGCGAGCTCCAGGCCTCTCAAGCTCATCCATTCCTCCACCGTGTTGATCGCGTATTCTGCAGTTAGTTCTACCTCAGGGATTGACTCCCTATAGACCTTCAAGGTTACGTCCTCAAGAAGCCGACGATCTTGACCCCAGGAGAGAACTTCAGAACCCGTTATACATGAGGTTCCATACCACCGGGCCTAGGATCAAGCCCTGCGGGACTCCGGCGGTAATCGGAACCCTTTTCTGACCGGCGTCGGTCTCGTAAAGCAGTACGCGGTTCTGGAAGTAGCTTTCCAGGATCCGGTACAGACCCACCGGTAGGCTAAGCCGGTGTAACGAGAGCTACCTACCACAAAATTGTAGTAAGAACTACTTTTATTCATACGAAATTTACTGTTTGTAGCAAGTTCGAAATATGTAGTGTAGTAAAGTATCGTTTATTCATACGAACACGTTCCAACAGGTAGTATTTTACTACCAAAATGTAGTCAACTCAAACTTACTACTTTTTATTCATACGACCCATTGTCTCCAATCAGAGAAAAAAATATCCAATCAAGTTCGACCAAACAAAGGAATGAAATTGTTATCGCAATCCAAAACCAACAGTTTGAGTTTGGCCTGTTTACTCTTGAATTTCACACAGACAAGTGCCTCCCCTTCGATTTTCAGTTTATCCCCATTAACCACAATCAATGTTTTTAAACTTTTAGAAAGCGTATTATTAATGCTTGAATAATATTGGTTTTTGCTCATAACTGAAACAGAAGAGCCACTATCCATTTCCATTTGAATAATTCTTTGTTCGATTTCAACATTGACTATGCAAGGGTTATTTATACTATTGATAGAAGAAAGTTGCATGCAAGAAATGTCACCTGTATCGCGATCTTCCTCATCGCTCTCCGAATTATCTGCTCGCATCCTGCTAAAAATCTCGCTCAAGCCTGTGTCCTGACTGGGTCCTGCTTGTTCCCATTCATCCACAAATTTTACCGCACCGCGCTGAGAGTTCTTAAGCTTAAAGCATTTTCTCTTAATGTGCCCTTTGACACCACAAAAATCACAAATCATTTGAGAGTAATCGGGTCGCTTTCTGTCCTCTTTATCATGCCGCACGGCTGGATTGAACCGACTTTCCTTATTGTACGGAAATTTATTTTTATAACTATATCCCAATCTACTCTTCACGTTGCTTCTCGGAGCTTCGTACCGCTGACCATTGGCAGGGTAATTGTACTTTCTTGCTGACTCGTAAACGTTTTGTAGTTTATTGAATTGAGACCCGTAATTGTTCGCAGTATTATGGGAAGCGATTCTATCCTGGTCATTTGGTACGTGTACCGCAAAGCTCTTGGCGTTCGTATCTGCCATCTCCCAGGTTGTCAAAAACCGTTCGGTTGCTTCGAGAGATGCCATATTTTCGTTTATTAATTTTTTACGCAATCCATTATCCCGTATACCCGAAATGATTCTATCTATAATAGCGGCCTCTTTAAAGCTACCAAAAGAGCAAAACTCAGCTTGTAGCTTCAAAGCTAATACGAAATCCTCCAAAGATTCATTCGTTTGCTGTGCTCTATTATTAAATTTCAAGCGTCATATTAAATCGGATTCTGTTTTATCAAAACGAGCTCTCAATTTTGATATAATATCCGTAAAGGTTGCTGTATTTAAATTACCATTAGGATAGATTAACTTTAACTTAGTGTACACGGCTGGACCAGATAAGGCAATGGAATGTGCCTTTTGTCATTCTCTGGTACCTTATTCACGATAAAGAAATAATCTAAACGTTCCGCCCATTCCGTAAAAGAACATCCTTTGCGGAAAGGTTCGATCGTTATGCTCATTTGAGCCATTGAAAATCAATAATATAGTAAAATAGTAAATAGTAAAATAAAAATCAAACGAAAAAGGAAACTAATAAAAATTTCAAAAAAAATGCAACGAAATAAGTAATTTGTAATTGTAAACAATACGCACAGTCAAAATTTAAGAAAATAATCACCGCTCACCTTTATTACTCCCTTTGCTTTATAATTGTACCATCAGCCAGTTAGCTGCAATGCTTTCTCTGTAGAGCCCGTTCAATGTGCTTCTGGAACCAGCCTCGGAAAACTGTCCTTTTGTTCACCCTTTGGCGACTTCCTATTATTGTGCTTATTGTTGAACCTTTATTTTAAATAAAAGAAAAACACTCGTAATAAAATCGTATATCACAAATATTCGCTTTGTCCATAAAACAAAAGAATCGGGAAAACCACGTTTCTGCACAAAATGGCTTTTTTGCTTTATTTTGAGAAAAAAAAATTAAAAGAATTTTTTGTTAATTTTTTCAAATCACTTTTCGTTATCTTTTTTTAACCACCCTACTAACGACGTTTATCAATGGACTTGATTGTCCAACCACCTAGACGTCTGTACACTGAAACAAAGACCATGGTATAAACTACTATATTAGAGGTTCAAATTAAAAAGGGTGTACCAGTGAATTTTGGTAGACAATATATCATGCTTGACTTCAATCTGATTCCTATCATTTGTACCATGCTCATTCTGACATAGAGACATGGTATTTCTTACTATCGTGTTTTACTATTTTTGGTATTTTGTACTATGCCTGCATTACTATCCAATGATCAGAATAACCATATACATGGTCGCTCTAAAAATTGCTAGATGGTTAAAATTACAATTAGTGGTTACCATTTTATAGTAATTAAAATATAATGCATAGCGACCGCAGAAAAGTTCTTTAAATAAATTTCAATGTTTTGTTTTTTCGATTTCTTTTATTATTTAATGGTTACAGGTAACATTTCCGTGAAATATCTGTTTATCCTTAAATAATTTTGGTCTTTTGCAGTATACGAAAATTTACGGAGGGGCATTTTAATCCAGCTTGTACTCTGTCTACTTGGCAATCGAAAAAATGTAATTAAGTGCGTTTGCATCCAATAGCTTCGGTCAGATATGGAAGCGCCTGAAAACAAAATCTTTAATACACAGTTGAATAAAAACAGATTTTGATCCTACCTCTTACAATTGCCTACGTTGTTGGTTCCATATATCAATACATCAAACTTACAATTTTTGTAGGTTTATACAGGATGGAGAATGAAATAAAAAAAATGAGAATTCTACTTTAGAGACGTAATCTTGACCATAAATCATTATTATTCTACTTACCGATAGTAAATTACAGATCAGAAATAGCATTATTACCTCCGTATTCCCATACATTTCAAATAAAACTAAATGAGCATAAAATGAGAAAACCGTTTGGAACATCCAGCAAAACTTCTGTTTATTTGCACGTACGCTTAAAGAATGATATTTTCACAACATGGCGTTCATTTATAATGCACATTCATGGTCAGATAATATTACCATGCTTATAGTAGTTTCGAAAGTATACCGTGTTTGGTTATAAAACAATAAACATATATTATTAACATGTTAATGGTAAAATTGATAGAGGTCGAAAGAGCTACGCAGATCTAGCTGTAAAGCATAGTAGCACTGAAAATTTTCGTAGTCATTTTAGCCGTGGAAGCCTGTTTAAATCAAATATGCAAAATAGTAAAACCTACCGTAAATGTTTACTTAAACTACGTTGTAGATTCAAGCATTTTCTAGTAATTGTGCAATAATGTATGGTACATTTTACTATTTATTGAAAATTGTTTTTTCTACAATGACTCTGTAGTCAGCATTACTATACCGTTCTTTTCAGTGAGAACACGCTTTATTTTTATTTATTTATTTATTTATCACGCACATCAACAGGCCGTACTCGGCCCCAATGATGGAAACTTAAACTAATTACATCTAAAAAACTGCAGGAATCGATTTCTCAATGATATTCGAGACAAATGAAAGTCGAACAAGTGCGACACACGATTGAAGAGGCGTTGTAGTCCCGTGATAGCGGCATTAGCTGTTTGAATAGTTCGTCGAAACGGCACTCTCAGAAGAACGTTTCCGCGTAACGTTCTGGACCTTGCTTGGATGTTAACTCGCTCTAGTAAATCTGGAGAATCGATGCGTCCTGACAGAAGATCAGAGATGAATAAGGCTCTTGCAGTTTCTCTACGACGCTGGAGAGTATCGAGCTGGATGAGTTGACACCGACTCTCGTAGCTTGGTAGACGAACAGGATCGCGCCAAGGCAGGCGTCGAAGAGCATACCGTATAAATTTTCGTTGAACGCCTTCAATTCGATCGCTGCTGTTCATGTAATTCGGGTTCCAGACCGCCGAACAATACTCCAGCGTAGAGCGCACTAAAGAGCAGTATAGGCTTTTGAGACAGTAAATGTCTGTAAAGGATTTAGCCGTACGGAAAATGAAGCCCAGGCTTCGCGATGCTTTACCAACAACATACGGAATGTGATTCTTAAATGTAAGTTTCGAATCTAACAGCACTCCAAGATCCTTAACGCAGCTCACCCGGGAAACAAGAGCTCCAGACAAGTTATATTCAAACTCAATGGGATCTTTTTTTCTGGTGAACGATATCACAGAACATTTCGCCGGATTCAGAATCATTCGGTTGTTTTCACACCATCTGCTGAAAGTGTCGAATTGCTGCTGCAAATATTGTGCGTCCGATCGGCTCCTAATTCTGTTGAAAATTTTTAGATCATCTGCATACGACAACCGTGGTCCTTTCAGCTGATAGTTTACATCGTTGAAATAGAGAGTGAATATTAATGGACCGAGATGACTTCCTTGCGGAATACCAGTCGTTGCGGAGAACAGTTTGGAGTATGCATCACCTATGTTCACACTGAGTTGACGGCCAACGAGATAGGATTGAAACCATCGCAGGAGTGATCCACTGAAGCCAAGTTTTTCCAATTTAGCGACTGCGATATCGTGATTGATTTTGTCGAAAGCTGCAGATAAGTCAGTATATATAACATCAGTTTGTTGATTCGCATCAAACCCTTCAGACACAAAAGAGGTTAGAGATAGTAGATTCGTCGACGTAGATCGATTCGGCATGAATCCGTGTTGGTCTTTAGAAATATATTCCTTACAGTGAAAAAACACTGACTCCACCACGACTAACTCAAAGAGCTTGGAAATGGCACAGAGCGCAGAAATTCCTCGATAATTGTCAATGTTTCTCTTATCACCTTTTTTGTGGACAGGAAAGATGAAAGCTGCTTTCCACAATTGAGGAAAAATCGCGGTTGTCAGTGACATTTTGAATAGTTGACAGAGAGGTTCCACCAAACCAGATATACACTTTTTCAAAAACACAGCAGGGACCCCATCTGGCCCAGGAGATGACGATGCTTTAAGCTTGGATGCTGCTGATACAATATCCGAGTGCTCCACATGAATCTCACTCACTGACCGTTCGAGTTGGGCCACGCCGCTAGCTGTAACGTCAATCTGCTGCGAGGACAGAGTCTCACTGACGAACACACTCGCAAATTTAGAGGCGAACAATTTGCATATGGCTTGTGAATCATGCCCAACTTCACCATTCAAAAACATTGTAGAAGGTAAGCCGGTTTCTTTCCGCTGCTCATTGACGTATCTCCAAAACGATTTAGGATCCGACTTAAGCTTCCGTTGCATTTTTCGTTGGTAGTTTGAAAAACAAAAACTGTTCAGTTTTTTAAAATCGTTATTGAGCCTTACATAATAAGCTCTAAGTGACAAGGTACGGCGTTTGGTAAACTTTCGTAATGCTGCTCTTTTCGCAGTTTTTAGCTGACGTAGCTCGGCTGTCTGCCAGGGGGATTGATCACTTCGTTGATTACACTTTGGGACATGACGGTCGATAAGGTAGCTCATTATATGGCAGAACGTTTCAGCGGCGGAGTTCACATCATCCTTGCTTAGCACAGAATCCCAGTTAATACTTTGTAAAATATTCAAAATGCTGCTATAGTCGGCCCGCTTATAATTGTAACACACGGTGGGCGCGTGGCTCGAAAACTTCATAGGCGGTACGTCCTGGAGTGTAAGATGTAGAGGCGGATGGTGGCGAACATACTTTACTAGCGGGGTGAGGGCGGTGGAAATATGCGGCGATTGATCTCTGGCATTGACGAAGCATAGATCTAAAATCCGGTCGTTCTCGTTCGTGGTGCTGTTGATCTGCTGAAGTGTAGCCGTGCTATAGCCATCCAGAAGAGTGATGCTGCCAGGATGAAAAACAGATTCGTCTGGGTCGGGTTGTAGAAATCCGTTATGAACGGAACGCCACTTTATTCTAGAAAGGTTGAAATCGCCGATAATCATGATTTCGTCAGTGAGTTGCGCCATCGCGGAAACAGAAGTCAATGATTCAGAATGAGAATCAACTAGTGCAGAGTCGCGAATTTTATCGGGAGGGAAATAAACCACACAAATATATAATGTTCGATTTCCCAATTTTATCGCTGCCCATACTTGTTCGATGCTGCTCCAAGCGTCATTTGTTATATGTTGAACTTTTAATCCACGACGCACAGCGAGCAAAACACCGCCACCGGAGGATTTGTTGCTGTTGAGAGGGCTACGATCACATCTGAGAACCTCGTAGTCAGAGCAAATCACCTGGCTGGATAGAGTCTGCTCATTTAGCCATGTTTCTGTCAATGCGATGATGTCGTAACAGCAGTCCGAGGTAGCTAGACGATAGGTATTTGCACAGGAATTCATGCCTCCCACATTTTGATAGTATAAGTGGATGGGCGACGATTTTAGGCACGGAAGGCTGACCGGCACTCCTCGATTCATTCGTCTGGAATGTACACCGGGGCGATTGGAATGACTGCTAACAGCGGAAGGAGCGGGTGAACTGCATGAATTGGTAGCACTCGTGATGGAAGTTGGAGTGCTCCTCAGGAGGTTTCCAGCTGACTGCTGACAGCGATGACTTATTAATTGACAGTCGGAAGCATTCGAGCTAGAACAAACAGTTCCATCAGGAAAAACGGTTGATTCATCATCATAATTTTGAAAATACTTGCCAAAGAGGGCAATTTGGAAGTCCCCCTCTCCATTCCCAGACACAGGGCCGGGACGACTGAAGATACTGCTGACTGCAAGGGGCACGACTGTGCTGGGAGGATTGGGGGATTCCATATTGCTTTCTACGGTGCGTCCCGGTTGCCGTTGATCAACAGGCGAATTGTCGGTGCGTGGTCTAAAATAACTGCTATTTGCGATGGATTTATCCCAGTCGAGGTGTTTTCCGAAACCCATGCTTCTCGTCATTATTACGTTCTTGCGAAAGTCGATGAACTCGCGGAAATACATCCCATCCGGCCAGGTATCGGCATTGAGAGCCATTTCACGAAGTTGAGGGTCAACACCAATTTTGAAAGAAATGAAATTAAGCCCGCTCAAATTTGCGTCTTTTTTCACTAACTTCTTCACTTCGACCGGATCGTCCGTTGAAAGGCACTCCTTAACCATAGCACCAACCTCAGCTTCGGAAACGGTGGTAGCAATTCGTGACAAGTAAATCCAGCATTTACTAGTAGCAGGTTGAACAGTGATTGTGGGTACCTTTGCTACATCACCCTTTTTCTTGCCACACGTTAGACTGGGGACATCGGATTTAGAAGGAAATTTATCATCCTCCGTCTCGCGAGCACGTTTGGCTCCAGCTCTATTTGGAATGGGCCATGATATGGGAGTTGCAGGCAATGTCGTTGCGGATTCCACTGATTTTCTGGTTTTCTCCATTTCAGCCTTTAATGCTTCAAGCGCTGTTTTATGTGTGTCGGTCAGCAAAAGGAACGCTTCGCTCAATGCTGTAAAAGCTGCATTCACTGCGGAGGATTTCATCAAATCCACACAGCTGTCGCAAAGCCAGAATATATTCGCTGTACACAAAAGAAATGAAACAAAAGAATGTCCCGCGTGGACAAAATTTGTAGTTTCAGCGATTTTTAGAATACTAACGTACTTCTTATCTTGTTTTTCTCGTCGCCACTATTTCGTCCTTAAAAGAAATAGGATGATCCCGAAAAGGAGTTCCTGTCTTACCTTTAAAACCTCTCCTAATTTCCTCCAGCTATGGCGGACCTGGTCTATGATGGCAGAAATAACAAAAGGAGCTCGGCGGAATTATGGTTTTCGGAAGAAGACACTATTTAATATTTTTTTACTTCAAGTCGACTCAGCTACTCAGACAACACAGAAACGAAAAATTACCTAAAATTGAGTTCCTTTGACTCAATCTTGTGGTATCGTGGGGGAACTTAAAATTAGGTAAACCGTGTTGAAGGTAGTTTCCATTTAACCACGGCAAAAATTACAACTCATTGATAGGTTTTTTATACTCAAATTTAAGTTGAATTTACCTAATTTTGAGTATAGTGACAACACTAATAAGTGCGAAAGCGACGCACAACTCAAAAGTAAGTTAAAAGAACTTAGAGCATGTTCAGGAGAGTTTCAGTTTTAGATTTATAATTTTGACAGTTCTATAATATAAAACTGGAAATTTTAAAACTGGAACTTTCTGTCCCCAGCAGCAGTTTTTGCGGGTGTTCTATTCAGTGTAAAATTCATGTCTCGCCATGCCTTTAGCGTTACTGCATTCAAATTTATTTTTCCCCAGTCTATCGGTTCTAAGTGTCTCTGCTGAAAACTTTGCATGTATTTAAAACACAGTTCTAAACGTGTTTTAAAATCAGCAACAAATAGAACGGCGTCGTATAACAGTTTTAAATTTTGAAACAAAACTGTTAGAAATAATAAAACAAAACGCTCTGCTGGGGATGTGAATGTTTCAGTTCCAGTTCTACTTTGAAACTCCTATATAAAATAAAACACTCCTGAACATGCCCTTATGCTGCAGGTTGTTTTATTTAACCGTGAAGACTGACTGCTAGCTGCTGATATTTATTTCAGATCGCTATCGAGTATTGATAGCGTTATGTATCGTTAGGGCATGTTCAGGAGCGTTTTATTTTATATAGGAGTTTCAAAGTAGAACTGGAACTCACATCCCCAGCAGAGCGTTTTGTTTTATTATTTCGTACAGTTTTGTTTCAAAATTTAAAACTGTTATACGACGCCGTTCTATTTGTTGCTGATTTTAAAACACGTTTAGAACTGTGTTTTAAATACATGCAAAGTTTTCAGCAGGGATACTTAGAACAGATAGACTGGGGAAAAATAAATTTGAATGCAGTAACGCTGAGGGCATGGCGAGACATCAATTTTAAACTGAATAGAACACCCGCTAAAACTGCTACTGGGGACAGAAAGATCCATTTTTGAAATTTCCAGTTTTATATTATAGAACTGTCAAAATTATAAATCTGGAACTGACACTCTCCTGAACATGCTCTTACGCTTCTTCTCTAGACAAGTAATTTTTACACTGAAAGAAAAGCTTTCTACAGAAACTGTTATATATTACAGTTTCAAACATTACGTACATTCCACTAAGACCTCCGTTCGCGTATATATTGTAATTATTCTTTGTAAAATAGCCATGCTCAATTTGTACTTAGGCCAGAACCAAAAGTACTGAGGACATATAATTGATGCAAAAAGAAAACGAAGAAGGAGAAAAAGGAGAACTCTACTGCATAGATGAACTACCTCTACATATATTTTATTCCTATCCAAATATACTTACCCGGGTCTCTGAAATTACAGCTTTGATGCACTTTACTATCGGAAAGTATTTCAGGTGTGTTTCTGATACTAATCTGAGGTTTCTGGTACGGGTGCACAACTGAAACTGAATTTTCATTAATTATAGGAAGAGCCGAGGTATGATGCTGTGACTGCTTCGATGCATCTACTTGCTTTCCTATAGTTCTATTAAAATCTCCCCGCAAAGGTGTTATCTTTTTTCTCCGTCTCCTTATTACACTGGTGCAGTTCGTCATTTCTGAAATATCTACGACAGGTACTAGTTTATGCGCAGTAAGAAACGTTTCAGGTTGTACAGAATGTAACAGAGGTATATATGAATTTTGGCCAGTTAACTCAGAGGGCTGTAGCATGTGCCGAATCGCCTCTTCACAATCACGCAAAGGAATTGCCTGCTGCTTCATCTGTTCTAGTAAACTGGAGGACTTTGAACTTGCGGATGGTACTCTGGGAATATTTGAGACGAAATTGGTATTTTTTGACGAATCAGTATCCTGAACATGGTCAAGATAAACGTGATTTACAGCAGATATTGACGACATTGTTTCGTGATCATTTCTGTATCGTTTATCAACGGGTAACATAATCTTTCCATCTCTCTTATTTACTTCGGTTGGGTCAATACTGTGAAAGTCTCTCGCTTTTTTCTTTGATGAATCGTCGGGTACTATTTTATTCTTTAAAATGCCTTCATCTTCTAATTTCAGCTGGTGCTGTGCAAAATCTTCATCCTCCATAATTTTTGCTAACTCATCTTCATTCACATCATCCGATTCAGTAAAACTAACTGCCAGCGCGACATCGAAGTCTTGGGAGTCGGTGTTTTTAGAGCTTTTTATGAAATCGACATCAAGAATTTTGGCGTTTTCTATAACCTGTGATGGCACAGTCGACAAAGCTGTTTGTTTGCCCTGTACATTTGCATCAGTTAAAGGTATGATTGTTGGAGTCGCTAGTGCTTTGGCCGCTGCAGTATTTTTTTCTGCCAACATACGCTTTATCTCTTCTTGTTTCAGTATGAAACGTTCACGCTCTTCTGGTGGAGTATCTGGACGTAATACACCTGGAGTGATACCGTCATCAGAGCTTTCAAAATCTTCGTCAAGAATGAAATGTAGTTTACGTCCTCTTGTTCGTCTTTTAATTGGATTGTTTGAATTGTTAAGTGATTGATCAGAGTCAGAATCCTTTATTATTGGTTTTTTCTTAATCCCACTCTTATAAGGTGAATCTTCATTTTCTTTGATCCTTTTTTTTTTTTTTTCATTGTTGGATTTACTGCTTGACGTTTGGCTAACATATTTTGTTCTATTATTCCTATTTACCCAGACATCTTGACTGCTGTCAGTTTCAGTATCATTGCATAGCTCTTCACTATCCACTTCCTCACTTTCAGTTGGATCTTCTTCTTCAAACTCATCAGATTCTTCAGATATGTGTTTAGTTTTACAGGGTCTTGTTCTGATATTGTAACTACTCTGGTCACTATCATCATCATCGATAAATTCCTTGTCCTTTTTTTTGTTTGTAGCGGCGCGAAACCTCCTCGACGTTAACAACTCTAATGAGCTCTCACTATCCTCAGTCAAAGATTGGCTTTCTTCGTCATCAGTGATTACACCATTGAAATCTTCATCAGAACCATCATCCTCTTCCGAAGTAAAATCTAAGCTATTAAATTTGTTACGTTTCTTTGATGCTTTATTCGTGTTATCTCGTCCACTCTGGTTAATCAGAGATTTATTTTCTGATTGGTTTATGATGTTTTCGACGCACGCCTCGGATTTTAAAATATTTGTTATGTCTTTACCACACGTAGCTTGTTCTGTATAATCATTAGAATACTCATCGCGATTAATTGCAGAATTTATCAGGTTATCATAATCATTAAACCTATAATTCAATCTGGTTCGACTTCTTCGTCTCAACCTATATACAGGAATATCATCGCAGTCTGTTTCTGAAGTACTGGAGTGTTTTCTTGTGATATCCTCTTCGGATGAGCATGTGGAACTTGGGCCCTTGTCACGGATGTTTTTTTTTTTTGCTATGCATTGATTTGATTTCGGATTTCTTTTGATGGAATCACTATCGTCATTTTCAACTAATTTGAATGAGTCCTCATTGATTGGTATCTCATGGCTGCATTTCTGATTTGTACTCGAATGTTCATCATCGAGTTGCTTGCAAATTTCATCATATTCTAATATTTTTTCTTCTAGTCTTTCTATTAGACGATTATGTTGACACAAAGGACAGAACCAGTCTCCCTCTGGTATATTGAATAAAACTGGTAACAAACAAGAACAGTGATAGCCTTTATCGCATGAATCACATAGTAGGATCCATTCCGGATGATCAATTCTCCCACATTTTTGACATGCATGATCTACATTATGATCGTCGTCCATCTCACCGTCACCATCGATAAGTCTTTCCACTCGAACTGTTCGTGCTCTTTTGGTTGGAATTACACATTCGGATTCAATGTCAGATTCTGGAGAAAATTCGTGATCAGATCTCGCCAAAGACTTACCGTCATCTGAAAGTTCAGGTTCTTCTTCGGGTTCTGATTCACTGCTACTTTCGGATGACGAAGCCATCCAAGGTTTATCACATTTCTTTTTTTTTATTTTTGTTTCCGTATTTCTACTATCTTCATCATCTGATATTACGTAGTCTTCGTCATATGATGATGAACTTTTCTGTTTGTTCCTTATTGCTTCAGCTTTCAATTCACGTAACATTTTATCCTCAATCATGCGTCGATTTGTTTCCTCTCGTATTTTTTGCTGTGCTATTCTTCGTGACTGTCGAATACCAGGTAAATTGAATGAGCTTATGCCAAATTCGGAAATAACTTTTCCATTAACTAAAATAAAACCTGTTATGGATACATTATTGAGGAACAAAAGTAAAAGCAGTACTCACCAAGTCCATATTTTTTCTTCTGATTTGAAACACTATCTTCATTTTCGTCATTAGTGAACTTTGGATGATTACACTCTAGGTTTAAATGGTTTTCTTTTAGTTCACTTATGTTTTTACTCTTTCTACCTATTGAATTCGAAGGATTATTTTTCTGCGTGTCTTTACTTTTCTCTTCTTTTTTTATGCTCTGTGAATCCTTTTGTTGTCCTTTACAATGATATTTGGTGTTGACATTCACTTTTGGGAAATGAAAAATAATTGGACTGTTCAAAGAAATTCCTTTACTGTTCTCGTTTTTAGCAGTACTTGTTCCATCTGATTCGGAGTAATTTTCTAAGTCTACTCTGCACTTGTCAGTTTTCGGGTTTACGATGCTGATATCTAGCATGCTCACCTCACACTTTTCAGCATAAAGATTACTGCATTCGGGTTTTTCTTTTAGAGGGACATCATTAATATTTTTTGTATACTCTATTTTATCGCAATCTGCTTCTTTCGTATTGAAGTTTTGAGCAAGATTTCCAGATGTAGTGTTTGACATGTTCAAATTTGTATTTGTTTTACGGGTTGCGATGCAATTTGTTTCATTTGTTATGTTACCCATATTATTTTCAGCACCGCTGCCTTCACCAAGAACTATCAACGTATCTTCTTCGATGGTTTCACCCGACACAAATTTATCATCATTGTATGAAGACTCGAATATCTGACCGATCACGTTAGTCTCACTTTTCTCTTGATTATCGTTTTTTATATTTTGCGATCCAAGAATCGCAACTTTTGTATCCACTTTTATATTGGAAGCTAATGAATGTTGGGTTTTACACAATACTGGTTCCACATTGCCTTTATCTGTTTGATTGACAAAATTGTATTCATTTGAAATGGTATCAACACATTCATTTGAGATTGCAAATAGATTATCACTCAGATCTCTTTTGTATTCTCGCCTATCCAATATGAGTGAAGAGTCTTTGGTATCATCTACTATTATATCGGGGTTCTCGTGACTATTCAATTTGAAGTTCTCGATCAGTCGCACTACATCGTTTCGGTCACTGAAAAAGAGTAATAATATGATGATTACATCTTTGTTTCTGATAAACAGCAGAATAATTGCTAATGCATGACTAAAATAAATTCATGCGGAGTCAAACTATGAACATAGTTTTTTCACCATACGAAAAATTATACTGTACAGGTCATCATTCTCATTTGTTAAATATTGTTTAGTATGGACGGGAACGACCACATTGTAGGCTTAAAAAAAGTTTTTTGGTCTCGGATTACAATCACAAAACGGTTGTACACCATTTCCTGGAACACTATTCCCCGGAATATCATTTACCAAAAAACTATTCCCCGGAATGTACCATTTCAGGGAAAACCATTTCCCGGAAAACCATTTCCCGGAAAACCATTTCCCGAAATGCCATTTTTGTGTGTGTATACTATCCATCTCCCACTGACCGGCAGTGCTTTTATGGAAGAAACTTGTCTGCATCTATGTAATGATATATTATGATTTCATCAATAGATGCACACATGTTTAGCCCTGGAAATGAAAGGTGATAGCTCTATTGTACACCCAACGACCCATTTCAAGAATGCCTGATCCTACACGTACATTCAGAGGCCGCCTTCATATACAATAAGCCCCGCGCGAACACATTCACGAATCAATTGGATATTTTGTTACTACTTGCTTTACGACTTCTACGCGGACTCACATTTCACTCTATTTAACGGTACACTAAAACACGAGCATTTGGGTCGTTTTCTGCGGTCTCCAGGAGAATTTCACTTAGTGGACTTTCCTCCCTCAATACGTGGTATCTGGGCAAATTTATAAAAACAAACTAGCGGACTAAATTAACTCAAGGACATCACAGCTGAATATAAAACTGCTTAATACGACAAGACCTTACATTTATTTAACAAATTTAACAAAATACTTGCGCACAGTACAATCATTTCACTTCGTTGCGGCCGGGGCGAACGTTGGTCGACATACAGCTTCCATTGGTTTCCGGGACGGCGATGGCAAACAGGGACAGGAACAGTGGGTGACGTTTTCAGACCGGGTACTTCCGTCGGTCGATATCCAGATGCGGCGGCAACTCGGCCGTGTAACGTTGGCCTGCGTTTCGGTAAAGGTCCGAGAGTGGTACACTGCACATAAACTTTCGCGCGCGTCTTTGCACTATCGAGTGGGGTTTACAGCTGTTTTAATCTAAACTTCACACCAGTCGTCTCCCGTAATGGCGTCATTTGACCACAATCTCGCACTCGCACTGGGTGAAAAGTTTATTCTAGGCTTTGCCTACACTTTGACCCCACTCGATTGATCCTGCCAGAAGTTAACGATCGTGTAGTGATTCTGGCGGATCGTGCTTCGGATTTTTCAGATCCCACTTCAATTTTCGTATCACGAGTGAAACGCACTATCCCAGTATGACGAAGGGACTACGCTGCCGCGAGTCATCACTCCTCGGACCGAACTTTCTTAATTCATCTCGTTTTCGACGCGGGAAGCCCTTTTTATCGCCCCCGTGCCCCCGGAAACCATCTCCACTCGCGATCGATGACCTTTTCTCGTATACAGCGTAGCAGGGGAAAACGTTGTTTACAAACATGTATGGGTTGGTGCCCCGATAAAAAGTTTATTTGAATTTTTAGATCGGATTGGTTGCATGCATAACCTTTACATTGTATAATTTTCACAAAATAAACAAATGAACAAAAAATGTAAATAAACTATCTGACATATAATATAAATAATTGAGTAAATAAATGGTGTAAATAAATCAATATGGAATAAATAAATAACAGGGAAATAAATAAATAACAAGCAAATAAATAAATAAATAAATAACAAGCAAATAAATAAATAAATAAATAAATAAATACTGACGGGCACCAACCGAAGACTACAAAACATGAAATAAGCAGCCTTCAAACATGTAAACATGGAAACTATGACATTTATTTCACATTTAGGCATTTACTGACAATATTTACAAATATAACAAAATTTCTAGGGGTCTATATTAAGCTGGCCCAGTGACCACGGATTTATTGTGACCAACGAAACACAGGTCACAATCTTCCCGGAGTCGGGGTAAAAAAAACGAAGTGTTTTTTTTCATCCTGTACTGCCGACGTTGAATGCGACTACTTCTCCTCCAATGTCAGTTTTAACTCGTAAAATGATTTTTCCAAAGGCCAGAGGATCTCTTTCCTACGAGTTACCTGACTTTAGAGGAGTGAGCCTGTCCACTCTCTGTCACGGACAATATGCAGGGGTAAATGTCAAAATCGGAAAGAATAGTGCCTTCAATCAAACATCAAACGTCCTGCCAAGTGTCAATATCGCGATTTTTTTTGTTGCGTCAGATTAAAGGTTTCAGCCATCATCACAAGCGTCGAACGAAATCACAAACTAGTTTATCCTGTCCAAACCAGTTTTGACCACAATTAATGCAATCTACAGTGTTTACTATGAGTACGGAGATCAGATCAACTTGTTCATCTCCACCACTCTATGTACTGTCTCAAGTACTTACTTGGACCACAGAATTTTCACACACTTTTTCATTCATTCTATGCCTTTCATTCTCCCCCACAATCACTCAAATCCTCGTACACACTCTCACACACTCTACTTTTATTAACCTATTCACGGTACAACTAAATCTAGGGCGCCCTATAACTAATAATCAGCTGTAACTCTCACTCGAGAGTCAGCGATTTGAGTAAAATCGAACGAGTAACTCGAAACGGTATTTTCCAAATTCCAACCGGTTCACGATCGAAATTTTTCACTAGAAAATACCCAGAATTGACTCATTCGAACTACACGTAATAATATCGCACAGATCTACGCACACATACCACAACATGTATGCTGCGATCTGTCAAAACTGGATCAAGTACGTCGCAAGGCAATGATGACGAATTTGATGGTAAGACAAAAACATAACAAAAACAATTAAGGTAGACACGGACTGTTTGGTGCTGGCGATTTTGGACCGTTTTCTTGGCAAGTATATCGTTAATGATGATTTTTTTTTTACTTTTAGGCATGTTGATAATATTATTGACGATGGAAAATAGTTCCAGGAAAGCAAAACTAATTACGTCGAGGAACACAGAGCTGGTGGAATCAAATGAAGAGTAGAAGCAGTCGGAAAATGCAATTCTCCAATGAATGCAACGAGCCGATGAAAATAAAGTGCGTCTCCCGTTTTTCGATTGCAGCCGGCGTTCGGAAAAAAGATTTCAGTGACTAGTGGTTGAAAGTTATCCCGGTTTAAGGTGAGCCGCTGGCCATATACCGAGGCTTTTCCCGTGAAGGTCCTCCAGTTCGTAGGAGGAGGATCCAATTCTTGTTTTGATCCGGCAAGGGAGAAACTGTCGGCCGTATTTCGCGTTATACGCTTCGCTTGCATTGGATTGCTTCATGTTTCTTCTGTAAACAAGTTGCCCTTGCACAAACGATTTCGCGAAATTGCGGTGACGCAGGTTATATCGGTGACGTGATGATTCGTGTGCCTTTTGAAGATTATGGCTTACCAAATCGTAGATGCTGCTGAACATCTGTTTTCGACGATCGGCTTGTTGCTCTGGGGTAAGTGACTCATCGTGACGGGCTAGTTTATGGTCCGTGCCGTGCTCGGACAATTCGTGACCGTGCGTGATAAAGTATGGTGTACAGCCTGTCGAAGAGTGGACACTAGTATTTAGATACACTTCGATTTCTGGCAGCCGCGTATCCCAGAGCCGCTGATCGTCTTTAACATATGTTCGGATAGCAGCATTAATGGTTCGGTTTACTCTCTCTACCGGATTCGCTTGCGAATGGTATCGAGAGTTTAACCAATGCGAAATCTTGAAACGGTCCAGTAGCTCTTTGAATTCCTTCGAAAGGAAACTACTGCCGTTGTCGCTTATAACGATTTCGGGGACAGAATTTCGGTGAAACCACTGTTCTCGCATGACAGTGCATAAAGAGGAACTACTGATTTTCTTCATAGGATGAATCATAACCCATTTGGAGAAGTAGTCGGAAATCACCAAAATGTGCTGATTTCCTCGACGACTGTGGGGAAGTGGGCCGATGAAATCCACCGAAAGTATCTGCCATGGGCGAGTGGCGAGTTTCATGTTGCCCATGGGGGGGTTAACTGGAACTGATGCTGCCTTCACCTCCTTACAGATTGCGCATTTCTGTACATACTGCCGAATTTCTGAAGCCATTTTCGGCCAGTAGTACCGTTGACGGATTCGAGCAAGGGTTTTTTCTTGTCCCGGATGAAAGCAGTCATCATGGCACTGTTGAAAAATCTTGGGGATCTCATCAGCCGTTGGTATCGATTTCCACTCGAAACGTTGGTCGTGCGAACAGTCTGGTACCGAAATGAATTTGTACAGTCGTCCGTCCTCGACTTTGAAGTCGACGTAACGGTCCGGTTCGCCAAGAACCTTTTGGATAGTGGAATGATACCAGGATGACGCAGACGAATCGTTGACTGCAGCTACGCTTCTAGAAAGCGCGTCTGGAACAACATTGTCTTTGCCTTTACGGTGTTTGACGGACATGTCATACTGCTGTAGATTCAGCGACCACCGACTGCACCGAGATCCCACCTTCCATTTTGTGTTTAGAATGTGAGTCAGTGCAGACGAGTCGGTGATGAGCGTGAAGTGATAACCTTCGATGTACCCGCGAAAAGCATCAATAGCTAACATCGCCGCCAAGGCTTCTTTTTCAGCCGCGTGGTAGTTTTTCTGAGGAGTCGTTAACTTGTGCGAGTAATAAGATATGACGCGCTCTTGGCCGTCCTGTTCCTGGGTTAACACTCCCGCAACGGCAACGTCACTAGCGTCGGTCTGTACCGTAAACTCTCGCGAAAAGTCAGGGCTTCCCAGAATAGGCGACGAGATCAGACGTTCTTTGATATCGCAGAAGGCAGCTTCAGCGGCATCGTTCCACTGGATCATCTTGGACTTCGTCTGAAGTAGATTTGACAAGGCGGCTGTTGCTCCGCTGAAGTCCTGTACGAACCTCCGGTAATAATTCGCCATTCCTAGGAATCTTCTGAGCTTGGTTATCGTATTTGGTCGTTCGTACTCGACAATTGGCCGGATTTTGTCGGGATTTGCTCGCAATCCGTCTGAACTCAGAAGATATCCCAGGAAGGGAATCTCGGATACCCCGAATCGTGATTTGTCCAAGTTAATGCTGAGGTTGGCAGTCCTCAGCCGATTCGCAACTTCTTGCAAAAGTTGCATATGCTGCTCGAACGTTTCGGTTACAATGACGATATCGTCAAGGTAAACGAAAACGTACGGCTCTAGCGCTCCATGACCGAGAACGGTGTCCATCAGTCTGGCTAACGTTGCTGGACTGTTTATTAGCCCGAACGGCATACGGGTGTATTGAAATAGACCCTTTCCCTGCACACTGAACGCCGTATACTTCCGCGAGCTCGCTTCGAGAGGCACCTGCAGAAAGGCTTCTGACAGGTCAATCGTAGAGAGGTACTTCGCTTTTGGCAACTGACCGAGTATCCGACCGGGGTGTGGCAAGGGATAGGCGTCCCGCACTGTCCGTTCGTTTATCTTCCTCGCATCTAAACAGAGCCGAACTTTGTTGGGTTTAATCACTGGGACACAGTTCAAGGACCAGGAAGAATTGCTTCTTTCCAAGATCCCCTTATCTAGCAATCTCTGGAGCTCGATTGCTACCAGCCCTTGTGTTTTAGGTGACATGACATACGGAAACTGGCGGACTGGAGACTTATCTCTCCACTCCTCTTTCAGCACGATACGGTGCTGTGCGCCAGTGGTCAGTGTCAACTCTCCGTCACCAGCCGCTAGAAACATCGACTTGATTCGCTCAACCTTCAGTCTTTCTTCCTCGGTTAGAGTCGAGTCTGGCTGAGATTGGTCGATCTGAGCAACGTTTCCGTTCTCTAGTGATGGCATCGTCGGTTGTATTTTGAACTTTCTCCAAAAGTCCATACCGCAAATACACGGAATTGAAAGATTCGCGACAACCAATGTAGGGACAATTCGAATACGCCCTTGAAAAAGAAAGGGTAACTGTGCTTGACCTTTGATCTCAAGAGGGTCACCGCTGGCCGAGCGAAGCGCTACATTCCTCGACGGGCGGTTTAACCTTTTGGTTTTCAACTGGGAGAAAAACTTCTCGCTTACGAGAGTGTGGTTACTTCCACTATCAAGGAGGGCTCGTATCGCCATCCCGTAAACTTTTACAGGAGCGTAGGGTCGATTATCGTTGGGCAATGGGTAAACAATTTGACATACATCGACGGACCTTTCGTACAAATTCGAGGCTGCGGGCTCCCAGAAAGGTGGAGGACTCCGCCAGCTAGACTGTGAAACATTTACGCGTTCGGGGGTTGCGAACGGCGATTTTCGTTCGCTCGAGATCCGTTTTTTAGACAAAACGGGCAGAAATTTGTGGGGAATCCACGAAGGCCACAGTTCGCGCAAAGAATACCGCGCTGCTTGTCACACATTTCCATGTGGTGGCCTACCCTACCGCAATTAAAGCAAGTGTTTATCGGCGGAGGGTTATGCCTGTTTAAAACCTCCTCTAGGGTAAGTTGGGGACGAGCTGAGGTAGCAGACGGCCCTGCTTGTGGCTGGTTTGAAGTATGCGACGGTCCTGAAGGTGGGTGGGAATTCGAAAATCTCTGGTTGTTTTGAACAGAAGACGGACCTGATCGATTCGAAGAATCTTGAGTATAGGACTGGGTATTATTATTCCTATTTTGGTTGTGATGTTGCGAAACTGCTGCTGTAGTTCTGTCGGACACTTGTGGCTGAGATTGTAACTGGTTATTCTTTTCCTTCTTCTTTCCTTTCTTCTCTTGTACTTCAACGGTATTCACCGTCTTCTCGGTCCCGAAAACTTTGTTGTAGGCCGAGAAGTTCAACGAATCTAACTTCTGTCCCGAGGCCACAAGTGTCTGCAAATCTACAATCGGAATGAACGCTAACTGTCGCTTATAGTCAACGCGCATATTCTGCTGTAAGATTTGGATTTTTTCGTAATCTGGAATCTGTTCGCTCATACTGCGAAACAGTTTTTCCATTTCGAAATAAAATTCGTGGAAAGACTCGTGTTTCTGCTGACGTCGCTGATAGATTTTCATCTTTATAAGCGCGTCCAGATCAGGATGCATGTATGTACGTCTAAGTTCGAACACCAAGTGTTGCCAGTTCAGAAGCCTGTTCGTGGACCTTTGAGTCATGTACCACTTTAGGGTTGACCCGGTGAATAAGTGTATGGCTGATTCGAACAACTCTCTTTCTGAAATCTGCTCAGCATGACTCAGTGCTTGGACGAGCTCTAGAAACTCGTTAAGCTTTAGACCTTGATCGTCTCCACTGTACTTTCCAATGTTCCACTTTGAAACAGGCAAAGTGTGTCGATGATGATACGGAACTGAGTACTGATTATGAAAAATTGGGTTTTGTATTGATGTTGGATTATGGATTGACTGCGAATATTGCGGTGTAGTTTGGTACTGTGGGTATTGAGTTCTATCCGGTAATGGCTCTGGTCCCAAATTTCTATTGGAAGTTTGTGAGAAAATGGGAAAATCTGAATTATGAAGAGAATGATGGATAGGGTTATTTGTGGTATTTTGTTGATTTCTGTAACTAGTTATTTGCGGAAGGTACAAAGGAGAAGAATTAAAAGAATTTGAATTTTGAAAGTGGGCTCGGGGTAGATCAGGGTCAGAAAGAGTTTGTGTACCTACATTCTTTCCTTCTTTGATTTTTTTAAGTTCGGCTTCTAAATCGAATATTCTGGCTTGTAGAGAATGGATCCACTCCAGATCCTCCATACTAAGAAAGGACCTTCGGGGTCTCGGTACTGGTTCATCATTTTGACCTTCCGAATCGCTACCTGTATCATACGGGTTTGAAGGGATAACAACACTATTATTTTCATCGGTTCCTGCGGTTCCCGTAACCAATGCTTCCGACTTATTTTGCAATCCCTCTACCATCTCCACTAAATCCACCAGCATATTCTGTAGATTACTGTGTAAGTTTGGTAATCCTCGCGAATTAGTCAGGATTACAGAGACACGTTTACTAATGTGCAATAAACGTGCCAAAGATTGGTTTTTGATTGCCTCCTCATCACTATTTTCCAACATTTGCCTAATTTCCGAAAATTTATCAACACATATTGCCATTTCCCTACCCTCATCGCCTTTAACTCTGTAAGTGGCATCTACTTGACCTTCTTTTTCGAACTTCAGTGTGTCTCGGACCCATTTCCGCTTTCGTGACAAACTGAGATCTCCGGTCAACACAACAGAACGAGACACCAATTCATGGTCGAGCTCCTCATCTTGCAAATAATCAACCCTCATCCCATAATACCACTCATCAATCATTGCACTTGCTTGATCAAAAGTAATCCGACTAGTAGCCATTTTCGTTCAATATACTGACTCGACGAAAAAAAAAATTACATTAAAAATTACACTACCAACAATATGACACTTCACCCTATACTGAAAATATTACAACATCAATTTACATAACAACAAACAACAATTTACATAATACATAACAAATATGAATTGGTGGCGACAATTCAC
Source organism: Topomyia yanbarensis (assembly GCF_030247195.1). Classification (NCBI taxonomy): domain Eukaryota; kingdom Metazoa; phylum Arthropoda; class Insecta; order Diptera; family Culicidae; genus Topomyia; species Topomyia yanbarensis. The sequence continues at coordinate 240,992,196 of NC_080671.1, read as the reverse complement.
TGGTCTACCGTACCCGTTTCAACACTGTTTTCGCATTTTGTTTTGATCACTTGAAGACAATTTCTACCTAGCTTTCTACTTTGTGACTCCGTTCTATTACTGTGAGCGATGGTGCAATTGGATGGTGCAGTTTATCATCACTCGCTAAAATCGGAAAATTCACTAACACTCTTTCCAATGAAATGATTTTGGGACACTTATCAATCCGACGACTTCGCGATTATTGAAGTGAACGTTAGTTTACTGAAATTTCTCCGGGAGACCGTTCGAAAAGGGGATTTACTTTTGGTCTAGAAAGCAAATCACCTTTTCTTGATTTTGCGTTGGGCGCCAATTGTTACTTTTTGCTTTACGACTTCTACGCGGACTCACATTTCACTCTATTTAACGGTACACTAAAACACGAGCATTTGGGTCGTTTTCTGCGGTCTCCAGGAGAATTTCACTTAGTGGACTTTCTTCCCTCAATACGTGGTATCTGGGCAAATTTATAAAAACAAACTAGCGGACTAAATTAACTCAAGGACATCACAGCTGAATATAAAACTGCTTAATACGACAAGACCTTACATTTATTTAACAAATTTAACAAAATACTTGCGCACAGTACAATCATTTCACTTCGTTGCGGCCGGGGCGAACGTTGGTCGACATACAGCTTCCATTGGTTTCCGGGACGGCGATGGCAAACAGGGACAGGAACAGTGGGTGACGTTTTCAGACCGGGTACTTCCGTCGGTCGATATCCAGATGCGGCGGCAACTCGGCCGTGTAACGTTGGCCTGCGTTTCGGTAAAGGTCCGGGAGTGGTACACTGCACATAAACTTTCGCGCGCGTCTTTGCACTATCGAGTGGGGTTTACAGCTGTTTTAATCTAAACTTCACACCAGTCGTCTCCCGTAATGGCGTCATTTGACCACAATCTCGCACTCGCACTGGGTGAAAAGTTTATTCTAGGCTTTGCCTACACTTTGACCCCACTCGATTGATCTTGCCAGAAGTTAACGATCGTGTAGTGATTCTGGCGGATCGTGCTTCGGATCTTTCAGATCCCACTTCAATTTTCGTATCACGAGTGAAACGCACTATCCCAGTATGACGAAGGGACTACGCTGCCGCGGGTCATCACTCCTCGGACCGAACTTTCTTAATTCATCTCGTTTTCGACGCGGGAAGCCCTTTTTATCTCCCCCGTGCCCCCGGAAACCATCTCCACTCGCGATCGATGACCTTTTCTCGTATACAGCGTAGCAGGGGAAAACGTTGTTTACAAACATGTATGGGTTGGTGCCCCGATAAAAAGTTTATTTGAATTTTTAGATCGGATTGGATGCATGCATAACCTTTACATTGTATAATTTTCACAAAATAAACAAATGAACAAAAAATGTAAATAAACTATCTGACATATAATATAAATAATTGAGTAAATAAATGGTGTAAATAAATCAATATGGAATAAATAAATAACAGGGAAATAAATAAATAACAAGCAAATAAATAAATAAATAAATAACAAGCAAATAAATAAATAAATAAATAACAAGCAAATAAATAAATAAATAAATAAATACTGACGGGCACCAACCGAAGACTACTAAACATGAAATAAGCAGCCTTCAAACATGTAAACATGGAAACTATGACATTTATTTCACATTTAGGCATTTACTGACAATATTTACAAATATAACAAAATTTCTAGGGGTCTATATTAAGCTGGCCCAGTGACCACGGATTTATTGTGACCAACGAAACACAGGTCACAATTTGCAATATGTATATTCGCACTTCCATAATGAAAAATGATATTTTTGATTCTGGCACGTATTTACAAAAAGGAAAAAGTATTTGGGAAAGTATACAAGCATGAGCGTAAGCATGATGACCGCACAATTCGTAGTTACTACTCGGTGATTGACCAGAACAAGCAAAATTGCACAGAGAATCAACAAATGGAACCTGAGAGCAAGGTGCGGAAAACTCGCTAACCGCCATGAGCGTACATGAATTTGTTTCCTTATACATCGTCGGGGGTTTACGCTCTCGTTAAAAAGATACAGACCGACACAACTCGTTCCGCATCACACCGTATGCGATTACGAAGAGAGAGAGAGAGAGAGAGAGAGAGAGAGAGAGAGAGAGAGAGAGAGAGAGAATCGGAAATCGCAAAATTTTCAACACGTTCCGCATTGCCGATGCAGTGAGGTAATGAGTGCCATCGAACATATTCGGCAGCGAACATGTTCGTTCGGAAAAATGATCCAAATCTTCGTGCGCAATCCTGAAACTAAACGATTGAAATATATGGCTGGCCTAAAAATATCGGTAGGGGTCAGTGTCCGCCTGGACACCGCACGGAGTGGCAATTTCTGCTGTGTAGGTTCAACTCGCAGTCATTTCCTTGCTGCGTGTTAATTTTATCATGCGCTATACATGTTATCGTTGAACTCTACCATTGTATGTACAAATGCCATACTTGCGATGTAGACAAGATGTGTGGTAATGTTGTACATTGGTTTAAATTTGTTTGGATTTAGTTTAATTTTCAATGTTCAGGCGCGTTCGGCTCCTTCTATGCGCTACATTCGAGAGGAAACTTAGATTTGTCTTCTTTTCTATGCCAATAAATAATCTCGAAAGTTGTGCGTTTTATAGCGTATCATTGCGTGAATATAGCTCACTACTTCCGGCGATATGCATTTGCATAGAATTGACAAAATATCGATTGTCGCTGATCAATTTTCTTGTTTTCAACTGTAATGATAATATCTTTTGCTTCAATCATATGATTATCCACGTTTAGGTGGTTTTGGCTTGAGACGAAGCTGGCCCAGGTTATAACTCAAATTGATGTCAAAATAAATTAAGTGATAACAGTTACGGTTGAAACCTGACTCAGTTTCGAGATCAAACAAAAACACATTCGTGCTAGGGCATACGAGTCCGGCGCATAAAGTTCATACCTTTTTGTGTGCATGAAATTAGGTGTGAATAAACAGATAGAAAGGGAATCATATGTATCAACTAATAACAATATAATAAAATATAATAGATAAATCGAAATTTTACGATTTTTTTTTTAAACAGTTTACCGAACGAAATTTTCACTGAAATGCTGTTAAGTTTATTAAGTTTCTTGGAACTAATAATTGGAATATGGATTGCGTGAAATTTAGTAACAAGGATCACCGTTCTGGTGGAGTAACTATTGGTGTTTGTTTCAGGCAACGTTCACAAAAATAGATAAAGCTAGTAACTGGGACTATAACCATTCATGTATACGCTTACAGTTGTATTATCTATAGCATTGCAGTTATTGATATTAGTCTGAAAGGATTCCGCTGGAGCAGTGCTGCCAGGGACATTTTCAGTTGATACAAACAAATAAAAAAAAAAGTTTAGCATGAAAGGTTTCGAGTGATCGGTGTGAATGAATTTGTTTATAGACATCATTCAAAATCCGGGGATGGAAAACGTGTGCAACTTTCGTAGCCATATATTTTTCCAATCATAATAACATAATAACAAATTGTTTAAAATCACAGTATTTTCAAATCGATTGGAATTTCTGAATCGGACAAGATCAGTTGAGTTCAGAATCTAATATTAATAGTAGACCCCATGTTATATAATACTTTCAGAGAAAATTGGTTAAATTTCACGGTATAAAGATACTTTCCTAAGATTCAAATTTGAAAAATGTTACATGGTTAATTTTACGAAGATGCGAATTTTAATTCAGGTCGCAATTCTATGATTGTGAGTATTGTGTGAATTATATTAGAATTTAAACTAAACTGTTCTCATTAGGGTCAGACCCAAAAGAATGTGAAAAGCCTTCAGACAGCACAGAAAAGTTGTTAGGAAAACTTGGAGTCTCCAACCGAATTACATCTTCGAGTTTATATAAAAAATTGTATGTTTAATAATGTTCTTGTGTGGTGTCAGATGGAAGAAGTGATGACAATCCTGTAAAAGCTTAGCCACAGATAACAGACGCACAGTGATCACCTTCCATACAAAAGTCGGACAAAACCTCAAAAGTGGCCCGAATTTGATGAAAACTTCACATTCGGGTAATTTAGTGACGCTGAATTCATATTTGATGTTTATTTTTTTGTTTTTAAAATCCTCAAAATTTTGGCACTTAGGGTGGTTCGAAATATCAACATTTACGAATATAAAGTGCACTATTTCCGAAAATTCATTTACAAAAAATTGGATGCGGTGAATTTTTCAGCAGAATACACATTTTTTCAATTGTTGATAATGATATGACACATCTATAAATTATATTGCGAACCCTCGGTAGTCAACGGCTACCATGCGTCTCCTTCAGACGTATCATGAAAAATCACCTTTTATCATACCTCGGGGCAGAAAGGGGCAAAACAAGGTATTCATTTTCGGAAAGTACACTAATTTTCAAGTATACTGAACAACAAGCGATCTTTCCGAACCATTTCAAAAAAAAGTACAGCCACTTTGAATATTATAACTTTAAACTATTGCTCGATTTATTATTTGTTGTTCATGTCTGAGCAAGAAGAAAGGCTTGTATCGACTAAATCGAATGGCAGCTATAAGTCCAGCGAATAACCTTTCAAATGAAATCAGTTTGTCCCCAATCGGAATCTTAACTAAAAAGATATATTCATTTGAATAACTTAGATTTGAAAAGAGTTTTCCTCAGAATTCATCATCTATTTCACCTTTGAAGTTCTGTAAAAAAATGAACTCTTGTCTTCGGGACTAAATATTTTAAGAAGACTCTATTCAACTTGTTAAGAAATGGAGAAAAATGTTAAATCACGAAAAATCTAAAATAAAATTTCGAGGTTTTGTCCGGCTAGGCGACACTGTGAGACGTTTAGGCTCGATTTGAATCGTGTGTAAATACCCGCTACTGAAATTCCGAATAAATCAGACGTCTGAAACACGTTTGGCAAACGTTTGTAGATGGCGCAGTGATCGATAGAATGCAGTTAGAGTGCAGCTGTCAAACACGTGTAGCAAACAGTTGCGTAGATGGCAATAGTGAAACACGGATTTCCAACGTTTATCAATTTGAAAGTTTACACAGGTTTTTGAAGAAATTTTGTTCTAGCCCAAACGTCTGTTATCTGTGGCTTAGCTATCTGCTGAGAATGGTGTTCATTGCGATAACTGAGGCACTTACGACACAGAAATGCGTAGAACTGAAGAACTTATAAATACTATCAATTTGGACAGTCTTCGGCTATCTTTTCCAAGCAACTGGATTTTTGCAAAGATTCTAGGGGAATTCTATTGTGCTTCGGAAAGTAAACATTAAGTAGTAGCACAGATAACAGACGTTTAGGCTCGATTGAAATCGTGTGTAAATACCCGCTACTGAAATTCCGAATAAATCAGACGTCTGAAACACGTTTGGCAAACGTTTGTAGATGGCGCAGTGATCGATAGAATGCAGTTAGAGTGCAGCTGTCAAACACGTGTAGCAAACAGTTGCGCAGATGGCAATAGTGAAACACGGATTTCTAACGTTTATCAATTTGAAAGTTTACACAGGTTTTTAAAGAAATTTTGTTCTAGCCCAAACGTCTGTTATCTGTGGTAGTAGCTTATTACTGAAAGAGAAGCACATACCACAGAGAACAGACGTCCATCTTTAGCATTCAACTTGTGTAAAAATCACTAACGTTGTCGAAGCTAATCCACCCGGTGCGTTACCATCGTCATGTTTTTAGTGACCGAGTTCGATAGATTGAAAATCGAATTGTAATGCCTGAAGATATTTAGGTTTGAAGAAAATCATTTTTGTTGTAAAAATCACTTTCAACTGTCCAAACAAAAGGTTCTTTTGAAAATTTTCTCCAGAAATAGTCTTGTTGTCCAGTATAGCGCATTCCTCTGTATTTGACTCCTAAAGTGCACAGACTCTGGGTCTTACTATAAAAATTGATTCCGTCAGACACTAGTTACACTGTTACCAGTTATATTATACATAAATAATACATTTCTATGCATTGTAATCAATAAATATAACACGTATAGCATAAAATATAGTTAACCCTTAAATGCATAACGCTGTTTTAAAACAATATTACGCAAAACATCTCAAAATTATCACAGTAATGTATTGAAACTATGAAACAATTTTCACAAAAGTTTAAAAAAAATTGTTTGCGCCTTTGAGGGTAATATGACTCCCATGTTTGGAAATAAAGTAAAATGTGATATCAATTGATACAAAAAATATCTATTGCGCATTTTTAGAAGACCTATTATGTACAACAATAATGTTGCCAAAAACGGAACCCATTTGTTGCCAAAATCTGAGTGTACCGAAAAGGGAGCATGCAAAAGTTGGAACGTGCCAAAAACGGAATCTTACTGTACTATCATTGAACAGCCTCCAAGAAACATAAAAAACACATATCGTCAATACTTCTTCCATTCCATTACACGTTGAAAAACCTTGTCAATACGCTCCAGTATCCAGATCCAAGATCAAACATTCTTTGCTAGTATATATGATGATTAAAAGCAGGAAAAACAAAAAAGCACCACAAAAAGCATAAGCAATCAAAACATCGGGAAAACAATATTTAGAACAGATGGATAAATCGTCGTACCCGGAACATCACGTTCCAAATCCATTCTTGACCGCTCATCATTCCGAATTAGATCCACATGACATCATTGTGAACAGCCTAGTGAAAGAAACCGATTCCACGCACCCCGGCTTGGCCACAAAGTCAACTTACTGTACTATCATACTACAAATTACGCAAAACATCAAACTGCCTTGAAAACAAAAACTCCAAAGTATGTTAATGATTAGCGGCTCTTAAGCGTTCAATAATCCATTGTGGTATAACAAAGTTGGATTGACGATGTGCATCAAAAATATTGAACGCGTAAAGTCCGCCATTCATTTATACCAATGTGAAATACGAGCGATATACAAAGGGACAATCTGCTCGCTTAGCAAATTACAATCACGCACATGCACTCGACTGACACTACACCACTCCATCGATACAAAACACCGCGGCAGCGTCAATGCAAACAATCGCAAGCACCGCTCCCGCTCGCATGCGGTGGGAATTGAATCGATTTTCGATTTAGGCGAACATAGATCGCGATCCAAATTTTTGAGGAAGAATCGCATTGCCGAACGGATCCGATCATCATTGTTCGGATACAATTCCGAACATGTATCGGAAAGAACCTAAATCGCAGCGATCCAAGGTGAGCGCAAGAGTGAAAAAATACGAACATGTGAGATACCATATTCACTTGGCTTTGGCCGATCGGGCGCTCAACAGATGCACACTCATAAACAAGAAAAACAGAATAAAGCATCGGAGGTAGGTGAGTGCGCATGAGCCTTGAGTGAGCGTAAAACGATGCGATTTTTCCTATCCCTGACCGTGGCTCTTTTTTCTTTTACAAAACTTTAGAACTCGAATAATGATTTCTTTCCTTGTATATTTGTCATGTAATGTATAATAATAAAATGTATTATTTGCATTTGAAAGCTTTTAATGAACATAAACGCAAACATTCTCGTGTTCATGATTGAGAAACGCACAATTGCACCGCTAGATGGATTAAAAAGGTTTTTTCATTTCAATATAACGGTTGACGAGTTTCCACCATTTTGTGATTTATAATGGTAATACCACAGATAACAGACGTTTGGGCTAGAACAAAATTTCTTCAAAAACCTGTGTAAACTTTCAAATTGATAAACGTTGGAAATTCGTATTTCACTATTGCCATCTGCGCAACTGATTGCTACACGTGTTTGACAGCTGGACTCTAACTGCATTCTATCGATCACTGCGCCATCTACAAACGTTTGCCAAACGTGTTTCAGACGTCTGATTTATTCGGAATTTCAGTAGCGGGTATTTACACACGATTCAAATCGAGCCTAAACGTCTGTTATCTGTGGTAATACAGTGAAGACCCGTTTTCATCAGCCCATTGGTGAATTTTAGGCTGATAAAACAGGGACATTGACAAAATCGAGAAATATAATTTTCTTTCTTTTTAATCAACCGATGCTCTTAAAATATTCTTCTTTTGTCCCTAGATACATCCGCTTAACTCTTTTCGATCTCTAAGATAGCAAAAACATGCTCAAGAAAGGATTTACTCGAAATCAACTTGGTTTATCTGCTAGAGCCCATCAAACTGCTATCAATTTCTTTTTTTTTCTTTTTTTCATTTTTCTTTTTTTCATTTTTCTTTTGATACGCAATTCTCACTTCGACATAGATCTTTTATGAGGGCCTAAATCAATGATGCCGCAAGTACAGATTTATCTAGAAAGGTACAGATTTCTGAAGCATTCTCTTCTCGGAGTGCATACGTTTACTCTGACGTACTCCATTTGAATTCCTGCAAGCCGGTTTCTCGCATCTTATTGATATTTCCAACCCCATATCAGCTTCTCGCCGCCACTCTGTTGGCCACCTTTGGTTGGCAAACAAAGTGGCAGTGAGAAATTGAGCTGGAGCTGATATTGACATTACCCAGCCAAACTCATCCGGAATTCTAACTGGTTTCCCACACTACTTTTACAGTGAACGGCAAGTTACGGCGCCGCCTTTTAGTTTACTGGGTTCTTGCGGAATTCCAGCTCAAATAAAACAACCGAGTCAGAATGTCTGGTTTGATTTCCCCGAATGGAAAATTTTAACAACCTCGTTATTGTTTGGGTACAGAATTCGGTCTTTTTTCGATAGAGGGGTACAGATAGAAAAGATTTTTCAACTCCCGGTACAGATTTAATGGTGGCAACACTGGCCTAAATCGCTAATGTAAACAAACTGAGTTTTCGCTATTATGCGACTAAAATACTGCAAGGTCGCGGTAAAAATGATCGAAAACATTTCCTTTTGAGATTTCCACTATGGAAATATGCCAAAATGTAATGGTGGATTATGAAAAAAGGATATTTTTGTTCGTTTAATTGTTTCTTATGTATTGGCACAAAATTATTAATGAAACAATTTATTTTCCTGATTAAACGAGAAAAATAACGAAAATTTTGTCTTGCAATAAAATAATTCTGTAACCGGATTATGCTACTACCGCATAAAAAAGATGGGTGGGTAATGTCTGCGACATAACCGGAGAGATGTAGAATACATAAGGAACACGTTCTTCAAATATGTTGATACTCATTGGAATTTTCGGACAAAAGGTGAATTGGGCGAGGAATATTTCAAATTATTCTTTACAAAAATGATGGTGGTCCTGAAAAGGACCGTTTTTGTTGGCGTTGTTGGCCTTGGTGAGGGAGATGGCTAACGATGAAATGAATTGTTAGCATGAGGAAGTCGCATAGTACTGGCCAATGGCAGAACAGATAATAATTGATTCCTGAAAATCAATTTTTCTTTATTCATGTAAATTATACATACTTACAAATCTAATAGAAGATTCCTGGTCATATTTCTGAATCCTTAGTGCGAACATTATGTAATTTGGTTAAGTACAATGAAAGTTACAAACTTTCCAAACTCGACCTTCTGTTCCTTCCGAAATATTGAAATGAGGTGTCTATATTAAACCGTTAGTCGTGGTCACAATAAAAAAAGATGGGTGGGTAATGTCTGTGACATAACCGGAGCGTCGTGATTTCAATTCGAGACGTTAATTTAAATCTAATAATATTCAACAGAATCACGTTTGAATGGGAAATTTTCAAATAATTCTCTATGGTAATAATGGTGGTTCTGAAAAGAACCTTTGGTATCGGCGTTGGTGTTGAAGGTGATGCGCTGGATCGTTGGATATATTTGGCATGATAGTTACGTGCCTGGCGAACTGTTTTGTAGCCTCGAACAAAACGACAAGACCGGCTTTTTCGGGTACCATTACGGCTGAACTTTATAAGCTTAGCTCGACTTTGAAATCCTGCACAATCTCACGAATCAGACACTGGTAGGGCCATTTTGTTTGCTACTAGCACGGAGCTGCACAAAAAAATCATTTAATGCAGTTAGTTCACGGAGGCTGCCAAAAAGCTCGAATAGAAGCATGCGACTTCAACATTTCTCTTAAACACATGCAATTGAAGCAACACTGATCACTAGAGGGATGGTGAGGGAACACGCACATTCGTTTTGGTAATTCTGATAATAACAGTAGAAAGGAATGGAAAAGCAGTGCACGAAACGAGCGAGAGGATAATTTAAATTTTTGTTCCGTGTGCAAGCTACTTCTTTCCACACAACAACGTATTATGTTGCTTGTTAAAAATTTGCACATCTTAAAATGAAAGTTTCAGTTTAACTCTCACTAGAACACAATTGATTGGTCCTGAAAAGAACCGTTGCTTTTATTGTAATTTACGCCCACTCCCAGCGGACACTGTGAGCCAGTTTGATTTCTTTTGCGAGAAAGTTACGTACTTGGCGCTCTATTTTGCATCCTCAAACAAACCGACCAAGTAGGCATCACTGGCTTCATTACGCCCGAGTTTTGTAAGCGTAGCTCGACTTTGAAGCAGTACACAACCTTACGAACCAGACGCTGGAATGTTAGCCAGCAGATTAGCTGCTCCGTTGCCCTTTAGTTGGGGCGAAATACTGGCATGGCGACAGTTCCTGATCGGTAGTTATCGGTAGGACCGTCATCATTGCCAACTGCTTTCCTCCGGTGGACTGGCTGCTTGCTAGTGCTTGAACGAATACGAATGATGAGAAAAACTGACCGACCAATATTCATATATGAAAACACGAGAAAGCACTACTATCGCTCTCTCGCTCGTTTTCGTGCCATTCCTGTGCCTTTCCTTTCCGTTCGGCTACCAATACTAGCATAACCAAAACGAATATTCTGTCTTTCCATCGCCTTCAATCTAGTGGCCAGTGCTAGCAAACTTGCATGTTCAGTTTTTCAATAACAACATTCCAACAATATTTTCAAAGAATGTTGCAGATTTGAAAAGAAGGAAGGAAAAGATTTTCACAAATTTAAATTCATTTGTCTTATTTGTTAGCGGTGATACTGGCCATGGGATGGCGGGGGAACACCCACATTCGTTTTAGTGATACTGGCCATGGGATGGTGGGGGAACACCCACATTCGTTTTAGTTATGATGGTATTAGCAGCAGAAAGGAATGGAAAAGCAGTGCACGAAAACGAGCGAGAGAGGATAATTTAAATTCTCTTTCTTTCGTTCCACACATCGTATTTCATATATAGCTTTCTGAAAATTATTTGCTATGCACCATAAAATGTAAATTTCAGTTTAACTCTTATTAGAACACAATTAATTGGTCCTGTAAAGAACCGTTGTTTTATTGCGGGAGCATAATTCAGACGCACTCCCCGCGGACACGTTGAGCCAATTTAATGTATTTGGCCTAAAAGTTATGCGTTTGGCGCACTATTTTGCATTCTCGAACAAACCGACCAAGTAGGCATCGTTGGCTTCTCGGGGCATCATTACGACTGAGCTTTGTAAGCGTAGCTCGACTTTGCAGTCCTGCACAATCTCACGGCCCATACGCTGGAACGATAGCCTACAGATTAGTTGCTCTGTTGCCCTTTAATTGGGGCGAAATTCTTGCAGGGCGACAGTTAGTGATCGGGTTGCGATGAGTCACCAGTAGCTGGGGCACTTTTTCCGACTGTCGTCATCGCCAACTGCTTTCCTTCGGTGGACTGGCTGCTTGCTAGTGCTTTAACGAATACGAATGATGAGAAAAACCGACCGACAGATATTTATATAATCGCGCCAATATGCACTACAATCGCTTTCTCGTTCGTTCTCGTGCCGTGCATGAGCCTAACCAAAGGAATATGCCGTCTTCCCCCACCAACTGCTCTCGTCAAGCAACCCAATGTGAATAATCATAGGAACAAACATGTAGTGGACCTATATATAAACTTTTCATTATTTTATTGTTCGGTTGGTCCACCATTGTGACGACTCTGTGCGGGATGGGCTGAACATTTTCACTTTTCCGGGTCGTTTTCGAAAAAAATTTCAAGGCGCAATTTTTTGTTATTAGTGCATGTTATACATATTTCAAATTTTAATACAGCATAGAGGAACATATTTGCAACAAATTGGCCTAAAAATCAAATCATTCTGTTAAGTATGATAAAAGTTATTAACGTTCAAAATATGACGCGGCGCCGCAGCCGATATTTTGAAACGGGACCCCTATATTGAAAGCTTAAATGTATTCTACATTAAAAGTTTCAATTATGTCACATTGGCGGTTGCCCGTGTGCATTGCAAATGTCCAAAACTATTGATTTTTAACGGCCAACAACTTTTATTCATTTTCAACGGCCAACGAATTCTCCTTCAATATACAACTCATTACTAATGTCAACGCAGAAACCGTCGAGCTAGCAACGCTGCCTGGCAAAGGCAACGCGTCAGCGCCAAAGCAAAGCAGCAACAGTTAAGCGTCGCGTCAATGGGTGACAGTCGTCATTTGACATCAGTCGAATAACGTCATCAAACTGTCAGCGACCAGACCACATTGCTTCTGGCAGTTCCTTTTCCTTACTGAAGCTCAGCGCGAACAGCAGCAAATAAAGTTGATGGTGAAAATTGAAGCATTAATAGAGAAGTATAGTAAGATTAGTAAAGATCAATTAAATTAGAAAAGGTGAAAGATAGGAGAGTAGAGAAGGAAGTCGTGGAGTTCCTGTAAAAAAGAAACAGGAAAAATCTCGAGCTGTAAATCGCTACAGCTAAATAGGGCGCAAGGAAGGAACAGCCCACCAAATTGTAAGTGTTAATTAAGGTACCGAAACGTTCACTAATTTCAAATTAAATTTTAGTTGAAGCCTATTAAAAGTTCGCTATCAAACCGGTCTTTTCCTGCGCCCTACAACCTCGACAATCTTCAAAATTTGAGGTAAGATGGCCGAACAGACGCCAATTGGAGATACAACGGAGTTGGAACAAGAGGAATCCAATTGTGTGGCCTGCCAACGTCCGGATAGTGCGAACAATATGGTCCAGTGTGACCAATGCGACGGATGGCGGCACTATACATGCGCCGGGGTGGATGCGAGTGTGATGAACCGGTTATGGGTGTGCGGTGATTGCACTTCAATGCAAGAGGATGCCATTTCATTGAAGAGCGGTTCCAGTCGTGCCAGTGCAGCGTCGGCGCTTTCCGTCTGTATGAGCCAGCTGGTGGAAAGGCAGCAGCTAGAACGAAAACGTGCTGAAATAGAGCTGCAACGCCGCCATCTTGATGAGCAACAAAAACTCATCGACAAAGTGCTGGAAGGAGAAGAAAATGGCAGCCATCGCAGTGGTGTTTCAGCGCGCAGTGGTACCAATGAAGCGGCTTCACCTACTTCAAGTAAGCGTCTTTCTACTCCACTTCCCCCCGGTGCCCCACTAGCATCATCTGTTCGTCGTTCGGTACCGGCGCCGGGTACACCCAGATCGGTAGCGCCACCGATGGTAACTATTCCCCTAGCAGTGTTGAAGCCGTCTGCGTCTCAGTCACCACAGGGAACGAAATCTGAGGATGCATTGTTGGAACTCAGGAACCGAGTGGAGCAATGCGAAAGGCGAGCAAAACCGACACACGAACAGCTATCAGCACTACAAGCACAGTTGGAACTGTGCCGCAACCTACTTGAGGGATTTCAATCCAGTGCGGAAATGTGCGAACGAGTCGGACAACCGGAAGCAAGCAGTACAGTGACGGAGCAGCTACCAAAGCCAGCGGCAAGCCAGCCGCGCATGGAGAAGCAGACCGGCGCCATTCCCAAGGCGGGCCGAACGTTAGCAACTGTCCCGGAGGACGAACGAATTCGGTCTAAAAATGGTTCCGAAGCTGAAGCAGTAGGTGGAATCGACCCAATGAATCGTCGCTGGCCTGTGAGGGAACCGGTAAGCCATACTAGTTTGGCAGCGGTAAGTCAAACAATCGCAGCAACGAAAAGCAATCCAAGCTATATGGAACCCCCAGGTAAGCGTCAAGCCTTGAATAATTATTCAATAAATGCAAACGAATACACCTCTCAATATTGCCCCACGACCAATATGTATGAAATTTCCCGTGAACAGTCGCGAAATTTCGCGCATCCGGGAAATAGTAAAATGCCTCCTGAAGTTCCCCGCGAGCAGCAGCAAGTTTTTCACGCGCGCCCGGGTGTAACACAAATACTAACTCTGCCCAAGAGTCAATATAAGAATAAAACCGATGAACGAATGCGTGATTCCCCCACATACCCGGTTGAATTCAATAAATTTCCTCTGCCCCCTCGTCTGTCAGAAAATGTGCATAGACCAAGTGATTCCCCCTCGAGCTCCAGGAGGTCCAACGCAGCAGCAGCTAGCAGCACGGCAGTCCCTGGCTAAGGAACTTCCCCGATTCTCTGGAGACCCAGCGGATTGGCCGATCTTTATTTCAAGCTATCGATACACAACAGAAGCCTGCGGCTTTTCGGATGGTGAGAACATGCTTCGCCTGCAACGATGTTTGTCTGGTTCTGCGCTTGAAACAGTACGTAGTCGGCTGGTGTTACCGGCAGCGGTGCCCCAAGTGATCGAGACACTTCGTATGCGATTTGGACGTCCTGAGTTGCTGATCAACGCTCTGCTACGCAAGGTGCGAGACATCCCAGCACCACGGTCCGACAGATTGGAAGGTCTCATCGATTTCGGGATGGCGGTGCAAGCGTTATGCGACCACATCGAAGCGGCGAACGAACGCGCTCATTTATCGAATCCTTCACTACTACAGGAACTCGTTGCGAAGCTTCCCGCAGATCAAAGGATGATGTGGGCAGGATATAAGCGTAGTTTTCAAGTCGTCGATTTAAAAACCTTCGGCGATTACATGACGTCGGTGGTGCAGGACGCGTCGAGCGTAGTAACCTTCGAACCTGAGTCCAGAAGGAACAACCCACGCGATCGTCCGAAGAACAAAGCGTTCGTGAACACTCACGCGATGGAAGGAGCAGTCAGTTCTGTACGGTCAATGAATGTGCCAACCGGCGCAGCGAAACAGTTTGACTGCGCACACTGCAGCAAAACTGGTCATCGAATGCGCGAGTGTATTGCATTTAAAGCGTTGCACGTCGACGACCGCTGGAGAAGAGTCCGAGCTTTAGGTCTTTGTCAGAATTGTCTATTCAGCCATGGACGCAGGGCGTGTCGGATTCGTAGTAGTTGTGACATCGAGGGTTGTCAGTTCCGCCATCATCCACTGCTTCACTCTCTACGTGGGCCTCCAAAGGCTCCAGCATCGAATGCATTAGTGGCGGAGAATCACACCCACCGTCTTCTGACTTCGTCGACGCTGTTTCGGATAATTCCCGTGATCCTACATGGAAGCGACGTCTCGATTGATACCTTTGCATTCTTGGACGAGGGATCAGATCTGACGCTAATGGAACATGATCTGGCTGTATCGTTGGGTCTGAAAGGTAGCCCTCAGCCTTTGTGTCTACGCTGGACGGGAAACACTTCCCGCATGGAAAAGGAATCGCAACGCATCACTTTCGAGATCGCAGGTGAAGGACAGCACAAACGGCACAAGATAGTGAACGCAAGAACGGTTCAATGTCTCAATCTGCCGAGTCAGAGTTTCCAGGTGGAAGAAGCAGCGACAAAACACGCGCACCTTAGGGGGATTCCGGTTAGCAGCTACCATAACGCCTAAGATCCTCATAGGAATCGACAACCTACGACTTGCGCTACCACTTAAAGTAAGAGAGGGCGATGGTACCGGTCCGATAGCTGCGAGAACCAGATTGGGCTGGTGTGTCTACGGCCCGCGAGAAAGCGGTGACACCGAAGCTTATAATTTCCACGTAAGCAGATGCGATTGCGACGAAGAACTTCACGATACGGTGAAGCAGTTTTTTGCCATCGAAGAAGCAGGCGTGCGCCCGTCAAACATTCCAATGTCTAAGGAAGAACAACGAGCGCTAACTATCCTGGAAACTACAACCCGACGAGTAGAGAACCGTTTCGAAACGGGTTTGTTGTGGAAAGAAGACAATGTAGAATTCCCGAACAGCTACACGATGGCGGTACGTCGTCTAGAATGTCTCGAACGCAGAATGGATCGCGATCCGCTGCTAAAAGAGAACCTCCATCGACAGATGTGCGAATACGAGGCAAAGGGTTACGCGCACAGGGCTACGAATGCGGAGATAGATGCAGCGGACCCAAGAAGGGTATGGTACCTCCCGGTGGGAGCGGTAATAAACCCTAAGAAACCAGGAAAGGTCCGAGTTATTTGGGATGCAGCCGCCAAAGTCGATGGAGTCTCACTTAACAGCGCACTTCTCAAAGGTCCGGATCAACTCTCGTCACTTCCAGCCGTGCTATTCCGCTTTCGACAGTATGGGGTGGCGGTCAGCTCGGATATTCAGGAAATGTTCCACCAAATCCGTATCCGAGAGGCAGATAAGAATTCCCAGCGCTTCTTGTGGCGCGCTTGTCCATCGGAGAAACCTACGATCTACTTGATGGATGTCGCTACCTTCGGGAGCACCTGTTCGCCAGCTTCGGCACAATTCGTCAAAAATCGGAACGCAGTACAGCACGCTGAACTGTTTCCTGAGGCATCGAAAGCGATCGTCCACGATCACTACGTTGACGATTACCTGTCGAGTTTCGGATCCGCAGAAGAGGCGACAAAGGTAGCAAACGACGTGCGATACATTCGGGGCCAAGGAGGCTTCAAATTGCACAACTGGCGGTCAAATAGCAGCACGGTCCTCGAGCAACTGGGCGAAGTACCAGATGGAACTGAGAAGCAACTGAACCTGATCGACGGGTCGACAACCGAGAGAGTGCTCGGTATGCTTTGGAGCCCATCATCCGATGAACTGAGTTTCTCTACTCAAATGAGCGACGAGGTACAAACACTGATTCGCATGGCAACCCGACCGACGAAGAGGCAGATTCTACGTTGCGTCATGACGTTGTTTGATCCACTGGGGTTACTCTCGCCGTTTATCATCCACGGAAAGGTCTTGATCCAGGACCTGTGGCGCGAAGGCACGGATTGGGACGAACAAGTAGGCGATTTAGTCTATGCGAAGTGGCAGAGGTGGATCGAGATGATCAACCATATCGCAGGGATCCGAATTCCCAGATGTTACTTCCCCAACGCCACGAGAAGGACCTACCTCAGGACTGAAATGCATGTGTTTGTCGACGCAAGCGAAGTAGCTTATTCGGGCGCTATCTACTTACGCACCTTCAACGAACACGGTAAACCACAGTGCAGCTTAGTAGCGGCAAAATCAAAGGTCGCCCCGTGAAACCGTGGTCTATTCCCAGGCTGGAACTGCAGGCATGTGTACTGGGCGTACGGTGGTCAAAATTTGTCAAGGAAAACCTCGACGTCCCAGTTTCCAAGACGGTTTTCTGGACCGATTCCAGAACGGCGCTATCCTGGATTAATACCGACCCTCGAAACTATCGACAGTTCGTGTCCTGTAGAGTAGGTGAGATACTTGAGCATACTTCGGTAAGCGACTGGAGATGGGTGCCTTCCAAATCCAATCCAGCGGACGAAGCAACGAAATGGGGTAGTGGACCGTACTTCAACCACGACAGCAAGTGGTTCCAAGGACCGCATTTCCTGAATCTCCTGGAAGCAGATTGGACCTGTCGCAAAGAACCGGTGATGGTTACCGTGGAAGAAATGCGTGTATCGACACTACATCACAGTTCGTTTGAACCAACGATCAATTTCGACCGATTCTCTTCCTGGGACAGGTTGCAACGTGCGACCGCATACGTTCTCCGTTTTCTGCACAATGTATCGAAGAAACAGCCACGATATAGTGGACAGCTGCAACAGTCGGAGCTGAAGGCTGCTGAAGAAGTCATCTTCAAGTTGGTGCAACGTGAACAATACCCGGACGAAGTTGCAGCGCTGTCAAACAAAGCGCCCAATGAGACCGGTCAAGAAGTCATCGGGAAAAACAGTTGCATCTACCAAATGATGCCGAAGCTGGACGAGAAGGGTTTGCTACGTGAACAGGGTCGAATCGCGGCAGTTAAGAACGTCGCCTACAACGTGCGCCATCCCGTGATTCTACCGAGAAGGCATCGCGTCACGGAACTTCTGGTGCATCGATTCCACCGCAACTTTCGCCATGGCAATGCTGAAACGGTCGTTAACGAAGTTCGACAATTGTACGCTATCCCGAGGCTTCGATTGGTGGTCAAGAAAGTGGGCAGAGGATACCCGTCCTGCAAAATACGGCGAACCAGACCAATGATCCCTCCAATGGCTCCACTGCCATCTGCCCGCTTAGCCCATCACGAGCGAGCTTTCACCTACACAGGGGTGGATTATTTCGGACCACTGCTGGTGAAGTTGGGGCGATCCAATGTAAAGCGATGGGTCGCACTGTTCACCTGCCTAACGATTCGTGCCGTACACCTAGAAATCGCCTACACACTATCAACGGAGTCCTGTATATCGTGCGTCCGCCGATTCGTTGGACGGCGCGGGCCACCTGCCGAGTTTTTCAGCGACAACGGAACGAATTTCCAAGGAGCCGATCGAGTACTGCAGCACCAGATAAGCCAGGGACTGTTCGCAACGTTTACCAGTGCAAACACGAAGTGGAACTTCATACCACCAGGAGCGCCACACATGGACGGAGCGTGGGAACGCCTAGTACAGTCCGTTGAAGCTGCAATGAAAGAAGCGTATTCCGAGGAAGCTTGACGACGAGGGGTTGCAGACGTTGGTCGTGGAGGCTGAAAGTGTCGTAAACTCAAGGCCTCTGACGTATCTGCCATTGGAGAGCGAGGAGACCGAGGCCCTCACACCGAACCACTTCCTGTTGTTAAGTTCGAATGGGATGAACCAAATGAACGACGACGATGAAGGACCGAGACAGTTCAGCGAATCAGTTCGGTGTCGAATCCTGGGGGATTCCTGGGAGCAGATCCAGCATCAGCTAAATGTATTCTGGGGGCGCTGGTTGGTGGAATATCTGCCGGTGATCCGCCGGCAACCGAAATGGTTCAGCGAGACACCATCATTGAAACCAGGCGACCTGGTAATGGTCGCGGAGCCGACGAGACGGAGTGGCTGGGAGCGAGGGCGAATAGTTTGCCTGAAGCAGCATGCGGACGGCAGACATCGACGAGCGGTCGTGAAGATAGGCGACAAGATCTGTGTTCGACCGGTGTCGCGGTTGGCCTTGCTCGACGTCAAGAGGAGTGGAGCTCCGGCAGACTCCGGACTACACCCGGGGGAGACTGTCAACGCAGAAACCGTCGAGCTAGCAACGCTGCCTGGCAAAGGCAACGCGTCAGCGTCAAAGCAAAGCAGCAACAGTTAAGCGTCGCGTCAATGGGTGACAGTCGTCATTTGACATCAGTCGAATAACGTCATCAAACTGTCAGCGACCAGACCACATTGCTTCTGGCAGTTTCTTTTCCTTACTGAACCTCAGCGCGAACGGCAGCAAATAAAGTTGATGATGAAAATTGAAGCATTGATAGAGAAGTATAGTAAGATAAGTAAAGATCAATTAAATTAGAAAAGGTGAAAGATAGGAGAGTAGAGAAGGAAGTCGTGGAGTACCTGTAAAAAAGAAACAGGAAAAATCTCGAGCTGTAAATCGCTACAGCTAAATAGGGCGCAAGGAAGGAACAGCCCACCAAATTGTAAGTGTTAATTAAGGTACCGAAACGTTCACTAATTTCAAATTAAATTTTAGTTGAAGCCTATTAAAAGTTCGCTATCAAAACGGTCTTTTCCTGCGCCCTACAACCTCGACAACTAAAAAGTTGAAAACATTTCCATTTTCACGCATCGGCTGACCCCCCTGGCCATTGTAAATGTCAAAACTATTGATTTTCAAAGGTCAACAATTTCCCCTTCAATCTAAAACTCATTACCAAAAAGTTGAAAATATTTCCATTTTGACACATCAGCGGACCACCCTGCGCATTGTAAATGTCAAAACTATTGATTTTCAATGGTCAACAATTCCCCCTTCAATCTAAAACTCATTACCAAAAAGTTGAAAACGTTTCCATTTTCACGCATCAGCGGACCTCCCTGCGCATTGTAAATGTCAAAACTATTGATTTTCAACGGTCAACAATTTCCCCTTCAATATAAAACTCATTACTGAAAACTTGAAAAAATTTCCATGTTGATGCATCGACGGACCCCCTGCGCATTGTAAATGTACAAAACTATTGATTTTCAACGGCTAACAACTTCTTCTTCAATATAAAACTCATTACCAAATGGTTAAAAAAATCAATTTTGGTCGATGCGATCTCCTTCAATATTCTGGTTGCAGTTGAAAATCGAACTTCGAACTTGCGGCTTTTGTTTTTTTTGTGTAGATGTTAGAGAATTAACTTGCCCATAATCTATACCAGATGCGCTTTAGTTGGGCAAGCGCTAAACAGGAGAAAAATCGAAACCAGAATATAAAACTCATTACTGAAAACTTGAAAACATTTCCATTTTGACGCATCGGCGGACCCCCTGCGCATTGTAAATGTACAAAACTATTGATTTTCAACAGCCAACAACTTCTCCTTCAATATAAAACTCATTACTAAAAAGTGGCCTGTGTTGAGCCAAAGAGGACCAAGCGCCATTTTGAGATACATGCTCTAAAAACGCTATAGCATCCAACACAGCACTAGCAACACCCATGTCTATTTATTTTTGGGAACACAATTAGTAAATGAAAGCAAATAAGTATTTCCTAACTTGCTCTGTTAATGGTAACTTATCTAAAAATGCATTTCAACACGAAAAATACTAGAAAAAAATGATGGCGCTCAGTTCGGTTTGGCTTAACCACAGATAACAGACGTTTGGGCTAGAACAAAATTTCTTCAAAAACCTGTGTAAACTTTCAAATTGATAAACGTTAGAAATCCGTGTTTCACTATTGCCATCTGCGCAACTGTTTGCTACACGTGTTTGACAGCTGGACTCTAACTGCATTCTATCGATCACTGCGCCATCTACAAACGTTTGCCAAACGTGTTTCAGACGTCTGATTTATTCGGAATTTCAGTAGCGGGTATTTACACACGATTCAAATCGAGCCTAAACGTCTGTTATCTGTGATAATACAGTGAAGACCCGTTTTTATCAGCCCATTGGTGAATTTTAGGCTGATAAAACGGGGACATCGACAAAATCGAGAAATATAATTTTCTTTCTTTTTAATCAACCGATGTTCTTAAAATATTCTTCTTTTGTCCCTAGATACATCCGCTTAACTCTTTTCGATCTCTAAGATAACAAAAACATGCTCAAGAAAGGATTTACTCGAAATCACCTTGGTTTATCTGCTAGAGCCCATCAAACTGCTATCAATTTCTTTTTTTTTTTTTTTTCTTTTTTTCATTTTTCTTTTTTGCCTCTCATATAAAGAAAGGCTATGCAATCACTGTAAAAATCGACTTTTTAACCGTGGCCTGGAGGGCCGAGTGTGATACACCATTCGATTCAGTTCGTCGAGATCGGCAAATGTCTGTGTGTGTATGTATGTGTGTGTATATGTGTGTGTGTGTGTCATTTAAACTCACACAATTTTCTCAGAGATGGCTGAACCGATTTTCGCAAACTTAGTTTCATATGAAAGGTATAACGCTCCCATAAGCTGCTATTGAATTTTTAGTTGATCCGACTTCCGGTTCCGGAGTTACGGGTTGAAGAGTGCGGTCACACAGCAAATTCCCATATAAACTGGTACCACCATGATGTTCAAATGATGTAAAACATATTAAAATTGATGTAACATTACTCTAGTTTGCGGGTCTGGATCACTAATGATCAATCAAAGCAGCTCTGACCACATTGGCCACCTATGACAGTTCATGGTGCCCCCGGGGAACCCGCCAAGTTCCTAAGCTAATATCACACCCATTCCCCAACGAATTCTCTACCGATTTTTACAAACTTGATTTCAAATGAAAGATACAGTAATACCATTGACTGCTGCTGAATTTCATTCGGTTCTGATTTTTGCTTCCGGAGTTACAGGGTGTTAGTAAGGATACACTGGAATTTCCCATATAAATCGGTACAATCGTAATACCTCAGAGGCTAAAAACTATTGAAATGGTCACCAAATTACTTCTAATCGCAGATCTAGATCACTGATTGCCAATCAAACATTCTTTGAATATATTGTCCACTATCGACGATTCCGGAAGTCCGGAATTCCGGGCATATTCCACAATTAAAGTCACATCGGTTCATCGGTGATGACTGAACCGATTTTCTCAAACCAAGTCTCAAATGGAAGGCAAAATATGCAGCTGAGTATTGCATCGTCGCCCCCCCCCCCCTCTTCGCCTTGCCCATACATCTCCCTCCTTCATCACTACCGTCCCTCACGCCCGCATTTTCTTCATCCACCCCGTATACCAAAATAAGATGAAGGATTTCTGACGCATCCTCCACTCCCACTCTACCAACCCCCCATTTCCTCCACTTTCAAACACATTCCATCAACATTTCAAAATATAATCACATGAAGATAACGTTGAACTCATGCTGATTAAGCTAATTAAATACTATTCTTTTGCCTTTCTCATATAGAAAGGTTACGCAATTGCTCCAAAAACCGACATTCTAACCGAGGCCCGGAGGGCCGAGTCTCATATAACATTCGACTCAGTTCGCCGAGATCGCAAAATATCTGTGTGTATGTATGTGTGTATGTATGTATGTATGTATGTATGTATGTATGTATGTATGTATGTATGTATGTGCGGATTTGTTAACAAAATGCCCACATCGGTTTCTCGGAGATGGCTGAACCGATTTTTACAAACTAAGATTCAAATGAAAGGTATACTATTCCCATAGGTTGCTATTGAATTTCATTTTCAACCGACATCTTGTTCCGGATTACGAGTTGAAGAGTATGGTTACAAAACAAAATTTGTTGATTTGTCCACATCGGTTTCTCGGAATTTTCTGAACCGATTTTGACAAACTTGATTTTAAATGGAAGGTCCATCAGCTGCTGTTGAATTTCTTGTAGATCCGAGTTCTGGTTCCTGAATTACAGGGTGATACGTACGATCACGCAGCAAATCTCGATTCTAACGAATTCTGCGATGAATGTAAAAAGGTGAAATGCCTTTCTCAATAGAAAGGTATTGCAATTGCTCTGAAAACCGACCTTTTAACGAAGGCCCGGAGGGCCGAGTGACATATACCATTCAATTCAGTTCGTCGAGTTCGGCAAATGTCTGAGCGTGTGTATGTATGTATGTGTGTATGTGCGTCTGTGTGTGTGTATGTGACCAAAAATGTCACTCATTTTTCTCAGAGATGGCTGAACCGATTTTGACAAACTTTGTCTCAAATGAAAGATACAACGTTCCCATAGGCCCATTGAATTTCTGATCGATCCGACTTCCGGTTCCGAAATTACATGGTGGTGAGCACGATCACGCAGAAAATGTCGATTTTAATAAATTCTGCAATGAATGTATAAAGGTGAAAATTTTTCCAAAATATGACCACAACTGCTTCGATTTGTAGTATTAGGTCACTAACATCCATTCAAAGTCTTCTTGGTCGCATTGGCCACCATCATCGGTTCTGGAAGCCCCGGCGGAAGTATCCAAATTCAGAATAACAGTCACATCGGTTTCTCGGAGATGGCTAGACCGATTCAACCAAACTTAGTCTCAATTGAAAGGTGTTGAGCCCCCGTAAATGGCTATTTAATTTTAACCCGATCCGACTTCCGGTTCCGGAGTTACAGGTTGTGGCGTGCGATCACATAGCAAATAGCGATTCAAACCGATACTCCGATGAAAGCAAAAAAGGTAAAAAATTCGTTAAAATGTCTCTCAAACAACTTAAATTTGCTGTTCTAGGTCACCGACGGCCAACCAAACTTTCGTTGACTACATTGACCACCATAGACGGTTCCGGAAGTGCCCGGGAAAAGCGGCCATCTTTCAAAATTGACGTACTCACATCAGTTTCCCGGAAATGGTTGAGCCGATTTTCACAAACTTAGTCCCAAATGATAGCTATAGTATCCCCACAGATGTCTATAAAATTTCGTACGGATCGCTTGGATGTGTCCGGAAATATAGACTAAACCGTCCGGTCACATATGAAATTCCCATATAAAGCTAAGTATGCACCCCTTGCGAAATGAAATTTCCTATACAAAACCTATGCATAAAAAACGCCGCGAAATGCTTGCGAAATTTTTTTTCATTTTGATTTCACAAGCGGTACGCAGCTCTCGCGAAAACGATAACGAAAATTGCAGTTAGCCGAGACACGGTTCGACAAACGATAAGTTTTATATTACTTCCGCGAGACAGCGCTGCTTTCTATGCGCTGTCACCAAGGCAAGCTTTTTCCGTGCGAAATAATGATCGGATGTATTATTCCGCTCGGAGACTCGCGAAATTTTGACAGATTGCGATGTAAAAAAGATAAAAAATACAAAAAAGGCTTTTCTTTTCTTTTGTGTTGTTCAGTTACATGAAGAGACGGAGGCTTTAAAAATTTAGTTAAAGTATGGCAGTCCAGGTGGTAATATTCTGTTTGTCACAAAACAAGTAGGTACAACCAAACGCAAGTTGCAAGCACAGCAACAGAAACTGGTTCTACAATTGTTATGCTCTGCAGTCGTACGTCCTTAAAACCTTACCGCCCTTGAAGCAAATCAAAGATTTATAACGAATGCAAAGGCAATCGTTAGACCAGAACTTAAAATCACAATTTCGCGTGCTCTAGCATCAAGAGTAACTGCTCCAGGCCAAACAGCAAAGTCAGCATCCAACCACCCCTACTCGAATCGTTCAGCCCTTACTGTTTCCTTCAACAACAACCAGATGCAACAAATCATCAATTATCTCAATTCAACATCCTTAATTTGGCGATCGGCCAACCATTCTCAGCATTGAATCGATAAAACCGTAGCAGCACCAGCAACATAACATATAGTAGCAGCCAACAACCCCTTAAAAGAGCCATATAACAATTTCAGATCTAAACCCGCAAAGCAACATCACGATCGCTACGTTCTTTGCTCAGATCATACAACAAAACTAAATCCATCAGCGGCAGTAAAATTAACAGACTGTTCCATCATGACATGAAGCCGATTGCAACTGAAATGCTCCAAGGTGATCATATCACCAAACGTGAAAGGCAAAACAATTTACATCGAACTTATCCAACATCCTAAATCAAAAAGGAACGTCGTATCCCATCCTAGCCTTAATTCCTACCAGTTCCCTGCATGAAAAAGGTAGGGAGCCTTGACAGTACAACTTTTCACAACAGACTTAGCTGCAGCACCAGTTATTAAGATTTCTCCCAGATGATGACCATCATCCAATGATCACCATTAATAGCGTTAAAACGACGGCGTCACCTCAGGGTTTTATTCTAATTTTACAACCTGGTCAACAATGGCAACCAGTGCAAACGATCTAAGCCAATCAGGGACAAACGCAGAAAACCATTGGCCAACAGTAGCAGCAGCAACAACCATATCAGAACAATCATCACCCAGATTCTGCAGAAAAAGATATAGCAAACAACAGGAACAGCACCTTCAGACTGTAGTAACCGTAGCATAGCATACGATATTGTATCATACCACGAGCAGGAGGAACTTTTATTCAGTTGCAGGTGCAGCAAGGTGAGTGATTTTTTTTTAATTTCAGAAGTATCAGTACCGTGTTGAGTACATTGTAATTCAATATCATATTCTTATAAAAAAAGTTCACGTTCGTAAGCTCGGTTACGGATATTAAGTTTTGCATTTTTTAGATCGAACAGGAACCATAGTAGGTATAGATCCAGCGGACACACCGCTCAACAGCAGCAACAGGGGATCATAGTCAACATCCAGCAGCAGAACGCGGTGATAAAACAGTAAATGCAGCAGCAAGGTGCTTGAAAAGGACTTTCTCTTTCGGTAAGTTTCCGCCCCCCACTTCCCACCAAATTTTCCTTTGTGTATCTAGATATCCTTGTTGATTTACAGAACAAACATAATGGAAGGACACGACAAGTTCAAACGGGCCAACTGTGTGACTCATTTGGAAAAAGTGCTTCATCGGTTTCATGGCATGATATCAAGACAAACCTCGGACTAATCCGGAAAATGCATTAAGTTGAGCGAGAGTCAGGTAATGTCACAAACAACACTAATAAACATTTCCGACAATTTGTATTGATTCCCCATTTTCTTCGAATAGGAAAAAGTTCTGCATGTATGCGTTGATGAAGGTGGCGTTCCGAAATTGCCATGAGCTGGATCCGTCTCAGCAACACGAAATGAGCTCCGTCACAACTGGTAGAGCGCAAAGCGCCGGTAAGCCAACAACAGCTCAACAGAATTAAGAAGTTATTCAATATTTAGCATAGCGAATAGTAAGAAGGTACAAAAGGCTAAGCGCTAAACTGCCGTTATACACATAACTGTCTCATGTGCTTTATGTAATGCATGGGACAATCATGCATATAGCGGCAGGAAGGTACGATTATTTAAAATGCGTATATTAATAATTAAATTTAATAATTTAAGTAATTTTCTTCTAAGAATAATCCTCTGTTTTTGTCCTGTATCGATAGCGTATAGGTGAAATAGGTTCACAATATTTATTGATCTCATGTAATAAACCTATCCTATAACACTGCGCTTATAGGGTATATACAACGTCGTTGGTATATATGTATTAAAAACAATGCAAGGTAAATAGAATTGAATCGGACACGTAGTTTGAGTACAATTTAAGCAACGGTCCAAAATTATTGTGTTGCAATACTACATAATTTCTCCAAATTTTGACGAACGTGTTTTAAGTGTACAAGTTGTACGCCAATGAAAGCGTAATGAGCCTCTGTTGGCCCTATTAGGGAGAGGGACATACTAGTTCGTTATTTACTCTGCCTTCGATAGAATGCCTATAAATTGGCATCAATATCTTTGCTTTGCTCCTAAGTTTTTTGTATGTAATAATGACATAATTGAATATCAGTGACTGGATCTGTATCTGTTGCCAGGAACTGGATCTTTATCTTATTCCTAAGAATACCCAAGCGGCGCGGTGCTAGTGCGCAAGCGATTTCATTTATTTCCTGTATCTGATACCTACATGTTGTGATATATGGAAGGCAGAATGTTATGTTTACTGCAGAAAAAAATTGTTTTGAACAATTCGTTACGTACTAGGAGACGGCGGGATAAAAAAAAATTGTGACAATTTGTTAAATGGGTGGAGGGGGGATTAAATATTGAACAAATTTTGTGTTTCGTAGTTTATGAATGGTCCCTTATTTATTTAATTAAATAACTATACATATATTTACTTATATTTATTTTATTTTTTATTTCTTTAATTTGCATATGCGAATTTGTTAAATAAATATGCGATCTAATTATAATGGTTTACCTTCATCCAGTATTGGTACAACAGTGTCTTTAATTTGGTAGAAGTTCACTTGGTAACGCTAATTTATTTATTTATTCATCTAGTTCATTATTTATTTATCAAGGTTATATATTTATTTATCATTTTATATACTTTTAGTAATTCGCTATCAGGAACTGACCAGCTGTGGTCAATAAACAATCTACATTAAAGAAACTGTAGGTATTTTCTTCAGGACCTGGTTGTGAAAATTACATATTTGCTGTGACTAGTAGTCTAAATGAAACGGAAGAGTCGACCGGTCAGGTGACTGTGCACAACATCTCTGATTATCATGATTAATTAGGGGTCATCCATATACCACGTGGAATTTTGGGGAGGGTAGGGTTCACGAAAAAATAAACGATTGTCCATGGGAAGGGGGTACTGTAAATGTCCATGTGGACTTTCAATTATATTTTTCTCTTTCACAAGAAAATGAAATAAATTTGTATCGTCATTGGTGTGAGCGCTTACCTTCAAATTTTTTCAAGATTTTGATATAGTCAAAGTTCTTATACAGCATAGTGTGTGATGGTAACTATCATCAACAAAATCAGAGGAAATCGTGCGAAAACAAAACCCGAGAAAAAAATTTCTTGTTGACTCATTTGATTTAATCTTCTGTGACTTGGTTAAATACCACTAATATTGGACTTGAAAGGTTGAAATTACGGGCCAATTCAAGAATCCATAGGTTACTTCAACTTTATGTTATTATGATGAATCTTTAAAACGTAAATATAAAACACAATGTCGTTCAGCAATGAGATATTTCCATGGAAATTTTACAACAGACTGAAGAAGTGTGTGATATTATGTGGTTGAAGTTTGAACGATTTTCATTAAGTCCTTCTTTGCCATTTTCATGAAATTACCCGAAAAAAAATTGGAAAGTCCACGTGGGCATCGAAGGGAGGGGGGGGGGGGGGTGAGGGGTTAAAAACGAAGGTTTTTTGTCAACGTGGAATGTGAACGGCCCCTTATGTTTATAGGGTAAATTTATAGAAATATGCGTTAAAATATCTTATCAACACATCCAGAAAAACAAAAAAAGCACCTCTGCGACGTAATGTTGAGTAGAAAAACTAACAAGAGATCGCAGATGACGGCCGTAGATCTTAAGATCTGTGCTCCAGGGAGTTATTGGATTATCTGAAACATGTGTAGATATCATCATAGAGCCATATTCTCACAGTCACGTCACCTAGTGACTAGAAGAAAATTTCCTTTTAATCACTAAGTGTCGTGACTGTGAGAATAGGGCTCATAGTTTCTGATTTGCTAAGAAATAATTTTAAGGTTTTCCATCATTCAGGTTAAAAAAATACGAATTCAAAATAACAAAGACTGCTTCAACAAGGTAACTCCCGAATATCAATATTTTTTTTGAAACTGATGCGTTTTACTATCCCAAGTTGGTTTGTAGATGAAGGTTTCGCCCCTTTACAGTTCTATTTGAGGGTCCAACACCTACAAGTTTAGGAGGGTCGTTTAAAAATTACCTATTCGGATTTGGAGAGAATTTAGGCAATCAATGGAAGTGATTGATATAATTTCGCACCAACCATTGCGTAGCAAAGTACAGAGTATCAAGAACATACATTCGTTTATCTCTTCTAATTGTGATGAAAGTTGCAGAGAAAATTTTAATATTAAAATGTTTACATTGCATTTACAATATTGAATCTACCGCTCAGAGCAAATGATCTCCCACATATTCCTTCGTAGCGTGTCGGCAGCCTTCGACAGTTTACAAAACTTTATCGGTGTTTTCATTCTTCGTATCCGTATAGTAAAGAATTGTTAACTTCATTAGGCGAGGTGCCGATCCTAGAACACTTCGGAAATAATGATTTTGTGAGAGTGGAAATCACAGGCCAAGCCCAACCTGTAGATGAAAAAAACTAATATAAACGCATTCCTCAGGCAGTGGATCACCAAGATAAAATAACTAACCGATTAATTTTCAATTACAAAGTATCTTTGTTTTGTTAGTTATTAACCAAACAGTTAATATTTGGTATTAACCTCTTATAGGTATTCATCAATATATGTAAACAAATAACAGCTGATGTGTTGCCGGGGTGGCCAGAAGCGACATCTGACAGTAAACACACAAAAACAAATCTGTCAAAATTTCGCGTGCAAATGTCAAAATTCCGCACGAAAGAAGCAGAAATATTTCGCGAGCTCATTTCGCAAGAGGTGCATACTAAGCTTAAGCCGGAACTCAATTTTTTTTTCAAAGGGGATGCCCCATGAAATTTCAGAAATCGAATTCGTGTTTTTGATGCCAAACATCTTTAAAATGCATGAAACGTCGAGATTTTACATCTAATGATCCAAGAGCCTAACGACCTGTTCAGGATATCATCCATACAATATGTGGAATCGTTGGACTATATGGGTTAAAGTTTGTGTATAATTTTTGTCTTTCTCATTTAGAAAGGTTATGCAATCACTCTGAAAAATGTTAACCTAATCCCGGCCCGGAGGGCCGAGTATCATATCACATTCGACTCAGTTCGTCGAGATCGGAAAAAGTCTGTATGTGTGTATGTATGTGTGTGTATGTGTGTGTGTATGTGTGTGTATGTATGTGCGTATGTGTCAAATAATGTCACTCATTTTTCTCAGAGATGGCTGGACCGATTTGCCTAAACTTAGTCTCAAATGAAAGGTACAACCACAGATAACAGACGTTTGGGCTAGAACAAAATTTCTTCAAAAACCTGTGTAAACTTTCAAATTGATAAACGTTGGAAATCCGTGTTTCACTATTGCCATCTGCGCAACTGTTTGCTACACGTGTTTGACAGCTGCACTCTAACTGCCTTCTATCGATCACTGCGCCATCTACAAATGTTTACCAAACGTGTTTCAGACGTCTGATTTATTCGGAATTTCAGTAGCGGGTATTTACACACGATTCAAATCGAGCCCAAACGTCTGTTATCTGTGGCTTAACTAATAATCCTGAAATATATGCTAAAACACTCACGTTCTGCGATTGAAAATGCACTATATTTTGATGCAAATGTGAATATTCAATCCACTGAGAATAATGGCAATCAGCATACAGATAATTTCTTATAGGACGTTGCGATCGTTACTCTGAACGATAATATGCATCCATGCACAGCTAAGGGGGCATCGCCCAAAGCGTTTTGATTTTAAACCTGCAGCTATACAAACAGAATGGAATCGTTCGTGGCTCCTCACATGCTTCATCATATATGATAAATTTTTGAGGGAACCTAATGAACTTCCAGAGTGCAGAAATATCATTCGTGTTACGAGGGTTGACCATGCACACTTTTGCTCTAGAATCATATAGACAATATACCGGATATCAATACTGATACGATGGCAGATGCATATATGCTTAAACCAGCAATTCCCGACGATTTATATATTTTATATTTAGCAACAGGAAACACAGACTTCGTCTCATCGGAATCGGGCACTTGACTCAGACACCAAGTTGACTTTAGACTATAGACGTGCATAGATAATTAGATAGCTTCATAAATAATTAATGGATCTGTGCTTTTATACCTTTCTTGGATCTATGCCTCCAATGTAAAAACTGCACTCTTAGTTAAATTCGCGCCCTCTGATCGTCACAGTTGTTCGTTAATTCATTCAGTCATTATTTATTGAATAATTCGCGAATGCTACAATGGATTGCAAAGTTATGTTGCTTTCATAGCTCAGTTTTATGTTTCACGCTGTATCTTCATCTCCTTCGTCCAATTTGTAATAAATGGAGACATGGGCTAAATCGTTTCGTTTCTCGAAACCTCGTTGTGGTGCCTGTCAAAATACTTGTCGTTTATCCCCCTAAAGCACCTAAAGGTGGAATCATCTAATTCCTTACCGCAGAAGATGTACGAGTAGTAAAATTAACAAAACGCGGTAAAATGTCAAAAAAAAAAAAAAAATTCCATTCCGGAAAGATACTTGATAGAATCGGGAATTGAATCCAATAGCTTCCATTTCTGATAATTCTCTGTAAGACTCCTCCCGCCTGACCAAGACATCGGTACTACCACCTGCTAAGGTGAGAAGTGACGAGCCTAGTGGCAGTGCAGAGTCTAGTCGAGTTATATCATCCACATCAGGCCCCTTTATTGAAAGTTGCGTACCACTAACTCAAGGCAATCCAGGGATATTCTTTTCCGGGAATACCCTGGATTGATCATGAATTGAACCCGATATCTTGTTATATCAGAAGAAGTCACCAAGCCCCCCACTTAACGAACGAACTCCGTTATTGCCGCTATGGCAGCAATAACTGAGATTAACTCTATTGTCGAGCAAAGCCAGCAAAGCAACTCCATCATCAAATCAGACCCTGATCACAACAAAAGTCTAAAAGTTTCGATTCAACCCGATGAGCTCTTAGTATTGGCACAGATAACAGACGTTTAGGCTCGATTTGAATCGTGTGTAAATACCCGCTACTGAAATTCCGAATAAATCAGACGTCTGAAACACGTTTGGCAAACGTTTGTAGATGGCGCAGTGATCGATAGAATGCAGTTAGAGTGCAGCTGTCAAACACGTGTAGCAAACAGTTGCGCAGATGGCAATAGTGAAACACGGATTTCTAACGTTTATCAATTTGAAAGTTTACACAGGTTTTTGAAGAAATTTTGTTCTAGCCCAAACGTCTGTTATCTGTGGTATTGGTCACCCTGTTCGATTTCAAGTTAGTCTCTATCTGCTTAACGCGTGCGTGGCTCAGACTTCTGTAGACATCTCATTATTTTTAAAAACTATAATAAACAATTAACAAAAATCCATCATCTTCATAGCAAATATAATAACTTAGTGTGATTAAATGCAAATAATAGAAGAGAAAAAAATACAATCTTCGTGGTATTACATAGTTATTCAAATAACTCCAAAATATAAAAATTTAAAAAATCTGTCTGCAAAGCAGATTTTACGTGTGAAATACATAGTGTTTTGAACTCCGCTAATGTTGCCGCACGTTTAATATGTCTACCCGGATAGAATTTTACAATAGCATTTACCCTACAAACAATCATAAAACAATAAATATTATAGTTATTACTGTTTTAACATTGTTGGACGCGGTGTTCTCGCAGTAGATTTACAATAAAATGTAATGTAACAATCAACTTTACTGTTCAGCAAAAAATTGATACAATAAATTCACATTAAATTTTACTGTTTTCGAGAAAAAAAATATATGGAAAAAAATCGATTTTTTTAATGTTAAGATACATAACCACCCCCGTTTTTTACTGTAAAAGTCGATTTTACATTGAAATTTACTGTAGAAACGTTAAAGTTTATTGTTTTTGTATTATAGCCAAACACTAGAATTTACTGTAAATTATTGTAAAATTACTGCACTGTCACAGTGAAAATCATGCTTTTCTTACTGTACATTTCTATTCGGGTAGGCATCGAATTGAAAAAACTTATTCCTTTGTACAACAAGGAGTTCTGTGATCTACTAAATAAAAAGTTAGGTGTTCTTGCATCAGACGCGTTTCTAGTGTTGTACCTATGCACATCACTTCCTCTTTCAATTCGATCACACAAATATCGAAGCAGTATTCCATTAATAATATTAAAAATGAACACCATTGTCAAGTAGTAAATTCTTTGCTTCACAGAGAGCCATTGTAATGCATCTAGCATGAAACTAGAGGAAGTGTATCTGTTACATTTTAAAATTAATCGCATGATTCTATTTTGCAATCGCTGTAACCTCAATATTTGTGTTTGATTGGCAAGAAACAAAACAGACGGGCAGAAGTCAATATGTGGTGTAATAATAGACTTATATAATACAATTTTAATACTAATTGTTAAATCATTTTTCAGACGACACAATATACCATACTTTTTAGCAATCTTTTTGATGACATTGTCGATGTGAGACTTAAAGGTTAACTTGTCATCAATGATTATTCCAAGATATTTTAATTCACTAACGCGATCAATAGTCTCATCGTTTACTTCAACGTTAACGTCAGGCCTACTATTAGCCGAAGAGATAATCATGTATTTAGTTTTAGCAACATTTAATTTTAATTGTTTAAATTTTAACCAACGAGCAAGCGAATGCAAATCTTTGTTCAAATGCCACGGCTTCATCTACATCCTTAGTTGCAATGAATAGAACAGTGTTGTCAGCAAACACATTTAAGTCACAAAATCATAAAACTCCCCTAATGTCATTTATATACATAATAAATAAAATAGGACCTAAGACACTACCTTGCGGCACTCCAAGAGGATTGTCGAGAGGACTAGATACAAAATCGTTAAAACTAGTTTTCTGAGTTCTATCACATACATAGTATTCAAACCACTTATGTGCTATCCCTCCGATACCAAATCGCTCTAAAGTTTTCAAAAGTAAAGGTCTCGAAATTGTCTCAAAAGCGCGTTTCAGATCCAAAAATACAGCAAAAATAGTCTCTTTAAGGGACCATTCATAAATTACGTAACGCTTTTAGGGGGGGGAGGGGGTACAACAAGTTGTGACATGTTGTGACATAGGGGGGAGGGGGAGTTGGCTAGATCGTTACGTAACATGCTTTCACCGAAGAAAAAAAAATTTTTCTAGGAATTTGTTACGTAACAGGGGAGGGGGGGATGAAGAAATTTGTGACAACTTGTTACATGGGGGGAGGGGGGAGTCAATTTTGGGCAATTTTTGCGTTACGTAATTTATGAATGGTCCCTAACCTCGATTTTCTCTTTCCATTTTGCTAACACTAGATTTAAAGCGGGTTCGCAAGAGTGTCCCTCTAAGTATCCGGAATCAGCAAATTATTATTATTCAAATAACTCATCAGCTGGCCCTTAACAACAAGTTCTAAAATTTTCTCTAATGTGTGCAACATGTTAATGGGGCGGTACTCTTCGGCTTTTTCCGTCCCAGTAACTTTGGGAATAGGAATCACAAGTGATTCCTTCCAAACTTTCGGCACGTGTCCAGTTTGTAGTGATTCATTAACAAGGTCCAGCAGATCGTGTCCGATGACATGAAAGCAATCCTGTATCACTTTTGCGTTGACATTATCGATACCAGCCGATTTTCCCAAAGAAAAACAAAGCAATCCTGTATCACTTTGGCGTTGACATTATCGATACCAGCCGATTTTCCCAAAGAAAAACAACTTCAACTGTTCAAAAGTGATTGAGTGAAATCCGTCAAATTTACAGTTAATATTAATCGGCTGTGTTATTTCCACAGGTTCACTGACCAGTTCAATACTTTGATTGATCAGTTGGACACTGTTAACGAAATAACTGTTCAATTTTTTAGCTATTCTTTGTTCAGATTGTTCTTCTACCCCGTTAAAAGTTATGGACTGCGAGGAGCTACGTTTAGGTTTAATTAAATTCTTTAGGATTTTCCATAACTCTTTGCTGTTGTTTTGTTGTTATCCAAGTTTCCATTCAATTCCGTAAAATCCATGCTTCTCGAAACCAGTTGAGACATAGCTTGTTTCGAATATCTTTTCCAGCTCTTGGTTTTAACTTTATCCTCTTTACGGTTAGGTTCATTCTCCAGCAAAATTGAAATCGTCTCATGGTCTGCAATTTTACAATCGGCCTCTACATACGAAT
This sequence comes from Topomyia yanbarensis, assembly GCF_030247195.1. NCBI lineage: Eukaryota > Metazoa > Arthropoda > Insecta > Diptera > Culicidae > Topomyia > Topomyia yanbarensis. Next base: position 240,957,135 of record NC_080671.1, on the reverse strand, counting down.
GAACCCCGTCAAAATTGGAATACACGTGATCTATCAATGTTCTTCTGTGTCTGGAAATCCTTGTAAACTCACTAACCGTTTGCTTGAAATTGAAAAACTCTGCCAACTGCTTCAACTGATTCAAATTTTGATCGTTGAGCCAATCAATATTGGAATCGCCCGAAATTACATTAAGTTTACTTAAGTCAAGGAAATTCTCCCTCCAGTTTTCTAAAATTTCTAAAAACCGTCGATCGCTTGAACTAGGAGAATGGTATACTACTGCAAAATTTTCCATCTGCATGCCTCTTTCAACTTATATACCCAAGAACCAATTATTATTAACTGATTCGTTTAACCGAACGTTAAATTTAATCCAAAAAAACAAAACGTTGCTTTTTTCAATTCTAGCAGTCTCCGATATACTGAACACTGCTTACTAAATGCCGCATGATTTACGTCCAAATTCATTTTACGTTCATTATTCTTTTTAATACAATTCACGCATTTAAAACCAGTTGATGAGCATTCAGATGTTCTATGTGCTCCATTACATCTGAAGCATGTTTCTTTATTCACGCATCCCGTGCTCTTATGACCATATTCTCCACAGTTGAAGCAGCGCAGCACGTTAAAGGCCTCCAAAACAGAACACCTATCCCAACCAATGTTTACCGCACGGACTGACATCAGGCTGCTATAAGTGTTCTTATCAACTTCAATTATAACATTGTATTTGTTATATTTGAAGCGTGGATTTTGGAAATGTAGTATATAAGATAAATATTAGTGTTCATTAAAGACTTTTCATCACCAGGTAGGTTTTGAAGCAGACTTAGTTCTGAAAGATGAATTTCCGATATTTAAAAAAGCCTACGATGTACCTTACCGTTCGAGAGATAAGGTTTTGCAGTATTTGAATAAACTTTGAAAGGGTTGTACACTTACAACAGGCTACCACAAGGTGCTTCATCAAGCGCCTCCATCTTTCAGCAAGTAATGGATCAAGTCTTAAAGGGTATTGAAAATGTTTTTGTTATTTGGATGACGTTCTTATTGCAGGTAAAGACCTAAAGGACGAAAACTTGAGCTGGTATTGGCAAAATTGTCAGCAGCCAACATTAAAGTAAATTGGGAAAAATGTAAAATTTTTGTACCTGAGTTACCCTATTTGGGACACATAATTAGTGAGAAAGGTCTTTTGCCATGCCAAGACAAAATTTCCACTATTAGGGAGGCTAAGGCTCCAAGAAATGTCACTGAGCTGAAATCGTTTTTAGGACTAATTAATTATTACAACAAATTTATACCGCACTTATCGTCAAAATTATACCATTTATATAATCTATTGAAGAATGATACAAAATTTATATGGGACGCTAATTGCGAAAAAGCTTTTGTAGAGAGTAAAAATTCCCTAATGGGTACAACGTTTTTAGAATTTTATGACCCAAAAAACCAATAGTGGTTGTTTTTGATGCGTCGGGCACCGGCCTGGGAGGAGTAATTGCCCTTCTAGTAGAAGGAGTTAAAAAACCAATATGTTTCACCTCATTTTCGTTGAACTCAGTACAGCAAAAATACTCTATTTTACATCTGGAAGCTTTAGCTTTGGTTTCCACAATAAAAAAATTTCACAAATTTCTTTATGGAAAAAAATTTACAATTTTTACTGACCATAAACCGTTAGTGGGTATTATCAAAGAGTGAAAAAATTCAATATATGTTACAAGGTTGCAACGGTATATTTTGGAATAAGCAATTTATGATTTTGAAATACAATACAAACCATCATCCAAAATGGGAAATGCGAGTTTTTGTTCCAGATTGGAAGAGGCAGTTCCCAAGGAATTAGATAAAAAATTGATTAAAAGCATAACTTTTGGTAGGGAAATCCCTATAGATTCGACAGCGAATGACCAAGCAAGATAATTTTATTCAGAAAATAATTCATTACATGCAAAATGGTTGATCAAAGCAACTGGACTGGAGCCTTGTAAACGTTTTTTTCTAATCAGCATGATTTAGAATTTGTTGACGAGTGTTTATTGTACCAAGACAGGGTGGTGATACCACAGCAAATGCAAGGCGAAACTTTAAAACTTTTACATGCCAACCATACAGGCATAGTTAGGATGAAACAATTAGCTAGACGTTTAGTGTATTGGTTTGGGATAAACTCTGACATTCAAAAATACGTGACAGGTTGCGATGTTTGTAACAGCATGGCTATTGTACATAAGTCCAAAATTGCGTCTGAATGGACACCAACTACTAAGCCATTTAGTAGGTTACATATAGATTTTTTTCATTTTACCCATAACACCTTTTTGTTAATTGTAGATAGTTTTTCTAAATGAGTAGAAGTAGGGTGGATGAAGAGCGGCACTGATTGTGCAAAAGTTTAAAAAAAAATTGGTAGCGTTTTTCGCTCGCTTTGGTCTACCAGATGCTTTAGTTTCGGACGGGGGTCCTCCGTTCAATTCGCATTCTTTTACTGAGTTTGTGCAAAGGCAAGGAATAAATGTTCTCAAAAGTCCACCTTATCACCCCTCTACCAATGGGCAGGCGGAAAGACTGGTTAGAACTGTGAAAGAAGTGTTAAAAAAGTTCTTAATGGAACCTGATTTTGCAAACATGGATTTGGAGGACCTGATAAGTTTATTTTTAATAAATTATAGAAATAATTGTTTGACGAAGGATGGTAAATTTCCATCGGAGAAGATTTTCTCGTATTCACCTAAGACCTTATTGAACCTATTGCATCCAAAAAGACATTATAAACATAACATACTAACATCGACAAATTCTGCTAATAATGCTAACGTTCCAAAGGATCAACGTAAGATCGTAAATGATCCTTTGGATAGTCTGATGGCGGGAGATGTGGTTTGGTATAAAAATCACAACCCCCAAAATCAGTTTAGATGGATGAAGGCTACTTTCTTAAAAAAGTTCTCAAAATACATTCCAGGTTGCAATTGGAAACGCAACGATAATGGCACATCCGGCTCAACTGCGTCAGGACAGCGTGGATAAGTACATTAGACCAAATGTGATGGTTCCACTCCGGATTCCAGGCGGGAATTCCTGCAGTAGCGACAACGAAGAATTTAAAGGATATCCGGAAGCTGAACTACCATTCACAAAAGGGATAAAACGTAAACATGCCTCTGATGAGTCGGCGAAGGTCGGGTTAAGGCGGTCGAAGCGAGTTCGATTGGCAAAGGCCGAACGAGATAAAAAATCCTTTTCTAATAATGTTCATTTAACTATTAATGGGCGCTTGAATTAAACTTGAATTTTTGTATTTATCATTTCGAATTTTGATAAATCTTTTTCTGTATGAGGGAAGAGTTTTAGTATATAAGATAGATATTAAAACTATTCTTTCGAATAGTCTAATTAGTTCAGTGTACAAATGTGCACCATCCTTAAACTCATCGAATGTAAAAAACATGACGAATGCGTCACCAATACAACGGCTAACTGGCCAACCTCGAGATTAAACATCTAGATGGGAAGCTGGTGTTTCTCTTCTAGACCTTCAACAAGACAACAAGTGTTTTCACTAGTGCTGCTTTCCGAAAATCATCATTTTAAAAGTATAGTTTTCAGATCGGTGATTTTCCGCCTTTGTCGTTTATCTCGACGCTTCTTCCTTTGGCGACAGCCTGCGTTAAAGGGTAAGATTAAATAAATTATTAATTTGGCCGAAACATAATAGGAAATTGGCAACAACTTTAACATATTCAAACAGAATACCCTCATTCTGACTCTTCAATAAGTCAATGAAGACTTCTTCAGAGTATCTATCATTCATCCCCATTATTTTCAACTTCGGCTAACAGCATTATACTTTTCACCGAGATTGCTTACGTAAGACTACCTGACTTAGGTGTTCTGGGTCTGATTTATTGTAACGCATTTACGATATAATTTAATAACGTTTCGTGTGTTTTTTTTCTTGTTTTATTAGCGTATATCATGCTTATTCTTTTAAACCACAATCTTGAATCACAAATAAACTTTGTGACTCAAAAATCATACAGGTAATATTTTCATACAGAGCCGTAATGTTTATTTTTTATTCATTTCGTTTATTTGATAGGCACAAATGCGTTAGCTTGGCGGTGCCAAATGCTTATGTTTTTACATTTTGGATATCTTAAAACTAGGAGGTTACAATGTTGAAATATTTTTTTTACAAAGGAAAAAAAAAGAAAAAAAAAAGTTTACAGCTATCTTAAGACTAGAAATAAGATTCAATATACAAGAGAGGGCCAAAAGATTTTTTTATGAAAAAAAATTAGAACAAGGGATTCACTTTGATATACAAGAGGGGGAGTAAGAGTATTTTACGAAATATTTTACGGTTATCTTAAAACTAACAATATAGTTTAGTACACAAAAGGGGGAACATATATTTATGAGAAACTTCACAGAAATCTTAAAACTAGGGATTCAATTCTATTTACAAGATGGAGGACAAGAGTTTCAATAAAGAGTAAAAATTATAGCTATCTTAAAACTAGGAATACAGAATACTAATTTGATTTTTTTAACTAAAACTTATGCTTGGTCAAGATATTCAGAGGGTGGCTTATTTCCGCATCAGTGTAGCGAAGCTTTAAAACTTTTACATGCCAACCATACAGGCATAGTTAGGATGAAACAATTAGCTAGACGTTTAGTGTATTGGTTTGGGATAAACTCTGACATTCAAAAATACGTGACAGGTTGCGATGTTTGTAACAGCATGGCTATTGTACATAAGTCCAAAATTGCGTCTGAATGGACACCAACTACTAAGCCATTTAGTAGGTTACATATAGATTTTTTTCATTTTACCCATAACACCTTTTTGTTAATTGTAGATAGTTTTTCTAAATGAGTAAAAGTAGGGTGGATGAAGAGCGGCACTGATTGTGCAAAAGTTAAAAAAAAAATTGGTAGCGTTTTTCGCTCGCTTTGGTCTACCAGATGCTTTAGTTTCGGACGGGGGTCCTCCGTTCAATTCGCATTCTTTTACTGAGTTTGTGCAAAGGCAAGGAATAAATGTTCTCAAAAGTCCACCTTATCACCCCTCTACCAATGGGCAGGCGGAAAGACTGGTTAGAACTGTGAAAGAAGTGTTAAAAAAGTTCTTAATGGAACCTGATTTTGCAAACATGGATTTGGAGGACCTGATAAGTTTATTTTTAATAAATTATAGAAATAATTGTTTGACGAAGGATGGTAAATTTCCATCGGAGAAGATTTTCTCGTATTCACCTAAGACCTTATTGGACCTATTGCATCCAAAAAGACATTATAAACATAACATACTAACATCGACAAATTCTGCTAATAATGCTAACGTTCCAAAGGATCAACGTAAGATCGTAAATGATCCTTTGGATAGTCTGATGGCGGGAGATGTGGTTTGGTATAAAAATCACAACCCCCAAAATCAGTTTAGATGGATGAAGACTACTTTCTTAAAAAAGTTCTCAAAATACATTCCAGGTTGCAATTGGAAACGCAACGATAATGGCACATCCGGCTCAACCGCGTCAGGACAGCGTGGATAAGTACATTAGACCAAATGTGATGGTTCCACTCCGGATTCCAGGCGGGAATTCCTGCAGTACCGACGACGAAGAATTTAAAGGATATCCGGAAGCTGAACTACCATCCACAAAAGGGATAAAACGTAAACATGCCTCTGATGAGTCGGCGAAGGTCGGGTTAAGGCGGTCGAAGCGAGTTCGATTGGCAAAGGCCGAACGAGATAAAAAATCCTTTTCTAATAATGTTCATTTTACTATTAATGGGCGCTTGAATTAAACTTGAATTTTTGTATTTATCATTTCGAATTTTGATAAATCTTTTTCTGTATGAGGGAAGAGTTGTAGTATATAAGATAGATATTAAAACTATTCTTTCGAATAGTCTAATTAGTTCAGTGTACAAATGTGCACCATCCTTAAACTCATCGAATGTAAAAAACATGACGAATGCGTCACCAATACAACGGCTAACTGGCCAACCTCGAGATTAAACATCTAGATGGGAAGCTGGTGTTTCTCTTCTAGACCTTCAACAAGACAACAAGTGTTTTCACTAGTGCTGCTATCCGAAAATCATCATTTTAAAAGTATAGTTTTCAGATCGGTGATTTTCCGCCTTTGTCGTTTATCTCGACGCTTCTTCCTTTGGCGACAGCCTGCGTTAAAGGGTAAGATTGAATAAATTATTAATTTGGCCGAAAGATAATAGGAAATTGGCAACAACTTTAACATATTCAAACAGAATACCCTCATTCTGACTCTTCAATAAGTCAATGAAGACTTCTTCAGAGTATCTATCACTCATCCCCATTATTTTCAACTTCGGCTAACAGCATTATACTTTTCACCGAGATTGCTTACGTAAGACTACCTGACTTAGGTGTTCTGGGTCTGATTTATTGTAACGCATTTACGATATAATTTAATAACGTTTCGTGTGTTTTTTTTCTTGTTTTATTAGCGTATATCATGCTTATTCTTTTAAACCACAATCTTGAATCACAAATAAACTTTGTGACTCAAAAATCATACAGGTAATATTTTCATACACAGCCGTAATGTTTTTTTATTCATTTCGTTTATTTGATAGGCACAAATGCGTTAGCTTGGCGGTGCCAAATGCTTATGTTTTTACATTTTGGATATCTTAAAACTAGGAGGTTACAATGTTGAAATATTTTTTACAAAGGAAAAAAAAGAAAAAAAAAGTTTACAGCTATCTTAAGACTAGAAATAAGATTCAATATACAAGAGAGGGCCAAAGGATTTTTTTATGAAAAAAAATTAGAACAAGGGATTCACTTTGATATACAAGAGGGGAAGTAAGAGTATTTTACGAAATATTTTACGGTTATCTTAAAACTAACAATATAGTTTAGTACACAAAAGGGAGAACAAATATTTATGAGAAACTTCACAGAAATCTTAAAACTAGGGATTCAATTCTATTTACAAGATGGAGGACAAGAGTTTCAATAAAGAGTAAAAATTATAGCTATCTTAAAACTAGGAATACAGAATACTAATTTGATTTTTTAACTAAAACTTATGCTTGGTCAAGATATTCAGAGGGTGGCTTATTTCCACATCAGTGTAGCAGCATTTGTATCAAGGACAGGGGAGAGACAGGGAAAGAAGAGCAAAACTTGCAACTTTCGCTCGAACGGGGGGGAAGGGGGATCAGCGAAACAAATTTGCGCCTCAGTCTAGTAAGTCGTCGAGTACCGGATTGGCGGATGGTATTCTTCGGACCCGCGGGGAATCCTTCAAAAGTCATCGGACCTCGAGTCGCTCTCGCTTCAGTTTCCTTCTATGCAGGCGTAGTGGTAAGGGCGACGGCGGTTACATAGTGGCACACTGGAGCTGATCGGTTCCACAAGGCAGGAGGAAACTCTAAAAACGAGAAATAAAAGAGAGGGGCTAAATTGGGATATTTATCGTTTTTATGAAGGTATAAATAAGAAACATATAGGGGAAATCACGAGTTGCCAGCATATCTCGGACTGGTACATTGGGTGGTCTACCTCGGGCCCGAAGGGATTCCTTTAACTGAGACCTGGCGTCACAATACCCGGCGCATACCCAGACAACGTGTTCGATGTCGTGATAGCCCTCGTCACAAGCGCACAGACTACTCTCCGCAAGCCCAATACGCCGCAAATGCGCATCCATGGTGTAGTGATTGGACATAAGTCGGGACATTACGCGAATAAAATCCCGACCCACATCCATCCCCCCGAACCAAGGCTTCGTTGATACCTTTGGGATAATCGAATGTAGCCATCGTCCAAGTTCCCCGTTGCTCCACGAGGTTTGCCAACTGTTGAGCGTCCTCTGACGACAAATACTAAAAAATTCGTTGAAGCAGATTGGTCTTTCGTATATGTCACCATTTAATGCGCCCGCCTTTGCTAATGAGTCGGCCTTTTCATTGCCCGGGATAGAACAATGAGAGGGGACCCAAACAAAGGTAATCTGATAAGATTTTTCAAATAACGTACACAAGGACTCCTGTATCATCCCCAGAAAATACGGGAGTTGCTTTTTAGGCTTCACCGCACGAAGAGCCTCGATAGAGCTGAGGCTGTCCGAAACGATGAAGTAGTGATCTGTGGGCAGAGTGTCGATGATCCCAAGGGTGTACTGAATTGCAGCTAACTCTGCTACGTAAACTGAAGCGGGATCATTGAGCTTGAATGAAACGGTGATAGTATTGTTGAAGATACCGAAGCCAGTGGACCCATCGAGATTTGATCCGTCAGTGTAGAACATTTTGTCACAGTCGACTTCTCGGAATTTATTATAAAATATATTGGGGATCACCTGCGGGCGTATATGGTCCGGGATTCCACGAATCTCTTCCTTCATGGATGTGTCGAAGAATACAGTAGAATCAGAAGTATCTAGGAAACGGACACGGTTGGGATTGTACAAAGAAGGATTGATGCTCTGTGCCATGTAGTCGAAGTACAAGGACATAAAACGGGTTTTAGAATTAAGCTCGACGAGCCTCTCGAAATTTTGAATTACCAACGGGTTCAGAATGTCGCATCGGATGAGCAATCGATATGAGAGTTCCCAAAATCGATTTTTTAGCGGAAGAACGCCCGCCACCACTTCGAGACTCATCGTATGGGTCGAGTGCATGCAACCCAAGGCAATGCGCAAGCAACGGTACTGGATTCTCTCCAGTTTGATGAAGTGTATGTTCGCAGCGGAGCGGAAACAGAAACACCCGTACTCCATCACCGACAATATCGTTGTTTGGTACAACCTGATCAGGTCTCCTGGGTGAGCACCCCACCATGTTCCAGTTATTGTTCGGAGAAAATTGATCCTTTGTTGGCATTTCTGTTTCAGATACCTAATGTGACATCCCCAGGTACCTTTAGAGTCGAACCAGACCCCGAGATATTTAAATGTGAAAACCTGGTTGATCGTTGCACCCATTAATAAAAGCTGGAGTTGCGCCGGCTCACGCTTCCTAGAAAAAACAACCAACTCAGTTTTCTCCGTGGAGAACTCAATACCCAGCTGAAGAGCCCAAGCAGACAAATTGTCCAAGGTATTTTGTAATGGTCCTTGCAAGTCGGCAGCTTTGGGCCCTGTAACAGAGACCACCCCGTCGTCTGCAAGTTGCCTTAGCGTGCATGAATTGGCAAGACAATCGTCAATGTCCTTCACGTAGAAATTGTAGAGCAGGGGACTTAGACATGAGCCCTGGGGAAGACCCATGTAGCTAAATCGCGATGTTGTTAAATCGCCGTGCGAAAAATGCATGTGCTTTTCAGACAACAGGTTTAGCAAAAAGTTATTTAAAATTGGCGAAAGACCATGCTGGTGCAGCTTCTCTGACAGAATGTTGATAAAAACTGAGTCAAAAGCCCCCTTAATATCCAAGAAGACTGATGCCATCTGCTCTTTGTTAGCATAGGCCATTTGGATTTCTGTAGAAAGCAACGCAAGGCAATCGTTCGTCCCTTTGCCTTTGCGGAAACCAAATTGTGTATCTGACAGTAAGCCATTTGCTTCAACCCAATTGTCGAGGCGAAACAAGATCATTTTCTCGAATAACTTCCGAATACAGGACAGCATTGCAATCGGCCGATACGAGTTGTGGTCGGAGGCTGGTTTTCCTGGTTTTTGGATGGCGATGACCTTCACTTGCCTCCATTCATAAGGGACAATGTTACCCTCAAGAAACTTGTTAAATAAATTCAACAAGCGCCTTTTTGCAGTGTCAGGCAGATTCTTCAGCAAGTTGAATTTGATTCTGTCTAACCCTGGGGCGTTATTGTTGCACGATAAGAGAGCAAGTGAGAACTCCACCATCGAAAACGGTGTTTCGTTCGCGGTATCGTGAGGAGACGCGGCGCGGCACGTTTTCTGTACCGGGACAGAGTCCGGACAGATCTTCTTGGCGAAAGCGAATATCCAACGGTTTGAATATTCCACGTTCTCGTTGGTACTATTACGGTTACGCATACGTCGAGCCGTACCCCAAAGAGTGCTCATCGCTTTTTCTCTCGTTAACCCGTCGACGAACCGGCGCCAATAACTGCGTTTTTTGGCTTTCATTAGACTCTTCATTCGCCTTTCTAACGACGCGTACTGTTGATAGCTAGCGGGTAACCCGTCTTCCCGGAAGGCCTTATATGCAGTGGACTTTTCCGCGTACAGCTCTGAGCACTCTTTATCCCACCACAGGGTGGGAGACCGTCCATGGGTATTCGCGCTGGGTACTGGTTTAGTCTGAGCTTGATTCGCACTGTCGAGAATCAAGCCAGCCAAAAACCTGTACTCTTCCTCCGGAGGAAGTTCTTGAGTGGATTCGATTTTAACGGATATCGCGGTCGCGTAACTCTTCCAATCAATGTTCCGTGTGAGGTCATATGAGACATTGATTGTTTCCGATGGTCTTGAACCGTTAGCAATTGAAATCACGATAGGCAAATGATCGCTACCGTGGGGATCAGGGATCACCTTCCACATGCAATCTAACTGTAGCGATGTCGAGCAAAGCGACAAATCCAACGCGCTTGCGCGTGCTGGTGGTGTAGGAATCCGCGTCATTTCTCCCGTGTTTAAGATGGTCATGTTGAAATTATCGCAAAGATCTTGGATTAATGTTGATCTATTATCATCATGAAGACAGCCCCATACCGTACCGTGCGAATTAAAGTCTCCCAGAACTAGCCGCGGTGCCGGTAAGGATTCCGTGATATTACAAAGCGTTCGGTGCCCTACCGAGGCTCTGGGAGGAATGTAGATGGAAGCAATGCAAAGGTCTTTACCTTTGATTAAAACTTGACAAGCGACAATTTCAATGCCTGGTGTCGAAGGGAGGTTAATTCGGTTGAAAGAATAGCACTTTTTGATCCCCAAAAGTACTCCTCCATAGGGGTTTTCTCGAGCCACACGAATTATATTAAAGTCGTGGAAGTTGGGATTTATATCGGAAGTTAACCAAGTTTCACATAATGCGAAAGCATCACATTTTAAACTATTTAGAAAAAATTTAAAGGAATCGATTTTCGGGAGGATACTTCTGCTGTTCCACTGTAGAACAGTGATCGAATCGGTGACCTCGTTCGATGACTTAGCCATCGAAGGATACGATCGCTGCAAGGAGGGGCCATTTAGTAGTCAACTGCTTCAAAAATGTTTGCACTATAGGGAGAAAACGTATCAGAAGGCTTTTAAGAGGATCAGTAACATTGAAAGCTGTGAAAATTAAGTCCACTATGTCAGAAAATTTCATTAGTCTGCTACTGGACTGAGTATCTGTTTGAAAAAAGGGGACACTTGGGGTTGTGGATGTCCCTGGAAGTGGTGGGTACTCCTTGTTAGAATTAATATTTCCAAGTCCTGGAGCAAATTGCTTCGGCTTTTGTGCATCACTTCCGTTGGATTTATTGGTTGTAGATGGCGCACTCTGAGTGGACGACACCTTGGCACCCTTACGAGGCAATGTAGGGGAGGCTGGATTTCTCCTCTTCCTGGATTCCCCTGGGTTAACCAAAGATGTTCCCTCTCGTGGGTCGTCAGATTCTTGCTCAACGTTAGCCAAACCAGCATAGGGATTTTTGGACAGGACAGATGGCGAAGCATTCTTTAGCATTTCTGCATAAGAACGCCTTGAGCGTTCCTTAAGGGAGCGCTTAATTTTATCCCCGCGCTGCTTGTACGCAGGACATGATTTAAGAGCATGTGAAGGGCCCCCGCAGCAAATACACTTTTCAGTTTCTTTGTCGCAAGAGTCATCCTCATGCTCTCCTTCGCATTTGCCGCATCGTTTCTTATTTCCACAATATGTGGCTGTGTGGCCCAACTGCTTGCAATTGCTGCAGTTCATGACCCGCGGTACGAACAGGCGAACTGGTAGGCGAACCTTGTCAAGGAGGATGCAGTTGGGAAGAGAGGACCCGGCGAATGTCACCCGAATCGAGCCTGATAGAGAGTAGGTAGTCTTACCTCTCTCGGTGTTTGCGGTATACAATTGTTTGCATTCCAAGATCTTAATCTGTTCAAGTGAGGGGTCCTTAAAGCAGCCAACCCCGTGCTCCAACAGTTCTTCGCATTTCAGGCCCGGTTCGGACACTACCCCATCGATTTCACAGGCCACACAAGGCACGTACGCTTTAAATTCCCGCGTAAAGCGCTCACAGCAAGCAATCGCGTTTGCCTGGCCAAGATCACTCACTAGAACACGTATCTTGTTTGCCCGAACACGTGTTATCTGAGTTACGGCCGGGTAATTAGCAGTCAGATCTCGAGAAGGTTTTAATATATTAACCGGTTTCTCTCCTGTCCGAAAATATACCACCCATGGCCCAGAGGAACCTTCTTGGTACTGCTTTATACGGGGAGCAATGCGAGTATTAGGGGGATCAGGGACTTCCATGATTACATCAGATGGTATTTCGCCCTCGGCCATTTAAGCACGAGGGCAGAGCGTTATATAAACGGGAATGTGTCTTATTATTTGATTACAAGGTAGAGTGAAAGTAGGGAAAAGGAAAGAAAGCAAACGATGAAAAAAAATAAAGCAAAACTTATCTGCAAACAACGTCGATTGTTCCGCACCAGCGAAAACAATGTACTGGATTTACTGCCGGCACCAGCAGAATGGCAGCTAACGAACGAACAAAGGATGACCTTGAATCACTGAAATTTACACACCGAACACCACTGTGAAATATAACGATAAGTTCCGTTCAAAGGTTGGGAGACGTATGAGAGCCGTAATGTTGTTAATTATCTAATACAAGTCACCTGTCCCTAGATACTTACATTTACTTATCATAAGCAATTATCGACTTAGCTATTATAACAACACATGGCGCGCGGAAACGACAGCATGGCTTTTGGCATTATAACGAACAAGTGCATCAGAACAACAGAAGTAGACTTTGGATGTAGTATTTTTCCAGAAATAAATCTGTCGCGAGTGATATTCCAATATAAGAAGCAAATTACTTAACAAATTAATCGCATTAGAGTATATTATAGCATTCTTGGAATGTCGAATGGAATATCTCCTGAATGAAGAAATAAGCGATAATAATGTCGTTCACATGCCGTTTGATTCAACTAAACATAAGTAGCACTCCTGATCGGCGGCTGTCCGGAATTGAAGGTGCATTTCTAACAAACCGAATATATCCCGATTAATTCAACAAACGATAAATTTATTGTAAATTCTCGGCGGCCGGCTGCCCAGATCAATAATCACATGATAACATTTCTGAGAGTTGCATGGATCGCATCACTTATCAAAGTGAATCCAGATTTATGTCACTTTTTACCCATCCTACTAATAAAAAACTCCGTCACGTGGCAAACGTGGAGATGCAGAGCTATACACGGTCTCCATAACGTTTGTTACACTAACATTCCTTTCCCTCCTCGATGACTGTAAAGCTACCAGTACACTGTTTTTCATAACGTAAAATATTTGATGAATCAAAATTTGATCAAATAAACGTGTTTGACAAACAAATTTGACAAGGCCAGTACACGTTTAACAAACTTTTTGCATCAAATATTTGCATTGATGCGTTACCGGACATTACGCCTAATATTGTTTGACAAACATAATAAAACAAGTTTGATGGATCAGTACACTGTTTGTCAAATATAGTCAAACCGGCGTATACGTCAAACAAATCGCCATGCGAAAAAAATTTTGTGCTGTTTGAACTTCATGAATTTTCAAGAGTGCAAACATATGAAATATTTGTGTTAGCGCAGGGATGCCAAATGATTTTCCAGAAAATTTGTTTTATTTTTATGAATGATCGAAGCAACTATATCCCACTCCTTTGTTCGTGATTATGCAGAGTGTGATCAAATACAAATTAAATACGCCAAGGTCCCATACAAAAGGGTAATCATTTTATGACTCACCACGCAATCAAATTTGTCTACCCTTCGTGTTGACAGGTTGAATTGTAGAAGAAAAATTAATTTGGAAGCGCTGTTCGATTAAAGCATGCTGTTCATATATGATTGAAATTTTCATTTTATTTGTTTTTATTTCATAGAATACTTGGCAATCTGTAACTGCATTTGTGTGTTCGACGATTTGTTTTCTTCCACCAGCCACAGGTGGAGGAAAACAAATCGAAAATAGCTTTTCGGTCGGATTTTTTTTATGATGGAACCTGACCAACCGGTATAGACTTATCCAGCTGCGTTGGTATTGTGCCGTTTTGACGTTTGGATTGGGAGGAATACAAATCACTCCTGGGCTTAAGGGGAGGGCGGTAGTATAAAATTGCGAGATCTTGGTGTGCGTATTTCAAACGTCAGATATCTACACAGTACGTCTCCTGAATAAGTTTTAAAGCGACACAGAGCATTTCAACACCATTATAAATACTTCAGGCGAGCTATTTCGAACGTTTAAATTGGCTGAGTTTTATATATGTCAGCTGGAGGAAAACAAAACCTCAATTAGTGTCTGTGAAAGGAATTGCATAGAACTCTACAGCGACAAGCTCTACCCCAAAAAAGTTTAGGCAGACTTCAATTGGACAAAAAATGATTAGAACGGGAATTTCAAAAATATTTAATCCTCTTGTATTGTTGCACATACAAAACAAGTTACATTTCTCTCTCACTTGTTTATGTACTTTCTCACATTTACAGTTAAGAGGCACAAGAGTAGGTTAAGGTTTTACGCTGGCACAAGAGTAGGTTAAGGTTTTACTTATTTTATTTTCTGTAAATTCCAATTATATACTGTTTACTGTTACAGGTGAAAAGCCCTTCAGATGTGTCCCCACTGTTCGAAAACATTCACTCAATCGATAACGCTGAAGATACACGTCAGGTTGCACACCCGGGTTCACTCAATCCTACAATCTGACGGTGCACCTGCGAACCCAACACAACCAGATAATGGTATAGGAAGCGAAGTCGACATGCTACCCGAGCACAAATGTCGAGTATGTAGCAAGGTCTACCGATCGGCGAAAAGTTTCCGGCTGCACGAGAAGTTGCATGCCACCGGGAAACTGTTCGATTGTCGCGATTGTGGTAAAAAGTATAACACATATGCAAGGCTTCTAATACCGACGTGAAGGAAAAGATGTACTCGTGTAAAATCTGCAGCCAAACATTCAAGCATCAGCAAAGCGGGGTGTACCACATGAGCAACAAAAACAAACACAAACGGTTCGACAGAGGTTTTGACAGATCTGGAGACGGACGAAGGATAGGCGATTTGCCGAAGCTAAAATAACTTTCTCGTTCTCAAATTGTTAAAGCTACCAAGCACAACACCGGGCAACTTGAGCAATTTTTCCTGAGCATGTTTTTGGCAAGTGGTGAGGATAGTGTACGCGTTTATTGGGTAGTATTTGGCGCACCAACATTTGTAGCGTAAATATCCAGCGCCATACGCAGGTTCCGTTTGATGGATTCGATGGAATCGCTATCGACAGACTCTTCATCATCTCGACTTCCATGAGCTCATTCAGTACTTTATGATAAAATAACAATAGTCAACACAGGCTACGGGCCGACCAGGAAGTAGAATTCAACTAGATACATTCGACAATAATACCACGCAAGACTGGCAGTATACTCAACTGCTGTATGCTTTTCAAGAGCAGCTGATTCTTGGTGAACTATCGGAAAAGATTCAAAAGAAATGGCATTTGCTTACATTTCAGCATGTATAAAACAACTGAATTCAAATAGTTTGTACCTTTTCGATTTATTTTAGGTATGATTTTCCTGGAAAGACAAATTCCAACAATATCAAAATAGCGCCGATTTTTTTTTAACGTGGCGAATGAATTATTTAAAGTCACGTAAATAAAACAATCAATCAATCAGCCGAATTTCAAACCTTAACTTTTTTTTCGTTTTGACAACAAATTCTGTCAAAACAAATCAGTTTCGCGTACGGCGTATTTTGCTATCCTGAATGAGCAAAGCACGTTTTTCAAACTTCTCCATCAACAAGTTTGACAATCTTCTCCATCGACAAGTTTGACAAACTTCTCCATCGACAAGTTTGACACACTGCAGCGTTACGCTGTTTGAAGTTTTGACAAACTGGTCAGTACACTGTTTGACAAATAGACAAATAATCGCTTTGTCAAACACGAATGAAAAATTTGGCAAACCGTGTTTGATCAAATATTTGAAGATCCAGTACACAGCAGTTCAAATTTATTTCACGAAAGATGTCAAATATTTGAAGTTATTACAAACAGTGTACTGGTAGCTTAAGGACGTGGCCGACGCCGCTATTGACATTTCAAAGTGTAGAACTCTCGAAACGTGCACATTGAGGATAGATAGCTACTCTCAGGCAAGGATAGGAAGAATCGCATCGTTTTACGCTTACTCAATGCTCATGCGCACTCACCTACCTCCGATGCTTTATTCTGTTTTACTTGTTTATGAGTGCGCATCTGTTGAGCGCCCGATCGGCCAAAGCCAAGTGAATATGGTATCTCACATGTTCGTATTTTTTCACTCTTACGCTCACCTTGGATCGCTGCGATTTAGGTTCTTTCCGATACATGTTCGGAATTGTATCCGAACAATGATGATCGGATCCGTTCGGCAATGCGATTCTTCCTCAAAAATTTGGATCGCGATCTATGTTCGCCTAAATCGAAAATCGATTCAATTCCCACCGCATGCGAGCGGGAGCGGTGCTTGCGATTGTTTGCATTGACGCTGCCGCGGTGTTTTGTATCGATGGAGTTATGTAGTGTCAGTCGAGTGCATGTGCGTGTTTGTAACTTGCTAAGCGAGCAGATTGTCCCTTTGTATATCGCTCGTATTTCACACAGGTATAAATGAATAGCGGACTTTACGCGTTCAATATTTTTGATGCACATCGTCAATCCAACTTTGTTATACCACAATGGATTATTGAACGCTTAAGAGCCGCTAATCATTAACAGACTTTGGAGTTTTTGTTTTCAAGACAGTTTGATTTTTTTTTCATAAAACGTTTATTTGACACGGCATTTGCAAAAGCATTTTTACGCCGGGGTTTTTTTTACATAACATGTTACAAACATTCTTAGGACTTTTCACTTTCTAATGTTAACAATGAGGATAATTATCATTTTGAATATTTTTTATTTATACTCTTTTTTCTTGAATTTCATTGTAAACCTATTGATAGTTTTTCTGTAATCTTTATATATTTTTTTCTTTATTTATATCGTTATATCTAACTTAACTAACTGCGAAGAAATCTAAATTGTTTGTGGGTAGCAAGGGAAAAAAAACTAGAAACGTTGTGGGGATAATTATATTTGAATATTTATTGTTTTCAGGAAATGATAAATATGGCCCATGTATGTAAGATCTCGTAAAGCGAGAAAATCACGAACAGGAACATAGGGTGGTTTTCTTCTGGCTTGTAAGGAGTCTATTAATTGGGATCTGGCTTCACGATATTCAGTACAAGACCAAACAACATGTTCAATGTCTTCGTAACCCTCCCCGCAAGCACATTGATTATCTTCAGTGATCCCAATACGGCGGAGATGCGCATTCAACGTATAATGGTTGGACATGAGCCTAGACATCACACGAATGAAGTTTCGACTTACATCCAACCCTTTGAACCATGCCTTCGTTGATACTTTAGGGATAATTGAGTGCAACCACCGTCCCAGATCACCATTGTCCCATGAAGTTTGCCAACTAGTAAGCGTCCTCTGACGAGAAGCGCTATAAAATTCATTTAAAGCAATAGGTCTTTTATAGATGTCACCGTCCAGTGCCCCTATTTCGGCTAAATTATCCGCTCCCTCATTACCCGGTATGGAGCAATGAGCGGGAATCCACACTAAGGTAATTTGATAAGATTTATTTGTTAATTTAGTTAAGTATTCTCGTATCTTCTTTAAAAAGAACGGAGCGTGATTATCAAGCTTTAAAGAGCGTAGTGCCTTAATTGTGCTGAGGCTATCTGTGAGGATGAAATAATGGCTCGGAAGTAAAGTATCAATGATTTCCAGACTATAGTGAACTGCTGCTAGTTCGGCTGTGTAAACAGAGGCAGGTTCTGCAAGCTTGAAAGGGATCGAGGTGATATTGTTGAAAATACCGAAGCCAGTGGCCTCATTGATTCGTGACCCATCAGTGTAGAACATTTTATGGCAGTCAATGTGTTGGTATTTACTTATGAATATTTTAGGGATCTCCAGAGAGTGCAGGTGATCCGGGATTCCACGAATTTCCTCTTGCATGGACGTGTCGAAAAATAAAGTGGAATCGGGAGTATCTAGTATATTAACACATGTCATAATATAACTAGAAGACGTTATTTCTTGTGACATGTGATTGAAATACACTGTCATGAATCTGGTTTGGGATTGAAGCTCGACAAGTCTTTCAAAATTTTCAATTACCAGTGGATTCATAACCTCACATCGTATAAGTAAACGAGAGGAGAGATCCCAGAATCGATCTCTTAAGGGAAGAACTCCCGCTAGTACTTCAAGACTCATCGTATGTGTCGATTGCATGGAACCTAAGGCGATTCGTAAATAACGATACTGTATTCGTTCCAATTTAATAATGTGAGTGTTTGCAGCTGAACGGAAACAGAAGCACCCATATTCCATTACTGAAAGTATCGTTGTTTGATATAATCTTATCACGTCACTTGGATGAGCACCCCACCAAGATCCGGTTATTGTTCGGAGAAAATTTATCCTTTGTTGGCACTTCTTAATCAGATACCTAATGTGGCCTCCCCATGTACCTTTAGAATCGAACCAAATTCCGAGATATTTAAAGGTCATGACTTGGGCTATCGTTCTACCAACCAACTGAAGCTGAAGCTGAGCTGGATCACGCTTCCTTGAAAAAACAACCAACTCTGTTTTCTCCGTAGAGAAATCGATGCCTAGCTTCAAAGCCCAACTTGATAAATTATCCAAACTATCTTGCAGTGGTTGTTGAAAATTTATGGCTTTTGGTCCTGTAACAGAAACCACGCCATCATCTGCAAGTTGCCTTAGAGTGCACGGGCTGACAATACAATTATCAATGTCATTCACGTAAAAATTGTAGAGAAGGGGACTTAAACAAGAACCTTGTGGGAGGCCCATGTAACTTATTCTGAATGTTGCCAAATCGCCATTTGAAAAATGCATGTGCTTTTCTGACAATAAATTGTATAAATAATTATTTAATATTGGTGAAAGACCACATTGATGTAGTTTCTCTGAGAGAACATCAATGGAAACAGAGTCGAATGCTCCTTTTATGTCTAAGAACACAGATGCCATTTGTTCTTTTTTTGCGTAAGCTAGTTGGATTTCTGACGAAAGTAGCGCCAGACAATCATTCGTTCCCTTTCCCCTCCGAAAACCAAACTGGGTATCTGATAGCAAGCCGTTCGCCTCAACCCAATTGTCAAGACGTCGTAGGATATTTTTTTTCCAACAATTTCCTGATGCAGGATAGCATTGCAATCGGTCGATACGAGTTATGGTCGGAGGCTTGTTTTCCCGGTTTTGGAATGGCGATAACTCTCACTTGTCTCCAGTCGTGCGGGACAATGTTCTGCTCAAGAAGCTTATTGAATAAATTCAACAAGCGTATTTTTGCTAGGTCAGGCAGATTCTTCACCAAGTTAAATTTAATTCTGTCTGGACCCGGAGCATTATTGTTGCATGAGAGGAGTGCAATTGAAAATTCCATCATTGTCAAAGGCGAATCAATGGAATCGTTATTTGTGGGAGCATCGCGAATGATTTTCTGCGCAGGAGCAGAATCTGGACAAACTTTCTTAGCAAAATTAAATATCCAGCGATTCGAAAAATCTTCGCTTTCATAAGTTACGTTTCGATTTCTCATTCTTCTGACTGTGTTCCAAAGAGTACTCATTGATGTTTTTCTTGACAAGCCATCAACGAAGCGTCTCCAATAATTAGACTTTTTGGCACGACGGAGACTGTCAAATTTGTTTTGCAAAATCGAATAATTTTCAAAGTTCGCACGTGTACACCCTTTCCGTTTCATAATTTCTTTGTAAGCAACTTGTTTAGCTTCATATGCATCCGAGCACTCTTTGTCCTACCAGGGATTAGGAAACCGGCTATTCATTGTCATGCCAGGATTGCATTTCGTTTGGGTTTGTTCTGCTGCTTCAATAATCAAACCCA